>NC_140411.1:11592932-12232654 GCF_965140295.1 Lepidochelys olivacea
ATTTGGCCACCAGCTCCAACCATCTCTCCTCCAAGAACTTTCATTTCCACTCCAGCCTCCACAACTCTGGACCTCTTGCCCTTTCTGCTACATCTGCAGAATCATCAGTGGAACAGTCTCTGGCACCATCTCTTCGGTCAACTGCCTGCCTTGCAGAAGAAAAAGGGAGCCCTTCTGACCTAATGGTCTGGAGGCAGTGCCAATCCTGCCTCAAGACATGAGCACAGCATGGTCACCAACTTAGATTTCTTCTGATCTGCAGCAATGCACACATGCTCAGAAGCTGCTCTTTCATGAAGTGTTCATAATTCATGCTTGCTTATTAACTTATACCTGAGACAAACTAACAGACCTGTTCCCGACTTTCAGTGTAGAGCAAAAGTATAATCCCCCATCAAAAGTGTCTTAAAAAAAAACTTCATAGACTAACATGTAGATCCCATCTCTGCTACCATTCTGTCATAAACCCTAGCAAGCACCATCTCTCGGCCACCTATTAGGACTGTTGTTAGGGGAATCCAGAGCAGCAGAGGCTTAAATGTTCCAATCACCTGTAACAAATGTTAATGGGGAAAGATACAAAAGGGAAACAAAAGGGCCAAATTAGTCCAAACAAAAAGGCCTAGTGATGTCATTCAAGGACTCTGCTGAAATCATGTCTGGTAAACAAAAGTAGCATGGGGCTACTAAATTGGTCCTAAACTGGTGTGTCGCAAATTAGGCCTAATTAGTGAACAAAATGAAAGCATGGGCTATCCTGGTTATCACTCCCTTTTAGGATTCTTAAACATAAAGAAACTGTGGGGAGAAATCATGATTTTGGAGATGTATCTGCTGGCTGGAAGACAGGCGGACTGGGAGGAACAAACTTCACCACCGTGGCTGCCACCCCCACAGTCTCCTGGGGCCCCAGGATCCACCCTAACACTGTGCAACATTCATAGAATCGTAGAATCATAGAATATCAGGGTTGGAAGGGACCCCAGAAGCTCATCTAGTCCAACCCCCTGCTCAAAGCAGGACCAATTCCCAGTTAAATCATCCCAGCCAGGGCTTTGTCAAGCCTGACCTTAAAAACCTCTAAGGAAGGAGATTCTACCACCTCCCTAGGTAACGCATTCCAGTGTTTCACCACTCTCTTAGTGAAAAAGTTTTTCCTAATATCCAATCTAAACCTCCCCCACTGCAACTTGAGACCATTACTCCTCGTTCTGTCATCTGCTACCATTGAGAACAGTCTAGAGCCATCCTCTTTGGAACCCCCTTTCAGGTAGTTGAAAGCAGCTATCAAATCCCCCCTCATTCTTCTCTTCTGCAGGCTAAACAATCCCAGTTCCCTCAGCCTCTCCTCATAACTCATGTGTTCCAGTCCCCTAATCATTTTTGTTGCCCTTCGCTGGACTCTCTCCAATTTATCCACATCCTTCTTGAAGTGTGGGGCCCAAAACTGGACACAGTACTCCAGATGAGGCCTCACCAATGTCGAATAGAGGGGAACGATCACGTCCCTCAATCTGCTCGCTATGCCCCTACTTATACATCCCAAAATGCCATTGGCCTTCTTGGAAACAAGGGCACACTGCTGACTCATATCCAGCTTCTCGTCCACTGTCACCCCTAGGTCCTTTTCCGCAGAACTGCTGCCTAGCCATTTGGTCCCTAGTCTGTAGCTGTGCATTGGGTTCTTCCGTCCTAAGTGCAGGATGCTGCACTTATCCTTATTGAACCTCATCAGATTTCTTTTGGCCCAATCCTCCAATTTGTCTAGGTCTTTCTGTATCCTATCCCTCCCCTCCAGCGTATCTACCACTCCTCCCAGTTTAGTATCATCCGCAAATTTGCTGAGAGGGCAATCCACACCATCCTCCAGATCATTTATGAAGATATTGAACAAAACTGGCCCCAGGACCGACCACTGGGGTACTCCACTTGATACTGGCTGCCAACTAGATATGGAGCCATTGATCACTACCCGTTGAGCCCGACAATCTAGCCAGCTTTCTACCCACCTTGTAGTGCATTCATCCAGCCCATACTTCCTTAACTTGCTGACAAGAATAGTGTGGGAGACCGTGTCAAAAGCTTTGCTAAAGTCAAGAAACAATACATCCACTGCTTTCCCTTCATCCACAGAACCAGTAATCTCATCATAAAAGGCGATTAGATTAGTCACGCATGACCTTCCCTTGGTGAATCCATGCTGGCTGTTCCTGATCACTTTCCTCTCATGCAAGTGCTTCATACACCATTCTCATTGTGAGAGACAGCCTGACCAAACTGGATGACAGACAAAGAAGAAAAGGAGTACTTGTGGCACCTTAGAGACTAACAAATTTATTTCAGGATAAGCTTTCATGAGCTAGAGCTCACTTCATCGGATGCATTCAGTGGAAAATACAGTGGGGAGATTTATATACACAGAGAATAGGAAACAATGGGTGTTACCATACACACAGTGTCATAAATATAAAGGGAAGGGTAAACCCCTTTGAAATCCCTCCTGGCCAGGGGAAAGCTCCTCTCACCTGTAAAGGGTTAAGAAGCTAAAGGTAACCTCGCTGGCACCTGACCAAAATGACCAATGAGGAGACAAGATACTTTCAAAAGCTGGGAGCAGGGAGAGAAACCATGTCAAGGTTCCTCCCCCACTCTGAACTCTAGGGTACAGATGTGGGGACCTGCATGAAAAAACCTCCTAAGCTTATCTTTACCAGCTTAGGTCAAAACTTCCCCAAGGTACAAAATATTCCCCCCGTTGTCCTTGGACTGGCCGCTACCACCACCAAACTAATACTGGTTACTGGGGAAGAGCTGTTTGGACGCATCTTTCCCCCCAAAATACTTCCCAAAACCCTGCACCCCACTTCCTGGACAAGGTTTGGTAAAAGGCCTCACCAATTTGCCTAGGTGACTACAGACCCAGACCCTTGGATCTTAAGAACAATGAACAATCCTCCCAACACTTGCACCCCCCCTTTCCTGGAAAATGTTGGATAAAAAGCCTCACCAATTTGCATAGGTGACCACAGACCTAGAATTTGCATAGGTGACCCTTGGATCTGAGAACAATGAAAAAGCATTCAGTTTTTTACAAGAAGACTTTTAATAAAAAATAGAAGTAAATAGAAATAAAGAAATCCCCCCTGTAAAATCAGGATGGTAGATATCTTACAGGGTAATTAGATTCAAAAACATAGAGAACCCCTCTAGGCAAAACCTTAAGTTACAAAAAAGATACACAGACAGAAATAGTTATTCTATTCAGCACAATTCTTTTCTCAGCCATTTAAAGAAATCATAATCTAACACGTACCTAGCTAGATTACTTACTAAAAGTTCTAAGACTCCATTCCTGGTCTATCCCCGGCCAAGACGACTACAGACAGACACAGACCCTTTGTTTCTCTCCCTCCTCCCAGCTTTTGAAAGTATCTTGTCTCCTCATTGGTCATTTTGGTCAGGTGCCAGCGAGGTTACCTTTAGCTTCTTAACCCTTTACAGGTGAGAGGAGCTTTCCCCTGGCCAGGAGGGATTTCAAAGGGGTTTACCCTTCCCTTTATATTTATGACACTCCCCCCAAATCTCAGCTAGGGTGAAACACTGGCTGGGATTTCTTCCTGGAGCGCTAGGAAAACAGAGTTAATAAGACACATGCATCTCTAAATATACTACCAGGTACATAAAGACTAACAATATTTTCCACATCTCAAGGACGATTTTAACCAGTTGATTCTGGGAAACTTTCACGGGAGAGTGCATCAGCCACTTTGTTAGAAGCTCCTGAGATGTGTTGGATGTCGAAATCAAAATCTTGGAGAGCTAAACTCCACCGAAGAAGTTTTTTGTTAGTTTCCTTGACGGTGTGAAGCCACTTCAGTGCAGCATGGTCTGTTTGCAGGTGGAAACGCCGTCCCCAAACATATGGGCGTAGCTTTTCCAGAGCGTAGACAATGGCGTAACATTCTTTTTCAGTGACTGACCAGTTGCTTTCCCTCTCAGACAGTTTTTTGCTGAGAAACACTACAGGATGGAATTCTTGATCAGGTCCTTTCTGCATTAAAACTGCTCCCACACCACGCTCGGATGCATCTGTGGTTACTAGGAACGGTTTGTCAAAGTCTGGGGCCCTTAGTACAGGGTCAGACATGAGTGTCGCTTTAAGCTTATTAAAGGCCTTCTGACACTTTCCGGTCCACTGAACAGCATTTGGCTGTTTTTTTTTTTTGGTTAGGTCTGTCAGTGGGGCAGCGATTTGGCTGTAGTGCGGTACAAATCGTCTGTAATAACTGGCCAAGCCTAAGAAGGATTGAACCTGTTTCTTTGACTTTGGGACAGGCCACTTTTGGATAGCATCCACTTTGGCCTGTAGGGGGCTGATAGTTCCTTGACCCACCTGGTGTCCAAGGTAAGTCACTCTGTTTAGGCCTATTTGACACTTCTTAGCCTTAACAGTTAGTCCTGCCTCCCTTATGCGCTCAAGGACTTTTTGTAGATGTTCCAGGTGGTCTGCCCAGGAATCCGAAAATATGGCCACATCGTCAAGGTAGGCGACTGCATATTCTCCTAATCCCGCTAGGAGACCATCTACAAGTCTTTGGAAAGTGGCGGGTGCATTTCGCAGCCCGAAAGGGAGTACATTAAATTCATACAGCCCAAGATGTGTGATGAAGGCTGACCTTTCCTTGGCAGATTCATCTAGCGGTACCTGCCAGTACCCCTTGGTTAAGTCCAAGGTAGAGATGAACTGGGCCCGTCCCAGTTTCTCTAATAGTTCATCTGTGCGTGGCATTGGATAGTTGTCTGGGCGAGTCACAGCATTTAGCTTACGGTAGTCCACGCAAAAACGTATTTCCCCATCTGGTTTGGGAACTAGAACCACTGGAGATGCCCATGCACTTTCAGAGGGGCGGATTACACCCATCTGTAACATATCCTGGATCTCCCGTTCTATAGCAGTTTTAGCTTGAGGAGACACCCGGTAAGGTTGGACCCTAATTGGGTGAGCATTACCTGTGTCAATGGAGTGGTATGCCCGTTCAGTCAGTCCTGGGGTGGCTGAGAACGTTGGCGCGTAGCTAGTGCACAGCTCCTGGATCTGCTGTCGCTGCATACGCCCAAGGGTCATGGAGAGGTTCACCTCTTCCACACCACCAGCACATTTCCCTTCGTAGTAAACACCTTCAGGCCACTCAGCGTCGTCTCCTCCCTGGGCTGTAAACTGACAAACCTTTAATTCTCTGGAATAAAAGGGCTTTAGAGAATTAATATGGTACACCTTAGGCTTCCGGTTGGAGGTGGGGAATGCTATGAGATAATTAACAGCTCCCAGGCGCTCCTGGACCATGAATGGCCCTTCCCACGATGCTTCCATTTTATGGGCCTGGAGCGCCTTTAAGACCATGACCTGGTCCCCTACTTTGAAGGAACGCTCTCTGGCATGTTTATCATACCAGGCTTTTTGCTCTTTTTGAGCATCCTGTAAGTTTTCTTTAGCAAGGGCTAAAGAGGTTCAGAGGGTGTTTTGTAGGTTGGTTACAAAGTCCAGAATATTAGTTCCTGGAGAAGGTGTAAATCCCTCCCATTGCTGCTTCACCAACTGCAATGGCCCCTTAACCTCACGGCCATATACAAGTTCAAATGGGGAAAACCCTAAACTGGGGTGTGGTACAGCTCTGTAGGCAAAGAGCAACTGCTGCAACACTAGGTCCCAATCATTGGAGTGCTCATTTACGAATTTACGTATCATAGCCCCCAAAGTTCCATTAAACTTCTCCACCATGCCATTTGTTTGATGGTGGTAAGGAGTGGCAACCAAGTGATTTACCCCATGAGCTTCCCAAAGGTTTTTCAGAGTTCCTGCCAGGAAATTAGTCCCTGCATCTGTGAGGATGTCGGAGGGCCAACCTACCCTGGCAAAAATGTCTGCTCGTGCCTGGCACACACTTTTAGCTCTGGTGTTGCTTAGAGCTACTGCTTCCGGCCATCGGGTGGCAAAATCCATGAAAGTCAGTATGTACTGCTTTCCTCTGGGTGTCTTTTTCGGAAAAGGACCCAGAATATCCACAGCTACTCGCTGAAATGGAACTTCAATGATGGGGAGTGGCTGGAGAGGGGCTTTGACCTGGTCTTGGGGTTTTCCCACTCTTTGGCACACCTCACAAGACTGGACATAGGTAGAAACATCCTTGCCCATTCCCTCCCAGTGGAATGACCCCCCCAAACGGTCTTTGGTCCTGTTCACCCCAGCATGGCCACTAGGGTGATCATGGGCTAAGCTCAAGAGCTTGGCCCGGTATTTAGTTGGAACTACCAACTGTCTCTGAGGATGCCAGTCTTCCTGGTGTCCCCCAGAAAGAGTTTCCTTGTATAAAAGTCCTCTTTCTACAACAAACCTGGATCGATTAGAAGAGCTGAGAGGCGGTGGGTTGCTCCGTGCCGCCGTCCAAGCTCTCTGGAGGCTTTCATCTGCTTCCTGTTCAGTCTGGAACTGTTCCCTTGATGCTGGAGACATCAGTTCCTCATGGGATTGTGGACCTAGGCTTGGTCCCTCTGGAAGCGATATAGGGGATGGAGCTGTTTCTGTTGACTGTGAACCGCTCTCTGCTGGTGCACTATGTTGGGATTCAGGCTCCGGCTGAGCCTCTTGTGTAGGGTTATCGGCTGCTGCCAGTTCAGGTTCGGTGGGGCCCTCTGGTGTTGAGGTTGCAAGTACTGGATTCAGTGCTGACACGGGGTCTGGTGTTGGTTGTTCAGCTGGTTCCGGTTCTGGGACTGGTTCCGTCTGGGTCTCTGGGACTGGATCCACTACTGCTGTTGCAGACATTGGCCTGGGGTCTGGGTCCATCACCTCTGACCAGGTCCTGATAGAAGTTTCCGGAACAGAGCTAGGCCTCACGGCTTGTTTAGCCTGGCTGTGGGTGACCGTTCCCACCCTCTTGGCCTGCTTCACATGATTGGCCAAGTCTTCCCCCAACAGCATGGGGATGGGATAATCATCATAGACTGCAAAAGTCCACATTCCTGACCAGCCCTTATACTGGACAGGCAACTTGGCTGTAGGCAAATTGAAAGAGTTGGACTTGAAGGGTTGAATCGTCACTTGGATCTCTGGGTTGATTAAATTGGGGTCCACTAAGGAAGCATGGATAGCTGACACTTGTGCTCCAGTGTCCCTCCACGCGGTGACCTTCTTCCCGCCCACACTCACAGTTTCCCTCCGCTCCAAGGGTATCTGGGAGGTATCTGGGCCTGTGGACCTCTGGTGTGATTCCGGTGCAATGAACTGTAATCTGTTGGGGTTCTTGGGGCAGTTGGCCTTTACATGCCCCAGCTCGTTACACTTAAGACATCGTCCAGCTGACGGATCACTGGGGCGAGGAGGGTTGCTGGAGAACGGGGTGGTGGGACGATAAGGGGTCTGGAGGGTTCTTTGGGAGGTAGGTGGGGCTTTGGGCGGCCCCCGGTAATAGGGTGTGGTCTGGGGTGGTCCCTTCTGGTCTCCGCTCCAACTGCGACCAGTTTTCTTCTTCTCTGCCACCTCCACCCATCTGGCTCCAATCTCTCCTGCCTCAATTACAGTTTTGGGTTTCCCATCTAGGATGTATCTTTCTATTTCCTCAGGAACACCCTCTAAGAATTGTTCCATTTGCATTAGGAAGGGCAAATTTACTGGAGATTCAACACTTGCTCCTGATATCCAGGCATCCCAATGTTTCACAATGTGGTAGGCATGTCGGGTAAATGACATGTCTGGTTTCCACCTTAGGGCTCTGAACCTCCGACGAGACTGCTCGGGTGTTATCCCCATTCTGACTCTCGCCTTGGATTTAAACAGTTCATACTTGTTCATGTGTTCTTTAGGCATTTCAGCTGCCACCTCAGCTAAGGGTCCACTGAGCTGCGGCCTCAGCTCTACCATGTATTGGTCAGTAGAGATGTTGTACCCAAGGCAGGCCCTTTCGAAGTTTTCTAAGAAGGCCTCAGTATCATCACCTGCCTTGTAGGTGGGGAACTTCCTGGGATGGGAAGTGGTACCTGGAGAAGGATTGCTAGGGTTTGTTGGTATATTCTGCCGGGCCTTTATCCTCTCCACCTCCTCCACATGCTTCCTCTCTTTTTCCTTCTCCTCCTCCACATGCTTCCTCTCTTTTTCCTTCTCCTCCTCCAAATGCTTCCTCTCTTTTTCCTTCTCCTCCTCCACATGCTTCCTCTCTTTTTCCTTCTCCTCCTCCACATGCTTCCTTGCCTCCATTTCCCTCTTTTGGGCAGCCTCCTGTACCTCCTTCTCCAGCCGCATGAGTTCTATCTGTCTTTCGTGTTCCCTTTGTTTTTCCTCAGCCTGAAATTTGGCTAATTCCAGCTGTAGTCGAGCTGAGGATTTGGTCATTCTAACCTCTCTGTTTTTAACTAACTTTACACCCGAGGTTTAGAAATAAACAAAACGTGGCTGTAAAATTTTGCTGTGCTGGAATAGAATACCTATTCTCTGATAGTGACTGTCAGCCTACAGAAAAAGACAATTCCCTTGTCTCTGCTCTGGGCCCAAATTAAAGCAAAAAACCTCCAACTACTTGGAAACCTGCTTACCCAGCCCAAAGAAAAAAAAATTCCTTTTCAAACCTGTGCTCCTTGTAAAACAAAAAAATCAAAATCCTAAAAAAAAACCCCTGCCACTTTTGTCTCCAGGCAAATGGGTAGAGCACACCCCCCCATTTACTTTTAGGAAGAAAAGAAAAAAAAACTCGGGGTTGGAAGACTGTGAATTTCCCTGCAGGAGTTAAGTACCCTGTCTCCAGGCAAAGAAAACCTGCAATTCACAAGATAATCCCCTTTTGTCTCTGCTTGGCCACAAAGCAGAGAGAAACCAAGCTGCTTTCAGTTTCAAAGCTGCTTTCTGGACTTCCTAAAAATTCCTTTTTAAAATCTGTATTTCTAGTTCAAAAAATCTTAACTGGATCTCAAAATGATTTCAGGTTAATCCCACCACTGTGCCACCATGTCAAGGTTCCTCCCCCACTCTGAACTCTAGGGTACAGATGTGGGGACCTGCATGAAAAAACCTCCTAAGCTTATCTTTACCAGCTTAGGTCAAAACTTCCCCAAGGTACAAAATATTCCCCCCGTTGTCCTTGGACTGGCCGCTACCACCACCAAACTAATACTGGTTACTGGGGAAGAGCTGTTTGGACGCGTCTTTCCCCCCAAAATACTTCCCAAAACCCTGCACCCCACTTCCTGGACAAGGTTTGGTAAAAGGCCTCACCAATTTGCCTAGGTGACTACAGACCCAGACCCTTGGATCTTAAGAACAATGAACAATCCTCCCAACACTTGCACCCCCCCTTTCCTGGAAAATGTTGGATAAAAAGCCTCACCAATTTGCATAGGTGACCACAGACCTAGAATTTGCATAGGTGACCCTTGGATCTGAGAACAATGAAAAAGCATTCAGTTTTTTACAAGAAGACTTTTAATAAAAAATAGAAGTAAATAGAAATAAAGAAATCCCCCCTGTAAAATCAGGATGGTAGATATCTTACAGGGTAATTAGATTCAAAAACATAGAGAACCCCTCTAGGCAAAACCTTAAGTTACAAAAAAGATACACAGACAGAAATAGTTATTCTATTCAGCACAATTCTTTTCTCAGCCATTTAAAGAAATCATAATCTAACACGTACCTAGCTAGATTACTTACTAAAAGTTCTAAGACTCCATTCCTGGTCTATCCCCGGCCAAGACGACTACAGACAGACACAGACCCTTTGTTTCTCTCCCTCCTCCCAGCTTTTGAAAGTATCTTGTCTCCTCATTGGTCATTTTGGTCAGGTGCCAGCGAGGTTACCTTTAGCTTCTTAACCCTTTACAGGTGAGAGGAGCTTTCCCCTGGCCAGGAGGGATTTCAAAGGGGTTTACCCTTCCCTTTATATTTATGACACTAACCAGAGTGATCACTTAAGGTGAGCTATTACCAGCAGGAGAGTGTGGAGGGGGGGAAGCTTTTTGTAGTGATAATCAAGGTGGGCCATTTCCAGCAGTTGACAGGAACGTGTGAGGAACAGTGGTGGGGTGGGGGATAAACATGGGGAAATAGTTTTACTTTGTGTAACGACCCATCCACTCCCAGTCTCTATTCAAGCCTAAGTTAATTGTATCCAGTTTGCAAATTAATTCCAATTCAGCAGTCTCTCGTTGGAGTCTGTTTTTGAAGTTTTTTTGTTGAAGTATTGCCACTTTTAGGTCTGTAATCGAGTGACCAGAGAGATTGAAGTGTTCTCCAACTGGTTTTTGAATGTTATAATTCTTGACATCTGATTTGTGTCCATTTATTCTTTTACGTAGAGACTGTCCAGTTTGACCAATGTACATGGCAGAGGGGCATTGCTGGCACATGATGGCATATATCACATTGGTAGATGTGCAGGTGAATGAGCCTCTGATAGCGTGGCTGATGTGATTAGGCCCTATGATGATGTCCCCTGAATAGATATGTGGACACAGTTGGCAATGGGCTTTGTTGCAAGGATAGGTTCCTGGGTTAGTGGTTCTGTTGTGTGGTGTGTGGTTGCTGGTGAGTATTTGCTTCAGGTTGGGGGGCTGTCTGTAAGCAAGGACTGGCCTGTCTCCCAAGATCTGTGAGAGTGATGGGTCGCCCTTCAGGATAGGTTGTAGATCCTTGATGCTGCGTAGTAGGTCACCTGTAGTAGGTGACTTCTGGGTACTCTTTTGGCTCTGTCAATCTGTTTCTTCACTTCAGCAGGTGGGTATTGTAGTTGTAAGAATGCTTGATAGAGATCTTGTAGGTGTTTGTCTCTGTCTGGGGGGTTGGAGCAAATGTGGTTGTATTGTAGAGCTTGGCTGTAGACAATGGATCGTGTGGTGTGGTCTGGATGAAAGCTGGAGGCATGTAGGTAGGCATAGCAGTCAGTAGGTTTCCGGTATAGGGTGGTGTTTATGTGACCATCACTTATTAGCACCATAGTGTCCAGGAAGTGGATCTCTTGTGTGGTCTGGTCCAGGCTGAGGTTGATGGTGGGATGGAAATTGTTGAAATCATGGTGGAATTCCTCAAGGGCTTCTTTTCCATGGGTCCAGATGATGAAGATGTCATCAATATAGCGCAAGTAGAGTAGGGGCATTAGGGGACGAGAGCTGAGGAAGCGTTGTTCTAAGTCAGCCATAAAAATGTTGGCATACTGTGAGGCCATGCGGGTACCCATAGCAGTGCCTCTGATTTGAAGGTATACATTGTCCCCAAATGTGAAATAGTTATGGGTGAGGACAAAGTGACAAAGTTCAGCCACCAGGTTTGCCGTGACATTATTGGGGATACTGTTCCTGAAGGCTTGTAGTCCATCTTTGTGTGGAATGTTGGTGTAGAGGGCTTCTACATCCATAGTGGCCAGGATGGTGTTTTCAGGAAGATCACCGATGGATTGTAGCTTCCTCAGGACGTCAGTGGTGTCTCAAAGATAGCTGGGAGTGCTGGTAGCGTAGGGCCTGAGGAGGGAGTCTACATAGCCAGACAATCCTGCTGTCAGGGTGCCAATGCCTGAGATGATGGGGCGTCCAGGATTTCCAGGTTTATGGATCTTGGGTAGCAGATAGAATACCCAAGGTCGGGGTTCCAGGGATGTGTCTGTGAGGATTTGTTCTTGTGCTTTTTCAGGGAGTTTCTTGAGCAAATGCTGTAGTTTCTTTTGGTAACCCCCAGTGGGATCAGAGGGTCATGGCTTGTAGAAAGTGGTGTTGGAGAGCTGCCTAGCAGCCTCTTGTTCATATTCCAACCTATTCATGATGACGACAGCACCTCCTTTGTCAGCCTTTTTGATTATGATGTCAGAGTTGTTTCTGAGGCTGTGGATGGCATTGTGTTCTGCATGGCTGAGGTTATGGGGCAAGTGATGCTGCTTTTCCACAATTTCAGCCTGTGCAAGTCGGTGGAAGCACTCTATGTAGAAGTCCAGTCTGTTGTTTCGACCTTCAGGAGGAGTCCACCCAGAATCCTTCTTTTTGTAGTCTTGGTAGGAAGGTCTCTGTGGGTTAGTATGTTGTTCAGAGGTGTGTTGGAAATATTCCTTGAGTCGGAGGCGTCGAAAATAGGATTCTAGGTCACCACAGAACTGTATCATGTTCGTGGGGGTGGAGGGACAGAAGGAGAGGCCCCAAGATAGCCCAGCAGAAGAATCTGTCCTAAGAGTATCGTTGGAGATTAACAATATTGCTGGGTGGGTTAAGGGAACCACTGTTGAGGCCCCTTGTGGAATTTAGTAATTTAGATAGTTTAGTGTCCTTTTTCTTTTGTAGAGAAGCAAAGTGTGTGTTGTAAATGGCTTGTCTAGCTTTTGTAAAGTCTAGCCACGAGGACGTTTGTGTGGAAGGTTGGTTTTTTATGAGAGTATCCAGTTTTGAGAGCTTATTCTTAATCTTTCCCTGTTTGCTGGACTTCAATAACACCACCTCCACTGAATCTGGCTAATCCTGACCACCACCTGGACTGTGAGACTGTCATCTCCCTTCCCCCAACATGTATCCTTTTCCTTCCCCACCTCATTTCTTCTCTTTCTTATCTCTCTCCTTTTGTCCTTTTTTCCCCCCAAACAACAGTCTGGCTTAGCTGGCCAAGATCGTATTCTGCAACAAAGTTGTAAGCCTGAGACCAGATACGTAGTGAAAAACAATGCCCTAAACCTCCTGCCAGATATAGGAGTGCCTGATAAGAATATGTGCTGTGCCCGTGTTTCTCCAGCAATGAGGGTGCAAGTAAGAGTCAGCACCAGAGACAGAAGCTGCATTTCTACCTTAGCTGTTGTTTTCTCTCCTCTTTGGCTGTGTTTCTCATTTTTTGTCTTAAAGGAAGCAGGATTAGATTTTAAACAACAGCAGCTCCATCCCATCTCAACTGTTTCTCTTTCCCCTGACAAAAAGGACATATATCACTATCTTTAATACCATTGAACAAACTGTCAGATGGGGCGGGATGGGGGGGTCCTTTTAAAAAAAGCTCTATAGCTAAAGGGAAAGGGAATAAGGGATATTGTTAATACAAAAGCTTTAATTTAATACTTTACATTTCAAATGCTTCAACTTTTTTTTTTGCTTCTTTTTCTGTATCTTTAATAAAAAGTGGAAACAATTTTAATGGCGTGTTTGCTATGGCACTCAGCAGACCAAGGTCTCTGTATTTATTCCAAAAATCAAGCCCTGTAAACAATGTACAGGAACAGTGTCACAGTAACACCTTGGACTTTCTGGGGGCACATTTATTCCATCAAAATTAACACAACAGCACTGTGAAAATATATAGGCCTGGTCTACACTAAAAAATTAGGTCAACGCTGCTCAGGGCTGTAAATAAAAAAGCCACCCCCCTGAGCAGCATGTAAGCCAACCTGGCCCCTGGTGCAGACAGTGCTAGATCAATGGACAGATTCTTCCATCAACCTAGCTGTCACTTCTTGGGGAGGTGGGTTATCTATGCAGATGGGAGAACCCCTCCCGTCAGCGTAGCTAGTGACTACATTGAAGTGCTACAGTAACAAAGTGCAGCACTGCAGTTGTACCACTGCAGTGTTTCAAGTATAGACAAGCCCATAGTAAGAAAAGTCCCTGCCCCGAAGAGCTTACATTCTAAATAGACAAGACACACAAATCGGTGGGACAAGATGTAAAGTGACTTTCCCAGTGCCACACAACTGGTCAGAGATAAAGTTGGGAATTAAACCCAGGCCTCAGTTCCACTCTGGTGAATTAGCCACTGAAGTGCATTGCCTCCTTTGCTGTGTCCCCTCCACATTTGACAGTATTTATATTGGTATGTAAAAAGCTTCCCTAGAAACGCAAGAAGAGTCAGCTTAACTATGTATGCATTGGAAAGGAAATTAAGGGTTACTGGGGCACCATGGTCTGCAATGCTCATCCACCAACAATGCATGTGCAAGGGAGAGGTAAGAATGTCAACCATATCTTTCTAGTGGGCCTGGCAGCTGTGATCTCTCCTCTGAGTGGCTCCAGAATGGTGAATTTAAGACGATGGCTTGCAACAATTATGGCCACCTCCACTGCTCACTCCCTTCAGTTGAAGTTAAAGGGCACCAAAGCTTACATGAAAGAAGGAAAAACTATCAATAACCCAAAGAAAATGAGGCTTGCAAACTGCTAAAAGTGAGTGGGTTTTTTATATCTCTGATTTCCTTCCTTCAGGCACAAACTTTTTCCTTGTGAAATCAATGGGAGTTTGGCAAATTTGTAGTCTACGGGGCTAGCCTGCTAGCTTGCTATATTATATGATGTTTTTCTTTATTAATTTGATTGATATTATTTTGACTTATATTTTTGTACTAAAAAATTTCAGTAGACATTACTGTGATAGGTCGGATCACATAAACCCCCCGGTGGCTGCCACCTGATGTGCCAAGACTACTTCTGCCCCTGCTTTCCCTGCCCTGCCAGCTTGGGACTTCAGTGCCCTGCCTGGTTTCAGCCAGATCTGCTTATCTGCTGCAACCCAGAGCCAGGTGTGAACCACATCCCCTAACAGCTGTAGGCTTAAACTGAAAGCAGCTTACGAAGTGTTGCTGTCTTTAACACTCAGATGCCCAACTCCCAATGGGGTCTAAACCTCAAATAAATCCATTTTACCCTGTATAAAGCGTATATAGGGTAAACTCATAAATTGTTCGCCCTCTATAACTCTGATAGAGAGTATGCACAGCTGTTTGTCCCTCCCGTCATTAATACATACTCTGGGTTAATTAATAAGTAAAAAGTGATTTTATTAAAAGTAGGATTTAAGTGGTTCCAAGTAGTAACAGAGAGAACAAAGTGAATTACCAAACAAAATAAAATAGAACATGCAAGTCTACGTCTACTACAGTGATAAAACTGAATACAGATAAAAACCTCACCCTCACAGGAATCCCAGTAAGCTTCCTTTTACAGACTAGTCTCCTTCTAGTGTGGGTCCAGCAATCACTCACATCCCCTGTAGTTACTGTCCTTTGTTCCAGTTTCTTTCAAGTATCCTTGGGGGTGGAGAGGCTATCTCTTGAGCCAGCTCAAGAAAAAATGGAGGGATCTCCCAGGGGTTTACATAGACTTTCTCTTGGGGGTGGAGATTCCGCTCCTCTCTCCTATGCAAAGTCCAGCTCCAAGATGGAGTTTTGGAGTAACATGGGCAAGTCACATGTCCATGCATGACTCAGTTTTTACAGGCAGCAGCCATTGCTTACATGCTACCTTGACTGTCCTCAAGTAGACTTCTTATGTGGATTGGAGCCTTTCGAGATTCATTGTCGTTTAAGTGTTTCTTGATTGGGCACTTAATTTGAACATTCCTTTCTCAAGAAGCCAACCAAATGCTTTACTAAGGCTACTTAGAAATCAAGTAAGTACACAGCCAATATTCATAGCTTCAAATACAACAATGACACATGTATGCAAATAGGATGAATAGATTCAGTAGATCATAACCTTTACAGAGAGAGGTTATAGGGCATATGCAGCCTAAAACATATTCCAGTTATGTCATATATACATTCATAAGCATATTTCCATAAAGCCTTATGGGGTGCACCATCACAATTACTTCATTATATTTAGCTGTAATGCAAGGAACACTGCAGGCCTGTATCCTGTATGATTAACCAGAACAAGTTAGCATAAGTACTTGTAAACTTTGGCATAGATAAATGGCCTGCCAGTTACCCTTTTTGACTTTGTGGAACTGAATGTTTACCAAAATTCTGGGACATACCTGTAATCACAAGGTACACCACAAGAACGAGGAATTAATGGTTTGGGCCAAAGGAAACAGTTCAACGAATTAAATAATCAGCATTAATACGTATGGATAAGTTATGGATATATAATGCTATGATTTAGTCATGGAGGTCATGGAAGTCACCGAATCCATGACTTCCAGCGACCTCCGTGACTTCAGCCTGTGGTGCTCAGGAGCTGCAGGGTCCCCTGCTGCTCACGGGGGCCAGGAGCTGTGGGATACACCTGCTGCCTCTGGCAAACCCTGAAGCTCCAAGCTGCCATAGGCAGTGGGGGTACACCCTGCTGGCGAGCCCCTGAGCTCCTAGCAGTTGTGGACAGCGGGGGAACCCCCAAGCTCCCAGCAGCAGCAGGCAGTGAGGGCCCCCAGAGCTGTGGGAGCGGGGGATCCCCCAAGCTCCCAGCCATCGGGGGAACCCTCGAGCTTCTGGCTGCTAGGCCCCAAGCTCTCAGTCACCATGGGTAGTGGAGGGCCCTGGAGCTGTGGGCAGTGGGGGAACCCTGCAGTTCCCAACCGCTGTGGGCGAACCCCAAGGCTTCTGGCCACCACAGGCAGTGGAGCCCCCAGAGCTGCTGGCAGCAGGGGAACCTTGCAGCTCCGGGCCTCCATGGGTGATGGGAGTACCCCACATCTCCCGGTCCAGTTTAAATAGCTTTTGTAAAGGGATCATACCACAAGTGTCTCTAGAACTACTTTACAGGCAGCAGAGGTACCCCCCCAGCCCCAAGCTGTTGCAGGCAGCAGGAGGCTTCACAGCTCCCAGCAGTCGGCTGTGGGGGACCCTGGAGCTCCAATTCCCAACCCTTGGTGGGGTCCCCCAGAGCTCCTAGCCGCTGTGCAGCTGCCCCTCTGCAGGCTGTGTGGGGACTCACAGATCCCCACTTTGTCACAGATATTTTTCATCAAAGTCACGGACAGGTAACGGCTTCTGTAAATTTTTCTTTATTGCCCGTGACCTGTCCATGACTGATTAAAAATATCCATGACAAAATCTTAGCCTTATTGATACATAAGAATATGCTAGACTACAGAGTAAGTGTACCCTAAGATTTATCCGTGTGAGGAAATAAGATTTGGGCATGGAAAGTTGAGCACTGAGATGAATATTCAGGATATTTCCAAGATCCTATAGGAGGGCAAACCACCATGTGGAGGCATCCTTCTTTTAGCTTCAAGTCCTCTTTTGTTTAGCTACCAGCTCAGCTTTTGCAATATAGCTGAGCTACTCAGCACTCGACCCTGATCTCCATCATCTTGAGACTGAAGAACCTGGACTATCAAACTCATTTGGCATGCCAGACAAGAGGCTGGTCCTTTGTCTCCCATCACCAGGTCCCTGAGGAAGGGTGTGAACAATCTAGTTTAAATAGCTTTTGTAAAGGGATGATACTACAAGTGTCTATAGAACTACTTTACTACTACTACTTTTTTTTTTTTGGCTCTGTAGTTTGGAGCTTTGATAACTCTTTCCTTTATTTTAATAAACATTTCTTAAAGCCTGACTTTGTCCTCAGTGTGAATGTCCTTGCCACACACCCTGAGGGTCTGTGCAAAGTATTGAACTCTCTATGTTGTGTAATTTTGTAGCCTGATTTTGGGATAAGAACCTAATTATCTTCTGATCAGATAATTGGTGAGCCTATAATAAATCAGCCCTATAAAAATCAAGTTAACAAATTACTTGAGTGGGAAAAGGACGGGGCTCTTCCCATCATCATACTTTCCCAATCTACTTTCTTCTACAGCTCAGCAAGGCTGTTGGCCCTCCAGTAACTATTCATTTGCCTCTACATTCATTGTATACTTGGCAGAATACAACCACTGCTCCCTAACAATTTGATTTTAAAGCAAAAATATTTTGCCACTATTCAGGGAAGATGAGCCCTGCTCACTTGTAACAAGGGAAGGGGGAAATGGAAACAGAGAGTGGGAATGGCCAACAATGTTTTAAACTTTTATTTTAAATCTTTGCAACTTTCAGCAGTTTGACAACCCATTTTCTTCATGTCATCCCCTCTTTCAGCTAGAATTTATCTAGTGAATTTTAAAAAATTCAGTATTTTACCTCAGGATTATTATCCATGAAATGTGTAAGTGAGGAAGGCCAAGGAAGAACTGGCAGAAGACAGCGACAGAGAATACTGAATGCTCTGGCATCACCTCGGAAGAAGTACAACTAGCAAGTGACCTTAAATGAAGGAACTCAACTGCCCAATGTGTCAGCTACTCAGAAGGAACTAAAGTCTAAGGTAAGGTAATTAACCAGGGGTTTATTAATCATACCTAGGGTTAAATTAATCATCTTTCAGCCCAGGAAATGTCTTACTCCTCAGAAAAGTCCCTCAAATTAGAACCAATTTGAAAACCCAGGAATTTGTTACCAAAACTGACAAACTTCATCCATCTAGTCTTTAGAGTATGGCAGTTTAATTTTATTCAGAATTGTACCTTAGAGAGTACATATCTCATGCTTACCTGTATATATGGATAATCTGTTATTAATTCTTCCTTCTCATTGTAAGTAAAAACTGGGAAATTTGGGGCTATGAACATTCTGAAAATAAAAGGTTTTAAAAAAAATTAGAAATCCAAAAGCAGGGGACCCTGCTGAAGAAATATAGATCAGGATAGTCAGTCATTAGGTAAAATTGGTTATAATTAGTTTTGCTGTTGTTGGGCAAATTAAAGTTGTTCTTCTACGAAGAAAAGGTGTTGTTTTGCTGTCAGCTAAAACCGCAAAACTAGTTCAAGCTAGTTAAAACTGCATTGAGAGGCAACTAGCAACTGTTGCAGGAGGATGTATTTGAGGGTATGTCTACACTACGGAATAAGGTCGAATTTATAGAAGTCGTTTTTTTAGAAATCGGTTTTATATATTCGAGTGTGTGTGTCCCCACAGAAAATGCTCTAAGTGCATTAAGTGCATTAACTCGGCGGAGCGCTTCCACAGTACCGAGGCTAGAGTCGACTTCCGGAGCGTTGTACTGTGGGTAGCTATCCCACAGTTCCTGCAGTCTCTGCTGCCCATTGGAATTCTGGGTTGAGATCCCAATGCCTGATGGGGCTAAAACATTGTCGCGGGTGGTTCTGGGTACATATCGTCAGGCCCCCGTTCCCTCCCTCCCTCCGTGAAAGCAAGGGCAGACAATCATTTCGCGCCTTTTTTCCTGAGTTACCTGTGCAGACGCCATACCACGGCAAGCATGGAGCCCGCTCAGGTAACCGTCACCCTATGTCTCCTGGGTGCTGGCAGACGTGGTACGGCTTTGCTGCACAGTAGCAGCAACCCATTGCCTTCTGGCAGCAGATGGTGCAATACTATTGGTAGTCGTCCTCGTCGTGTCCGAGGTGCTCCTGGCCACATCGGCTGGGAGCGCCTGGGCAGACATGGGCGCAGGGACTAAATTTGGAGTGACTTGACCAGGTCATTCTCTTTAGTCCTGCAGTCAGTCCTATTGAACCGTCTTATGGTGAGCGGGCAGGCGATACGGACTGCTAGCAGTCGTACTGTACCATCTTCTGCCAGGCAGGCAAGAGATGAGGATGGCTAGCAGTTGTACTGTACCATCTTCTGCCGAGCAGCCATAAGATGTGGATGGCATGCAGTCCTTCTGCACCGTCTGCTGCCAGCCAAAGATGTAAAAGATAGATGGAGTGGGTCAAAACAAGAAATAGACCAGATTTGTTTTGTACTCATTTGCCTCCTCCCCTGTCTAGGGGACTCATTCCTCTAGGTCACACTGCAGTCACTCACAGAGAAGGTGCAGCGAGGTAAATCTAGCCATGTATCAATCAGAGGCCAGGCTAACCTCCTTGTTCCAATAAGAACGATAACTTAGGTGCACCATTTCTTATTGGAACCCTCCGTGAAGTCCTGCCTGAAATACTCCTTGATGTAAAGACACCCACTTTGTTGATTTTAGCTCCCTAAGCCAACCCTGTAAGCCGTGTCGTCAGTCGCCCCTCCCTCTGTCAGAGCAACGGCAGACAATCGTTCCACGCCTTTTTTCTGTGCGGACGCCATACCAAGGCAAGCATGGAGGCCGCTCAGCTCACTTTGGCAATTAGGAGCACATTAAACACCACACGCATTATCCAGCAGTATATGCAGCACCAGAACCTGGCAAAGCGATACCGGGCGAGAAGGCGACGTCAGCGCGGTCACGTGAGTGATCAGGACATGGACACAGATTTCTCTGAAAGCATGGGCCCTGCCAATGCATGCATCATGGTGCTAATGGGGCAGGTTCATGCTGTGGAACGCCGATTCTGGGCTCGGGAAACAAGCACAGACTGGTGGGACCGCATAGTGTTGCAGGTCTGGGACGATTCCCAGTGGCTGCGAAACTTTCGCATGCGTAAGGGCACTTTCATGGAACTTTGTGACTTGCTTTCCCCTGCCCTGAGGCGCATGAATACCAAGATGAGAGCAGCCCTCACAGTTGAGAAGCGAGTGGCGATAGCCCTGTGGAAGCTTGCAACGCCAGACAGCTACCGGTCAGTTGGGAATCAATTTGGAGTGGGCAAATCTACTGTGGGGGCTGCTGTGATGCAAGTAGCCCACGCAATCAAAGATCTGCTGATATCAAGGGTAGTGACCTTGGGAAACGTGCAGGTCATAGTGGATGGCTTTGCTGCAATGGGATTCCCTAACTGTGGTGGGGCTATAGACGGAACCCATATCCCTATCTTGGCACCGGAGCACCAAGCCGCCGAGTACATAAACCGCAAGGGGTACTTTTCGATAGTGCTGCAAGCTCTGGTGGATCACAAGGGACGTTTCACCAACATCAACGTGGGATGGCCGGGAAAGGTGCATGATGCTCGCATCTTCAGGAACTCTGGTCTGTTTCATAGAATCATAGAATATCAGGGTTGGAAGGGACCCCAGAAGGTCATCTAGTCCAACCCCCCGCTCGAAGGAGGACCAATTCCCAGTTAAATCATCCCAGCCAGGGCTTTGTCAAGCCTGACCTTAAAAACCTCTAAGAAAGGAGATTCTACCACCTCCCTAGGTAACGCATTCCAGTGTTTCACCACCCTCTTAGTGAAAAAGTTTTTCCTAATATCCAATCTAAACCTCCCCCGCTACAACTTGTCAACTGGGTCTACAGTCAAGACCCAGTGCATTCTGCAGATGTGAATTTGCTGCAGAATTCTCTTCTTGCCACAAAGCTGTGCTCCAGCATCTATGCATTAATTACAAAAATATTCCTAGTTCTCATGGTTGTAAAGAAAAACTTGAATTGAGTGTACATGATGCAGAGATACCATTATACTAATGCACAAGATGATGAAATGCACAAGATGATGAAATGACATATCCAGTGTTGCTCAATGAACCAGTGGTACTGGGAATAGAATCCTAATCCAGTGCTTTATCTCCTGGGCATCACTCACACATTTCCCAAGTAAACCCAAGAACACCTCATTCGACAGTTCTGTATTATTATAGACATTGCAGACATGGCAACACAGAGACAGAACAAGAGAGAGAGAGAGAGAGAGTTTTGTATGAATTTGTTTATAAATGCTGGATCTGAGAGAAATGTGGCACTGAAAGAAGCATGTTTACTTGGAGCTTTTCCAGTGCTGACAAGGTCCCCGGCACTGAAGGACGATCACCATCTGCACTCATCAGCTCCTGCCTTACAGTTGGCAAATTTGAAGCCCTTGGCACTGACAAATGCTCAAGACAAATCCAGCTTTTTCAGTTCCAGTGTGGCTCCAAAGACATAAGGTGTTCCACCAACTTGGAGCTAGATAAATACGTCAAAGGCTTCTGTTTCTCCCCTGCAAGGAGAAACAGAGGCTTAATTATTCAGTTTGTCTGTCCAGCCGTCTGTCCAACCAATGTTTCTGAGATCAGATAAAATAGAGACACAAAATTTTCAGAATAGATTTGTACACGACAGCTAGATGATATTTCAGTTCAATTTTAAAAAAATGCATTAAAATTTTAATTATACTTATTACTACAAATCCCCATCTTCATCTGCAGACTTTTCCATATCCACAAAATGAATGATCATCATTTGTTCAACATGACTCACATCTGGTATACAGGTTTCAGAGTAGCAGCCGTGTTAGTCTGTATTTGCAAAAAGAAAAGGAGGACTTGTGGCACCTTAGAGACTAACCAATTTATTAGAGCATAAGCTTTCGTGAGCTACA
This sequence comes from Lepidochelys olivacea, assembly GCF_965140295.1. Lineage (NCBI taxonomy): Eukaryota > Metazoa > Chordata > Testudines > Cheloniidae > Lepidochelys > Lepidochelys olivacea. Next base: position 11,614,888 of record NC_140411.1, read on the forward strand.
GCTCACTTCCTCAGATGCATATCGTGGAAACTGCAGCAGGCTTTATATATACACAGAGAATATGAAACAATACCTATTCCCACCCCACTGTCCTGCTGGTAATAGCTTATCTAAAGTGATTTCCAGCACAAATCCAGGTTTTCTCACCCTCCACCCCCCCACACAAATTCACTCTCCTGCTGGTGATAGCCCATCCAAAGTGACAACTCTTTACACAATGTGCATGACAATCAAGCTGGGCTATTTCCTGCATAAATCCAGGTTCTCACATCCCCCCACCCCCATACACACAGAAACTCACTCTCCTGCTGGTAATAGCTCATCCAAACTGACCACTCTTCAAGTTAAAATCCAAGTTAAACCAGAACATCTGGGGGGGGGGGGTAGGAAAAAACAAGAGGAAACAGGCTACCTTGCATAATGACTTAGCCACTCCAAGTCTCTATTTAAGCCTAAATTAATAGTATCCAATTTGCAAATGAATTCCAATTCAGCAGTTTCTCGCTGGAGTCTGGATTTGAAGTTTTTTTGTTTTAAGATAGCGACCTTCATGTCTGTGATCGCGTGACCAGAGAGATTGAAGTGTTCTCCGACTGGTTTATGAATGTTACAATTCTTGACATCTGATTTGTGTCCATTTATTCTTTTACGTAGAGACTGTCCAGTTTGACCAATGTACATGGCAGAGGGGCATTGCTGGCACATGATGGCATATATCACATTGGTGGATGTGCAGGTGAACGAGCCTCTGATAGTGTGGCTGATGTTATTAGGCCCTGTGATGGTGTCCCCTGAATAGATATGTGGGCACAGTTGGCAACGGGCTTTGTTGCAAGGATAAGTTCCTGGGTTAGTGGTTCTGTTGTGTGGTATGTGGTTGTTGGTGAGTATTTGCTTCAGGTTGCGGGGCTGTCTGTAGGCAAGGACTGGCCTGTCTCCCAAGATTTGTGAGAGTGTTGGGTCATCCTTTAGGATAGGTTGTAGATCCTTAATAATGCGTTGGAGGGGTTTTAGTTGGGGGCTGAAGGTGACGGCTAGTGGCGTTCTGTTATTTTCTTTGTTAGGCCTGTCCTGTAGTAGGTAACTTCTGGGAACTCTTCTGGCTCTATCAATCTGTTTCTTTACTTCTGCAGGTGGGTATTGTAGTTGTAAGAAAGCTTGACAGAGATCTTGTAGGTGTTTGCAGGTGGGTATTGTAGTTGTAAGAAAGCTTGACAGAGATCCGGCTAACCTGGTGGCTGAACTTTGTGACTTTGTCCTTACCCATAACTACTTCACATTTGGGGACAATGTATACCTTCAGATCAGCGGCACTGCTATGGGTACCCGCATGGCCCCACAGTATGCCAACATTTTTATGGCTGATTTAGAACAACGCTTCCTCAGCTCTCGTCCCCTAAAGCCCCTACTCTACTTGCGCTATATTGATGACATCTTCATCATCTGGACCCATGGAAAAGAAGCCCTTGAGGAATTCCACCATGATTTCAACAATTTCCATCCCACCACCAACCTCAGCCTGGTCCAGTCCACACAAGAGATCCACTTCCTGGACACTACAGTGCTAATAAACAATGGTCACATAAACACCACCCTATACCGGAAACCTACTGACCGCTATTCCTACCTGCATGCCTCCAGCTTTCACCCTGACCACACCACACGATCCATCGTCTACAGCCAAGCTCTGCGATACAACCGCATTTGCTCCAACCCCTCAGACAGAGACAAACACCTACAAGATCTCTGTCAAGCTTTCTTACAACTACAATACCCACCTGCAGAAGTAAAGAAACAGATTGATAGAGCCAGAAGAGTTCCCAGAAGTTACCTACTACAGGACAGGCCTAACAAAGAAAATAACAGAACGCCACTAGCCGTCACCTTCAGCCCCCAACTAAAACCCCTCCAACGCATTATTAAGGATCTACAACCTATCCTAAAGGATGACCCAACACTCTCACAAATCTTGGGAGACAGGCCAGTCCTTGCCTACAGACAGCCCCGCAACCTGAAGCAAATACTCACCAACAACCACATACCACACAACAGAACCACTAACCCAGGAACTTATCCTTGCAACAAAGCCCGTTGCCAACTGTGCCCACATATCTATTCAGGGGACACCATCACAGGGCCTAATAACATCAGCCACACTATCAGAGGCTCGTTCACCTGCACATCCACCAATGTGATATATGCCATCATGTGCCAGCAATGCCCCTCTGCCATGTACATTGGTCAAACTGGACAGTCTCTACGTAAAAGAATAAATGGACACAAATCAGATGTCAAGAATTGTAACATTCATAAACCAGTCGGAGAACACTTCAATCTCTCTGGTCACGCGATCACAGACATGAAGGTCGCTATCTTAAAACAAAAAAACTTCAAATCCAGACTCCAGCGAGAAACTGCTGAATTGGAATTCATTTGCAAATTGGATACTATTAATTTAGGCTTAAATAGAGACTTGGAGTGGCTAAGTCATTATGCAAGGTAGCCTGTTTCCTCTTGTTTTTTCCTACCCCCCCCCCCCCAGATGTTCTGGTTTAACTTGGATTTTAACTTGAAGAGTGGTCAGTTTGGATGAGCTATTACCAGCAGGAGAGTGAGTTTCTGTGTGTATGGGGGTGGGGGGATGTGAGAACCTGGATTTATGCAGGAAATAGCCCAGCTTGATTGTCATGCACATTGTGTAAAGAGTTGTCACTTTGGATGGGCTATCACCAGCAGGAGAGTGAATTTGTGTGGGGGGGTGGAGGGTGAGAAAACCTGGATTTGTGCTGGAAATCACTTTAGATAAGCTATTACCAGCAGGACAGTGGGGTGGGAATAGGTATTGTTTCATATTCTCTGTGTATATATAAAGCCTGCTGCAGTTTCCACGATATGCATCTGAGGAAGTGAGCTGTAGCTCACGAAAGCTTATGCTCTAATAAATTGGTTAGTCTCTAAGGTGCCACAAGTCCTCCTTTTCTATCTGGTATACAGTCCAGTATTATTGAAAAGTATTTTGCAGAATGGGCAGCTTCTACAATCTTTTTAATGACATTTGCTAGGATTTGAATCAGTTCATTCTGAATAATTTTTCCTAAATAATGAACCCGGTGTTTCATGATCAGTTATTTTATGTAGATGCTCCTTCATGACTGGATCAAACAAAGCTAGGTATTCAACAAATTTTAAAAAGTTTCTATTACCTGGAGTGTATAATTTTTCATTTCTACCACAGCCATGGAGTACTAAATTTTGCCCACCAAGAACTCACTAAAGCAATCAGATGCTCTAATATTTGTTGCCAATATTCTTCTTTCCTTGATCACACGTAAATTTTCTTCAATAGTTTTTCCTTTTTTCCAATCATAATTAAAGTTCTTTCCAATTTTGAAAACATTCGAAATGTTTGGTACTTCTTTCATGTGAAGAGAGAATTGAAGATATGTTTTTCCAGTCCTTTGAACCATTTTCAGTAAGTGATGTACCAATTGCTCAATTTCTAAACAATTTGCAGCAAAAGCAAAACACAGAGTCTTTCGACACTGAATATTGTAACCAGTTTCAATGAATTTCTTCCCCATTAATGAGTTTCCTCTTGTAATGCTGAGCAGCGAATTTTCTTTTATTTCCATCCTTAGGGAAGGGAAATTCATGAACTTGTTCGGGTCCATGTTCCACGAGAATTTGCCGCATACTGTCATCACATCTGGGCCACAAAGCTGGGCCCCATACTGTAACTTGTTTAACTTCCTCATCCTTTCTTCCAGAATTCTACTTCATTTACTTCAATTTCTGCAGATGTCCCTGAAGGTAAATAATTTTTTTCCACTTCCATATCAGTCTGATGCTGTGAGCTGCCTTCATCTAGAAGTAAGTTTCCATCATCTTGAGTTTCTAAACTGTTTTTTTGTGGATGTGAGCTACCCTCATCTCAAAGTAATATACCTTCATCTTGATGTTCCAAAATACTTCCATGCGGATGTGAGCTAACCTCCTCTCCAAGTAAATTCCTTCTTCTGGATGCTGTGAACTTCTTCCATCTTTATTTGGATTAAAGAGAAAATATTTCAAGAAGGATCCCTGCTGTTTTGCTTGGTCCTTTTCCTTCTCAACATTTCATTTATGATACTCAGCTCCTGAGGGTTTTCTTTTTCCTCTTTCTGCAATGGGGCCTTTGAATATTGTTATGTACTAACTGTGCTTCAGACAGCAAGCATTATAGCATTCAGGATGGCTGACACACCACATGATTGGCAATTTAAACCACATTGCAGCCATCCCAACATGTCCTTTCACTGCTTAAAGGTTCAATGATTAGTAACATACACTCACCTACCTATTAAAACAGTTAGTTACAGCATTTACATAGAAACAAAATGACCTTTTTCAACGTTATAACCTGACACCGGTTGTTTGGAAAGTAATCCCCTTCCTCACAGTTAACCGCTTGGAGTGTGACATCATCACTTTCATAAGTGTTAACGCTGTTACTTTTGTTTTATGGACCTTATTTATTAAATGTGAACCAGTTATAACAAAGTTAATAATTATACAGTCCGATAATAACTAAGATTTAATAATGGTTAAAGATACTCATTTTGGATTTATGATGCTGAAAGACGTTATTCTTTGGCACCAAGAAACAATTTTTCACAGTATTCGATCAATTCTTAACCATCTACCTGCGACGTGTGTTAAAATGACCGTTTCACATGTATCAACTCCTGATATCTCCGCTCTACATGAATTTCCGGCTATGCGACCTTGATGTATATTCGAGTTAGGTGTCACTAGTATTGCAGCTCTTGCCTCTGGTGGATGTGTTTCATTATGGCTGAGTTATTGCTTATCAAAATTGCAGAGTGGATCATCTTGACCCTGCATTGCAAATTGAATTTTTTTTTGTTAAAATATGACTTATTTTTGCAGTAAATGAAAGATTTGACATATTAATAAATTCTTGGAAACGTAGATAAATGAATTAGAATTCATATTCCCTCTGTACACACACAGGAATTGAAATAATGACATTTTATATGTATTTTTTTCATCTGTTTCATTTTTTTTTTCAAATTGATTTTTTTCCTCGAATTTGGTGCCCCATTTAACTTGGCACCCTAGTTCGCCTACATGGATGGGCCGCCCATGCAGATGAGAATCAACACCAGAGACAGAAGCTGCATTTTTCATCTTTGCTGATTTATTTTCTTTCCCGTTTTGTGTGTTTTTGTCTTGTTTTCTAGGCAATGGGATCAAACTTCAACAACAAAAGCAACAACAGCTCCAGCACATCAACTACCTTTTTTTTTCTTTTTAAGAAAGAAAAGAAAAAAGACAGTCATTACCATTTAAGAAATGGTCAAAAAGGGGTTTTTCCCCTTCTAAAGGCTTTTTACAGCTAAATGGAATGAGGTGTAGTCAGAATTAAAAGATATCAGATAAATTTAGGATGTAGAAGTCAATAATTAGGACTTAGGATATATTAGCACAAGTAACTTAATAAAAAACCTGCTGAACTTGAGCCTATGTTTGTGATATCCTGATGTTTTGAAATTAATAGCTGAGTAGATTCCACAAAGTGACAGTTGGTAGCCAGGAAGAAGTGTTAGAGACTTCCTTAGCGTAACCACGTTTTACTGTTGTCATAAAGTAACGTAAAGGTTTATGATTACAAGAGAACTAATGAGTTAGCCTATGAAAAACAGGGTACCGCAAAAGTAGTGCAGTGTGAGGAGAGATTAAAGAGGCTAGGACTTTTCAGCTTGGAAAAGAGGAGAGTAAGGGGGGATATGATAGAGGTATATAAAATCATGAGTGGTGTGGAGAAAGTGAATAAGGAAAAGTTATTTACTTGTTCCCGTAATATAAGAACAAAGGGCCACCAAATGAAATTAACGGGCAGCAGGTTTAAAACAAATAAAAGGAAGTTCTTCACACAGCGCACAGTCAACCTGTGGAACTCCTTGCCTGAGAAGGTTGTGAAGTCTAGGACTATAACAGGGTTTAAAAGAGAACTGGATAAATTCATGGTGGTTAAGTCCATTAATGGCTATTAGCCTGGATGGGTAAGGAATGGTGTCCCTGTTTGTCAGAGGGAGGAGATGGATGGCAGGAGAGAGATCACTAGATCATTACCTAAAAAGAAAAGGAGTACTTGTGGCACCTTAGAGACTAACCAATTTATTTGAGCATGAGCTTTCACGAGCTACAGCTCACTTCATCGGATGCATACCATGGAAACTGCAGCAGACATTATATACACACAGAGAATATGAAACAATACCTCCTCCCACCCCACTGTCCTGCTGGTAATAGCTTATCTAAAGTGATCATCAAGTTGGGCCATTTCCAGCACAAATCCAGGTTTTCTCACCCTCCACCCCCCCACACAAATTCACTCTCCTGCTGGTGATAGCCCATCCAAAGTGACAACTCTTTACACAATGTGCATGATAATCAAGTTGGGCCATTTCCTGCACAAATCCAGGTTCTCTCACCCCCTCACCCCCCTCCCAATAGCCTTCAAAGTGCCTTCAGATCAGCGGCACTGCTATGGGTACCCGCATGGCCCCACAGTATGCCAACATTTTTATGGCTGATTTAGAACAATGCTTCCTCAGCTCTCGTCCCCTAAAGCCCCTACTCTACTTGCGCTATATTGATGACATCTTCATCATCTGGACCCATGGAAAAGAAGCCCTTGAGGAATTCCACCATGATTTCAACAATTTCCATCCCACCACCAACCTCAGCCTGGTCCAGTCCACACAAGAGATCCACTTCCTGGACACTACAGTGCTAATAAACAATGGTCACAAAAACACCACCCTATACCAGAAACCTACTGACCGCTATTCCTACCTGCATGCCTCCAGCTTTCACCCTGACCACACCAAACGATCCATAGTCTACAGCCAAGCTCTGCAATACAACCGCATTTGCTCCAACCCCTCAGACAGAGACAAACACCTACAAGATCTCTGTCAAGCTTTCTTACAACTACAATACCCACCTGCAGAAGTAAAGAAACAGATTGATAGAGCCAGAAGAGTTCCCAGAAGTTACCTACTACAGGACAGGCCTAACAAAGAAAACAACAGAACGCCACTAGCCGTCACCTTCAGCCCCCAACTAAAACCCCTCCAACGCATTATTAAGGATCTACAACCTATCCTAAAGGATGACCCAACACTCTCACAAATCTTGGGAGACAGGCCAGTCCTTGCCTACAGACAGCCCCGCAACCTGAAGCAAATACTCACCAACAACCACATACCACACAACAGAACCACTAACCCAGGAACTTATCCTTGCAACAAAGCCCGTTGCCAATTGTGCCCACATATCTATTCAGGGGACACCATCACAGGGCCTAACAACATCAGCCACACTATCAGAGGCTCGTTCACCTGCACATCCACCAATGTGATATATGCCATCATGTGCCAGCAATGCCCCTCTGCCATGTACATTGGTCAAACTGGACAGTCTCTACGTAAAAGAATAAATGGACACAAATCAGATGTCAAGAATTATAACATTCATAAACCAGTCGGAGAACACTTCAATCTCTCTGGTCACGCAATCACAGACATGAAGGTCGCTATCTTAAAACAAAAAAACTTCAAATCCAGACTCCAGCGAGAAACTGCTGAATTGGAATTCATTTGCAAATTGGATACTATTAATTTAGGCTTAAATAGAGACTGGGAGTGGCTAAGTCATTATGCAAGGTAGCCTATTTCCTCTTGTTTTTTCCTACCCCCCCCCAGATGTTCTGGTTTAACTTGGATTTAAACTTGGAGAGTGGTCAGTTTGGATGAGCTATTACCAGCAGGAGAGTGAGTTTGTGTGTGTATGGGGGTGGGGGGGGGTGTGAGAAAACCCGGATTTGTGCTGGAAATGGCCCACCTTGATTATCATGCACATTGTAGGGAGAATGGTCACTTTGGATGAGCTATTACCAGCAGGATAGTGAGTTTGTGTGTGTGGTTTTTCGGAGGGGGGTGAGGGGGTGAGAGAACCTGGATTTGTGCAGGAAATGGCCCAACTTGATTATCATGCACATTGTGTAAAGAGTTGTCACTTTGGATGGGCTATCACCAGCAGGAGAGTGAATTTGTGTGGGGGGGTGGAGGGTGAGAAAACCTGGATTTGTGCTGGAAATGGCCCAACTTGATGATCACTTTAGATAAGCTATTACCAGCAGGACAGTGGGGTGGGAGGAGGTATTGTTTCATATTCTCTGTGTGTATATAAAGTCTGCTGCAGTTTCCACGGTATGCATCCGATGAAGTGAGCTGTAGCTCACGCTCAAATAAATTGGTTAGTCTCTAAAGGTGCCACAAGTACTCCTTTTCTTTTTGCGAATACAGACTAAGACGGCTGTTACTCTGAAATAGATCATTACCTGTTAAGTTCACTCTCTGTGGGGCACCTGGCATTGGAGACTGTTGGTAGACAGGATACTGGGCTGGATGGACCTTTGGTCTGACTCATTATAGCCTTTCTTATGTTCAAGTTCAAATAAGAAAAAAGTTAAAACCTTCATAAATGAACCACAGTGGGCATCAGAACAACATATAATAAAAGCTGTATCCCAGCCTGTGTGCTTTGGGGGAGATGCCAGAATAACAGCAACTGGTGATTATGATGGTGAGGATAATTTAAAAAAAATTAGAACTTCTCTCCAGGCACAGAAAGATGGTCTCCAATACCTGCAGCTACATGCCAAAAAGAAGAAGCCAATGCAATAAGGGATTGTATGACTGCGACGGGTTGGATCACAGAAACCCCCTGGGGGCTGCCAACTGATGTGCCAAGACTACTTCTTCCTCTGCTTTCCCTGCCCTCCCAGCTTGGGACTTCAGTGCCCTGCCCGGTTTGAGTCAGACCTGCTCTCCTGCTGCAAACCCAGAGCCAGGTGTGAACCACGTCCCTTAACAGCTGTAGGCTTAATTGAAAGCAGCTTAAGAAGCGTTCCTATCTTTAACACTCAGATGCCCAACTCCCAATGTGGTCAAAACCCCAAATAAATCTGTTTTACCTTGTATAAACCTTATACAGGGTAAACTCATAAATTGTTCGCCCTCTATAACACTGATAGAGAGTATGCACAGCTGTTTGCCCCTCCCATCATTAACACATAATTTAAGTGGTTCCAAGTAATAGTAGACAGAACAAAGTGAATCAACAAGCAAAATAAAACAAAACACGCATGTCTAATACAGTAAGAAAACTGAATACAGATAAAACCTCACCCTCAGAGGTGTTCCAATAAGCTTCCTTTTACAGACTAGTCTCTTTCTAGTCTGGGTCCAGCAATCACTCATATCCCCTGTAATTACTGTCCTTTGTTCCAGTTTCTTTCAGGTATCCTTGGGGGTGAAGAGGCTCTCTCTTGAGCAAGCTGAAGACAAAATGGAGGGGTCTCCCAGGGTTTACATAGACTCTCTTGTGGGTGGAGACACCCCCCCCCCCCATGCAAAGTCCAGCTCCAAGATGGAGTTTTGGAGTCACATGGGCAAGTCACATGTCCATGCATGACTCAGAACTTACAGGTAGCAGCCATCGGTCATATGCTACCTTGAACGTCCTCAAGTAGACTTCTTATGTGGATTGGAGCCTTCCAAGATCCATTGTTTGTTAAGTGTTTCTTGATTGGACACTTAATTTGAACATTCCTTTCTCAAGAAGCCAACCAAATGCTTTACTAAGGCTACTTAAAAATCAAGCAAGTACACAGACAATATTCATAACTTCAAATATAAAAATGATACATGCATACAAATGGGATGAATAGATTCAGTAGGTCATAACCTTTACAGAGATATGTTAACTGGAATATGTGTTATGCTACATATGCCATGTATGTCATATATACATTCATAAGCGTATTTCCATAAAGCCTTATGGGGTACACCATCACAATGACATTTCCTAACATTGGCTCTGAACATTGGCTCTGGGAGGGACTGTTCATGTGGTCTCCATGGACACCTCTTTAAGAGAAGATTACCAAAGCTCAGCAGCACAGGGAAGCATAAATCTTATTTGTACCAATATGCACTATGGCAAATTGCCGGCACAATTATGATGGGTCCTGCTCTTCCTCTTCTTGTGGGCGGCAGGGGTTCAGGGCACAGTTTCCTACCCCTGAACTAGGGTATCTACTGTCCCACTAGTAACCCAAAGAAGGGTAGTGGCGAGGGAGGGACCCAGGCCCACCCTCTACTCCAGGTCCCAGCTCAGGGGCCCTAGGTATAGTGGCAAACCACATGAACTAGTGCTTCCTTCCCCTGGGCTACTTCCCTCTACTACTTCTGCTCTTCAGCTTGTCGGGCTTCCTGCCCTCTCTCTGCACAGGCCGGGTATCTCTTTACCTAGGATCTTGGTCTTCTAGCCAGCAGTGGCACTTCTCCAAACTCTCCTCTACTTCAACTCCTCCAAACTGCACTCTGCTCCAACTCCTTCAAACTGCTCCAACTCCTTTTTCTAGCTTATTGAAGCAGTGGGTTTTTATCAGGTGACTGGCTTCAGGTTCTCTAATTGGCTTCAGGTACTTTTAATTAATCTATAGCAACCTTTCTTCCCTCTACAGGGAATAAGGCTTCTCCTCATCCTGGGGCTTACATCTCTCTCCCATATCACTCTCCTGCTGCCTTCTGGCCATGCTGTATCACAGCAGAGACCACCTCCAAGAAGAGCCTTCTCGTCTGAGTTCTCACCTAGCATATGAAGGGGAAAGGAGTCCACGAGAGCTGGCTGTATTTCAAGGACTCCCTGTTGAGGTTACAGGGACAAACCATCCTGATGAGTCGAAAGAATAGTAAATATGGCAGGCGACCAGCTTGGCTTAATGGTGAAATCCTAGCGGATCTTAAACATAAAAAAGAAGCTTACAAGAAGTGGAAGGTTGGACATATGACCAGGGAAGAGTATAAAAATATTGCTTGGGCATGTAGGAATGATATCAGGAGGGCCAAATCACACCTGGAGCTGCAGCTAGCCAGAGATGTTAAGAGTAACAAGAAGGGTTTCTTCAGGTATGTTGGCAACAAGAAGAAAGCCAAAGAAAGTGTGGGCCCCTTACTGAATGAGGGAGGCAACCTAGTGACAGAGGATGTGGAAAAAGCTAATGTACTCAATGCTTTTTTTGCCTCTGTTTTCACTAACAAGGTCAGCTCCCAGACTGCTGCGCTGGGCATCACAAAATGGGGAAGAGATGGCCAGCCCTCTGTGGAGATAGAGGTGGTTAGGGACTATTTAGAAAAGCTGGACGTGCACAAGTCCATGGGGCCGGACGAGTTGCATCCGAGAGTGCTGAAGGAATTGGCGGCTGTGATTGCAGAGCCATTGGCCATTATCTTTGAAAACTCGTGGCGAACCGGGGAAGTCCCGGATGACTGGAAAAAGGCTAATGTAGTGCCAATCTTTAAAAAAGGGAAGAAGCAGGATCCTGGGAACTACAGGCCAGTCAGCCTCACCTCAGTCCCTGAAAAATCATGGAGCAGGTCCTCAAAGAATCAATCCTGAAGCACTTGCATGAGAGGAAAGTGATCAGGAACAGCCAGCATGGATTCACCAAGGGAAGGTCATGCCTGACTAATCTAATCGCCTTTTATGATGAGATTACTGGTTCTGTGGATGAAGGGAAAGCAGTGGATGTAGTGTTTCTTGACTTTAGCAAAGCTTTTGACACGGTCTCCAACAGTATTCTTGTCAGCAAGTTAAGGAAGTATGGGAAGTATGGGCTGGATGAATGCACTACAAGGTGGGTAGAAAGCTGGCTAGATTGTCGGGCTCAACGGGTAGTGATCAATGGCTCCATGTCTAGTTGGCAGCCTTTATCAAGTGGAGTGCCCCAAGGGTCGGTCCTGGGGCCGGTTTTGTTCAATATCTTCATAAATGATCTGGAGGATGGTGTGGATTGCACTCTCAGCAAATTTGCGGATGATACTAAACTGGAAGGAGTGGTAGATACGCTGGAGGGGAGGGATAGGATACAGAAGGACCTAGACAAATTGGAGGATTGGGCCAAAAGAAATCTGATGAGGTTCAATAAGAATAAGTGCAGGGTCCTGCACTAAGGACGGAAGAACCCAAAGCACAGCTACAGACTAGGGACCAAATGGCTAGGCAGCAGTTCTGCGGAAAAGGACCTAAGGGTGACAGTGGACGAGAAGCTGGATATGAGTCAGCAGTGTGCCCTTGTTGCCAAGAAGGCCAATGGCATTTTGGGATGTATAAGTAGGGGCATAGCGAGCAGATCGAGGGACGTGATCATTCCCCTCTATTCGACATTGGTGAGGCCTCATCTGGAGTACTGTGTCCAGTTTTGGGCCCCATACTTCAAGAAGGATGTGGATAAATTGGAGAGAGTCCAGCGAAGGGCAACAAAAATGATTAGGGGTCTGGAATACATGACTTATGAGGAGAGGCTGAGGGAGCTGGGATTGTTTAGCCTGCAGAAGAGAAGAATGAGGGGGGATTTGATAGCTGCTTTCAACTACCTGAAAGGGGGTTCCAAAGAGGATGGCTCTAGACTGTTCTCAATGGTAGCAGATGACAGAACGAGGAGTAATGGTCTCAAGTTGCAGTGGGGGAGGTTTAGATTGGATATTAGGAAAAACTTTTTCACTAAGAGGGTGGTGAAACACTGGAATGCGTTACCTAGGAAGGTGGTAGAATCTCCTTCCTTAGAGGTTTTTAAGGTCAGGCTTGACAAAGCCCTGGCTTGGATGATTTAACTGGGAATTGGTCCTGCTTCGAGCAGGGGGTTGGTCTAGATGACCTTCTGGGGTCCCTTCCAACCCTGATATTCTATGATTCTATGATATATTGTCCAGTGTATCTCTTGGCAAAGGTAGAAAACATGTAAAAAATAAAGTTTATAATGGACAGGTAGCTTTAATTTTAAAGTATGGAGACACTTGTCCCTCCCTAATTATTACTGCTCTAACTAATGCCCACTATAAAAGCAGTTTTCCTTGCATCCCATCTTTTACTTTTTTACCACTTCTGTTATTTCTCCATATCTAGACTGACAGCTTCTGGGGCCAGGAGCTTTTGTCTTCATATTTGATTGTAAAGCCCCATGTACACCTATTTCTGTATAAAAAGAGCAGATGAAAGGTTTGGAAGACAGCAGTCACTTACTTCTTCTGTAGTAGGTGAACAATATGGAACTTTCCTTCTACTTTAATTAGATAAGACACCTCCTCCTAGAGCATTCAAATAAAAAGTATAATTCAATAGTATTCTAAAACTCTTACTAATCAATACCTATACTGTATTCCATTTTATAAAAAATGTATTCATACATTTCCTCAGACTGTGTTCAGAGAAGATTTTTTTTTCCTTTCATCAAAGGACTCTCTATAGTAGTGAGGTTTGCTAATATTTTCCAAAGTTGCCAATACTGGTCCAGCTGGATCACCATGAGCAGTATTAGGATCCACAATATAAACCAACCTCCCACAGTCCCAACAGTATTTAACACCATATCAATTAAATGTGCTCAGAACAAGTCTAGTTCATGGCGTGAAAAATGCCTGTGGGAACGTTGTTTTCATTAGGCTTCCCAGTATTGCTAAAACTGGTGTTGCTCAAATCAGTGTCAGCAAAAATGGGAAACATGTAGAGAATTCCCCTAACAGCACTACTATGCAGTCTCAAATTGAGGCTAAACAACAATTTTGGAATAATGGGTAGAGTCAAATCGAACAGAGTTTGATGCTCTTATTGTCTTAACTTGGCAGCAGCCTCTTCTGTACAGCTGCTCAGAACTGCACATTGCCCTGTAGGATAACACCTTTTCAGTAGATATTGTGATTTATTCTTGCATAGCATGCGTGCTCCACAAAAAAGGTGTCTCAACCTCATAGTTTGTATGTTAACTGTAGAGCACGAATCCCACACATGCCAGTCCATTGTCAGGACTGGCTGTCAGGGAAACCTTCTGATTTTTAGAAAGAAAACACCGTACTTCTTTATAGTGTTCTATGATGCAGGCATTCTGTAGATGAGTTGTGTTTAAAAAAGTCAGGCCCTTAGCCCAAAGTCTTTTGAAAGGTATTTAGATGACTATCTGAATATTAAGGCACCTAAATACCTTCAAAACTCTGGTCCTAAGTCACTATCTTAATCACAGACTACTGGTTGCAGTTTTATCATAAGGGCTATATTGTGATATTTAGCCAGAGCACAAAGCTGCAGGAGCCAGGGAGACATACAATTCCAGGTGGAAACTCAGGGCTGAAATGAAGATGCACTATGCCGATGGGAGAGTGCTCTCCTGTCTGCATAAATATTCCACTTCTGTGAGAGGCAGAAGCTATGTCAGCGGAAAAGCCTCTCTTGATGTGGACACCGCTTTAAGTTTATGAAACTTACGTCGCTGAGGGGGATGTCATTTTCACACCCCTGAGTGACGTAATTACATCGACTTAAGCAGTAGCGTACACCAGCCCTCAAGAGGGAGTTGTTCCCCAGGAGTCACACATGGATACAGACAGCTGAAATTCAGTTTAAAGTGCTGAGTTCGTTTTTGGCTTTTTATCTGTTTTACTTTACAGGGAGAATGTTTCATCCGGTACTTGCCTCACTTAGTTAAGATTTGGGTCATAAAACTTGCATTCTTCTAGACTCTTATACCACTTGGTGCTCATAAAAGTCTCGTAGAATATTTCCAATAGGAAAAGATGTATTAAGAATCCTTAAACTATGTGAAATTGTAAACTATGACAACTTAGGTCAAATTCTATACCTCATACCAAGCAAAATTACCTTTTTAAAGGATGTACAGCATGAACATCTAATCCTAGTACACTAAGGGGCAGTTCAAGACTGACTATCAATACAGTCAGAATGCCAGAACTATTTCTCAGGGCAAGGGTGGCCAACCTGTGGCTTCGGAGCCACATGCGGCTCTTCCAAAGTTTATATGCGGCTCCTTGTATAGGCACCGACTCTGGGGCTGAAGCTATAGGTATTACCTTTCCAATGTGACGGGGGGTGCTCACTGCTCAAGCCCTGGCTCTGCCAAAGGCCCTGCCCCCACTCCACCCCTTCCCGCCCCCTCCTCTGAGCCTGCCGTGCCCTCACTCTTGTCTCCTGTCCCGCAGAACCTCCTGCAAGCCACAAAACAGCTGATCGGGAGGTGTGGGAAGGGAGGGGGAGGCGCTGATCGGTGGGGCTGCCGGTGGGTGGGAGGCGCTGGAAGCGGGGGGGGGAACTGATTGGGGGCTGCTGAAGTATTATTTTGGCTCTTTGGCAATGTACATTGGTAAATTCTGGCTCCTTCTCAGGCTCAGGTTGGCCACCCCTGTCTCAGGGGATCTAAAGAAGCCCAGACAAATGGGCTATTTCCCCCTACCAGAAGTTACAGACAAGAAGAGCCTTATGATGGCATGACTATTCTTTAAATTGGATTTTCCCAGCTCACAGAGGTACTTCCCTACTTTACAGGAATGTTGTGAGGATAAATATTTTAAACATTGTGTAATGCTTCTATCCCTTGTTAAGGGGGACCATATAAGTACCTTCTGAATTCCTTAGATTCTTGCAATGAACAACATACACTTCTAACCCGATATAACGCAACTCAATATAACACGAATTCAGATATAACGCTGTGAAGCAACGCTCCGGGGCAGGGCGGGGCTGCGCGCTCCAATGGATCAAACCAAGTTTGATATAACGCGGTTTCACCTATAAAACAGTAAGATTTTTGGCTCCCGAGGATAACGTTATAGCAAGGTAGAGGTGTACTATATGTTTTAACTATGGTCAAATGATAACTGTTATTAATGCACACTGAGTTACACTCATAAAAATGTCAAGTGCAGTTACACAGGCAAGCACAGACTATATTAAAGATTATCAAACCTTGTGCTTCAGAGGAGAACCAAACCACTAATTGCTCAGGATTAGGAAGAAACTTTCAGCCCTACATACTTTATTATAGAGGTGGTTATACCTCCCAGTGAAGCATCTGGTACTGGTGGTTACCAAAGACAGGATTCATGGATCATTAGTCTGATTCAGCATAGCAATTCCAAGTTTCTTAGAAAGTAGTACTACCTTGGTATCTATGCCATCCCTTGGTTCAAGCTTTCTTGGCACTATTACTTCAGAGTAAGAGAATTTCAAAGTTTCAGAAAAGCCTAGAAAGAGAAATAGTTTCAAATAAGTTAAATAGAATATGCATTTACAATTTATTAGGATATGTGCTTCTAGATTCTGACACTGCAAACCATTTTATACAGAAGCCACTCTGTACAATGTGTGAGGAGGAACAATTCCAGGGACATGGGTGAAGTCTGCATCTTAATTCAATAATGTTCGTAAACCATTTGAGAAGCTTAAATACAGAAAGAACACTACTACTCCTTTGGTTCTCTTTTCCAACCCCAACACAAGCCAATTTCTCCATCAGGCCCCTTCCATCCTTTTTCCATAACCCTGATTTTCCAGCTACCCCTACTGTATTCCCCTCTCAATAGGCTCTCTTCCAAGCAAACACCTACCCTCTCTACCTGACTCCACACTCTCTGGTCCACCTTCCCCATCATACCCAGTTTCATTCTTCTAATACACCCCATGTTAAGCCCTGCTCCTGTATCCATGCTCTGCATCACACAACCCTCAACCATGGCAAGCCCCATATTCCCATTGCTGCACTGTATTCTTCAATGAGCCCTATGCTCCAGATACCTCTGTTCACTGTCCCTGCTCTGTCCTCCTCGCACGCCACAACTATTCCCTCGGTGTCAACAACTCTGCCCCTGCAACCACTGAGGACCCCATTTCATCATCTACTATTGCAAACCACACTCAGTAAGCCATACTCCCCATTCCCTGTTCCTGGCCACTGCAAACCTCTTCTCAGAACAACATTTGCCCCCTTACTCAGTCAAAATCCCCCCTTATTGAGCTATATTCCCCTCATCTATATTCTGCATTCCCAACTGTACCCCCATTGTGGAGATCTGTCTTTCTCTCTTTGCTCAGGCCCTCCAAAATTTCACTGGGCAAGACCCATTTCCTTCTCCCTGCTCCCTGAAGTCCCCCCAACTTCCCCATTCAGCAAGCTGTACTCCTTTCTCTTTCCTTTATACCCTAAATCACCCTGCAGAGGAACTCACTCTGCCCTCCCTGCTCCACACCCCAAATAAAGCCTTCAGCAAATCCCACACTCCTTCCCTTTTCTTTCCTCCCAAATTCACTTTGCCAAGCCTCACTCTCTGCCCCTGATTCAGTCGCCCACAAACTCCACCTCAGCTGGCACTGCTCCTCACTCACAACAGCTCCTGGAAACATCCTTTAGGGGGCCGAGCTCCATGTTCAGCTCCCCGAGCCCCCCTTGCACTGCTCCCAAAAGTCCTCAGCATGCCTATTTCCCTCACAACCACCACACTTTGGCTCTCCCCCCACCTCCCAGAACACTCACCCTGTGTGGGGTCCACACCACCTTCCCTGTAAAAGCACCCTTCAAGTCTTCTGTGGACCCTGCTTCCCACTACCTCTGACTTCAGCCATGACCCCTCAATTCCTTACTCCATACCTTTCCCCTGCTCCCCAACATTGTTCTGCCCCTGCCCCCACAAAAAATCCTTCTCAACCTCCCAAAAACTCAATGGGCCTGGCTCCTCATTCCCTGCTCTGCCTCCCTCTGAATCCCACCTGGCAGGCCCCTCTCCCATCCCTCCTCCAACCTCACTGAATAGGTCCCTCTTCCATTCCCCCTCATTGCCACCCCAACCGCCTCCCGTGACAGGCACCACTCCCCTCTCCCCATCTAAACTGAGCTGAGCAAAGTCCCAGCACCAGCCCAGTCCTGCAACCCTCGGGAGGCAGTCCCACCCCAGAGGCTCCTCACACACAGCCAAGCACTGTCTTTGAGAGACATCACCTCAGCCGCATCCCGCCAGCCCCCTCCCTGATCCAACTCGCCCCTTTCCAGCTGGTGCTCAGGGCCACCCTGCTCCAGAATCCAAACACCTCAAAGCCCATCACCTCCGGCTCTAACCCCTCCCTGCCCCATACTTTGGACCTCCACCTTGGTCATCTGTGCTCACTCTTCCCTGCCCCTGAAAGAGTCCCTTTGCCCCCCTTCCCAGTTTGCCTCCATGAACCCTCAGGCCCACATCCCCTTTCTGCCTCTTACCCGGTTCCGGCCCCTGACCTGCTATCAGGAAATCCTGCTCCTAGTCCCAATCTGGCACCTCCTGAATCTCCCGTCCGTGCACCCTGCTCTGGATTCACAAATCCCCCACCCTTTGATTTACCCCCCAGTGCTCCCTGCTGCCCCCAAGACCCCATATTCCCCCTCCACTCAAGCCCCTGTTCCCCTCCTTGTGCCCCAGTCCTGCTCCTCCTCCTGTTCTGGCCCCGTTTTCCCTCACAACCCTGCTCTGACTCCTGGCTCCCCCCTTCCCTGCATGGCCTCCACCTTGCAAGCATGACCTCAAATATCTACCCGCTCTGGCATCTCCACCAGACTCACTGCCCCCCTCACCTGGGCTGAGGAGCAGGAGCAGGGCCCAGACCTGCAGCCCCATCCCTGCGGCTCCTCACAGACACCGGCCAACCACGTGCAGCAAGAACAGAGACAGCGTCTCCCACCCCCTCTGCTCAACTGCCCTAGTGCCAGCTCCGCTCCAGCCCCACTGCCCCAGCCCCCGCCCCCTCCGCTCCTATTGCCTCAGTGCCCGCCCCGCCCCCGCTCCAACGGCCTCAGGGCCAGCCCCGCCCCCTCCTCTCCCCTCCCACTGCCTCAGGCCCAGCCCCGCCCCCTCCTCTCCCCTCCCACTGCCCCAGGCCCAGCCCCGCCCCCTCTGCTCCTATTGCCTCAGTGCCTGCCCCGCCCCCACTCCAACTGCCTCAGGGCCAGCCCCGCCCCCTCCTCTCCCCTCCCCTCCCACTGCCCCAGGCCCAGCCCCGCCCCCTCCGCTCCTATTGCCTCAGTGCCCGCCCCGCCCCCGCTCCAACTGCCTCAGGGCCAGCCCCGCCCCCTCCTCTCCCACTGCCTCAAGCTCAGCCCCGCCCCCTCTGCTCCTATTGCCTCAGTGCCCGCCCCGCCCCCGCTCCAACTGCCTCAGGACCAGCCCCGCTCCCTCCTCTCCCCTCCCACTGCCTCAGTGCCCGCCCCGCCCCCGCTCCAAAGGCCTCAGGGCCAGCCCCGCCCCCTCCTCTCCCCTCCCACTGCCTCAGGCCCAGCCCCGCCCCCTCCGCTCCAATTGCCTCAGTGCCCGCCCCGCCCCCGCTCCCACTGCCTCAGGCCCAGCCCCGCCCCCTCCTCTCCCACTGCCTCAAGCTCAGCCCCGCCCCCTCTGCTCCTATTGCCTCAGTGCCCGCCCCGCCCCCGCTCCAACTGCCTCAGGGCCAGCCCCGCTCCCTCCTCTCCCCTCCCACTGCCTCAGTGTCCGCCCCGCCCCCGCTCCAACGGCCTCAGGGCCAGCCCCGCCCCCTCCTCTCCCCTCCCACTGCCCCAGGCCCAGCCCCGCCCCCTCTGCTCCTATTGCCTCAGTGCCCGCCCCGCCCCCGCTCCAACTGCCTCAGGGCCAGCCCCGCCCCTGCCTCTCCCCTCCCACTGCCTCAGGGCCAGCCCCGCCCCCTCCTCTCCCCTCCCACTGCCCCAGGCCCAGCCCCGCCCCCTCCTCTCCCTTCCCACTGCCCCAGGCCCAGCCCCGCCCCCTCTGCTCCTATTGCCTCAGTGCCCGCCCCGCCCCCGCTCCAACTGCCTCAGGGCCAGCCCTGCCCCTGCCTCTCCCCTCCCACTGCCTCAGGCCCAGCCCCGCCCCCTCCGCTCCAACTGCCTCAGGGCCAGCCCCGCCCCCTCCTCTCCCCTCCCACTGCCCCAGGCCCAGCCCCGCCCCCTCCGCTCCAACTGCCTCAGGGCCAGCCCCGCCCCCTCCTCTCCCCTCCCACTGTCCCAGGCCCAGCCCCGCCCCCTCCGCTCCTATTGCCTCAGTGCCCGCCCCGCCCCCGCTCCAACTGCCTCAGGGCCAGCCCCGCCCCCTCCTCTCCCCTCCAACTGCCTCAGGGCCAGCCCCCGCCCCCTCCGCTCCAACTGCCTCAGGGCCAGCCCCGCCCCCTCCTCTCCCCTCCCACTGCCCCAGGCCCAGCCCCGCCCCCTCCGCTCCTATTGCCTCAGTGCCCGCCCCGCCCCCGCTCCAACGGCCTCAGCGCCAGCCCCGCCCCCGCCTCTCCCCTCCAACAGACTTAGTCAGGTAGTTGCCCCTAGGTGAGAGTTTTCAACTATTCAGATGCACTTTCTGAAGATCTTTAGAAGAGGACTTCTCCAAAGGTGTTAACTATGAGTCCTCCATGCTGTTAGGTAGAGAGCTCACCGGTTGGGATGGAGTAGGCAACCATGGTCCTGAGAAGTCACACCTGGATCCAGCAGGAGAGGCAGTGGAGGCTTGATTGACAAGGCCAGTAGGTTTGAGAACAAGGGCTGGCGAGGTCATGCCAGTGCTATAAGGATGAAATGAGCATGGTCTTCTTTGACTCCGAACAAAACTGTTAGTATATAGGCCTGTTAGTTAGCCTGAGATAGAATTTTGGGTTTGCTTTTTGATACTCTTATATCCTCACTAATATGTGTGAACAAAGACACTGTGTTACATCTGCCCACAAGCAGATGGGGTGATAAGAGATGGAGTTAAAAGTGTTACGGGGTCTAGGGGGGGGTTAATATATGAGCATACACTGGAAGCCTGCCTGGCTCCTTTCTCAAGCCAAGGTCAAGCAACCAATTAGGAGCAGTAAGGGGGTCGGGGAGAGGCATAAGAAACACGAGAAAAGCCAAAGAAAGCTTGTCCCTGACCAGAACAGAATTTCACTCATTACCCCTCCCATAGGATGCAAAAGAGGTGGGAGAATGCCCCCAGACTGATGTGATATGAGCATAAATTGTAAGGGGTGGGACCAGGGGCGTTCACTGCAGGTATATTGGGCCTGCTATGAAGGAGAAGGGGGCAATAGAAACAGTGACATGGGGAAAGGCTCTGTGGCGTCAGAGATGGAAACAGAACACTGGGAAAGAGACTCTGCTGGCATGTAGGGCTATGAATATGCCTGCTTGAAACTAACCCCAATAAACATCACATTGCCTGCACTTTGGACTTCTGGTCTTCTGCTTTCTGTCTGAGTAACAAGAACCAGGGGCAAGGGTGAAGGGAAAGCCCCCTAACAAAGACCCTGGATTGAAAGGCAATTGGAGGGAAGGCATACAGGTTGGGGGGGGGGTCCATACAGAGAAGCAGAAAAGCATCTGTCGACCTGCCTGAGAGCAAAGCTGATGGCATTTTTTGTTGATCATTGTTCCTCTTTGGGAGGCCCACAGAGCTGGAAGATGAAGATGGATCTCGCTCTGTTTGCTGCCCTGGAAAGTGAGCAACTCTGAGATTAATCAAATTAGTTATGCTCTTTTGCTTATAGTCTGTATGGTTTCCTGTTGTGCTGCTACAAAACCACAAGTAACAACGGAAGGTCCTTAAAGCTGCAATGTCCTATATCACCAATTGTATTCATGCTTATGAATAGGTAATCAATCAATGTAAGGAATGAGTGAGATAGTGTGAGTGACAGCCAATGGCAAAGCAAAGAAGCAAATACCGTCTTTTATAGAACCATGGTATTGTCTGGGTGAAGATATATATCTTGAGATGGGCGGCCAGGACGGTTACCAACAAGGAGATGTAACCTACAACAGCAAGAACTTGGGACCGGACCTGAAGGAGTAGAGCCCTCCCGCAGATCCGAAGGGATTCCGGGGACTCTCGTCACCTAGTGGTTTGATCTCTGGGCAGCTGGAACCTGGCCAGTCTCAGTCACCTAAGATCGAAAGCAACATCCGCACCTGCAGCAAGTCATCAGTATGAATGGGATGTATGTGTGAATATAATTGCGCAAATAAGGGAAGCAAGTAATAAATCAACCCTGGTACTGCTTTAGTTCGACCTTTGTGGTTATTTCTTGGCTGGTTCCAAGAATGGGAACATGAATTGGTGCATTGGCCAGGAAACAAAGGGTTAAATTGAACTGAAGCAGTATCTGATTAACAGGTTTGGTGTGTTTTCCAGGACCCGACATGGGTAGGCTAGCAGTCCCAGATAGCGTTGAGTATTCTCCTCCCCCTCTGTTTCCTGAGTATCACCGTGGGTGGGTTGACGTCCCTGGGGTAGTCTTGGTGTGAGGGGAAAATGGGGCCACCATACTGATGTTCGGAAAGGGCAAGAGTGAGGAGGAAAAGAAAGAGGAAGTAGACAAAAGAGAATGGGGTGCTGTAAACAGGCCCTCCCCCTTTGTGGCATGGCTGAAGAATTTAGGCACAGATCCCTGGAGTCCTGGGGTGATCTCGGGAGGGGACACGATCTGGTCCTGGAGAATAATTATGGGACGTATTTAGCATTGTATAAACCTGATAAAAGGGGACAGACCACTGCAGGAGCATGGTTTCTGTGGCAAACATGTTGGGCTTGGCAAACCACCAAAGCAGAGCTCACCAGGGAATTGGAGGCGTTTTGCCAGGACTTAATGGAGGCTCGGAGGGAGTGTGATCTGTAGAAGGTTCAGGCTCAGACAGCCTCAGTGCCTGCCGCCTCCGCTGCCATATCAGCAGTCAAGTTGGAAAATAGTCATACTAGGTCACAGAATTACAGGAAGAAAACAGGGATCTAAAGGAGCATGTTATCCTCCTTAAGGATTTACTGGGGGGACCTGGCCCAGGTGCCCCAATGACCCTGATTAGCCTTCCCCGAGTCAAACAAGGGCCCCATGGCAAGTGGGTCCACAGGAGCCAGCCAGCTTAAAGTTATAGGAACACCTCTGGGAATGGGGGGGAGAAATAAAATGTCGCTTTTCTGTCTTCCCTTCATAGGTAATAAATTGACAGCCGCTCTTGGGAGAAGAACCCCACTGACCTGAGAGAAGGTAAGGGGGGAAATGAGGAAGGTGTATGAAGGGCCAACTGTGTTTTCAAAGAGCAAATTTTCTGGAGTTTTTCCCCCATTCACCTTAGGTATTTATAACCTCCCCCATTAATGTACTATGTGATTATCTCACAATCTATAATGCATTTCTCCTCATAACAGCTCTATAAGGTAGGAAAACTAACTGGGGAAACCGAGGCACAGGGAGGCTAAATGATTTGCCCAAGATCACATGGGAAGTCCATGGTGGAGCAGGGACATAAACCAGATTCTCAAGTTCTAGCATAGCACCCTAAAAACTGGACCATCCTTGTCCTCCTTTAATTTAGAATTTAGCTATTTTAATTTAAAGGTCCAGCTTTTTACCTCAGGGTTATTAACTAGGGGATTGTTAACAATATCCAGGGCTAAATTCTCAGCTTTCAATCCAGTACATGTTTTTCCTCATTACGTAGAAAAACACCCTCATCTTGTAGTCCAATAAACCTGCGAGGAATTTGCAACCAAGAATGTAAACCTTTATTCAGCCAACCTTTTTAGAAATAGTTTAATTTTACCCAATATTGTATTCTCCAAGGTACATGCCAAAAAACCCACTTACCTGAATATATGGATAATCTGCTATCAGTTGTCTTTTCTCATTCTAAGTAAAAAATGGAAAGTTTTTGGATATTGCGCCTCTGAAACCCAAGATAAAAAATTAGAAATTCAAATGCTAACTTTTATTTGCACTCTTGATTCATGTTAAGGGATAGTCCGATACATTATCTAGATGTAAAAAATTTGACATCATAAGCATTTGTGGCTTTGGTAGATGTGTCTATGATGAATTCAATGTATGTCTCACAGGAAATATTACTAGAAATCTTAATTCTAACATTCCAAATATAAATATGGTGTAACAGACTGACAATATCCTAGAATACCCTGGACAAACCTATGGAATTAAGATTAACTTTCTTGACTCAAATTAAATCTTGTTGAATTAGGGTTAATACATTTGTGGGTCCATTGTATTAAAAATGCAATTCAGTATATGTTATTTTGGAATTACATGTGCTTTTTCTAGTAAGAGGGAGATGCTAATGCACTTCTTTTGTTATCAGCTCTTTGAATCCACTCCATGGAGAGGTGTGCATTTATCAATTCACACTGGATTTTCCAGGGACCAACAGTCAAAGAAAGGATTGCTGGATAAATAGCCTAGTTTTAAACAAAAAGAAAAGGAGTACTTGTGGCACCTTAGAGACTAACAAATTTATTTGAGCATAAGCTTTTGTGCGCTACAGCTCACTTCATCGGATGCATTCAGTGGAAAATACAGTGGGGAGATTTATACACATAGAGAACATGAAACAATAGGTGTTACCATACACGCTATAACGAGAGTGATCACTTAAGGTGAGCTATTACCAGCAGGAGAGCGGGGGAGAACGGGGGCGGGAACTTTTGTAATGATAATCAAGGTAGGCCATTTCAGGCAGTTGACAAGAACATCTGAGGAACAGTGGGGGGAGGGAATAAACATGGGGAAATAGTTTTACTTTGTGTAATGACCCATTCACTCTCAGTCTTTATTCAAGCCTAAGTTAATTGTATCCAGTTTGCAAATTAATTCCAATTCAGCAGTCTGTCGTTGGAGTCTGTTTTCAAAGTTTTTTTGTTGAAGAATTGCAACTTTTAGGTCTGTAATCGAGTGACCAAAGAGACTGAAGTGTTCTCCGACTGGTTTTTGAATGTTACAATTCTTGACGTCTGATTTGTGTCCATTTATTCTTTTACGTAGAGACTGTCCAGTTTGACCAATGTACATGGCAGAGGGGCATTGCTGGCACATGATGGCATATATCACATTGGTAGATGTGCAGGTGAACGAGCCTCTGATAGTGTGGCTGATGTTATTAGGCCCTGTGATGGTGTCCCCTGAAAGATATGTGGGCACAGTTGGCAACGGGCTTTGTTGCAAGGATAGGTTCCTGGGTTAGTGGTTCTGTTGTGTGGTGCATGGTTGCTGGTGAGTATTTGCTTCAGGTTGGGGGGCTGTCTGTAAGCAAGGACTGGCCTGTCTCCCAAGATCTGTGAGAGTGATGGGTCGCCCTTCAGGATAGGTTGTAGATCTTTGATGATGCGTTGGAGAGGTTTTAGTTGGGGGCTGAAGATGATGGCTAGTGGCGTTCTGTTATTTTCTTGTTGGGCCTGTTCTGTAGTAGGTAACTTCTGAGTACTCTTCTGGCTCTGTCAATCTGTTTCTTCACTTCAGCAGGTGGGTACTGTAGTTGTAAGAATGCTTGCTAGAGATCTTGTAGGTGTTTGTCTCTGTCTGAGAGGTTGGAGCAAATGCGGTTGTATGGAAGTGCTTGGCTGTGGACAATGGATCGTGTGGTGTGGTCTGGATGAAAGATGGAGGCATGTAGGTAGGAATAGCGGTCAGTAGGTTTCCGGTATAGGGTGGTATTTATGTGACCATCGCTTATTAGCACCATAGTGTCCAGAAAGTGAATCACCTTGAGTGGACTGGTCCAGGCTGAGGTTGATGGTGGGATGGAAATTGTTGAAATCCCCCCGACTCTCCTGCTGATAATAGCTCACCTTACCTGATCACTCTCGTTACAGTGTGTATGGTAACACCCACTGTTTCATGTTCTCAGTGTATATAAATCTCCCCACTGTATTTTCCACTGAATGCATCCGATGAAGTGAGCTGTAGCTCACGAAAGCTTATGCTCAAATAAATTTGTTAGTCTCTAAGGTGCCACAAGTACTCCTTTTCTTTTTGCGGATACAGGCTAACACGGCTGCTACTCTGAAACCTGTCATTATGCAAGGTTTTAAACACTCTCAGGGCCTTCTTCCTGATCCAGCAAATGAACAGCACCCTGGTCCAACTCTTAGTGTAGATAGCAAAGACTGGGCCTTCTGAGGCCCCATAAGAGGGGATGTTTCTTCTCAGCTGAAGCTGTAATCCTAACCCCACCCTTCTCAGAAGCCCCCCCACCCCTCTTCACTCTGGGTTCCAGAATTACACTGTACTTGCTTCCCCTTAACTAGGCTGAAGAACGGTAGGCTTACATGCTGCATCTGGAGGGGAGCCAAGGACTGATAAAGTGCAGATGAAGCCCAGCTGGAAGAGGATTATAAAGCCAGAAAGTAAGAGTAGGAAAGGGGCTGAAGGGATGAGGTCTGCAGTCCCTGCCTCGACAGAAAGGGAGTTTTCCAGGGTCAAGGAGGAATTCCCAAGAGAAGGAGGCGGGTGGTGGTGGTCGGGGACTCTCTCCTCAGGGGGACTGAGTCATCTGTCTGCTGCCCTGACCAGGAAAATAAAGAAGTCTGCTGCTTGCCAGGGGCTAAGATTCGCGATGTGACGGAGAGTCTGCCGAGACTCATCAAGCCCTCGGACCACTACCCCTTCCTGCTTTTCCATGTGGGCACCAATGATACTGCCAAGAATGACCTTGAGCGGATCACTGAAGACTACGTGGCTCTGGGAAGGAGGATAAAGGAGTATGAGGCGCAAGTGGTGTTCTCGTCCATCCTCCCCGTGGAAGGAAAAGGCCGGGGTAGGGATCGTCGAATCGTGGAAGTCAATGAATGGCTACGCAGGTGGTGTCGGAGAGAAGGCTTTGGATTCTTCGACCATGGGATGGTGTTCCAAGAAGGAGGAGTGCTAGGCAGAGATGGGCTCCACTTAACAAAGAGAGGGAAGAGCATCTTCGCGAGCAGGCTGGCTAACCTAGTGAGGAGGGCTTTAAACTAGGTTCACCAGGGGAAGGAGACCAAAGCCCTGAGGTAAGTGGGGAAGTGGGATACCAGGAGGAAGCACGAGCAGTAGCGTGTGAGAGGGCAGGGCTCCTGCCTCATACTGAGAACGAGGGGCGATCAGCGGGTTATCTCAAGTGCCTATATACAAATGCAAGAAGCCTGCGAAACAAGCAGGGAGAACTGTAGGTCCTGGCAAAGTCAGGGAATTATGATGTGATTGGAATAACAGACTTGGTGGGATAACTTGCATGACTGAGTACTGTCATGGATGGGTACAAACTGTTCAGGAAGGACAGGGAGGCCAGAAAAGGTGGGGGAGTGGCACTGTATGTAAGGGAGCAGTATGACTGCTCAGAGCTCAAGTATGAAACTGCAGAAAAACCTCAGAGTCTCTGGATTAAGTTTAGAAGCGTGAACAACAAGGGTGATGTCATGGTGGGAGTCTGCTATAGACCACCGGACCAGTGGGGATGAGGTGGACGAGACTTTCTTCCGGCAACTCACAGAAGCTACTAGATCGCACGCCCTGGTTCTCATGGGAGACTTCAATCATCCTGATATCTGCTGGGAGAGCAATACAGCGGTGCACAGACAATCCAAGAAGTTTTTGGAAACTGTAGGGGACAATTTCTTGGTGCAAGTGCTGGAGGAACCAACTAGGGGCAGAGCTCTTCTTGACCTGCTGCTCACAAACAGGGAAGAATTAGTAGGGGAAGAAAAAGTGAATGGGAACCAGAGAGGCAGTGACCATGAGATGGTCAAATTCAGGATCCTGACACAAGGAAGAAAGGAAAGCAGCAGAATACGGACCCTGGACTTCAGAAAAGCAGACTTTGACTCCCTCAGGGAACTGATGGGCAAGATCCCCTGGGAGAATAACATGAGGGGGAAAGGAGTCCAGGAGAGCTGGCTGTATCTTAAAGAATCCTTATTGAGGTTACAGGGACAAACCATCCCGATGTGTAGAAAGAATAGTAAATATGGCAGGCAACCAGCTTGGCTTAACAGTGAAATCCTTGCTGATCTTAAACACAAAAAGGAGGCTTACAAGAAGTGGAAGATTGGACAAATGACCAGGGATGAGCATATATAAATATTGCTCGGGCATGTAGGAATGGAATCAGGAAGGCTAAATCACACCTGGAATTGCAGCTAGCGAGGGATGTTAAAAGTAACAAGAAGGGTTTCTTCAGGTATGTTGGCAATAAGAAGAAAGCCAAGGAAAGTGTGGGCCCCTTACTGAATGAGGGAGGCAACCTAGTGACAGGGGATGTGGAAAAAGCTAATGTACTCAATGCTTTTTTTGCCTCTGTCTTCACGAACAAGGTCAGCTCCCAGACTACTGCACTGGGCAGCACAGCATGGGGAGGAGGTGGCCAGCCCTCTGTGAAGGAAGAAGTGGTTCGGGACTATTTAGAAAAACTGGACGTGCACAAGTCCATCGGGCCGGATGCGTTGCATCCGAGAGTGCTAAAGGAACTGGCGGATGTGATTGCAGAGCCATTGGCCATTATCTTTGAAAACTCATGGCGATCTGGGGAAGTCCCAAAAGACTGGAAAAAGGCTAATGTAGTGCCCATCTTTAAAAAAGGGAAGAAGGAGGATCCTGGGAACTACAGGCCGGTCAGCCCCACCTCAGTCCCTGGAAAAATCATGGAGCATGTCCTCAAGGAATCAATTCTGAAGCACTTAGATGAGAGGAAAGTGATCAGGAACAGTCAGCATGGATTCACCAAGGGCAAGTCATGCCTGACTAATCTAATTGCCTTCTATGATGAGATAACTGGTTCTGTGGATGAAGGGAAAGCAGTGGACGTGTTATTCCTCGACTTTAGCAAGTTAGACTTTAGACACGGTCTCCCACAGTATTCTTGTCAGCAAGATAAAGAAGTATGGGCTGGATGGATGCACTACAAGGTGGGCAGAAAGTTGGCTAGATTGTTGGGCTCAATGGGTAGTGATCAATGGCTCCATGTCTAGTTGGCAGCCGGTATACAGCGGAGTGCTCCAAGGGTCAGTCCTGGGGCTGGTTTTGTTCAATATCTTCATTAATGATCTGGAGAATGGTGTGGATTGCACCCTCAGCAAGTTTGCGGATGACACTAAACTGGAAGGAGCGGTAGATACGCTGGAGGGTAGGGATAGGATACAGAGAGACCTAGACAAATTGGAGGATTGGACCAAAAGAAATCTGATGAGGTTCAACAAGGACAAGTGCAGAGTCCTGCACTTAGAACGGAAGAATCCCATGCACCGCTACAGACTAGGGACCGAATGGCTAGGCAGCAGTTCTGCAGAGAAGGACCTAGGGGTGACAGTGGACCAGAAGCTGGATATGAGTCAACAGTGTGCCCTTGTTGCCAAGAAGGCCAATGGCATTTTGGGGTGTATAAGTAGAGGCATTGCCAGCAGATAGTTCCCCTCTATTCGACACTGGTGAGGCCTCATCTGGAGTACTGTGTCCAGTTTTGGGCCCCACACCACAAGAAGGATGTGGAGAAATTGGAGAGGGTCCAGCGAAGGACAACAGAAATGATTAGGGGTCTGGAACACATGTCTTATGACGAGAAGCTGAGGGAACTGGGATTGTTTAGTCTATGGAAGAGAAGAATGAGGGGGGATTTGATAGCTGCTTTTAACTACCTGAAAGGTGGATCCAAAGAGGATGGATCTAGACTATTCTCAGTGATAGCAGATGACAGGACAAGGAGTAATGGTCTCAAGTTGCAGTGCGGGTGATTTAGTTTGGATATTAGGAAAAACTTTTTCACTAGGAGGGTGGTGAAACACTGGAATGTGTTACCTAGGGTGGTGGTGGAATCCCCTTCCTTAGAAGTTTTTAAGATCAGGCTTGACAAAGCCCTGGCTGGGATGATTTAGTTGGGATTGGTCCTGCTCTGGGCAGGGGTTGGACTAGATGGCCTCCAGAGGTCCCTTCCAACTCTGTTATTCTATGATTCTATGATTCCAGGGGAGAGTCCTTGGGTTCCTGCCCTGGAGTAGGAAATTTGACAAGATGCTGAGAGGTGTCAAGTAGCCATGGAGAGTAAAGTAAGCTCTGGTGGTAAACCCAGGAGATAGAGAGGTGGCATAGGAAGGAGCCCAGGGAAACAGTAACTGGGACTGAGACTGAGCTGATCTAGATTACTAGTCATAGTGTCCCTGTGCTGGAACCTGGAGTAGTTGGCAGGCCGTGTCCCCCTACCAGCCATTGGGAAAGTGGTCCAGGACCTGCAGTTGAAATGGAAGACTGCCTGAAACAGCATACAGACAGCATGTCTGGTGGACTTTGTTACTCCGGAAGTGAGGACAATATCGGGATGTGTCTGGAAGGCCAAGTACACCGAGTCATGGAAAGAGAGAGGGGCCATAGTGTGAACAACTGATGGATTGGAATTCCAGATGAGCTGAGAGCTAATTCTCCGACCTAGGCACAAGGAGGAGTTCCTGTCCTGAGTAGGACTCCTTCATATGCAGAAATCTTGCAACTGTACAATATGATAAAATAAGAGAGTTGATGGTACTTCCTGTTGCATACAGATGACACTTCATCATGCTCTATGTACTGCATTTCAAGTTCCTCACATTCTTTTTTTCCTGTGACAAAGTTCCTCCTCTACCTTGGTGGGTCTTGTGCTTATTGGCAGATTTGCTCACCTTGGAACTTCACAGCAGCCCTCAGCTTGGCCATTTTTCTGAACCCACAGTCGAGGTCGACTCCTCCTGTGTCTGACCAGGAGTTGGGAGGTTTGGGGGGGAACCCGGGCCTGCCCTGTACTCCGGGTTCCAGCCCAGGGCTCTGTGGAATGCACCTGTCTAGAGTGCCTCCTGGAACAGCTGTGTGACAGCTACAACTCCCTGGGCTACTTCCCCATTGCCTCCTAGCAACACCTTCTTTATTCTCAACATAGGACCTTCCTCCTGGTGTCTGATAATGCTTGTACTCCTCAGTCCTCCAACAGTCCGCGTTCTCACTCTCAGCTCCTAGTGCCTCTTGCTCCCAGCTCCTCACACGCACACCACAAACTGAAGTGAGCTCCTTTTTAAACCCAGGTGCCCTGATTAGCCTGCCTTAATTGATTCTAGCAGCTTCTTGATTGGCTGCAGGTGTTCTAATCAGCCTGTTTTAATTATCTCCAGAAGGTTCCTGATTGTTCTGGAACCTTCCCTGTTGGGAAACGGGACGTCCCTCGCTTGCTCCTTAGCTATCTGCTTTCTATTGTTTCCTAAAGCCCCCCGCCCTGGATTTTTCTTACTTTTTGAGCCTGCCTTAGTTCTCCCCCCCGACCTGGTCAGACGCTTTTTTGTTTCGTTTTGTCTTTCTGCCGTTTTCTGCTGCCGTTGAGTGCTGGTCAGCTGCCAACTTGCCGCCAGCACCCCCCCCCCCACGCCTGCTCCCGGGCGCAGCTATTTGCCTCAGTTGAAACCCCCGGAGGAGGGGGGGAAGATTGCCGACCCACTATCCGGAGGGGGGAGTGGAAGCCCCCAGACCCAGCCGTTTTGCTGTCAGCTTATTTCTGCAATTTTTCTCGGCCTGCCGAAAGCCTTGGAACACAGCCAACACAGCTGGAGAAGAAAAAGATAGCAGACAGAAGAAATCACCCAGGGAAGCTACAAACCATCATGGAGGGGGCCGTAAGACTGAGTAACTTTTTGAATTATACTCTCGTGGGGGGGAGTTTGACTGTGGCTTAATTGCGTTTGTAGCGGCACGGGGTTGTGGCATGGAGCTGCCCCCTGATCCACCGGTGCCTCCCCCCAACATTATTACAACTGTCACGGCCCCCCCGCCGTCCGTCTCTGCTGGCAACCTGCCATCTGCCTTGGATCCAGCTGTTTGCTTTGAACTTTGCCTTTTGGACCGGACATAACAGCCGACCAAACGAGACTCTTTGGACAAACGTGCGTGGGTCCACACCCCCCCCCTCCGGACTGTTTATCCCACAGCTTGCCCCTATCACCAGACCCCAATTCCTGTTTTTCCCCCTCTTCCAGTCCAACCCATTTGGTACCACCCCCCCGCCTCCAGCCCAGCAGGGAGGAGCAGTTAATCTGCTTCCCCCTCCCCCCTCCTCCTTCTGGTGTCTCCCCGTCTCTCCCTGCTCACAATGGCGGGGAATGAGAGGTGCGAGGCCCCTTTACCAATATCAGTTGTTCCTCCCCCACCTCCACCCCTACCCAACCCCCGACCCCACCCCACCACCACTGTCAAAATACCTAGCACCGCCCCCACTGGGGCACCGGCAGCAGGAGGCACCGGGGCGATTACTGCCACTGCTACGTCCACCGCCCCCCCAGATTCTAGGAACCCCCCCCAGCTGGCCGAAAAGGCCAGGGTGGGAAGAAAGGAAAGGGCCCCGCTAAAACCACCAGGCCCTCCATGGCAGGGGCTGCCCCCACCGTTGTGGCCCCGTCATCGACCGCGGTGTCCCACCCTGCTGATTCCTCCACCAGCTCTGCGAACGTCCCTCCCCCGGCCCCCAGGACGTATGCCCGGGCGATGGCAGGCTCCCCCCTGCCTGCCGCCTCATCATCTCGCCCACCCACTGCCCCCGCTACCATCACCAGCGGCTGGGGCCCCTTCCCCACCTTGACCAGGAGGCACGGTGTCCGTTGCCTCCTGGTGCCCGCCTCACCCCAAGTGGAGACATACGTGCAGGCGCTGGCGAAGGTGGTAGGACCCACGGCTATTGTGGCGGCCTCCAAAATGTATGGGAAGGTCGTTTTTTTCTTAGCTTCAGAGGCTGTGGCCCAGGAGGTGGTGGAGAGGGGCCTGGCGGTGGGGGGGGGTGTTTGTCCCCCTAGAGCCACTAGAAGACCTGGGCGTTCGCCTCGTCCTCACCTCCGTTCCTCCCTTTTTACCCAATGCTGCCCTGTTACCCGCTCTCTCCACCCTGGCGAAACTTGTCTCTGTCATCACCCCTCTCCCGTTGGGCTGCAAGGACCCCACCCTCCATCACGTCCTTTCGTTCCGCCGGCAAGTGCAGCTTCTACCGCCAGCAGCGGCGCGTGACGGAGAGGCGCTCGAGGGGTCCTTCCTAGTCCCTTACCAGGGAGCCCGCTATCGGGTCTTTTACTCCACCGGAGAGGCCCGGTGCTACCTCTGCCGCTCAGCGGGGCATGTCCGCAGAGACTGCCCTTTGGCCCGGGGGGAGGGGGACCCGAGACCCCCGAGACCCGGCAAGACATCGGCCCCTTCGTTGCCGACGCCCCTGGCCGCCCGGCACCTGAAACCAACCCTCCTCCTACTCGATCCACCACTGCTCCCACCGGGCCCAAGAAACACCCTCCCTACAACGCCCAGGCAAGCAATGGAGTCCCACCCTTGCTATTACCAATCTGGTAGAGCCTATGGAGGAGGGTGTGGCAAAGATATTACCAGGTATAGGAGAGGGCCCGCCCCAAGGAGAACCCCCCGCCCCTCAGGCTGCCTTACCGTTACCCCCCCCGAACCCCTGAACCATCGCCTCCGCCCCCCGACACGTCCCCTGCTAACCAACCCCCAGACGACGCTATGGAGGGCTGGACCCTAGTCCAGAGGAAGCGAGGCAAGCGGAAGGCTCGAGTTCCGCTGCACCCATCCGATGAGGAAGCCCCCCGGAAGACCAGGAAGGGAGGCACTGATATCGAGCCTTCTGCTACGGCCACGAGTGAGATCCATCCGCTGGTGTCGGGAGGGGAAGATAGACTGGCATTGGAGGGCAGAATCCTCCCTCCACGAGAGACCCTCCCCTCTGAGACCCCTGAGGAAGCTCCTTTTGCCCGGATACCACCTGAACCCCCTGCGAACCCCGAGGCGACCGTTGAGGCGGGCCCCAGAGGAGAGGCCCCCAGGGTAGCAGGAGTTGGCCTCTCCTCCGTGTATGCGGAGATTGAGGCCCTAGATTTGACCCCTGTCACCCAGGGAGAAGATGATCTCCTGCCGGCTGGCCTTGATCTGGGTAGCCTCACCCCGGCCCCCCTTTCCCCATGCTCCCTCCCGCTAATTGCCTTCCCGGGTGAGCACACCGCAGAAGGTGGTCCACCACCTGATGCCATGGCCGCCAAGACCACCACAGAGCCAGCACCTAGCGTCACTGGGAGCCCCCTCCCTTACCCCTTAACCCTCGACTCTGCTCAGGAGGCACCTTTTTTTAGCTGCTCTCCTCATGAAGTCCAGAGCCTTACCTCTGCCCCCGCCCCCACCCCTGTCCCTCCCCAATTCCCCTCCTCCTGCAATGCTAATGCCGCCCCTGGGGTTATTTCTTTCCCGCCTTTTGCAGATTCCCCCCAGGGAGCAGTCTTTGCACTTTCTAGTCACGACCCATTCGGAGTTGCAATTTTTTCCCTGCCATCCCCTTCCACCCCAAGGCGTGAAATGGATTTAATAACCCCAGCCTGTCAGATACCCCGTCGGTGGTCCGCACCCTGTCTACCCGCCTTAGCAGACCACGAGGCTGCATTAAGAGCCCCACCAGGAAATACCCCGGAAATCGTAACCCCATCCCCCCATGAGCTGCGGCATGCACTACAGAAGTTCCTAGAGCACACCCATGGCATCAGCAATAGGGTACAGCTGGCTCTTCAGCTATGGGGGGACTTTGACCAAATCCTCCAGGCCACAAGGGCCCTTATACAGGAGGGCAGGGGGCAAGGAAAGCGCGGTGCTGTGGCCTACGAGCGGGCCCGTGGCTTCCAAAACGATCTACTCATCCACGGGATGGGTCACGGGTTGCTGCGCAACACGCCGGGGGCCACGAACACCCCCACCAACAAGAAACCCCCACCCCCCCAGCCCTCTGCATGACGCCTCTTATTATTGCAACCCTGAATACCAGGGGCTGTAGGATGACTCTCCGCAGGTCCCGGGTGCTCTCTTACCTTCGGGAAGGGGGGTACTCTGTAGTTTTCCTGCAGGAGACCCATACGGACCCAACCGCCGAGGACAGGTGGCGGCTGGAGTGGGGGGACGGGGTATACTTTAGCCACTTCATGACTTGGCAAGCTGGAGTGGCGACCCTGTTCTCCCCCACCCTACGGCCCGAGGTGCTAGGGGTCACTGAGGCCGAGCCAGGCCACCTGCTGCACCTTCGAGTCTATATGGAGGGGATCGTGGTCAATCTTGTTAACATCTATGCCCCGCAAACGAGCTCAAAGCGGCCACAATTCTATCAGCGGGTGTCCGACTTTCTCGGCACCCTAGATTCGCACGAGTGCTTGGTCCTGGGAGGGGACTTTAACGCCACCCTTGAGGAACGGGACCGCTCAGGGGCCGAGCCGAGCCGAGCCCAGCCGCCGCGAATATTCTCCGAGGAACAGTTGAACATCACTCCCTAGTGGACGTCTGGCGTGACCATCACCCAGATGACACTTCCACGTTCACTTTTGTCCAGGAGGAGGCCCATCGGTCACACCACTCTCAGTTGGACAGTATTTACTTATCCCGTTTCCATCTTTCACAGGCCCACTCCTCCGCCATTCGGCCGGCCCCATTCTCCGACCATCATTTAGCCACCATAACGCTCTCCCTCCGTGCAGAGAGACCGGGGCCGGCCTATTGGCACTTTAACAACAGCCTGTTGGAGGACGAGAGCTTCGTAATGTCCTTCCGGGAGTTTTGGCTGGCCTGGCGAGAGCAGTGGCGTGCCTTTCCCTCGGTGCGGCAATGGTGGGATCTCGGGAAGGTGCGCGCCAAGCTCTTCTGCCGTGACTACACTCGGGGCACCAGCCGACGGAGAACTGCGGTGATAGAGCAGTTGGAACGGGAGGTCTTAGAGATGGAGAGGCGCCTGGCCACCAACCCCGAGGACCCGTCCCTCTGCGGAGCGTGCCGGGAGAAGCGGGAGGAGCTCCGGGCCCTCGAGGACCACCGGGCCCGAGGTGCCTTCGTTCGGTCCCACATCCTCCTCCTTCGGGAGATGGAACGTGGCTCCCGCTTCTTCTATGCCCTGGAGAAAACGTGGGGGGCTGAAGGGTTAATGTCTAGCTATTCCACCTGGAAGCAGGCGGGGCACACCCTGACTGTTTCCTAGGAGCAATGCACACATTGCTCTATCCAAGGACAAGGGCTAGATATGAACCCTGAGAACTTGATTGTTTGGACAGCAACTGTGGGAGGTTTCTTTAGCCTGGGCTCAAGGCCTGAGAACCAGGATTGTAGTAGATAGAGGATGGTAACTAAGCATATGAATCAACGTCATACATTCCTTTGTGTAGCAGTGTGTAATGCTTAGGGGGAGAACTATAATAAAAGGAGAAGGTGGAAGGCAGGGGGGGCAGAACAGCCCATCTCCGCTGACCAGCCTGTTTGCTTGCATAAAGCTGTGTTCTGTCTCATCACTGAACCGCAACAACTGGCGCCCAAACGTGGGGCCCTCAGCACTCACCTCGCCCGGCAAGGGTTTCAGACGCGTCACTCATCCACTTCGTGGATCCCGGTGAGTATTTTTCATTGTGGTAAGTATGGGAAGCTCCCTCTCTGCTTTGCAAGTGCAACACCGTAATGAGCTGCAGTATTTGCTGCGTAAGGCTCAGCATGACTGCCCGGCTCGAGAACTCACTCTCCTGCTACAGGAGGTGCGTGCCAAGTGCCCGTGGTATCCTGAAGCTGGAAGCTTTAAGCTAGCGGACTGGGAGCGATTGGGCCAGACATTGCACAAAGAGCCTCGGGCACCCGTGCAGGCTTTACATGCCTGGCACCTCTGCCGCGACGTGGTACAGCGTGTCGCCTCAGACAGACCCTCCCTCGCGAGGCTGGTGCTCTCGCCGCCCCCGTCCGCCCCTGCAGCCATCCCCCCTCCTGGCGATGCGACACAGCGTGTCGCCTCGGAAAGGCCCTCTCCAGCCCCAACAGAGGAGCTGCCGATCCTGCCACCCCCGTCCGCTCCTGCAGCCATCCCTCCCCCTGCTTCACCCCCAGTGCCTCTATTACCACCGCCTCCCTGGCCTTCCCCACCGGAGCCGGTGTGTGATCACCCTCCCCCCATGGGGCCCCCCGGAGAGTCATCTGCATCTGCTCAGAAGCTTTCGCTGGTGCAACAAATGGTTCACGCAGCGAAAGCTCGATCAGATCTTACAGCAGAGGAGCTGGCTGATCTGGTCTCCGTTTGCCCGGTGACCTGGCAGAATGATGACCAGGGCAACCCCGTGGGCACCTGGACCACTCTGCCATACTCGGTGGTTAGAGAGGTAAAGAAAGCAATTCGTGAATTTGGCCTGACTAGCACCTTTGTGCGTGGTCTCATTGAAGGGATGGGTGCTGGGTACTCCCTAATCCCTGAGGATTGGAAAATGCTGCTGCGCATGATGTTGTCACCCAGTCAGTATGTTATTTGGCTTAGTGAATATCGGCAGATGGCAGAACGCCAAGCCCAGGTATATAGAGAGCAAGGTATCATTTATGAGCATTTGGCAGGGGAGGGCCAGTTTGCTACTATTGGGATGCAGTCTCAACTCCCTCAGGCCGTCTTCCCCATTATCTCCACCTGTGCCCAGCATGCCTTCAAGAAGGTCCCGGATTCAGCCAAGCCTACCAAAAGCTTTGTCAGTATCCGTCAGGGTGCCTTAGAGTCCTTTTTGGATTTTACCAACAGATTGCAGGAGGCTATCCTCCGACAGGTGGATAACACTGAGGCAGCTCACGAGCTCCTGTTAAAATTGGCAGTTGAAAATGCAAATGAGGATTGCCGCCGTGCTCTCCAGGCAGCACAAGTCTCTGGTATTTTAGAGCTCTCAGACATGCTGCGGGCGTGCCAGAACATTGGCACACAAGCCCACAAGGCTGGAGTTCTGGCTGCCGCCCTCAGAAAAACTGGGAAGGAGGGGAAGCGCTGTTACCGCTGTGGAAAGGAGGGTCATTTTCAGCGGGAGTGCCGCTCATCTAAGGCACCAGCCCGACCCTCAAAGAAGTGCCCCAAGTGTGGGAAAGGTTATCACTGGGCTAATCAGTGTCGTAGCGGGTCGGGAAACCGCGCAACGGGTCCCCCCCGAACCCAGGGCCAAACGGGGGTGTTTCCTACTCAGGCAATCGCTCCTCTGCCTTGGAATCCGTAGACTCTATGAGGGCAGCGACTGCAGGAAGTGCAGGGCTTGATTTGATCATGCAGGAGGACACTGACTTTCAGCTGCCAGGGGAGGTCTAGAATCATAGAATCATAGAATCATAGAATATCAGGGTTGGAAGGGACCCCAGAAGGTCATCTAGTCCAACCCCCTGCTCAAAGCAGGACCAATTCCCAGTTAAATAATCCCAGCCAGGGCTTTGTCAAGCCTGACCTTAAAAACCTCTAAGGAAGGAGATTCTACCACCTCCCTAGGTAACGCATTCCAGTGTTTCACCACCCTCTTAGTGAAAAAGTTTTTCCTAATATCCAATCTAAACCTCCCCCACTGCAACTTGAGACCATTACTCCTCGTTCTGTCATCTGCTACCATTGAGAACAGTCTAGAGCCATCCTCTTTGGAACCCCCTTTCAGGTAGTTGAAAGCAGCTATCAAATCCCCCCTCATTCTTCTCTTCTGCAGGCTAAACAATCCCAGCTCCCTCAGCCTCTCCTCATAACTCATGTGTTCCAGTCCCCTAATCATTTTTGTTGCCCTTCGCTGGACTCTCTCCAATTTATCCACATCCTTCTTGAAGTGTGGGGCCCAAAACTGGACACAGTACTCCAGATGAGGCCTCACCAATGTCGAATAGAGGGGAACGATCACGTCCCTCGATCTGCTCGCTATGCCCCTACTTATACATCCCAAAATGCCATTGGCCTTCTTGGCAACAAGGGCACACTGCTGACTCATATCCAGCTTCTCGTCCACTGTCACCCCTAGGTCCTTTTCTGCAGAACTGCTGCCTAGCCATTCGGTCCCTAGTCTGTAGCTGTGCATTGGGTTCTTCCGTCCTAAGTGCAGGACCCTGCACTTATCCTTATTGAACCTCATCAGATTCCTTTTGGCCCAATCTTCCAATTGGTCTAGGTCCTTCTGTATCGTATCCCTCCCCTCCAGCGTATCTACCACTCCTCCCAGTTTAGTATCATCCGCAAATTTGCTGAGAGTGCAATCCACACCATCCTCCAGATCATTTATGAAGATATTGAATAAAACCGGCCCCAGGACCGACCCTTGGGGCACTCCACTTGATACCGGCTGCCAACTAGACATGGAGCCATTGATCACTACCCGTTGAGCCCGACAATCTAGCCAGCTTTCTACCCACCTTATAGTGCATTCATCCAGCCCATACTTCCTTAACTTGCTGACAAGAATACTGTGGGAGACCGTGTCAAAAGCTTTGCTAAAGTCAAGAAACAATACATCCACTTGTTTCCCTTCATCCACAGAACCAGTAATCTCATCATAAAAGGCGATTAGATTAGTCAGGCATGACCTTCCCTTGGTGAATCCATGCTGGCTGTTCCTGATCACTTTCCTCTCATGCAAGTGCTTCAGGATTGATTCTTTGAGGACCTGCTCCATGATTTTTCCAGGGACTGAGGTGAGGCTGACTGGCCTGTAGTTCCCAGGATCTTCCTTCTTCCCTTTTTTAAAGATTGGCACTACATTAGCCTTTTTCCAGTCATCCGGGACTTCCCCGGTTCGCCACGAGTTTTCAAAGATAATGGCCAGTGGCTCTGCAATCACAGCCGCCAATTCCTTCAGCACTCTCGGATGCAACTCGTCCGGCCCCATGGACTTGTGCACGTCCAGCTTTTCTAAATAGTCCCTAACCGCCTCTATCTCCACAGAGGGCTGGCCATCTCTTCCGCATTTTGTGATGCCCAGCGCAGCAGTCTGAGAGCTGACCTTGTTAGTGAAAACAGAGGCAAAAAAGCATTGAGTACATTAGCTTTTTCCACATCCTCTGTCACTAGGTTGCCTCCCTCATTCAGTAAGGGGCCCACACATTCCTTGGCTTTCTTCTTGTTGCCAACATACCTGAAGAAACCCTTCTTGTTACTCTTGACGTCTCTGGCTAGCTGCAGCTCCAGGTGCGATTTGGCCCTCCTGATAACATTCCTACATGCCCGAGCAATATTTTTATACTCTTCCCTGGTCATATGTCCAACCTTCCACTTCTTGTAAGCTTCTTTTTTATGTTTAAGATCCGCTAGGATTTCACCATTAAGCCAAGCTGGTCGCCTGCCATATTTACTATTCTTTCGACTCATCGGGATGGTTTGTCCCTGTAACCTCAACAGGGATTCCTTGAAATACAGCCAGCTCTCCTGGACTCCTTTCCCCTTCAAGTTAGTCCCCCAGGGGATCCTGGCCATCCGTTCCCTGAGGGAGTCGAAGTCTGCTTTCCTGAAGTCCAGGGTCCTTATCCTGCTGCTTACCTTTCTTCCCTGCGTCAGGATCCTGAACTCAACCAACTCATGGTCACTGCCTCCCAGATTCCCATCCACTTTTGCTTCCCCCACTAATTCTACCCAGTTTGTGAGCAGCAGGTCAAGAAAAGCGCCCCCCCCTAGTTGGCTCCTCTAGCACTTGCGCCAGGAAATTGTCCCCTACGCTTTCCAAAAACTTCCTGGATTGTCTATGCACCGCTGTATTGCTCTCCCAGCAGATATCAGGAAAATTAAAGTCACCCATGAGAATCAGGGCATGCGATCTAGTAGCTTCCGTGAGCTGCTGGAAGAAAGCCTCATCCACCTCATCCCCCTGGTCCGGTGGTCTATAGCAGACTCCCACCACTACATCACTCTTGTTGCACACACTTCTAAACTTAATCCAGAGACACTCAGGTTTTTCTGCAGTTTCGTACCATACCTGTGCCTGTGTCTGTGCCATACCTACACAGGTGATGGGACCTCTCCCTGCCGGCTTTGTAGGTCTTGTTCTCCCTCGCTCACATGCTGGGAAACAGGGCTTTTTTGTCATTCCAGGGGTCATTGATGCTGATTACACTGGCATTATTAAGGTTCAGGTGTGGACTCATCTTCCACAGTCGCTCCCGCGTGGATGGTCAATTGCACAATTGATTTTAGTCCCCTATCAGGTGCCATTGGGCTGTCAAAAAATTTCTTAATCCCTTTTAAATTGTTCCCATGCTGTTAATGTTTCATATAATTATGGCCATATCATCCTACCATCAGGATGGGTTTTTACTTGTGGTTCATGCACCTTTAATTATATTCCTGCAAATTTAAGTGATGGCACCCTTTGCTGTCTTAGTAGAATGATACTTATATTGCCTTTTGCTGGTTACAATTGTAGTAAAAGAAGTGTACCCCTTTTAGATGATTATATTGCAGATGTTAAGCTTTTGGTTATTTTGTGTTTGTAATCACTGGGCTTATTTTTTGTTGTTGCTGTGTACAATGTATTCCTTCCTTGTTAAGACTTTGTAAAATTTTTGCCCTGGAAAGCTCCCCAGGTTATGTCCTTATCTGTCTGGGAGTTAAATAGCATGACAAAACAAATTGGCGGCTACCATGAGATGGCCAACTTCAATAAACAAAAAAAGGGGAGATGAAGGGTTAATGTCTAGCTATTCCACCTGGAAGCAGGCGGGACACACCCTGACTGTTTCCTAGGAGCAATGCACACATTGCTCTATCCAAGGACAAGGGCTAGATATGAACCCTGAGAACTTGATTGTTTGGACAGCAACTGTGGGAGGTTTCTTTAGCCTGGGCTCAAGGCCTGAGAACCAGGATTGTAGTAGATAGAGGATGGTAACTAAGCATATGAATCAACGTCATACATTCCTTTGTGTAGCAGTGTGTAATGCTTAGGGGGAGAACTATAATAAAAGGAGAAGGTGGAAGGCAGGGGGGGCAGAACAGCCCATCTCCGCTGACCAGCCTGTTTGCTTGCATAAAGCTGTGTTCTGTCTCATCACTGAACCGCAACAGGGGGCCAAGAAACACGTCACCTGCCTTCTTGCGGAAGACGGCACCCCCCTCACGGATCCGGAGGAGATGTGTGGGAGGGCCCGTGACTTCTACACAAGCCTTTTCTCCCCGGATCCGACCGATCCTAGCACTTGCGGGGTGCTCTGGGAGGAACTCCCCACGGTCAGCGTGGGCGACCGAGACCAACTAGAGCTGCCTCTCACCCTGGCCGAGTTCTCGGAAGCCCTCCGTCGCATGCCCACCAATAAATCTCCGGGCATGGATGGGTTGACCGTGGAGTTTTACCACGCGTTCTGGGACATCCTCGGCCCAGACCTAGTCACTGTCTGGGCTGAGTCCTTGCAGAGTGGGGTCCTCCCTCTGTCGTGCAGGCGAGCGGTGCTCGCCTTGCTGCCGAAGAAGGGGGACCTCCGCGATTTACAAAACTGGCATCCCGTCTCACTCCTTAGCACGGATTACAAAATTGTAGCGAAAGCAATCTCGCTGCGGCTAGGGTCCGTGATGGCGGACGTGATCCACCCAGACCAGACCTATACCGTCCCGGGTTGCAGCATTTTTGACAACCTATTTCTAGTCCGAGACCTTTTGGAACTCGGGCGGAGAGATGGTCTGTCGTTCGCCCTCCTGTCTCTTGATCAGGAGAAGGCGTTCAATAGAGTAGACCATGGGTACCTCCTGAGCATTCTGCAGGCGTTTGGATTCGGACCTCAGTTTGTGAGTTTTCTCCGGGTGCTGTATGCCTTCGCGGAGTGTTTGGTTAGGCTCAACTGGACCCTGACCGAACCGGTCAGCTTCGGGCGAGGAGTGCGGCAGGGGTGCCCCCTCTCGGGCCAGTTGTACACTCTGGTGATCGAGCCTTTCCTCTGTCTCCTCCACAGGAGGATGACAGGGTTGGTGCTGCGGGAGCCGGAGCTGCGGCTGGTCCTGTCGGCGTACGCCGATGACGTACTCCTCGTGGTCCAGGACCCGGGCGACTTGGCGCGAGTGGAGGCTTGCCAGACCATCTACTCGGCAGCCTCCTCCACCCGAGTCAACTGGGTCAAGAGCTGTGGCTTGGCGGTGGGGGACTGGCGGCAGGTAAGCTCCCTCCCACCCGCGCTTCAGACCATCCGGTGGAGTGCGGGTCCACTGCTCTATCTCGGCGTTTACCTTTCTGCCACGCACCCTTCCCCGCCGGAGAACTGGCAAAATTTAGAGGGCGGGGTGATAGAGCGGATCCGGAAATGTACAAGGCTACTCCGATGTCTCTCCCTCCGAGGGAGAGCACTGGTGCTTAACCAACTAGTCCTGTCCACGCTCTGGTACCGGCTCAACACCCTGGCCCCGGCCCCGGGTTTCCTGACCCACCTCTGGAGATTGATTCTAGAGTTCTTTTGGTCAGGAATGCACTGGGCACCTGTTGGAGTTCTTCATTTACCCCTGAAGGAAGGACGGCAGGGCCTGAAGTGTCTGTACACTCAGGTCCGCGTTTTCTGCCTCCAGGCCCTGCAGAGGCTCTTTTATAGTGCAAGTAGTTTGGCGTGGAGCATACTGGCGCACACCTTCCTGCGCCGCTTCCAAGGGCTCCGATACGACCGGCAGCTCTTTTATCTTAGTTCGAGAGATTTTCCACGAGACCTCTCCGGGCTGCCAGTCTTCTACCAGGACCTCCTCCGGACCTGGAAACTGTTTCTAATGACCAGGTCTGTGGCGGCCACCATGGGAGCAGATCTCCTCACAGAGCCCCTGCTACACAATCCCCAACTCTGTGTGCAGGTGGCGGAGTCCCGTTCGGTGGGCCAGAGGTTGGTTCTGGCGGAAGTCACGAGGGTCGGAGACCTCCTGGACTACGACCGGAGAGACTGGCTGGATTTCCTGACGCTCGCTCGGCGCATGGGGCTCTCCAGCCCTCGTACCCCCCAGCGCGTACTTCAGGAGGTGAAGGCCGCCTTGACCCCCACTGCTCGGGCTTATGTCAACTGAGCCTTGCGCGTGGGCGCACCCCGCCCATCCTCTACCCCAGGCCTGCCGGACCTTTCCATTGGGCCCCTACCATGCCGATCCCAACAAACCCCTCACCCTTTCACTGCAAGCTGGCTGCATGAACTGCAGCCGGTCAGTTTTCAAATTGCACCACGGAATTATTTATACACACTCACGCTTCACACCCTTCATGCCCACACCCTGGTGTCCCGCCCCGATACAAAGTGGCGGGACCTCCTG
Source organism: Lepidochelys olivacea (assembly GCF_965140295.1). Classification (NCBI taxonomy): domain Eukaryota; kingdom Metazoa; phylum Chordata; order Testudines; family Cheloniidae; genus Lepidochelys; species Lepidochelys olivacea. The sequence continues at coordinate 11,658,623 of NC_140411.1, forward strand.
CCACCCTTGGAGGGTGAGCAACCTCGGTGGGCCAGCTTGTATTCCACCTTGGTCCCGAGGCCCGTCGGGGACATCAGTTGGCGGCTCCTTCACAGAGCTGTGAGCACGGGCGTGTTTCTGACACGGTTTACCCCCATCCCGGATACTTGCCCTTTTTGTAATGTGAGGGTAACCCTGGCGCACGTATATTTAGAGTGTGCCAGATTGCAGCCCCTTTTCCGGCTTCTCACAAATATTCTATTGCGCTTTTGGCTTCATTTCTCCCCTCACCTTTTTATCTATACACTCCCCATCCATGGCCCCACAAAATCGCGAGACCTCCTGGTTAACCTCCTCCTAGCCTTGGCTAAAACAGCCATTTATAAAACCAGAGAGGGGAGGTTGGCCCATGAAGCGTCCTGCGATTGTAGAGCCTTTTTCCGATCCTCAGTACATTCACGTATCTAGGCGGAGTTCCTCTGGGCGGTGTCCACCGACTCCCTTGATGCCTTCGAGGAGCGGTGGGCACTGTCCGGGGTTCTCTGCTCGGTGACCCCGTCTGGTTCCCTCCGTCTGACACTTTGATTGAGGGGAAGAGCGAGAGACCCCAGCCCCAGCCGTTGCCGCTGTGGATACCATCATTACTGTCATCTAGGAGGGGTCCTATAATACATGGGTGTCTACCCTCCCACCCCTAAACCGCCCACCCCGCAGCTGTGCCCATCTTGCCGGGCACTATCAGGAGAGGGATAATCGGTGACACTGGGCGCGGCACTAGGTAACTCGAGGGGGTGGAAGACCACGAGTGTCGAGGAAGCCCCCTTGCTCTGGGCCCAGGCTAGCCTGAATACTTCTCCCTCCTGAAAGCTGCTGTGTTATACCTTCTGTTTGCGTTGTTTTGTTGCAGTTTGTTTTGTTTTCCTTGGTAATTCTTTGTAAGTGTTACAAATAAAATTCTTTTTTGTTTCAAAAAAAACCAAACAAACAAAAAAAACCTTCCCTGTTACCTTACCCAGGGAAAAGGGACCTACCTGGCCTGCTCTCCTGCTGCTGCCCTCTAGCCTGGGCTTTCCTTGCTTTTTGCCCCTGCTTTCAGCTTCCCCCCCGACCAGGCCAGACGCTCCCCCCCTTCTCCTCCCTTTCTTTTTTTTGTTGTTGTTTTTTTTCCTTTCCTGCTGTTGCTAGAGTGCTGGCCGGCTGCCGGCTGTTAGCCCGCTCTCGGACGCTGCTGCCACTTCAGCTGAAACTCCCCCGAGAGGGGGGGGGCCTGCCAGCCCACTTCCCAGAGGGGGGGAGTGGAAGGACCCAGCCCCCAGACCCAGCCACTTGCTGTTTGTCTGCGGACCCGTTTTCGGTCGAGAGGATTCTTATCACTTACTCTGGCATTTCTGGAATGCTGTTGCTGAAAAAAAGAAAACCCGGAATAGACAGAAAAAAAGCCGTCCACCAGAGGAACACCGCCCGGGGAATCTACAAATCGCCATGGAGGGGGCCTAAGACTGAGTAACTTTTGAACTGTGCTCTCGTGTGGGGGGAGGCCTTGACTGTGTCTTAATTGTGTTTGTAGGGACATGGGGGGTGTGGCACGGAGCTGCCCCTTGATCCATCTGTGTCCTCCCAACCCCCATACTACGATCTTTCTCACTGCCCCCCTCCGCCATCTTTGCTGGCTATCTAACATCTGCCTCTGGACTCAGCTGCTCACCCTGATTCCACTTGTGGACCAGAAGCAGCAGCCAACCAAACAGGACTCTCTGGACAAGCGTACGGTGGTTTATGCGCTCCCCCCCCCGAATTGTCCACCCCAGAGCTTGTCCCTTTCTATCTGACCCCAACTCCTGTTAACCACCCTGCCATCGCCCCCGCTGGGGCATCTGCAATGGAGGGCACCTGGGTGACCTCCACCACTGCCATGCCCATCACCTCCCCAGACTCTAGGGAAGCCCCTCCAGCCGGCGGGAAAGGCCAGGGCAAAAAGAAAGGGAAGAGCCCTGCTAAAACCACCAGGCCCTCCATGGCAGGGGCCACCCCCACTGCTGCGACCCCGCCACCGACCATGGTGTCCTCCCCTGCTGCCCCCTCCACCAGTTATGCGGATGTCCCTCCCTCAGCCCCCAGGATGTATGGCCGGGCGGCAGCAGCTCCCCTGCCTGCCACCTCGTCATCTCTCCCGCCCACCGCCTCCGCCACCATCAATAGTGGCCAGGGCCCCTTTCCCACCATGACAAGGAAGCACGGTGTCCGATGCCTCCTGGTCCCCGCCTCGCCCCATGTGGAGACCTACGTGCGGGCATTGGTGAGGGTAGTGGGGCCCTCTGCCATTGTGGCGGCCTCCAAAATGTATGGGAAGGTCGTCTTCTTCTTAGTATCAGAGGCTGCCGCCCAGGAAGCAGTGGAGAGGGGCCTGGCGGTGGGGGGGGAGGTGTTTGTCTCCCTAGAGCCGCTGGAGGACCTGGGCATCTGCCTGGTCCTGACCTCTGTCCCTCCTTTTCTCCCCAATGCTGTCCTGCTACCCACCCTTTCCACCCTGGGGAAACCTGTTTCTGTTATCAGCCCTCTCCCGTTGGGCTGCAAAGACCCCACCCTCCGTCACATTTTTTCCTTCCGCCGGCAAGTGCAACTTTTATTGCCGTCGGCGGCGCGTGACGGAGTGGCGTTTGAAGGGTCCTTCCTAGTCCCCCACCAGGGGACCCGTTACCGGGTGTACTTTTCTACGGGGGAAGCCCGGTGCTACCTCTGCTGGGCGTCAGGGCATGTTCGGAGGGACTGCCCCTTACCCCTGCAAGGAGGGGCACCTGGGATCCCCGAGACCCGGCAGGACATCGGCCCCGTCATTGCCGACGCCCGTGGGTGCCCGGTACCTGAATCCGCCCCCCTCATCTTCGGACCACCTCTACTCCCGCTCTGGCGCAAAGGGCACCTCCCCTACAACGCCCAGAGGAGCGCGAGAGGCCCGCCCTCATTGCTGACAAGCTAGCGGGGCCTATGGAGGAGGGTGTGGCAGAAATACCACCAGGCATGGGAGAGAGCCTGCCCCAGGGAGAATCCTCCCTCCCTTATGCTGCCCCACCATTCCCCCCCCAAGTCCCTGAGCCATCGCCTTTAGCCCCCGACACGACCCCTGCTAACCAGCCCCCAGATGATGCCATGGAGGGCTGGGCCCTAGTCCAGGGGAAGCGAGGCAAGTGGAAGGCTCGAGCTCCGCCTCATCTACCTGAGGTGGAGGCCCCCGGAAGACCAGGAAGGGGGGCACTGATGCCGAACCTTCCGCTTTGCCCATGAGTGCGTCCCATCCAGTGGTGTCAGCTGGGAAAGACGTGGCAGCACCGGAGGGTAGTGTCTCTCCTGCACGGGAGACCCTCCCCTCCGAGACCTTCGAGGAAGCCCCTTCTGTCCTGACGCTACCCGAAGCCCACGTGAACCCTGAGACAACCGTCGTGGGGGGTGCCGGTGGGGAGAACCCTGGGGTGGCGGAAAGTGTCCTCTCCTCCATGTTCGAGGAGATTGAGGCCTTAGATCTGACCCCGGTTGCCCAGGGGGAGGACGACCTTTTGCCAGCAAATCTCGATCTGGGCGACTCACTCCACCCCTCTTTTCCCCATGCTCCTTCCCCTTAACTGGTCCAATGAGATAAAAGTCTTTAGTACAAGACAGGTTTCAGCGTAACAGCCGTGTTAGTCTGTATTCGCAAAAAGAAAAGGAGTACTTGTGGAACATAGAGAATAACCAATTTATTTGAGCATAAGCTTTCGTGAGCTACAGCTCACTTCATCGGATGCATACTGTGGAAAGTATAGAAGATCTTTTTATACACACAAAGCATGAAAAAATGGGTGTTTACCACTACAAAAGGTTTTCTCTCCCCCCACCCCACTCTCCTGCTGGTAATAGCTTATCTAAAGTGATCACTCTCCTTACAATGTGTATGATAATCAAATTGGGCCATTTCCAGCACAAATCCAGGGTTTAACAAGAAAGCTTGCAGGCACTTCACTTTTGGGACTGTACCTTTTAATTGCTTTTTAACTAGCTTCCTAATTTTGGTGTAGTTCCCCTTTCTGAAATTAAATACTTATTTGGTGTGCTTTCATGTCCGTCCCCCCCTCCACACACACACAAGCAGGTTACATTTAATTATATTGTGGTCGCTATTATCAAACAGTTCAGCTATATTCACCTCTTTCACCAGATCCAGTGTGCCACTAAGAACTAAGTCAAGAATTGCCTCTTCCCTTGTGGGTTGCAGGACTAGCTGCTCCACGAAGCTGTTATTTATGGTGTCAAGAAACTTTATCTCTGCATCTTGTCCTGAGGTGACATGTATCCAGGCAGTATGGGGATAGTTGAAATCATTTCACAGTCACCATCACCATCCTGGTCAGGTGGTCAGTACTATATTCCTACAGGTATACTCTTCTTATTCAAGCATGGAATTTCTATCCATAGAGAGTCTATGGTACAGTTTGAGTCATTTAAGATTTTTACTGTTTGACACTGTGCTTTCTTTCACATATAGTGCCACTCCCCTACCAGCACGGTCAACTCTGCCTTTCCTATATATTTTGTCATTCCACCACCTGCCATTACCATGTCCCATTGATTATCATCATTCCACCAAGTTTCTGTGATGCTCATTATATTAATATCCTCATTTAATACCAGGCATTCAAGTTCACGCAGTGGTATTTAGACTTCTAACACTTAAATACAAGCATTTATAAAACTTGTCACTTTTTAGCTGCCTGCCTTCATGTGATGTAATTGAATGGGACTCTTTTTTCATTTGATTGTTTCTCTTCAGTTCCTACCTGTACATTATCAACTTCCATACTCCTTACTAGGTTATGGAGAATTTCCACTAAGAGATGTCTCTGTCCAAACTGTGTGCTCTTCTGCACCTGTCAGCTTTCACCCAGTCCTTAATTTAAAAACTTCTCTACAACCTTTATAATTGTACGTGCCAAAAATCTGGTTCCATTTTGGTTTAGGTGAAGCCCATCCTTCCTGTATAGGTGTCTCCTTTCCCAAAAGACTCCTTTCCCATTTTGGAGATTGCTACCATGGAAATCCTGGACTTCAATCTCTTACCTAGCAGCCTGAATTTGCCCTCCAGGAGCTTTATCCTACTTTTCCCTATGTCATTGGTACCACAACCACTGGCTCCTCCTCAGCACTGCACATAAGTCTGTTTAGATGTCTTGAGAGCATCACACCTGTGAGGCAATTCATTATGTGGTTCTTCCAGTCATCACAAACCCAACTATTTATATTTCTAATGACCAAATCCACCATTACTATGTAAGCAGGGTCTGCATGAGTTCTCCCCAACAGCTAAGTGGGGGGGGGGGAGAGACTTCAGAAGCAAACTGCATTTACATGAACACACCTACTCTTCCAAGATATCCAGCAGATAGAGTGATGTTGCTCAAAGTGATCAACTTTGGCTGGTGTTGGGTTACAAATCACTTTAGTACTGAATACAGGGGTAGTGAAATGTTGTTATCAATGTTTTTATCTTTATTGTATGAATAAAGGGGAGCAGAACTGTCCTTAACCTGTCCCAAATGAGGCGGTCACCCTCAGCTGAAAGGACCTCGTTAAGCCAGGAACTCAAATGCCAGACCCCTGTGAAAGTAAGAGGGGTGGGGACAGGTGTCCCAGCCAGAAGCTGTGGACTCTCCCTAAGGGGGTCCCTGGTCTGGTTAAATCTGTTCCTCCCACCTGTTCAAAGATAGAGCTAAATAGGCTCCATTAGGAACCGTTGTTATTTTAACTGCTTAAATGAGACCTGAAATCACTTGCGGTGGGACAGCATTTCTGCCCAGCTGGCTAAAAGCTGAAAATCACAAAGAGCTGACAATAACTAAGAGACTGACCTGCAGAGGTCACAGCAGAGAGGCAGGTGGAAGCAGAAGATAAATAACCATCAGTCAGTGGGAGCAGCAAGCAGGCGGGAAGAGAATGAGCAGCTGGAGGGGCTGCCAGCAGAGAGGAGCTGCAGCTGGCGGGGCAGCCAGCCAGAGCATGTGCTCATATGCTCATGGGTGGGAGGTGAACTCATGCAGATGTACCTCTGACCTCTGGGTCCTCACTGACCAAGGACAAACACTATGAGTGGGGTACAGTGAGGGAGCAGAAAGGTGTGACTGAAGAAAAGGAACTTTTGGTTGTAGGACTCAAGAACATGAGGCAGAATGCACTACCCCACGCACTCTGGGGTGGATGACCTGATCACAGTTTTATGATTATGAATCCTGCTTGTGGCATTTTCCCTAATTAATGTCAGGTGACTTCCCCCCTTTCATTAAAAGTTTCTTTTCTACACTCAGACTCTGTGCTTGTGAGTGGGGAAGTATTGCCTCTCAGAGGCACCCAGGGGTGGTGTGTAATTTTCCCAGGTTACTGGGTGGGGACTTGAGCTCGTTCTGTGTTGTATTATTGCAAAGGAACCCCTAGGTATTAAACGCAGCCCTGGTTGCTGCCAGCTCCACTTGGGAGAAGAGTTACAACTATTACCCATGTCTTTCTAATAACTAGGATTCCCTCCTCCCAAGAGCTATCCTCAGTACAAGAGGATTCCTTGACATCATCTGGGAGGAGGGTCCCAACTATGAGATCATTTCCCTCCACTCCAGTTTGATTTTCTCCTTCCCTGAGACTTTCATCCTCCTCAACAACACAGAGACAGTCAGACTGGGAATGGGACCACTTTACTGTGTCCTAGAAAAAGTCTCACCTGTGTACCTCTCTGTCTCCCTTAGCTCCTCCAGTTCAGCCACTCTGGTGTCCAGAGCCCATACTCCATCTCTGAGGACCATGAGTTCCTTGCACCTAGTACACACACATGCCACAAAGCAGGTAACCATACATGCTGCATTCAGTGCAATAAACTGGATAACCCCTATTCTGCTTCTGGAATTCAGCCTGCATTCTCGTTACTCCTGTAGCGTTCTTTGTTGGTCTTTTTTTTTTTGGTGGGGGGGAGGCGGGAACTGTTTATTGCTCTAAGTTTTGAGAATATTAATCAGGTGTATCTAGCTCTCATGTTCCCTCTCTTAGCTCTGTCACAAAACTCCCCTGTTAGCTGCTCCTGTTTGCTAGCTCATCTGATACCTTAGGAGCTGGCTTTTTAAACCCCTGTTGTCCCTTAGTAGCACTGCCACCTGGTTAATGGGTGCTGAAGGGCTTAGGGATCGAAGACTTATTAATAAGCGCTCAGCCTTGCCTAGCAGGTTTCTAGGTTCAGCACACAAATTCACCCCAAGGATCCCATAGTCGCTCCTCCTTCACCTGAAGAACTCCCTCGCAAAACTCCCCTGTTAGGTGCTCCTGTTCACTAGCTAGAAGGTTAAGGGGTGACTTGATCACAGTCTATAAGTATCTACACAAGAAACAAGTATTTAATAATGGGCTCTTCAGTCTAGCAGAGAAAAGTATAACATAATCCAGGGGCTGGCAGCTGAAGCTAGACAAATTCAGAATGGAAATAAGGTGTATATTTTTAATGGTATATTTTTAACAGTGACAGTAATTAACCATTGGAACAATTTTTATCCAGAGTTGTGGTGGATTCTCGCTCACTGGCAATATTTGAATCGAGATTGGATGGTTTTCTAAAACATCTTCTCGGGGAATTATTTTGGGGAAGTTCTATGACCTGTGTTATACAGGATGGCAGACTAGATGATCACAACGATCCCTTCTGGCCTCAAAATCTATAAATCTTTCTATCACATCAATCACATATGTGTTATTTCTGCTTTTGTCTCCTTCAGATGTTTACTGCAACATGCTGTACTTCAGAGACTGCTGCAATTTCCAAGTAGTCTTCTGGTCTAGCCTGAATTCAGCTAATCACTTACTGTGCACCATTCAGGGAAGGAGCACATCTTACACTTTTGCACCAGAGACACCCCTTGCAGAACAGTTTTTGAATTGGTACTAGAACTGAACACATCATTCAATGCAAGGCCAGCCAATAAGTGTATGTAACAGCATTATAATATATTCTGTATTATCCTTTATCATTTCCCTAATAAAGTCTAACATCGTGTTTGCTTTTCTGAGTGGTCCTTTGCTTTGAGGAAATGTTTTCATTGAGCTGTGCACAATAAGGGGCAGGTCTTTCTCCTGAGTGGTTACAAGTTAATTTAGAACTCATAAATGTGTATGAGTAATTCTCGCTGTTCCTTCCAATGTGCAGTATCTTGCACTTCTGAATTCAAAGTATTCAGTTTTGATCTATAGAGCCATTATTAATTTGGATCTTGGCAATTTTAAAGATCCCCTATCCCTACAGGGCAACTCAGCAGTTGAGATCAGCTGGGAGATTCAACCTGAAGATCTTTAGATTATACTTAGGGTTTTTTCCCCCAGGAAGAAGGGAAGGCTTTTAGCTTGCATGAAAGATTTTGTTTGGAATTGGGGTGGCCTTTTAATGTCATTTTGAAATGATAAAAATCTAACTAGAGTATTTTGTTGTTGTTTTATTTTTGTGTGACTTAAGAGTTATTGATAGTTACACTGAATAAACTGAATGAATAAATACTAAGTTATTCATAGATTAATAGTAATTAGAGATGGATGTAATTCATCCCCTCAGCCAGTACGGGATTGTTCCCTTTTCTCTCCTGGTATATATAATACACAAACATACACATACAACATTATATATTTATCACTGTTTTGTTAAGCTAATTGTATATGTTTCAAGGGAGGGGTTCCCATGCTTTCTCTTGGGAGACCCTTCCACATTCTCATAAATCTCATTGTTAGGAAGATTTTTCTGTATTCAGCCTAAATATTCCTATTGCTGCCAATGTGACACAGAAGAGGTTAAAAAGCGTCTACTCTGCTGAGCCTCTAGAGAATACAGATGTGTGTCAAGTCATGGTAAAGCTGGGAAGTTTACGTAGCTTATGTATCCAATATATGTGACTGTAGTCAGTGACATTATTTTCATGACCACATATTAATTTCTATAATCCCTGATTATAGCCAGCAGCAGAAATAGCAATACCAGAATTCTGTGCAAAAACAGCCTGGTTTTCATTAGATTGGCAACTTGATTTCCACACTGTAAAGATTCATATAAACATCTACATTTTTTGAAGATCATGCACTTAAGTACTAATAAGAATTTCAGCTATATGCAGTGTTGTGGTCGTGTTAGTCTGAGGATTTTAGAGGGACAAGGTGGGTGAAGTAATATCTTCTATTGGCAATGGAGAATCGATCTTATGAGAGAAGACTAAAAGAGCTTGGTTTGTTTAGCCTAGCAAAACAAAGGGTGAAAAAGGGCATGATTGACCTCTATAAAATACATCAGGAGAAGAAACACTAGGGAGGGAGAAGGGCTATTTAAGCTAAAGGACAATGTTGGTACAAAAACAAATGGCTATAAACTGGCCATGAATAAATGGCTGGAAATTGGAAAAAGCTTTCTAACCATCGGAGGTGTGAGGTTCTATAACAGTCTTCTAGGAGAATAGTGGAGAAAGCAACCTATAATAGTTCAAGATGGAGCTTGACAAGTTTATGGATGGGACGATAGGATGTGGTTGCCTGTGATAGCAAGAGACTCGATTTGATGAGCCATTAAGTTCCTTCCAGTCCTACGTTAATCTGAATTAATCTTTTAAACCTTTTCTTGTTTCTCTATCCTTAATACAGAAAGTAAATATTGGACGTTTACTGCTATAATCTCAAGGATTTGTCATATCTATGCCTCTTCATTTTTCTCTTCCCCGTGTTATTATTTTTTCAACTTTGTAAAGATTTGACGATACAATTTGAATGTGAAATTGTTGTACTGTATTGAATGAAAACATTCACCAATTAATAGTCTTAAAATTAGCATTGACTTGAAACTCAGACATCGTAAATCAAATGAAAAAAAATCACATCCTTTGGTGCCTGTTAACATAAATTATGTTAAAAATGTTTTTCTCCTGCGGGATACCATGAGAAAAAAATTAAATCAAAAGGAAGCATTAGTCTGAAATTTATGTACATTAATCATAGAATCATAGAATATCAAGGTTGGAAGGGACCCCAGAAGGTCATCTAGTCCAACCCCCTGCTCGAAGCAGGACCAATTCCCAGTTAAATCATCCCAGCCAGGGCTTTGTCAAGCCTGACCTTAAAAACCTCTAAGGAAGGAGATTCTACCACCTCCCTAGGTAACGCATTCTAGTATTTCACCACCCTCTTAGTGAAAAAGTTTTTCCTAATATCCAATCTAAACCTCCCCCACTGCAACTTGAGACCATTACTCCTCGTTCTGTCATCTGCTACCATTGAGAACAGTCTAGAGCCATCCTCTTTGGAACCCCCTTTCAGGTAGTTGAAAGCAGCTATCAAATCCCCCCTCATTCTTCTCTTCTGCAGGCTAAACAATCCCAGCTCCCTCAGCCTCTCCTCATAACTCATGTGTTCCAGTCCCCTAATCATTTTTGTTGCCCTTCGCTGGACTCTCTCCAATTTATCCACATCCTTCTTGAAGTGTGGGGCCCAAAACTGGACACAGTACTCCAGATGAGGCCTCACCAATGTCGAATAGAGGGGAACGATCACGTCCCTCGATCTGCTCGCTATGCCCCTACTTATACATCCCAAAATGCCATTGGCCTTCTTGGCAACAAGGGCACACTGCTGACTCATATCCAGCTTCTCGTCCACTGTCACCCCTAGGTCCTTTTCCGCAGAACTGCTGCCTACCCATTCGGTCCCTAGTCTGTAGCTGTGCATTGGGTTCTTCCGTCCTAAGTGCAGGACCCTGCACTTATCCTTATTGAACCTCATCAGATTTCTTTTGGCCCAATCCTCCAATTTGTCTAGGTCCTTCTGTATCGTATCCCTCCCCTCCAGCGTATCTACCACTCCTCCCAGTTTAGTATCATCCGCAAATTTGCTGAGAGTGCATCCACACCATCCTCCAGATCATTTATGAAGATATTGAACAAAACCGGCCCCAGGACCGACCCCTGGGGCACTCCACTTGACACTGGCTGCCAACTAGACATGGAGCCATTGATCACTACCCGTTGAGCCCGACAATCTAGCCAGCTTACTACCCACCTTATAGTGCATTCATCCAGCCCATACTTCCTTAACTTGCTGACAAGAATACTGTGGGAGACCGTGTCAAAAGCTTTGCTAAAGTCTAGAAACAATACATCCACTGCTTTCCCTTCATCCACAGAACGAGTAATCTCATCATAAAAGGCGATTAGATTAGTCAGGCATGACCTTCCCTTGGTGAATCCATGCTGGCTGTTCCTGATCACTTTCCTCTCATGCAAGTGCTTCAGGATTGATTCTTTGAGGACCTGCTCCATGATTTTTCCAGGGACTGAGGTGAGGCTGACTGGCCTGTAGTTCCCAGGATCCTCCTTCTTCCCTTTTTTAAAGATTGGCACTACATTAGCCTTTTTCCAGTCATCCGGGACTTCCCCGGTTCGCCACGAGTTTTCAAAGATAATGGCCAATGGCTCTGCAATCACAGCCGCCAATTCCTTCAGCACTCTCGGATGCAACTCGTCCGGCCCCATGGACTTGTGCACGTCCAGCTTTTCTAAATAGTCCCTAACCGCCTCTATCTCCACAGAGGGCTGGCCATCTCTTCCCCATTTTGTGATGCCCAGCGCAGCAGTCTGGGAGCTGACCTTGTTAGTGAAAACAGAGGCAAAAAAAGCATTGAGTACATTAGCTTTTTCCACATCCTCTGTCACTAGGTTGCCTCCCTCATTCAGTAAGGGGCCCACACATTCCTTGGCTTTCTTCTTGTTGCCAACATACCTGAAGAAACCCTTCTTGTTATTCTTGACATCTCTGGCTAGCTGCAGCTCCAGGAGCGATTTGGCCCTCCTGATATCATTCCTACATGCCCGAGCAATATTTTTATACTCTTCCCTGGTCATAAGTCCAACCTTCCACTTCTTGTAAGCTTCTTTTTTATGTTTAAGATCCGCTAGGATTTCACCATTAAGCCAAGCTGGTCGCCTGCCATATTTACTATTCTTTCGACTCATCGGGATGGTTTGTCCCTGTAACCTCAACAGGGATTCCTTGAAATACAGCCAGCTCTCCTGGACTCCTTTCCCCTTCAAGTTAGTCCCCCAGGGGATCCTGGCCATCCGTTCCCTGAGGGAGTTGAAGTCTGCTTTCCTGAAGTCCAGGGTCCGTATCCTGCTGCTTACCTTTCTTCCCTGCGTCAGGATCCTGAACTCAACCAACTCATGGTCACTGCCTCCCAGATTCCCATCCACTTTTGCTTCCCCCACTAATTCTACCCGGTTTGTGAGCAGCAGGTCAAGAAAAGCGCCCCCCCTAGTTGGCTCCTCTAGCACTTGCGCCAGGAAATTGTCCCCTACGCTTTCTAAAAACTTCCTGGATTGTCTATGCACCGCTGTATTGCTTTCCCAGCAGATATCAGGAAAATTAAAGTCACCCATGAGAATCAGGGCATGTGATCTAGTAGCTTCCGTGAGCTGCCGGAAGAAAGCCTCATCTACCTCATCCCCCTGGTCCGGTGGTCTATAGCAGACTCCTACCACTACATCACTCTTGTTGCACACACTTCTAAACTTAATCCAGAGACACTCAGGTTTTTCTGCAGTTTCGTACCGGACCTCTGAGCAGTCATACTGCTCCCTTACATACAGTGCTACTCCCCCACCTTTTCTGCCCTGCCTGTCCTTCCTGAACAGTTTATAACCATCCATGACAGTACTCCAGTCATGTGAGTTATCCCAGCAAGTCTCTGTTATTCCGATCACGTCATAGTTCCTTGACATCACCAGGACCTCCAGTTCTCCCTCCCATAATGTGATAATGTAAACTGTAACTCACTTTTTTAATTCCAAAGATTACAAGAGCTTTGTTTTCACTGGTGTTACACTTGGTTATGGATGCAAAACTTCTGCAATAAAGCCTCTGGCAAAGACACTGACTGAGGCTTTGCGTTTCTTTTGAACAAACTGTGTCATCCTTTTCTCCACCTTCAGTCCCCAAAGATGAAATTAACATTGTTTTCTTATCTACAATTAAGAGACTCGTGCACACATAGTTATTTTTATGATAAACAATCCCAGCAGAATTTGGAATCTCAAATGCACTGCAGAGATCATATTTTTTGTAAATTACATTGAAGATTTGTGCAATCAAGGAAATGAACGCCAGGTATTTGAAAAACAGAGCATGATAAACCTTCATCAGGATGTGCCATTGTAGCCGTTATTTTATATTTGATTCAGTCCTGCTCCCATTGACATTGGCTTCAATGGGCAATTGGTCATTCCAATACTTGACTCTGGGAGCCAGTCTTACCCCGCTCTACTGTGAGAACCGCCACTCCTGGGCTGTTCACACTCAGCCTCCAGCACGTAGGCTGCTCCTTGGGTTGTGCAATCGAATGACACTAGCCAATATCTCCGGTCCCAGATGCAACCCTAGGAACCTCCATCTTGCAGTGTCCAATTATGCCTGCAGGATGCTGCAAGCTTATATGAGTTCATCAATTTAACAAAGAAATTGATATCTCCAGGCTTGTTATCCTGAGGGGAGTCTCTGACACGCTTCAAACCAAATGCTCTGCTTTTGGTAGAATAAACAAACAGATTTATTAACTACAAAGATAAATTTTAAGTGATTATAAGTTATAAGTCAAAGCATAACAAGTTGGATTTGGTCAAATGAAATAAAAGCAAAACACATTCTAAGCTGATCTTAACACTTTCAATGCCCTTACAAGCTTAGATACTTCTCACCACAGGCTGGCTGGTTGCCCTTCAGCCAGGCTCTCCCCTTTGATCAGCGCTTCAGTTGCTTGGTGGTGATGGCTGTAGATGAAGGTGGAAGAGAGAGGAAGAGCACGGCAAACGTCTCTTCCTTTTATCATGTTCTTTCTTCCCTCTTGGCTTTGCCCCCCTTCAGAGTCAGGTGAGCATTACCTCATTACAGTCCCAGACTGACCAAAGAAAGGGGTGTGTCCTTGAGAGTCCAAAAGATCCTTTTGTTGCTGCCTAGGCCAGCGTCCTTTGTTCCTGTGAGGCTGGGCTGCGTTTGTCCTATACATGCCCTAGTGAAGTGTGAACTGCCTCTCTGCTCTTGGAAAGTTTTTGCCTGGGCTTATTTTAAGCCATGAAGACACATTTTCAGCCTCACAACTATATACATGAAATTATAGCCTATAACAATTACTATAACATCACTAAGACAATACTCAGTGCATCATGAGCCTTCCAAAGACACCCGATATGACAAATTTTGCATTAGATACCACACAATTATATTATAAGGATGAACATGGAGGTGCAGGGTATTCCCACAAGGTACAGAATGTCCTTAGTTTACTGCAAGAGGATTAGTCACTGACTAGCTTGAAGGCAGTTTGTGTTATAGTTCTCTTGGCATCCAGCCATTAAGGCCATGAGGCAGTGTGCCTCAGTTTCCCCTTTCACACACAACAAACCAGGTTTATTATGGTTTCTCTGCTGTGATAGCTTTGAATCTGTTTACATGTATTAACTGAGAACTAGTGTTACCATCAGGTTTAACATCCGTGTCAAAATTCTTATTCCCAAAACTTAACATTAATATCAAAAACATTTATCACAGATGGGTGTTTACAAGTATCTTTATGATAGCATGCCCTCTGTTCAGATAATCTGGTTTGAGGTTAGTTTGTTCATTATCCATGGTGTCCTTTGACTCTCTCCCTTGTAATCAGTCACTGGCTTTTCTTTCCCTCCAGTGTTCCCTTCTGTCTGGGCTCTTAATTTAATCATGTTTCTGGCATTTTGATATCTCAGGGTCTGGCAAGATAAGGGTTCAGGGGGATCCTGCACATTGGCTTCCCCTTTGGGAGCAGTCTCCCAACCCCAGGACTGTACATATGCACAAAATCGAGCTCCCTTTTTGGGGTTACCCTGTGTTTCCCCCTCTCAGCACTGAGTTCTTCCTTGCCCCCTAGAGGGCTGTGATCTGTGCTCTCTGGGCTAGGGTTTGTTTACCCTTCGATCAGATGCACCTTTCCCCAACAGCTTTTCCATAACTGCTTCCTGTCTCTCACCAGCCCGGGGAAAAGCACCGCACCCTCTGCAAGTTGGGTCATCTTTATTCTGGCAAAAAGAACAGGAGTACTTGTGGCACCTTAGACATTAACAAATTTATTAGAGCATAAGCTTTCGTGAGCTACAGCTCACTTCATCAGATGCATAGAATGGAACATATAGTAAGATATATATATATATACACAGATAAGTTGGAAGTTACTATATAAACTGTGAGGCTAAATTAGTTAAGATGAGCTATTATCAGCAGGAGAAAAAAAAACTTTTGTAGTGATGTTCTCTCCACAGGTATCGTTGCGGAGAGTGGACCAGATGATATGTCTGGGGCGAGAAAGCAGAAGGAGACTCCGCTGGTTGGAAGGCATGAGATGCGCTGTCCTGAGGTTGGGGGTTCCACGACCACCACCCCCAAGAGGAGAAGGCGGGTGGTGGTGGTCGGGGACTCTCTCCTCCGGGGGACTGAGTCATCTATCTGCCACCCTGACCGGGAAAACCGAGAAGTCTGCTGCTTGCCGGGGGCTAAGATTCACGATGTGACGGAGAGACTGCCGAGACTCATCAAGCCCTCGGATCGCTACCCCTTCCTGCTTCTCCACGTGGGCACCAATGATACTGCCAAGAATGACCTTGAGCGGATCACTGCGGACTATGTGGCTCTAGGAAGAAGGATAAAGGAGTTGGAGGCGCAAGTGGTGTTCTCGTCCATCCTCCCCGTGGAAGGAAAAGGCCTAGGTAGGGAGCGTCGAATCGTGGAAGTCAACGAATGGCTACGCAGGTGGTGTCGGAGAGAAGGCTTTGGTTTCTTTGACCATGGGATGGTGTTCCATGAAGGAGGAGTGCTGGGCAGAGACGGGCTCCATCTTACAAAGAGAGGGAAGAGCATCTTTGCCAGCAGGCTGGCTAACCTAGTGAGGAGGGCTTTAAACTAGGTTCACCGGGGGAAGGAGACCAAAGCCCTGAGGTAAGTGGGAAAGCGGGATACCGGGAGGAAGCACAGGCAGGAATGTCTGTGAGGGAAGGGCTCCTGCCTCATACTGGCAATGAGGGGCGATCAACAGGTTATCTCAAGTGCTTATATACAAATGCACAAAGCCTTGGAAACAAGCAGGGAGAACTGGAGGTCCTGGTGATGTCAAGGAACTATGACATGATCGGAATAACAGAGACTTGCTGGGATAACTCACATGACTGGAGTACTGTCATGGATGGTTATAAACTGTTCAGGAAGGACAGGCAGGGCAGAAAAGGTGGGGGAGTAGCCCTGTATGTAAGGGAGCAATATGACTGCTCAGAGCTCCGGTACGAAACTGCAGAAAAACCTGAGTGTCTCTGGATTAAGTTTAGAAGTGTGTGCAACAAGAGTGATGTAGTGGTGGGAGTCTGCTATAGACCACCGGACCAGGGGGATGAGGTGGATGAGGCTTTCTTCCGGCAGCTCACGGAAGCTACTAGATCGCATGCCCTGATTCTCATGGGTGACTTTAATTTTCCTGATATCTGCTGGGAGAGCAATACAGCGGTGCATAGACAATCCAGGAAGTTTTTGGAAAGCGTAGGGGACAATTTCCTGGCGCAAGTGCTAGAGGAGCCAACTAGGGGGGGCGCTTTTCTTGACCTGCTGCTCACAAACCGGGTAGAATTAGTGGGGGAAGCAAAAGTGGATGGGAATCTGGGAGGCAGTGACCATGAGTTGGTTGAGTTCAGGATCCTGACGCAGGGAAGAAAGGTAAGCAGCAGGATACGGACCCTGGACTTCAGGAAAGCAGACTTTAACTCCCTCAGGGAACGGATGGCCAGGATCCCCTGGGGGACTAACTTGAAGGGGAAAGGAGTCCAGGAGAGCTGGCTGTATTTCAAGGAATCCCTGTTGAGGTTACAGGGACAAACCATCCCGATGAGTCGAAAGAATAGTAAATATGGCAGGCGACCAGCTTGGCTTAATGGTGAAATCCTAGCGGATCTTAAACATAAAAAAGAAGCTTACAAGAAGTGGAAGGTTGGACATATGACCAGGGAAGAGTATAAAAATATTGCTCGGGCATGTAGGAATGATATCAGGAGGGCCAAATCGCACCTGGAGCTGCAGCTAGCCAGAGATGTCAAGAGTAACAAGAAGGGTTTCTTCAGGTATGTTGGCAACAAGAAGAAAGCCAAGGAATGTGTGGGCCCCTTACTGAATGAGGGAGGCAACCTAGTGACAGAGGATGTGGAAAAAGCTAATGTACTCAATGCTTTTTTTGCCTCTGTTTTCACTAACAAGGTCAGCTCCCAGACTGCTGCGCTGGGCATCACAAAATGGGGAAGAGATGGCCAGCCCTCTGTGGAGATAGAGGCGGTTAGGGACTATTTAGAAAAGCTGGACGTGCACAAGTCCATGGGGCCGGACGAGTTGCATCCGAGAGTGCTGAAGGAATTGGCGGCTGTGATTGCAGAGCCACTGGCCATTATCTTTGAAAACTCGTGGCGAACTGGGGAAGTCCTGGATGACTGGAAAAAGGCTAATGTAGTGCCAATCTTTAAAAAAGGGAAGAAGGAAGATCCTGGGAACTACAGGCCAGTCAGCCTCACCTCAGTCCCTGGAAAAATCATGGAGCAGGTCCTCAAAGAATCAATCCTGAAGCACTTGCATGAGAGGAAAGTGATCAGGAACAGCCAGCATGGATTCACCAAGGGAAGGTCATGCCTGACTAATCTAATCGCCTTTTACAATGAGATTACTGGTTCTGTGGATGAAGGGAAAGCAGTGGATGTATTGTTTCTTGACTTTAGCAAAGCTTTTGACACGGTCTTCCATAGTATTCTTGTCAGCAAGTTAAGGAAGTATGGGCTGGATGAATGCACTATAAGGTGGGTAGAAAGCTGGCTAGATTGTCAGGCTCAACGGGTAGTGATCAATGGCTCCATGTCTAGTTGGCAGCCGGTATCAAGTGGAGTGCCCCAAGGGTCGGTCCTGGGGCCGGTTTTATTCAATATCTTCATAAATGATCTGGAGGATGGTGTGGATTGCACTCTCAGCAAATTTGCGGATGATACTAAACTGGGAGGAGTGGTAGATACGCTGGAGGGGAGGGATACGATACAGAAGGACCTAGACCAATTGGAAGATTGGGCCAAAAGGAATCTGATGAGGTTCAATAAGGATAAGTGCAGGGTCCTGCACTTAGGACGGAAGAACCCAATGCACAGCTACAGACTAGGGACCGAATGGCTAGGCAGCAGTTCTGTGGAAAAGGACCTAGGGGTGACAGTGGACAAGAAGCTGGATATGAGTCAGCAGTGTGCCCTTGTTGCCAAGAAGGCCAATGGCATTTTGGGATGTATAAGTAGGGGCATAGCGAGCAGATCGAGGGACGTGATCGTTCCCCTCTATTCGACATTGGTGAGGCCTCATCTGGAGTACTGTGTCCAGTTTTGGGCCCCACACTTCAAGAAGGATGTGGATAAATTGGAGAGAGTCCAGCGAAGGGCAACAAAAATGATTAGGGGACTGGAACACATGAGTTATGAGGAGAGGCTGAGGGAGCTGGGATTGTTTAGCCTGCAGAAGAGAAGAATGAGGGGGGATTTGATAGCTGCTTTCAACTACCTGAAAGGGGGTTCCAAAGAGGATGGCTCTAGACTGTTCTCAATGGTAGCAGATGACAGAACGAGGAGTAATGGTCTGAAGTTGCAGTGGGGGAGGTTTAGATTGGATATTAGGAAAAACTTTTTCACTAAGAGGGTGGTGAAACACTGGAATGCGTTACCTAGGGAGGTGGTAGAATCTCCTTCCTTAGAGGTTTTTAAGGTCAGGCTTGACAAAGCCCTGGCTGGGATGATTTAACTGGGAATTGGTCCTGCTTTGAGCAGGGGGTTGGACTAGATGACCTTCTGGGGTCCCTTCCAACCCTGATATTCTATGATTCTATGATTCTATGATAATCAAGATGGCCCATTTAGACAGTTGACAAGAAGGTGTGAGGATATTTAGCTTAAGGAAATAGATTTAATATGTGTAATGACCCAGCCACTCCCAGTCTCTATTCAAACCCAAGTTAATGGTATCTAGTTTGCATATTAATTCAAGCTCAGCAGTTTCTCATTGGAGTCTGTTTTTGAAGCTTTTCTGTTGCAAAACTGCCACCCTTAAGTCTTTTAGTGAGTGGCCAGAGAGGTTGAAGTGTTCTCCTACCGGTTTTTGAATGTTATGATTCCTGAGGTCAGATTTGTGTCCATTTATTCTTTTGCATAGAGACTGTCCAGTTTGGCCAATGTACATGGCAGAGGGGCATTGCTGGTACATGATGGCATATATCACATTGGTAGATGTGCAGGTGAACGAGCCCCTGATGGTGTGGCTAATGTAATTAGGTCCTATGATGGTGTCACTTGATTAAACATGTGGACAGAGTTGGCATTGGGCTTTGTTGCAAGGATAGGTTCCTGGGTTAGTGTTTTTGTTGTGTGGTGTGTGGTTGCTGGTGAGTATTTGCTTCAGGTCAGGGCCAGTGCAACCACTAGGCAAACTAGGCTGTCACCTAGGGCTCCAAGTGGTTGGAGGCGGTAGTGGAGCCGAGGTGAGCTGGGGCAGCGGGGTGCGGGGAGGGCCGCCTGCAGCAAGTAAAGTGGGGGGTGAGCACAGGGGAACCGCTCCCTGCCCCAGCTCACCTCTGCTCTGCCTCCTGCCCTGAGCACCACCCCGCTCTGCTTCTCTCCCTCCCAGGCTTGCGTCCCAAACAGCTGATTGGCGCTGCAAGCCTGGGAGGCGGGAGAAGCGGAGGCGCGCTCGGGGAGGAAGCGTAACAGAGGTGAGCTGGGGCGGGGAGCTGCTGCAGGCAGCTCACCAGGTTGAGGGGAGGGACGGGGTGGTGGGGAGGGAGGGAGCTCCCCAGGCCCGGGGGGGGGCAGCGGAGGGGAGCTGCTGCAGGGGGAGTGCCTCAGGGGGGAGGGGGGCGACGGAGGGGAGCTGCCGCAGGGTTCCTGGGGTGGGGGCGGGCACAAGGTGGAAGTTTTGCCTAGGGCGTGAAACGTCCTTACACTGGCCCTGCTTCAGGTTGGGGGGCTGTCTGTAAGCAAGGACTGGTCTGTCTCCCAAGATCTGTGAGAGTGAGGGATCATTTTTCAGAATTGGTTGTAAATCTTTGATGATGCACTCGAGGGGTTTTAGTTGGGGGCTGAAGGTGATGACTAGTGGCGTTCTGTTATTTTCTTTGTTGGGCCTGTCCTGTAGTAGGTAACTTCTGGGTACTCTTCTGGCTCTGTCAGTCTGTTTCTTCACTTCAGCAGGTGGGTATTGTAGTTTTAAGAATGCTTGATAGAGATCTTGTAGGTGTTTATCTCTGTCTGAGGGGTTGGAGGAAATGTGGTTGTATCTTAGAGCTTGGCTGTAGATAATGGATCGTGTGGTGTGTCCTGGATGGAAGCTGGAGGCATGTAGGTAAATATAGCGGTCAGTAGGTTTCCAGTATAGCGTGGTGTTTATGTGACCATCACTTATTAGCACAGTAGTGTCCAGAAAATGGACCACTTGTGTGGATTGGTCTAGGCCGAGGTTGATGGTGGGATGGAAATTGTTGAGATCATGGTGGAATTCCTCAAGGGCTTCTTTTCCATGGGTCCAGATGATGAAGATGTCATCAATGTAGCACAAGTAGAGTAGGGGTGTTAGGGGACGAGAGCTGAGGAAGCGTTGTTCTAAGTCAGCCATAAAATGTTAGCATACTGTGGGGCCATGCGGGTACCCACAGCAGTTGAAGGTATATATTGTCCCCAAATGTGAAATTTGACAGACTACCACCTAGCAATTTCCTGGTCCCAACTCCTCTGTTATCACAGGCATTGGAGCTGCATCTTGATTTAAAGAGACACAGTTATGTTCCAAAAATTTATCAAAAATAGCATCCTGACAAACTGGGACCTGGATTGGGGTACCTCCCCCATCCCTTTCTCTGTCCCTGAGAAGTCAGCTGTGTGACTGCTCCCCTCCAGGAGGTCAGTTACACAGTTCCTTCTCAAAACCTGGGTCACATGCTGAGTGCCTGGGTGCACAGATGCTGACCCAGCCATCCTCCTACTGTCCTGGGCATCCTGTTCCAAGTGACTAGTGAGGAGACATTCCTGTACCCCAACTATTCCTTCCACAGTTTCCTCCTCTGGGCCCCCTCCTAAGGCACATTTCTCTGTGCTCCCTAGGAAGGGTTCTATTAACTGCAAAACTCTGCCAGCTAGCAACTGGGACAGTTTCCTTAATCACTGACAACACCTCTCCTGCCCCTGCGCCTGAAGGCATGTTGCCTTCTGCTGGAAAGGAATTAGTATCAGCCCCTCCCACACTTGGAAGAACACCGCTTCCCTGTGTTACAGAGTCACAGAAATCCTCACCCACCTTAGTGGTTTCTGAGATCCTCTGCCCCTTCTCTGGGCTCTCCTCTGGGGCACATTGCTCTATGCTCCCTAGAGCCAGTTTTGCCTCTGGTTCAGCTACGACCGGCTGGCAGCTAACAATCTGGACAGTTCTCTCCCTGGCAGGTGTTACACCCCCATCTCTTCCTGATGTGGTGTTGCCTCCAGCTGCAGTGCAGGAGTTGGTCTCAACCACCCTCCCATCTGGAAGCATGTGCCTTCCCCCTGCTGTAGAAGAATCAAGGAAACTCTCTCCCATTCTCTCAGCAGTTCCTGAGACCTTACACTTTTCCTCAGGGGTCCCAGCATAAAACTCCCTCCTGCTGCAAGCAAATACTTTAACCCGAGTTACATGGAAAAAATCATGACCAAGAAGCAGGTTGACTAGGAGGTGTTCTATTACTCCCACAGTCAAAACACTTTCCAAACCTTCCCAAACCACATGGATTTTAGCTAGTGGTACAAGTAATCTGCTTTCGCCCACCCTCACAATCTCTGCCGTTTGGCCAGGTAGCACACTGGCCTTTGGGACCACATTCTGCTTAACCAGAGAGATCTGAGCCCCTGTATCCCTCTTCCCCAAGTATTCCCTGCCATCAATTTGGACAGCCTTAACATGCTCCATATCCGGTTCTGCAGAGGCTAATCTCACAAAACCAATATGATAAGTTTCAATTGCCTGGAGGGTCTCTGTGTTGACGACAGCTATTGGTTGCCTACTTCCTCCTAGCACAGGGCATTTATTCCTCAGGTGATCAGTGGAATTACACTGACGGCACCTTTTGGGCTCTTCTGCTTTTACAGGAGATTTGGGATGAAGGTTAGCAGTAGAGGGATGGTTTTGGGTAAGAGAATGTTTAGTCTCCCAACCCCCTTCTCTCTTTTCAGAGGCAAAATGGGACCCTCCCTTCCCACCAGTTTTAAACCCCTCTTTCTGTGACCTGCCCTCAATAGATGCCTGATTCTGTTCGAAGGCATCAGCTAAAAAAGCCATCTCCACAGACTTTACATCTTTGTCCCATAGACGCTGCTTTACATCAGGAAATGCTCTTGAGCAACAAGATCTAACATCCCCTTAAAACTTGCCACCTCTTTACCCCTTACCCATTTTCCCAGCAAATCTTTAATTTTGTTTACATATTCGCCATTACTCATACCAATATCCCTCTTAAGATTCCTAAATTTAACTCTATATCTTTCAGGGATAACCTGAAAACTTCGAAAAACAGTATCTTCAAATTTACAATCGTCTAAAGCATCTTCAATAGGCATTCCATTGAATAAATTTCGACCTTTACCAGTTAATTTCACAATCAGGGTAGGAACTGTCTTATCATCAGGGATTTCATGTATTACACATGGCCTTTTGAAGGTAGTCAGATATTCAGAAATATCACCCTCTTCACTGTATGCAGGACATAAGTGTTCCCATTTGTGGATTTTTGAAGTGATGGGAGTCGTTGAGGTTGAGGGTCTCTGGTTCTGCTTCTCTAGCAGGTCCAACTGGTGTTTTCTCTCTCTCTCTCTCTTTTTCTTCTTTCTCTCTCTTACCAGCTGGACCTTCAGTGGTATTTTCTGCACTTTCAAGGCTGAGAACCTGATAATGGATCTTTGAGGGGGTCAACAAGCATGTGGACAAGGGGAATCCAGTGGATATAGTGTACTTAAATTTTCAGAAAGCCCTTGACAAGGTCCCTCAACAAAGGCTCTAAAGCAAAGTAAGCTGTCATGGGATAAGGGAGAAGATCTCATGGATCTTTAGATTATACTCAGGGTTTTTTTCCCCCAAGAGGAAGGGAAGGCTTTTAGCTTGCATGAAAGATTTTATTTGGAATTGGGGTAGCCTTTTAATGTCATTTTGAAATTATAAAAATCTGTCACCCATTAACTACCTATATGGGGAACAAAAGAAAAAATAGATAATAGAGTGCTCTCCAGTCTAATGGAGAAAGGTTTAACAAGATCCAATAGCTGGAAGTTGAAGCTAAACAAAATCAGACTAGAAATAAGGCACACATTTTAAACAATGAGGCTAATTAGCCAGTAGACTAGCTTAGTATGGTGGTGGGGAGTTTTGGGGGGGAGGGGGATAAAATCAAGATTGACTATTTTAATTAAAGAAATGATCTAATTAATCCACAGCTACTAGACTAGATGCAGGAATTAATTCAGGGACGTCCTATGGTATGCAGAAGGTCAGACTGGGTGATCACAATGGGAGGCTTCTGCGGGAGGCTTCTGCCCATCCCCACATGCTCCTTTGCGACACTGGCTAAGTACCTGCACTGAGAGACGTTGCCTCAGATGCTTCCCACCAAGTCTTAGATTCATCCCTTCCTTATTCCAACCTCTGCATGCCCCTCTACCAGAACCCTGCCATAACTTAACTCCAACACTTCTCAGCTTCACCCTCCAAATGTCAACCCGGCACACAACATAGGCAAGCCCCTCCTCCCGTCCTGCCCTGTCATTCCTGATACCATTCGTACCTCCACACTGCCAATCCCCCACCACAGTTAGGCCCTAATCCTCCCTCTGTTCTCTGCTACCCAACTCTCCCCTCATCAGGTCCCACTCCTTCCCTTCCCTGCTTCCTCCCACCACACAAACCTTCTTGAGTGGGGTCCCACTTACCATTCACAACTCCTCCCTTTCCTAGCCCTTATTCCCTGCTCCACTGCCTCAGGGACCCTACAACTCCTCTGTGCCGTCCCCACTGAACCCCCAGCTGTCCCTTATCTATGCTGACTGCCCCAAGCTACCCTATCTCAATGGGCCTTTCCTCTTTCCCACCAGCTACTCACAGACACCAGGCTTGCACCAGCCTTGAGAAGGTATCACCTTCCCTCTAAGCAACATCTTTACCCCCAGAACCCGACCCAATTTTGATTCCGGAACCTCCCAGCTCCAGCCCCTGCTCTCCCCCCATCCCTGAATCATCCCCTCACAGCTCCACCCAGTCAGTCCCCCCTCACAGTTAGATGCCCCCACCCAATTCCTCTCCATTCTCTTCCTCCCAACCAGCTCTCAGCAGGCCACATACCCTCCCTCTCACCTAACAAATCACTTCAAGGGGCACCCATTTGCCATTCACAACCCCTCCCTCTTATGCAGGGGCACATTAAGGAAGAGATCAGGTGTCCCCCCTCGTCCTCTGACTGGAGCTGGGTGGCACAATGGCAGAGTCCCTTCCCTGCTGGCATGATAGGAGGTGGCTGAACCAAATTCGGGTGAGTGGCATTGCATCCCAATGTGGCAGGTTGCAACACCACACAGATTTGGCCCAGCTGCCTCCATCACAATGCACAAGGTCAGAATACCACACAAATCTGGGGCAGCTGCACAGGTAACCTGGACCCCGTCCTTAGCAAAATTCTGGTTGTTTCCATGCTTCCCTGCTCCACCCTCAGACGCCCCGCACCTCCTCTGTGCTCTGTTTCACCAACGCCCCCCTGCCCTTTATCTGTCCTGCTCCCCCAGAGCTCCTCTCCCTCTCACGGGCCTTGCTCCCCACTCCGGTATCACCAGACCTGCTCCCCGTCCCCACCCGGGCTGAGGAGCGGAAGCAGAGCCCTCTGCAGCGGTGCTGAGCCCGGCAGCCTCCCCCGCCCCCAGGCTTCACACGGACACTGGCCATGCACCTGCCTTGAGACAAATGACCTCAGCTGCTTCCTGCCCAGCACCAGCCCCTCGCCCCCGGGCTCCAACGGCCACCTAGCCGCTCCCCCCCAGGCTCCAACTGCCACCTAGCTCCAGCCTCTTTCCCAGCTAGTGCCCTGAGCCCCACCCCCTCCTCGTTCTAGCCGTGCCCCCTACCCCTAGTCCCACCCACATGGGACTTGAGCCCTGGGCCCATCTCTGTCTGTCTGGGCCCATCTCTGTCTGGTTGTATCCATTGGGATCCATCCCCCAGAGGCCACTGTGTGGGAGAAGAAAGTGACCACGCTGACCACCTGGGCTGGTAAGTCCGACTCACAGGGGTTGGCTTCCAGTTCCTGCCTCCAGTCTTTGCATTGGGTTTGTGCGCTGAAGACCTTCTCCTGAGCTGAAGGCCAAGGTAACAGTAGGTGCTGCAGAGCAGGGTCTGACTGGGAGAACTCACTGAACAGCTAAGTCTGGCTCCTACTGGTTTAAATTGGATTAATGGTTGGTTACACACACACACACACACACACAGCCCTTTCCATGCCCCTCTCTTTTCTCTCCACCACGCCACCGAGTCCCTCATTTTTCCATCCCTCTTTTCTCCCAGTTTGAATTCATTGTCCCTATACTGAGGCTCCAACATATTAATGGAGTTCCCCTGAATTCTTTGTATCCTTTTTCTCTCTATACTTCCTGTCCACGTCTGCTTTCTGCCAATGGTACCTCCTTGCAGCTGAACATGGTGTTAGCACAATTCTGCCTCAGTTTCCCCTTTGTTCAGCCAATCACCATTTAGTCCCATGTTTTGCAGTTCTTCACTGTGACTCCAGCCCTTGAGCTGGATTGTTAATAGTCTCTCCCTACATAGTAAAGAGTCTGGTCAGTCAGGAGACTGGTAACACTCTGGCAGGTTCAACAGCCTCCAGCTTCCTGAGATTGAATCCCCTTCTTTTTTCAGGTTTTACTAACCCCTTTGCTGGGGATGGTAGGGCCAGCCACATGGATGGCTTCCCACCAGTCTGTTGCTGAAGGCTCCTGCTCTCAGAGGTACCTCAGCCTTTCCAATAACCACCCCTCCCAGTTGATCTGCAAACTTTTTATCTCCCAGATCGTTGCAGGGTTACCAGTCATCCACAACTGAAAAGGCAGCTCAGCTCCTTGTTAATCCTTCAGTGGCTGGGACAGCATAGGGACTCTGCAGCCCATGACGCTTCCACACCAGGCCTTTCTGCTCCTCTCTCCCATTTCCATCACAGTGCCTTCTGCCCTGCCCCTAGCAACAAGCTCTGGGTCAGAGCCTGCCCACTCCCTGCCTGCCTTCCACTGTGAGAGTTCAGGTGAATTGAATGAAGGAGGTTGGTGCTGAATCTCCCTTATATCACCTTAGGACCTGCACGTTTGGTGCCACAAGGGGGCCTTTGTGTGGCTCCCAACAGGCACAGATATCTAATTCTGGGACCCTGCTGTGCTGTTGAGCCTCATCCTATGTGAGGGAATGTACAGCAGCCACACCACTGAAAAGCTACCGTTACAGATAAGTAACCTGTCCCTTGCCGCTTGTGAAAGGAGATGGGGAGGAATAAGGGTCTAATAAGTTAAAACTGAGAGCAAATTGATTTATCTGGGCATAAGCTTTCGTGGGTAAAAAACCCAATTCTTCAGATGCATGGAGTGAAAATTACAGATGCAGACATAAGTATACTGACACATGAAGAGAAGGGAGTGACCTCACAAGTGGAGAACCAGTGCTGACAGCGCCAATCGATCAGGGTGGATGTAGTCCACTCCCAACAATAGATGAGGAGGTGTCAATTCCAGGAGAGGCAAAGCTGCTTCTGTGATGAGCCAGCCACTCCCAGTCCCTATTCAAGCCCAAATTAATGGTGTTAAATTGGCAAATGAATTTTAGTGCTGCAGTTTCTCTTTGAAGTCTGTTTCTGAAGTTCTGTTGTTCAAGTATGGCTACTTTTAAATCTGTTATAGAATGTCCAGGAAGATTGAAGTGTTCTCCTACTTACTGACTTTTGTATGTTATTATTCCTGATGTCCGATTTGTGTCCATTTATTCTTTTACGTAGAGACTGTCCAGTTTGGGCAATGTACATGGCAGAGGGGCATTGCTGGCACATGATGGCATATATCACATTGGTAGATATGCAGGTGAATGAGTCCCTGATGGTGTGGTTCATGTGGCTGGGTCCTCTGATGGTGTCGCTAGAGTACATATGGGGACAGAGTAGGCAACGAGGTTTGTTACAGGGGTTGGTTCCTGGGTGAGTGTTCCTATGGTGTGGGTGTGTAGTTGCTGGTGAACATTTGCTTCAGGCTGGGTGGCTGTCTGTAAGCGAGGACTGGCCTGACTCCCAAGGTCTGTGAGAGTGAGGGATTGTTTTCCAGGATAAGTTGTAGATCATTGATGATATGCTGGAGAGGTTTTAGCTGGGGGCTGTATGTGATGGCCAGTGGTGTTCTGTTATTTTCTTTGTTGGGCCTGTCCTGTAGTAGGTGACTTCTGGGTACTCTTCTGGCTCTGTCAATCTGTTTCCTCACTTCCCCAGGTGGTGGGTATTGTAGTTTCCTGGATGGAAGCTGGAGGCATGTAGGTAAGTACAGTGGTCAGTAGGTTTCCGGTATAGGGTGGTGTTTTTGTGACCATCACTTATTTGCACTGTAGTGTCCAGGAAGTGGATCTCTTGTGTGGACTGGTTCAGGCTGAGGTTGATGGTTGGGTGGAAATTGTTGAAATCCAGGTGGCCTCCTTCCTGTGGGTCCATATGATGGAGATGTCATCAGTGTAGCTCAAGTAGAGGAGGGGCGCTAGGGGACGAGAGCTGAGGAAGGGTTGTTCTAAGTCAGTCATAAGAATGTTGGCATACTGTGGGGCCATGTGGGTACCCATAGCAGTGCCGCTGATTTGAAGGTATAAGTTGTCCCCAAATCTGAAATGGTTGTGGGTGAGGACAAAGTCACAAAGCTCAGATACCAGGTGTGCCATGGCCTCATCAGGGATACTGTTCTTGACAGCTTGTAGTCCATCCTCATGTGGAATATTGGTGTAAAGAGCTTCCAAACTGGGAGGAGAGGTAGATATGCTGGAGGGTAGGGATAGGATACAGAGGGACCTAGACAAATTAGAGGATTGAGCCAAAAGAAATCTGATGAGGTTCAACAAGGACATGTGCAGAGTCCTGCACTTAGGATGGAAGAATCCCATGCACTGCTACAGACTAGGGACCGAATGGCTAGGCAGCAGTTCTGCAGAAAAGGACCTAGAGGTTACAGTGGACGAGAAGCTGGATATGAGTCAACAGTGTGCCCTTGTTGCCAAGAAGGCTAACAGCATTTTGGGATGTATAAGTAGGGGCATTGCCAGCAGATTGAGGGACGTGATCATTCCCCTCTATTCAACATTGGTGAGGTCTCATCTGGAGTACTGTGTCCAGTTTTGGGCCCCACACTACAAGAAGGATGTGAAAAAATTGGAAAGCATCCAGCGGAGGGCAAACAAATGATCAGGGGACTGGAACACATGACTTCTGAGGAGAGGCTGAGGGAACTGGGATTGTTTAGTCTGAGGAAGAGAAGAATGAGGGGGGATTTGATAGCTGCTTTCAACTACCTGAAAGGGGATTCCAAAGAGGATGGATCGAGACTGTTCGCAGTGGTAGCAGATGACAGAACGAGGAGTAATGGTCTGAAGTTGCAGTGGGGGAGGTTTAGATTGGATATTAGGAAAAACTTTTTCACTAGGAGGGTGGTGAAGCACTGGAATGTGTTACCTAGGGAGGTGGTGGAATCTCCTTCCTTAGAGGTTTTTAAGGTCAGGCTTGACCAAGCCCCGGCTGGGATGATTTAGTTGCAGATTGGTCCTGCTTTGAGCAGGGGATTGGACTAGATACCTCCTGAGGTCCCTTCCAACCCTGATATTGTATGATTCTATGATTCTACATCCCCATGGTGGTCAGGATGGTGTTTTCTGGAAGATCACCAATGCATTGTAGTTTCCGCAGGAAGTCAGTGGTGTCTCGAAGATAGTTAGGAGTGCTGGTAGCGTAGGGTCTGAGGAGAGAGTCCAGATAGCCAGATAATCCTGCTGTAAGAGTGCCAGCATCCAGGGTTTCCAGGTTTATGGATCTTGGGTAGCAGATAGAATACCCCTGGTCGGGGCTCTGGGGGTGAGTCAGTGTAGATTTGTTCCTGTGCTATAGCAGGGAGTTTCTTGAGCAGATGGTGTAGTGTCTTTTGGTACTCCTCAGTAGGATCCAAGGACAGTGGCCTGTAGAATGTGGTGCTGGAGAGTTGCCTGGCAGCCTCCTGTTCATAATCCAACCTGTTCATTTTGACTATAGCACCTCCTTTGTCAGCCCCTTTGATTATAATGTCAGAGTTGTTTCTGAGGCTGTGGATGGTGTTGCGTTCTGTACAGCTGAGGTTATGGGGCAAGTGATGCAGTTTGTTCATAGTTTCAGCCTGTGCACATCTGCAGAAGCACTCTATGTAGAAATCCAGTCTGTCATTTCGACCGTCAGGAGGAGTCCACACAGAATTCTTCTTCTTGTAGTGTTGGTAGGAGGTTTCCTGTGGATCAGTGCACTGTTCAGTGGTGTGTTGAAAATTTTCCTTGAGTTGGAGATGATGAAAGTAGGCTTCCAGATCACCGCAGAACTGTATCATGTTTGTGGGGGTGGTGGAGCAGAAAGAGAGTCCCCGAGATAGGACAGACTCTTCTGCTGGGCTAAGTGTGTCGTTGGATAGATTAACAATATTGTTGGGTGAGTTAAGGGTACCACTGTTGGAGCTCCCTGTGGCACGTAGGAGTTTAGATAAGTCACTGTCCTTTTTCCTCTGTGGAGAAACGAAGTGTGTGTTGTAAATGACTTGTCTCGTTTTTGTAAAGTCCAGCCATGTGGAAGTTTGTGTGGAATTTTGGTTTTGTATGAGAGTCTCCAGTTTTGAGAGTTCATTCTTGATCTTCTCCTGTCTTCTGTACAAGATGCTGATCAGGTTGTTCCTCAGTTTCTTTGAAAGTGTGTGGCACAGTCTTTCACCATAGTCAGTGTAGTATGTTGATAGCAATGGATTTTTTACCTTTTGTCCCTTTGGTATGATGTCCATCTGTTTGCACTTGGAGAGGAAGATTATGTTTGCCTGTATCTGTGCTAGTTTTTTGACGAGGTTGATGGATTTCCACTCCATATGGCTAAATTCAGTGCCTTGCATGGTGTCAAGTATCAGGGGGTTGCCGGGTTAGTCTGTATCTACAAAAACAACAAGGAGTCCGGTGGCACCTTAAAGACTAACAGATTTAGGGACTCATTCACCTGCACATCTGCTAATGTGATATATGCCATTGTGTGCCAGCAATGCCCTTCTGCCATGTACATTGGTCAAACTGGACAGTCTCTACGTAAAAGAATAAATGGACACAAATCGGACATCAGGAATGATAACATACAAAAGCCAGTTAGTAGGAGAACACTTCAATCTTCCTGGACATTCTATAACAGATTTAAAAGTAGCCATACTTGAACAACAGAACTTCAGAAACAGACTTCAAAGAGAAACTGCAGCACTAAAATTCATTTGCAAATTTAACACCATTAATTTGGGCTTGAATAGGGACTGGGAGTGGCTGGCTCACTACAAAAGCAACTTTTCCTCTCCTGGAATTGACACCTCCTCATCAATTATTGAGAGTGAACTACATCCACCCTGATGGATTGGCGCTGTCAGCACTGGTTCTCCACTTGTGAGGTAACTCCCTTCTTTTCATGTGTCAGTATATTTATGTCTGCATCTGTAATTTTCACCCCATGCATCTGAAGTAGTGGTTTTTTTACGAATGAAAGATTATGCCCAAATAAATCTGTTAGTCTTTAAGGTGCCACTGGACTCCTTGTTGTTTTTGTAGATATAGACTAATGCGGCTACTCCCTAATACTGAACAAATTATTTTTCATCCATCCATACTGATAGTTACATTGAGTATACAAGCTGCCTGAAAAGGCCTAAGACACAAGCCAGATCAAGATTTCTCAGATGCTTATGATTTTTTACTTTTATGTGTATCTTCCTCAAAGAAAAGCTTACTAAAAACACATAGGATATCAGCATTATCCTTTATATTGTTTTCTTTGCTGTATGGTTTTTGCCTTGTAAATAGCATAAATAAATGCTTTAACACATAACTTTGAACACTGACTGCTTTTAAGAGTTTAGCCACTTGTGACCTTTTGCTTCTTTCATCCCCTTAACTCCCATTAAAGGGCAATCATACTCTCAAACCCTCTATTCAGTGCTTGAGGAGCAGCAGTAGACAAAGTATCTCACTGCACCTATGTTCCTGGTTGCACAGATGTACAGTAAGTGATACTTCTTCTCTGAGCATTTGTCAACATGAATTCTGCTGTTGGTATGTGTGTCCTACACATGTGAGGCTGGAAACATTTAGCTAGCAGTGTCTGTTAGGGCTGTGAATGTGCCCTGCATGCCCCCACCTGTCAGGCATGAAGGTCGGACCAGCTCCAGTTGCCACTCAGTTCCTTCTTACCACCCATGGCAGCGAGATGGATCTACAGAGTCCACGACGCTGCTTCACAGTATCTGAGATAGTGTTAGGAGAGTTTTTCTACTCTGTTAGTGTTTCTCTTGTTTTTTTAGTAGTTGTTATAAATTTTATTCATGCTCAGTGCCGAAAACAAAACAACAATACTATTTTTTCCTCTGACTCTCCTCAGGGTACTGCCTCAGTCTCCAGAGTCTCATGGCAGAGACTCAGTTTTTAGGCTTTAAAATCTGTCCCACTTGCAAATCACCTATACCTGTGAGCAACAGACTTGCTAAATGTCTTTTTTTAGGAGAGTCACATATTCTGGACAAACGTCCAATTTGCCATTTCTTCTATTAGCATTCACAGAGAGCTTATGACACCTGCTTAGCAATGTTTCTAATGAATAAGTCAATGAGGAGTGTTTCTGACTCTGAGTCCCTCTGTGGAAACAATCTACTGTTCTGATACCTGTTTCTATCAGAGCTCCAGCTAACACAGATTCTGCTCCAGGAGCTGGCAGGTCTTCTGGCTCTAAGAGATCTCATGCTTCTCAAACTTGCCGATCCTTCCCTTCTATAATTCTTGGCTAAGTCAGTGGCCATTCTTCTGAGATGACGACATTGATAGTGTCAAACTTGGTACCAAATACATTGGTACCCTTTCCTACTCCAGTTCAAACTGCTTTTACAACTGTGGACATAATCAGTACTCTAGAACTGGAGTCTACTCTCTTATATATTTCTCCCATTTTTATTGGCTCCGAGTCCATTCCAGTATTGGAACCAAGGGTACTGATTTTAAAAATCTCCCTAGAACCATGATCTTTGGCGCCAATATATGTTTATCAGAGACTGGCGTCTGCTCTTCCTTGTTCTGTTGTAACACCACAGAAGTGTGCACCACCCATGGAGTTCTACTCATCTTCATCGTCTCACAACAGTGAAAGCCCTTCTCCTAGTGCGACAAAGCTCTGTCCTTGCCTCTGTGGGTCCCACGTTTCCTGGTGGATTTCGCTAGCCTCAGAGGCTCACTGTGACCCTGCATGTAACCCTTCTCTCTCTAGAGACAAGGGTCACAGTCTACTGAGCCATTTTCATCATAAGCCAGCAAGGGAGGTGAGGAGAAGTTATCCTTCCTTGCACAGTCTCTGTTGTCTCCCAGTCTCAGTGATTAATCAGGGGGCAAAGGTGGGGGGGGAGCCCGGGCCCATCGTCTACTCCGGGCTCCAGCCCAGGGACCCTAATAGTATCAGTTATGGTAGCTGACCTTTTAGAAACATAACATGTACAATTCCCTGGGCTACTTCCCCCACAGCAGCTCTCACTTCCTCAAGCTCCACTTCACCCTTACCTCAGGGCCTCCTTCCTTATGCCTGATATGGTGTGTACTACTCAGCCTCTCCAACAGCGCAATTTCCTCCCACAGCTCCTGACATGCACCCCCACCTGACTAACTGGGAGGCTTTTAACTAGTTTCAGCCAGCCCCTGATTGGCTTCAGCTGTCCCAATCAACCTAGCCTTCTCCCTGCCTTCTGGAAAGTTCTTAATTGGCCCTAGGTGTCTTAATTGACCTGGAGCAGCTGCCATTTCACTTATCCTGGTACCAGGGATTTGTTTAGCCTGGAGCTAATATATCTATCTCCCACTACTTTTCTATAGCCTTCTGGCCTTGCCCTGTCACACTAGATTTTTCTCCTCATTCTCCCAGTATGGTTTCTGAAAGGGTTAAAAGGAGTCCACCTTGCCATAGATACCAAACATCTGAGAGGTCTGCAGCATTTTGATTTCCACCTTTGTGGGATCATATGCCCTTCCCATATGGGATGTTATCTTGGCCTTACAGATCAGTGTGGAACCCTCAGCATTTTCTGGCTCACTATTTATCTAGATCCAAATCGAAGAATCATCTAGGGGATTGTCTAAGAGGTGGAGCAGGAACCTCATTCTGAGTAGGAGGATCTTGTGGAAGAATATGAAGATCAACCCATACCCTTGACTATATCATCTTTATCTCCACATAAAGTAGTAACTACATCTGTTCCTTCCACAGCTGATGATTTTAAGGCCTTACGAGTCACAGAGATCTTGCATACCCCTTGAGGTTGTTACTGTGCCTCTGTGGGTGACAGCTGAGAAGATCAGATTTAGAACAAACTGCTGAGAAACAGGGCAGACTTACACAAACTGGTGGTTATTCTATCATTACATATACCAAGCCAGTAACAAAAGTAAATTTCTCTCTCACCACATTAGTTAACAAGAAGTCAAAAATGCTGTCTCCTTGGGCATTCCAGCCCTTATTTCACCATGCAGACACTAGACTTTATGATGAGTGGTTACTGAACATGAATTTCATCAAAGAGTTCTTCTGATTTCAAGAGATTAGCCACATAGCCAGGTCTACATATAACTCATATCTTGCCCAGTAATCACACTGCTGCCAGTCCTTTAGTAACTAAAATCTAAAGGTTTATTAATAAAAGAAAAGAAGAGAGTTAAAATGTTTAATAGATCAATCATATACATACAATAAGGGCAATGTTCTTATATCAGGTTTGTAGCAGTGTTGTTACACACTGTTGGCTTGTAAAGTCTCTGGTAACTTTCAAAAGATTGGAACGTCCTCAGTCCATAGTCCAATATGCTCGTTTAAGTTGTAAATCCATAGTCCAGAGAATCAGAGCAGAAAAGAGGGAACGTGGAGATATTCCAGAGTTTTTTATATCCTCTGCCATGTGTTTGGAATTTTACTGTCCCAAACAAAGCTCACAGCCCATGTCTGTGAAAAGTTACTTAAACAAGCCATTGGCCTTGTCATAAATATAAAGGGAAGGGTAACCACCTTTCTGTATACAGTGCTATAAACTCCCTCCTGGCCAGAGGCAAAATCCTTTCACCTGTAAAGGGTTAAGAAGTTAAGGTAACCTGGCTGGCACCTGACCCAAAATAACCAATGAGGAGACAAGATACTTTCAAATCTGGAGGGGGGCGGGGAAAGGCTTTTGTCTGTCTGTGTGATACCTTTGCTGGGAACAGATCAAGGATGCAAGCCCTTCAACTCCTGTAAAGTTAGTAAGTAATCTAGTTAGAAAATGCGTTAGATTTTCTTTTGTTTTTTGGCTTGTGAAATTCACTGTGCTGGAGGGAATGTTTATCCCTGTTTTTGTGTCTTTTTGTAACTTAAGATTTTGCCTAGAGGGATTCTCTATGTTTTGGATTTGATTACCCTGTAAAGTATTTACCATCCTGATTTTACAGAGGTGATTTTTTCCCTTTTCTTTAAATAAAATTCTTCTTTTAAGAACCTGATTGATTTTCCATTGTTCTTAAGATCCAAGGGTTTGGGTCTGTGTTCACCTGTACCAATTGGTGAGGATATTATTATCAAGACTTCCCCAGGAAAGGGGGTGTAGGGCTTGGGGGAATATTTTGGGGGACTAGCACTCCAAGTGGTCCTTTCCCTGTTCTTTGTCTAAAACACTTGGTGGTGACAGCATTTTACCTAATCCAAGGGCAAAGATTTTGTGCCTTGGGGAAGTTTTAACCTACGCTGGTAGAAATAAGCTTAGGGGGTCTTTCATGCTGATCCCCACATCTGTACCCTAGAGTTCAAAGTGGGGAAGGAACCCTGACAGGCCTCTTGGACTCTGAGGCATTTACAGAAAAAGCCATCTGGGTGGAATGAGTTTCTTCTATGGACTATTGTGAGAGCTAAGTGGCCATTAAACTTGAGTAGTCCATTCACAATGTGCTGCGTAGATTGTATGTAAACTACCTTGTTGGGTGTTACCCCAGGAACAAACACAATTGTGATACAGTTATATAGCCAATATTCATAATTTCACATACAGTGATGATACATGGATTTAGACAAGAGCATCTTATTTAGCAGATCAGCACTTTTCCTTTGACACCTTACATGACATACTTTGTATAAGATCTGTTGCAGTTGTCTAACATTGGCAATATCAATGATATTCATGGTTGTATTTCAATCATTTAGCATCACAGAGGTCATTCAAGAAAGGTCTCAAATTATGCACCATTTTACATCTGGTTTCACAATGCAAATTGGCCATGCCAATCAATGAGATTATCCTCAAACCCATTAAAGATTTGTGGCCAAACCCTGTGTTGATTTAGGCAACATCAAAGAGAGCACACTGCAAATACCAATCTCTGCCTGAGGGCTTGAGCTATTTCTTTTTAAACCTAGCCCCTGAGTCTTTAGTAGTAGCAACTGCTCATGAGAAATAAATGCAGCTTGGTCCTCCTAAATTGATGCCTAGGGATAAGGACCCTCTGTTCCAAATATGGACTTTCTAGGGAAAAGGGTATATTCTTTGGCTAGTCTTCAGATATGGATAACAAATTATCAGGCTTTGTTGGCCAAATACAGCTCTCTTTAGTGGGACAGAGTCTTACAGCTGGTGAATAATAGCTCAGTCAGTATATTAAAGATGAGTTGAAGGCTGTAGTCTCAGAAGGCCAATTGATGGCAAAGACTGCATTGTGGGGCAATACTGGATGCTACTTACACTGCAGCCAGGACAAGGGCTATAGCAGTAACTATGCACTGAAATTGTGGCTGCAATAGCCTGGAATTCTAAAAGAAGTCCAGACCATGGTTGAGGATTTACCTTTTGAGAGCCAAAATAATTTCAGCTTAAAGACAGATGAAACATTTTATTGTTTTGTTGGAGACCCCAGGGCATGGCCACTAGTTAAGTCAAGGGGATGGAAGGCCATAAGGGTTGAGGAAGTCCCCCTGCTGTAGGCCTAAGGGCTTCTTTTCAACCCCCCTTAATAGAACTCAGGCCTGACTGGTTTGAGTAAGCTCTTTTGCTCTTAAAACAATGTTGCAGTTGTAGATAATGCCTCATAGTGTAAGGTTCGCTGACGCCAAGTTAAAGATAATAGCAGAGACAGCTACAAGCCACACAGGATGTGCTGGTTGTTTAAGTTGCTAGGAATGCTTGTTAGAGGTTGCAGGAAATAAACATTGTTGTAACCCATATAAGGAAGGCAGAGTATTTGTGCAAAACTTTGATTGGCTGATGTGTAGTGCAGTAGCATTAAGGAATATAAAAGTGTGTGTAATGACCTGCTCTGGTGTACAGGATTTGAGATTTCTCTCCCTGTACCTTTCTTTGGAATTCCAAATAAACTTTTATGCATCTCCACCCCGTTGTGTTTATTGGGTGATGCACACCGGGCAACGAACCCCTGCTGTTGTTTTGCCTCTGGGCACTGGGTGCCGGCAACAGTTTGAAGGACTCGACAGCAACCATATAATATTTTGGCCTCTGTACTCCATACCAGAAGCAGTCTAATCCGCCATCCTTCTTAAGGTAGAGACCTCCTGTGTCTTCATACGAGTACCATCAAAGGGCTGATCTATAAGAAGAGGCCTCACTTCCAAAAAAAAGAGAGATGGCCTTCTTCATCTACTGGTACTACATACTCTCCATCAGGAGAAAAGCTGCAGGTTTGAAGCTGTGGCCAAGAGTCGAGGACCAGCTTGAGAAAATCTATAAACGTACTTCTCTCCTTTTAATAATTGCCTTTCTTTTTTGGGGGGCTGGGGGAAGGCTGTTATTTCAACTAATTAGTATATGTTAGAATTTACCTGGCAAGGATATTCAGTTCAATTCCAGCCTATACCAACTCTGCATTCCACCTCCCTGTCCTCAGGTAACATCTATAGCAAGGGTGGGGAACCTTTTTTTCTATCGTGGGCCATTTAGCCAGAGAAAAAATAAGTCACACAAGTAAAAAGCAAGGATTTGATCCAAAGCCCCCAGCCCTGCCCCTTCCATCCTGCACCGGAGCTCTGAGTCCCCCACAACACTGTGGCCACCGGCTCCGAGCCCCACCCCAGGCTAGCCTCCCAGCACCAGAGGAGCACTGGGAGGGTGGGCGGTGCAAGGGCCCATCCCTGTAGTGCCGGGAAGGCGAATGGCACATGGCTGCAGCCTCCCCAGCCCTGGAGCACCGGGAAGGCGGGTGGCACACAGCCACAGTCTCCCCAGCCCCGAGCGTGAGTGGGCAGCATTCCCACAGACCCCCAGCCTAGTCTGGAGCACAGGGTGACTGGAGGAGCCACAGACTGCATGGCAGTAAACAGGGTGCAGGGGAGGGGGCGCTGGGCAGGACGGGGCATGTGCGGGTCCACGCCTGATTATTTGGGGAGGCACAGCCACCCTCAGCCTATGGGACCCACCGCCCATGTGCAGGCCGGATGAAATTAAGCAATGGGCTGGATCCGGCCCATGGGCCATAGGTTCCCCACCCCTGATCTATAGCATGTCTTAGAGGGGTGCCTATCTCAGACATTTGTAAGGCAGCTACTTGGAGCTCTGTTCATACATTTACCAGTCACTACTCCATTGTGGCAACTTCTAGATCAGGTGCCCAATATGGCAGGGTTGTCTCCCTGTCATTATTTAAAGAGAAGTCCTATAACCCTCCTTATTGAGAAATAACTGCTAGTCAGTCAACCTTCAGTAGGATCTCTGTGGACAAATGTTCAAAGATGACAGAGAGGTTACTTACCTTATGATAACTGGAGGTCCTCAAGATACTTTTGTCCACATGGATTCCATGACCTGCTGTCCATTCTGACTGACACAGAGTCCTACTCTTGGATATCTGTCTCAGTGAAGGAGCTAAGTGATGGTGAGGAGTGTTCTGTCCTTCATGGCCTTGGGAGGAGGGTATAAGGCTTACAAGGTGCATGCACAGCTCCAACGGACACTGCTGGCTGAATTTATTTAAACCATGGATGGGAGATTCAGTAAAAATAAAAAGAGAGTGGACCAAAGCTTTGTGTCCACAACTCAAACTCAACTGACCCTAAAATCTTGAATGAGCTTTGAAACAGTACATTTTTAACAAAGTGTACTTTTTATTTCTGTTCTGAGAAGATAGTAAAATACCATAAAAAAGGATCTTGTTTCACTATTTCCAGCCTGGAAGAAACCAGAAATTACCAGTAATCTTAGAGTCACCTGATTGCACCAGATGGTTAGTCTGAGATGGATAAGCTAGCCTATATAAACTCCAGCTAAGCATCCAAACTTGTTCATGCTTAATTGAATGTAAGAACCCTTTGAGTTTTATCCACCAAAATATTTTACTGAATATGACTTTATGTAAACATGTGTGATGGGGTGTCCATCTGCACAAGCCCTGAGCTAGTAATGTAGGCCTACAGAAGTCAGTAACTTTACTTACTGCATCTGGAGAAGAGCCAAGGATTGATAAGAACTAATTGCAGATGAAGCCCAGTTGGGAGAGGTTTATAAAGCCAGGAAGTAAGAGCAGGAAAGGAGCTGCAGGGATGAGGTCTGCAGTCACTCTCTGGACAGAAAGGGAATTGGCGAGGGTCAAAAAGGAAATCCAGAGGAAAGAAAGACTTTGGGGTCTGTGACAAGATGCTGAGAGGGGTGAAGGAGCCATGGAGAGCAGAGGAAACCCTGGTGGTAAACCCAGAGTTAGGCAAGGAGATAGAGAGGTGGGGTAGGAAGAAGCCCAGAGAAGCAGCAACCAGTATTGACACTGAGCATACCTAGGTTGCTAGGCATAGGTTCCCTGGAATAGTGGGCAGACCCAGGTTCCCCTACCAGCCACTAGGAAAGTGGAGACTACAGAGTGATGTGGCTGGAAGACCAAGTCATGAAGAGGGAATAACCTGAGTCACAGAAAGAAAGAAGGGCCACAGTGCAAGCAACTGATGGAAGGGGGTGCCAGATGGGGCAAGAACTAATTCCCTGACCTAGCCACGAGGCAGAGTACCTGCGCTGAATAGGACTCCTTCACATGCAGAAATGTTAGAATTGCACAATATGATAAAATAAGAGAGCTGATGGCACTTCCTATTGCCTAGAGGTGAAAAAGCATTATGCTCTACATATTGCATTTCAAGCTCCTCTCATTCTCTCCCCCTCATTCTGAAGTATGCAGTATAATGTAATTTCTAGACTCTATACTAGGAAAATAACTTCTGACATGTATGAATCTCTTAAATGGAGACAATAAAACAATGGTCAATTCAACCTGGTGAAATGTATACAGGAAAGGATTAAGAATCACATTTCAGTTTTACCTTTATTTGGTATATTTACTGGAAGTTTTAGTGCTGGAAATGCTTCCATGACTAAGCAAAATGTTAGTCAATAGGCAGCTCTTATGAGCAGCTGGATATACAAGTTAATTACTGTTATGCATATTATGAGTTGATATTTCAATATGATCAAAAGTTTTATAATGATTTCAGAGCAACCTTTTAACTTCTTTCCGTTGCACCATGGATAAAACCCCATCATTAGACTTTTAAAATATTTTAATTGTAAACAGAGTTTAAAATTACATTGCATATTATGGGGAAAGCCTAGCCCAGCTATACCACAATTACACCTCTAATACACTTTAGTTGGGTCAGGTTCACAGGTAATTGTCCAAAAGAAGGAAAGAACAATCTCACTTCATCTCCCAGGTCCAAGAGCTGCAATTTAGAAAAAGAAAAAGCTCTTTCCACTTCTAAGCTGGACAAATTTGATCCAGAATCACTGGGAGATAATAAACACAATGCAGTATGACACCCTTTTTATAAAGTCACGGTTCACAGTACACACGTTGTAAGGCACCAGGACACACCACACTTTCACTGTAGCAGATTTTGCAATGCATGTGCAGTACTGCCCCCAGTTCAGCCTGAAACTAAAAAATTATAAAACAAATTATTTTGTCCCTTTCAGCATATAGAGGAAAGTTAGTATGTTCAAAAATACTTGATATAAATAGGATGAAAATCACCCCAGTGCAGAGGAAGCCATATCAAGCCATTTAAACCCTACTTATCCATTCTATAGGAAGCGGATGTGGCCCCCCCTGCCACTTCAGGGGTGCACCGCAGTGTCAGAACAGGTACGAACTACCCTGCCTTAGCCAGGTAGCACTGCCAGACCAGAGCCACCATGACCCAGTGCCTTACCTTCCGTGACCCATGACCCATGACCCACAGTTTGAAAACCATTGATTTAAGCCCTACTTAACCCCTTTACAGGGGGTTGATATGATGTTGATATGATGTATATGGTATGGTATATGTATATGATATGATGTATAGGTTCCCAGTGAAACTTCTGTGTTGGAGCTAATTTTTTCCCATGAGATTACAGTTTTTCAGAAGGAGGAAAGATCTTCAGAAAAACAATCTTTTTTACTGCACAATTTACTTCCTTGTTTCGCAAAGTATAAATGAGTGGATTTAACAAAGGAGTTAAAATAGCAAAAATAACATTGCTCATTACATGGATATCAATGGGCATGTCAGTTCTGTAGGAAATATATGCCACGGCAATGGACGAATAGTAAGTGCCAACCACAATCAAATGAGAAGTGCAAGTAGAAAATGCCTTACTGCGACCTCCTTTAGAGTTAATCTTGAATATGGAGACAATGATGTGAACATATGAGAGGGTGACAAGCATAAGCGGCACGACTGAAACAGTCATGGCAATGGAAAACCCCAAGAAAGTCTGAAAAGAGGCACTGAAATCTGAACAAGCTGCTTGCACAACTGCCAAGTGATCACAAAAGCAATGGTAAACTGTGGTTGTGTCTCCAAATGTTAACTGAGAGGTCTGGAATACGACAGGTATTGGTATTAACAATGCAGTTACCCAGGCACATGCTGCCAGTTGAATGTTTACTCTTTTTGTCATTTTAACTGGATAATGCAAAGGATTACAAATTGCTTCATAACGATCGTAAGACATGACTACAAGAAGCAGCGATTCAGTCACCGCAAGACCATGAAAACAATACATCTGCAGAAAGCAACCATGAAAAGAAATAGTTTTGGCATTGACCAGAAACATTGCCAACATTTTGGGAATGGTAGTAGTTGTAAGCAGTATATCCAAGGCAGAGAGATTAGCTAGGAAAAAGTACATTGGTCTGTGAAGTGTTTGATCGACCACAACTACAGCTATAATAATGATATTACCAATTAGTATTAGCAGGTAGAATAACAAAAATACAAGGAAAAGAGGGATCTGGAAATCTTGAAGTGCAGGAAATCCAATGAGATAAAAATCTTTAGCGGAAGAATTGCTGTTGCAGTTATTCATAGTCTGATTGTTGAAAACATCTAGAATGAAAAACACAGTTAGGAAACCATCCTAATTATTACAAGAAAGATTGTAGGGTAATGAATGATGTGTGTTTTGCTGAAGATCTTTGTAGGTAAAATAACATATTGGCTATATTCTTGTAGCTAAGTCCCCCTCACACAATTTCAGTTAACTTAGAGTGCCTTCCATCCCATAGGATGTGTATATAAAGCCACTGGGGAGGGAGTGAGATGGTTTAAATACTATGTTGACGGCGATGAACAATACATCTGTTTCATTGGATCTCGATGATGTAGTTACTCAACTCTACATCTGGCCAAGTGTACTAGCTCAGGCTCTCTTTATGCAATTAAGACTCAGGTGAAGGTGGTGGAGAGAGGAATCGGTCGCAGGATGTGATGGAGATGTTATTTGATTTGTTTGCCAGATCATCGATTTAGTAGTCCTGACGGACATACAGATATAATCACTTGTCCAGCCTGCTTTTTTCCAATCTTTGTTGCAACAGGAGATTGGTTTATGGAAAATAGACCCTGTCAAACTAATTTTTTTTAATAAGATTACAAGTTTGGTTGATAAACACAGTAGTGTTGACATTAGATACTTAGACTTCTGTAAGGCGTATGACTTGGCACTACACAACATTTTTGATTCACAATCTAGAATGCTAGGATATTAATTTGGCACACATTAAATGGATGTAAAACTAACTAACTTAGGTCTCAAAATGTAACTGTAAATGAGAAATTGCCATTGAGCGGCTCTGTTTCCAGTGAGGTCTCACAGGGGTCAGTTCTTGGCCCTATGCTATTTAACATCTTTATCAATAACCTGGAAGAAAATATATAATCACTGATAATGTTTGCAGATGGTGCAAAAATTGGGGGAGTGGTAAATAACGAAGTGGACAGGTCACTGATTCAGAGTGATCTGGATTGCTCGGTAAACTGGGCACAAACATACAATATCCTTTAAAAAACAGGTAAATGTAAAGATATACATCTAGGAACGAAGAATGCAGGCCACGCTTAGAGAATGGGGGGCTCTATCCTAGGAAGCAGTGACTCTGAAAATCATGTTGAATAATCATCTGAACACGAGCTCCCAGCGTAATGCTGTGGCCAGAAGAGCTAATATGATCCTTGGATGCGTAATCCGGGAAATCTTGACTAGGAGTAAAGAGGTGATTTTCC
Source organism: Lepidochelys olivacea (assembly GCF_965140295.1). Classification (NCBI taxonomy): domain Eukaryota; kingdom Metazoa; phylum Chordata; order Testudines; family Cheloniidae; genus Lepidochelys; species Lepidochelys olivacea. The sequence continues at coordinate 11,701,584 of NC_140411.1, forward strand.
TTCTGTATTTGGCACGGGTGCAGTTGCTGCTGGAATCCTGTGTCCAGTTCTGGTGCCCACAGTTCAAGAAAGATGTTGATAAATTGGAGAGGGTTCAGAGAAGAGCCATGAGAATCATTACAGTATTAGAAAACCTGCCTTGTAGTGATTGATATCCTTTTAATCTATCTAAAAAGAACAGGAGGACTTGTGGCACCTTAGAGACTAACAAATTTATTTGAGCATAAGCTTTCGTGAGCTACAGATCAACCTTATACAGAGCAAAACCACGAAAGCAATCTTATACAGAGCATAACCATGAAAGCTTATGCTCAAATGAATTTGTTAGTCTCTAAGGTGCCACAAGTACTCCTTTTCTTTTTGCGAATACAGACTAACACAGCTGCTACTCTGAAACCTTTAATCTATCTATTTAGCTTAACAAAGAGAACAAAATAAGATAACATTAGAATGACCGTACTGGGTCAGACCAATGGTCTCCCTCGCCCAGTATCCTGTCTTCCAACAAAGGCTAATGCCAGGTGCTTCAGAGGGAATGAACAGAACAAACAATTATCGAGTAATCCAACCCCTGTCATCTAATGCCTGCTTCTAGCAGTCAGAGGCTAGCAACACCCAAAGCATGTGGTTGCATCCCTGACCATCTTGGCTAATAGTCAGTGATGGACATTGTTAGGATATAGATATTCAGGCCTGTCTGTAAAGGCCTATACTCTAAGAATTTAGGTGTATTCTTATCACTTAGCTAGTTAGAGAGGTATAAAAGAAAGAATCAAAATCACTGCTGGTGTAAGGGCCTTCTCTTACTGTGACAGTCTGAGGCCCTGTTCTTAGGCTAAGGCCTTTGGCTAAGCAGCAGAGGCAGCCATAAGCTGGGAAGCAAACAGTCACATCCTCACATTCCAACCTAGTCACATTGAAAGAAGGTGCTATTGGGCTGTTAGGAATACAATCCTGTCCTGATAAAGGCTATCACCTCCAGAGAAAGGGAAGAGCCAAGAAGATGTAAAAGGAAACTTAGTTTAATAGCATCTTGTCTGGCAAGAACTCACTTATCAATAGCTGAGATGTGAAATCCTCATTTCTTTGTTGTTCTATCACTATAGTCCCCATTTCCCTATTGTTTGTCTGTATAATCTCTGTCTGGTTCTGTGATTGTATCTGTCTGATGTATAATTAATTTTGCTGGGTGTAAACTAATTAAGGTGGTGGGATATAATTGATTACACAATCATGTTACAATATGTTAGGATTGGTTAGTTAAATTTCAGTAAAATGATTAGTTAAGGTATAGCTAAGCAGAACTCAAGTTTTACTATATAGTCTGCAGTCAATCAGGAAGTAAGGGGGGGAAATGAGAACAGGGAATGGGGGGGAAATTGGAATAATGTTTTTCTAAGGGAGGAACAGGAACAGGGACACAGATAAGGCTCTGTGGTGTCAGAGCTGGGAAGGGGGATACTACGGAAGGAAACTGGAATCCTGCTTGCTGGAAGTTCACCCCAATAAACATCGAATTGTTTGCACCTTTGGACTTCGGGTTTTGTTGCTCTCTGTTCATGCGAGAAGGACCAGGGAAGTGGGTGGGTGAAGGAATAAGCCCCCTAACAGACATATCCTCCATGAACTTACTCTGTCATATCCCCTCTTAGTCATCTCTTTTTCAAGATGTAAAGTTCCAGTCTTTTTAATCTCTCCTCATGCAGGAGTTGTTTCATATCCTTAATCAGGGGGGCTGGAACAACTTGTATAGTGGGGGTGCTGAGAGCCATTGAACCAAACTGTAAGCCCTGAAAAGATGGAAACCACTTCAAGCCAGAGGGTGCTGTTGCACCCCTAGTTCCAACACCTGTGCCCTCAATCAGTTTTGTTGCCCTTTTCTGTACTTTTTCCAATTGTAATATATATATATTGAGATGGGGTGACCAGAACTGCACACAATATTCAAGGTGTGGGCATACCAGGGATTTTTATACTGGCATTGTGAAATTTTTGTCTTATTTTCTATGCCTTTCCTTATGTTGCCTAATATTCTGTTAGTGTTTTTGACTGCTGCTGCACATTGAGCACATGTTTTCGGAAACTGCAAGTTCTCTTTCTTGAGCAGTAGTAGCTAATTTAGATCCCATCATTTTGTATATATGTTTGGGATTATGTTTTCCAATGTGCATTAATTTGAATTTATCAACAATGCATTATATCTGCCTTTTTATTGCACAGTCAACCAGTTTTGTGAGATCCATTTGTAATTCTTCACAGTCTGCTTTGGACTTAACTATCTTGAGTAGTTTCATATTGTCTGCAAATTTTGCTACTTCACTGTTTATTTCTTTCTCCAGATCATTTATGAATATGTTGAACAGCACTATTCCCAGTACAGATCAGCAGGGGACACCACTATTTACCTCTCTCCATTCTGAAAATGTACCATTTATTCCTACTCTTTGTTTCCTATCTTTTAACTAGTAACTTATCCAGGAGAGGACCTTCCCTCTTATCCTGTGACTGCTTATTTTGCTTAAGAGCTTTTGGTGAGAGACTTTGTCCAATTACAGTATATCTAGAGGATCACCCTCATGCGCAGGCGTTCTTTGTCCACGTATTTGTTGACCCCCTCAGAGCATTCTAATAGATTGGTGAGGCATGATTTCCCTTTATAAAAGCTGTGTTGACTCTTCCACAACAAATCATGTTCACGTATGTGTCTGATAATTCTATTATTTACTATCGTTTCAACCAATTAGTCTCACGCTGAAGTTAGGCTTACTGTTTCATTTATGGGTTTCAGAGTAGCAGCCGTGTTAGTCTGTATTCGCAAAAAGAACAGGAGGACTTGTGGCACCTTAGAGACTAACCAATTTATTTGAGCATAAGCTTTTGTGAGCATCCGATGAAGTGAGCTGTAGCTCACGAAAGCTTATGCTCAAATAAATTGGTTAGTCTCTAAGGTGCCACAAGTACTCCTTTTCTTTTTATTTAATTTATCAATTTATTCCAAAACCTCCTCCATTCACATCTCAATCTGGGACAGTTCTTCAGATTTGTCACCTAAAAAGAATGGCTTAGGTATGGGTATCTCCCTTACCTCCTCCGCAGTGAAGACCAATGCAAAGAATTCATTTAGCTTCTCTGCAGCGGCCATGTCTTTCTTGAGTGTTCCTTTAGCACTTTGATTGTCCTGTGGCCCCTTTCATTATCTGGCATGCTTCCTGCTTCTGATGTACTTAAAAAATGTTTTGCTATTAATTTTCGTGTCTTTAGCTAGCTGTTCTTCAAATTCTTTTTTTGGCCTGCCTAATTATACTTTTACACTTGACTTGCCAGGGTTTATGCTGTTTTCTATTTTCTTCAGTAGGCTATAACTTCTAATTTTCAAGGGATGCCTTTTTGCGTTTAACCACTTCTTTTACTTTGTTGTTTAGCCCTGGTGGCACTTTTCTGGTCCTCTTACTATGTGTTTTAATTTGGGGTATACATTTAAGTTGAGCCTCTATTATTATGTTTTTTAAAAGTTTCCATGCAGCTTACAGGCATTTCATTTTTCGGACTGTACCTTTTAATTTCTGTTTAACTAGCTTCCTCATTTTTGTGTATTTCCCCTTTCTGAAGTTAAATGCTACTGTGGTGGGCTGCTTTGCTATCATCCCCCTAGAAAGATGTTAAATTTAATTATACTATGGTCAGTATTACCAGGTGGTTTAGCTATATTCAGTTCTTGGACCAGATCCTGTGCGCCACTTAGGACTAAGTCAAGAATTGCCTGTCCCCTTGTGGGTTCCAGGATTAGCTGGTCCAAGAAGCAGTCATTTATAGTATCAAGAAACCTAATCTCTTCATCCTGTTGTGAAGTGACGTACCCAGTCATTACTGAAATAGTTGAAATCCCCCATTATTATTGAGTTTTCTATTTTTATAGCCTTTCTAATCTATCTGAGCATTTCACAGTCACCATCACCATCTGGATCAGGCAGTCACTAGTATATTTTTACTGCTCTATTCTTATTATTCAAGCATGGAATTTCTATCCATAGAGATTTTATAGTATAGTTTGAATCATTTAAGATTTTTACTCTGTTTGACTCTGTGCTTTCTTTCACATGTAATGTCACTCCCCCATCATCATGACCTACTCTGTCATTCCTATATATTTTCTACCCTGCTATTACCATGTCCTATTGATTATCCTTGTTCCACCAAGTTTTCTGTGATGCTCAGTTCTGCTATCCCTAGTACAGAAAACAAATATTGGAAGTTTACTGTTATAATCTCTTGAAACTGTTCTCAGACATGGTAAATCAAATGAAAAAATCACATCCTTTGGTGCCTGTTAACATAACATAAATTATATTAAAAAGGGATTTTTTTCCATGCTGGATACTATGAGAAAAATAAATAAAAATGAAGCATTAATATGAAATTTATTGACATTTTAATATAATAATATAAACTGAAACTCACTTGTGATTCCAGAGATTACAAGAGCTTTGCTTTTACTGGTGTTACTCTTAGTGATAGATGCAAGACTTCTGCAATAATATCTCTGGCAAATATGTTGATTGAGGCTTTGCGTTTCTTTTGAACAAACTGTGTCATCCTTTTCTTCACCTTCATGTCCCCAAAGATTAAATTAACATTGTTTTCTTATCTAAAATTAAGAGACTCATGCACATGTAGTTATTTTCATGATAAACAATCCCAGCAGAGATTGGAACATCAATGCACTGCAGAGCTCATAATTTGTGTAAATGACATTGAAGATTTGCACAGTCAAGAAAATGAAAGGAAGGTGTTTGAAATACAGGGTGCGCAGCATGATACAACTTCATCAGTATGTGTCATGGTAGCCATTATTTTATATGTGACTCAGTCCTGCTCCCATTGAAAATTGGAATTTTGCCATTGGCTTCAATGGGAGATTGTTCGATCCAATTGTGTAATTCCAAACTTTCTGCATTACGTGAAACAATTTAAGGCCACATTCATTAAAACTTGCCAGACATCCAGGGAGTCAACTAATCATCAAAAAATGCTTATGTCCTAAGTTTCCTGGCAGTAGTGAGGATCTGAGGGAGGTCAGCAGGGACATGGGATTTATTTTGTGTCCTGCTTATGCAGGAGGTCAGACTATATGATCAGTGGTCCCTTCTGGCCTTAGAATCTATGAATCTGTTAGAGAAGTGACAAGAACCCTGGGCTTTGAGGAACATGTGTGCTCACTGTAAAATTTAGTACTGCTCAAATGGTTTCATGCCTGGGAGGCCAGGGAAGTGACTATTGATAAATAACCCTTTTCTCCTCAATTCTCCAGAAAGGTTTTGGGTAGAGAAGAGTCTGAGCTGCAAGGGGAAGCAGCAGTCTGTTCACCCTGGGAAGGGCCTGAAGATTTCCCCTTTCCCAAACTATTAGCTTCAATATTGGCATCTCCTTTTCACTTTTTTCTACCAAATGATTTACTGTAGCAAGGATAAGTGCTCCACAGAACAGTTCTTAAGGGCATGACTGAAAAATACAGGGATCCTTGTACAAGGTGATCTCCATTCTAATGCATTCATATAAACATTCCACATCTTCCTTGTGTTACACACTGTGGAGTAATCTGAAGATCTGGTGCAAGAAGTCCAGGAATCTGGTGCAACTGAGCTCTTCAGATAGTCTGCCTTGTCTTTCGATAGCTTGGAGAAAGGGTTTAACAAGGTACAGATCAGTATTATGCCATATCCAGAAAATATATCTTGTAATTATAATGTGTAAAGTACCAGAGATCCAGGGCCAAAGTCTGATGTTACTACCTTTGTTTAAATCCAGCGACACTTCACATATACATGGAGTTAGTCCAGATTTACATGGGAATGCCTAGGATTAGAATCTGTCTCTAGATATGTATTTACTGCGTCCTCTTTTACCTCGGTACCCTTTATCCAGGATTTTTCTCATTTCAGGACAGTTTAAAGAGGGGTAGTTGGCTTGTTTTAAAGTACCTAAAGAAGTCTATCTCAGAAGACAATTTATCATCATTTGCCCATTTTTGCGGTTTTGGGGCTAGCTGCACCCCATCACCTTTTGAGTCTCTTTGGATTCAACCCATTCAGATGCTAGGCTTCTTGCCCTTATCAGGGTTAAGCCTTGCAATTGTTCTACTCCTTGACTGGGACCCAAGTACACTACTTCATGTACACCCACCAAATATGCATGTCTGTCTTAAAGTACTCCATTGGTGACCTACAGAGGCTTAGCTTCTTCAGACATCCTGTGGGTTCCTGTCTTTCTGTGTCTCTCCATCTTGTTCTCCTTTTGCCCCTCCAAGAGAATGTCCTTTCCCTACAATGCTGCTTTGTTCTCAGGGAGACTGAGACAGTTTCTCGGGGTGTCTAGAAATGCAAATTATGCTGTTACCCTCTGCCATGGCATAAAAGGGATTTGCTGGTGCTAAACTGAGTCACATCTCTCTGCCACCCCAGATTGTTAGCCAGCCCCACAGATTCCTCAAGACTCCACTGGACTCTAACCTGGCCTTGCATAAACCCTTGGTGCACTTCAGTTTCCAAACTGTTTTCTCTGTGCCGCAGCCAGCCACTGTCACTGGACACATACCAAAATTATCAAGTCCACTGTATCTGAAGAGACAGCATACTCACCAACTTGCTCGATTTAACCAGGAATTCATACTCTGCATAGTATAACAGACTGAGATATACTTATGATAAAACAGTGTAGTTTATTAAAAGAACGAGATTAAGTGATACTGGGCAAGAAAAATGGAGATAGAAATGATTGCAAACAAAAGTATAACACACTTAACCAGCTGCAATCCTTGACTAAGACTGTCTTAAAGGAATCTTACCTAAGGCAACCTTTCAGCATCACCCACTCGCATGGCAGGAGATCCTCAATTCAAAAAGCGTTGGCCGCTTTGTACTCTAAGTAATGGCTAACCAACACGTCTTTTTGTTTCTTCTTATGTTCCCAAAAGTTTGTCTTTGTCACTAGAGTCAGGATGAAGCCCTAGGATTCAGCTTTCAGTTCTTCCCCTGCTGATTTCACATCCTCATTTTAATTTGTTCCTTCTGTTAACCTCTGATTCAAATGAACTGCCCACTGCCTCTGGCATCACCATGCTCAATTCACTTTACATTAGAGACAGGGAAATAACTATCCTCCCTTTTGTCTGGAACAAAATCTCTTTTTTCCCATTGTTTGATCACAGACTTTAAAGCATAATATCAGTAAGTATCCATAATCCTTCATATAGCATTAATACACACATTTCACAGTTATATTAATGACCAGTGTGTCACTGACTTTCGTTGAATATCTCACACGACATTCTTTACAGCTAAATATCATGAGAGCAATGTGTTAGGTGTAGTGAGTTTGTCAGGCTTCATAGGAGTTGCGGACACATAGTAAACCACTAATGCGCATCTGTGTCAAAGAATTTGTCAAGTGTTGGTTAGTGTAGCAGATTGCGGACCCACCGGTGTGGTGCCTCCTGCTGGTCATCTGGGAATTAGCTCTTTTCCAGCCTCGGAGTATCTTCTTCTGGCTGGTGTCTTGCCTTCCTCAGGGCCCGTGTCCTTCCCGGACCCCGCTGCCCCTTTACTTTGGAGTTCTGCTCCAGAAGTACCCCCAGTCTCTGGATCTCCCCTCCCAGGGGAACCCCCACCCCTCTATCCCCACCTTGCCTCAGTGGCTACTGCCAGTCATCATCAAATGGATATAAACTGGCCACCAGGAAGTTTAGACTTGAAATTAGATGAAGGTTTCTAACCATCAGAGGAGTGAAGTTTTGGAATAGCCTTCCAAGGGAAGCAGTGGGGGCAAAAGATCTATCTGGCTTTAAGATAAAACTCAATAAGTTTATGGAGGAGATGGTATGATGGGATAACATGGTTTTGGTAATTAAATATTCATGGTAAATAGGCCTAATGGCCTGTGATGGGATGTTAGATGGGGTGGGATCTGAGTTACCCAGGAAAGAATTTTCTGTAGTATCTGGCTGGTGAATCTTGCCCATATGCTCAGGGTTTAGCTGATCGCCATATTTGGGATCGGGAAGGAATTTTCCTCCAGGGCAGATTGGAAGAGGCCCTGGAGGTTTTTCGCCTTCCTCTGTAGCATGGGGCATAGATCACTTGCTGGAGGATTCTCTGCTCCTTGAAGTCTTTAAACCACGATTTGAGGACTTCAATAGCTCAGACATAGGAGGTTTATCGCAGGAGTGGCTGGGTGAGATTCTGTGGCCTGCGTTGTGCAGGAGGTCAGACTAGATGATCATAATGGTCCCTTCTGACCTTAGTATCTATGAATCTAGCCCCCTTTCACTGGGGCAGACTGCAGTCTATAATGACCACTCATCATTGGCAAGGGGGGTTGGACCAGCTGCCTTTGCCTATTCCCAGGCTGCACCTCTATAGCCCCAGTACCTTTGTAGGCCTTCACCAAGGCCTGCAGCCTGGGGGGTTACCAGGCTGGAGCTCCGCAGCTCCTCTTGCCCTTCCCCAGCACTGGTCTACTTCAGGTACCTTCCTCTCAGGCAGCTAGCCCTTCCCACTCCAGGGCTAGAGTGAGACTCCTTCAGCTCCTAGCCCCACAGCCCTTTTATCCAGGCCAGCTGTGGCCTGATTAAGCAGCCACACCTGGGGCACACTACCTTGCCAGCCTCCCTCAGTTGCTCTTAGTCCCTTTTACCTTGGAATGGGGCAGCCGCCCCATTACCCTTGGCTTTGTCATATGCCAGCCAAAGCAGTTTGATAGGCTGTTCGGCAAACAAGCCAGAGTCACTACAGCAAATTGTTCAGGCATTGCCCTGAACCGCCCTTAAATGGAATCTGTTAGGTGACTATTAGAAAGGGCCTCCTTCTTGCTGCCCTTCTTGATACCCAGACAGACTTTTATGTAAAATATGCATTACCCATGTACAGTGTAAAACCACTGCGTTACTGCCAGATCCAGCATGAGCAATTATTAAAGAGTACCCCCATATTTGTCACACAGATATATAAAGAAATAAAAGAATTGCATATAAATAATACTTACATCCATGCCAGCGCATCTGTTCTTAGACCTATATTAATTGTCCTATAGTATGAGATGTAAGAATGATCAATGTAGTCTAATCTAGCTACGTTTTTATAATATGCCCTGCTCAGTGTTCTGTTGCATGTCAGTGTAGGAGCCTATGTTCTTACCTTCTGGCATAGAAGAAGTCCTTTCCAACACTTAAAAGATTTCCCCATTTGTTGTTTCGTAGCTTCTGATGAAGGTCCTGCTGCTGTTTTTAGGTAAGTGGCACAGTGGGATGAGCCTGAGATCTGTCTCTCATTATGCTCCATTATATAGAGATAAAATCAAAATGTATATCTTGCATTTATAATACGCTCTTCATTTGCCAAAAACGTGACTGGATTCCGTTCCAGTAATTTTTTCTCTTAGATAAAATATTGATCTTAAAGCTAATGGAAAAACATACCATTTATTATGGTAGCGTGTAGGAACCCCAGTCAAGGGTCATTGCATTAGATACTGCGCAGTCCCTGCCCCAGAGGCCATCCAGTCTAGGTGTCAGAATGTAACAGGTTGAGAAGATAGATGAATGTGGTGGGGATGGGAGGATGAGGTAACATAAAATGAACAGAGTTTACCAGAAAAATAGACCTTTCAGCTAGCCAAACCACATCCAGACGGCAGCAATTTATAGATCACAGCAATGTTAGATTTTAATAGATTTTAGGGAAGATAAGTGGTCAGCTTTACAGTCAGGATCCTGACAAGGGCAGTCAGGACCAAGGGTCAAAGCAGGGTCAAACCTGAGGCTGAGTGTACCAGAGGAGTTTGTAGTCAAGTTCCAGGCCAGGGTCAATACCAAGCATCAGAGTTTGTCTCAGGTTTCAGGGTCCAGGTGAGACGGAGAGGTCCAAATCAAGACAAGGTCAGAGCCAGGAGTTCAAGAGAAGGGAGAAGGACTGGTCATGGCCACTACAGGAGATGCATGCTGCTGCCTGAACACTTTCTGGACACCCATTGGTTTATACTGGGTGGGAAGCTAATCAGGAGCCATGAGGTTGCTTCCTGTTGGACTCCTTGAGGTGGGACTTCCTGTTGTCTGTGTCCACAGTGGGTCGTGTGTAGTAGAGCACAAGCTGGTTGTAGCTGCCACTGAGTTCTTCTGCCTGGCAGCTCTGCAGGCTCATGTTCCAGACCTGTTGGGCTTTACACTAGTCCCCCCTCTAGAAGTGCCCTCCACTGGCTCAAGTTTGTCTGGACGGGCCATCTGGAAGGCAGCCATAAGGTCAAGGACATAGATTTGGGATGCTGGCTCCCAAGATTGCTCTCCTGGGTCATAGCCCTTCCTGTCTACATAGTACCAGTGGGAGCTGCATTTGATTTTTGAGTCCAGTATCTTATGGACTTTTTACTGTTCATGTCCTTGGACCCACACTGGACAGGGTAGTGGTTGGGTCTGGTGAGCAAAGGAGTTGTTGGTGTAGTGTTTTAGCAAGGATATGTGGATCATTGGGTGGATTTTGAGGGATCTGGGTAATTGAAACCTAATGGTCACTGGGTTGATTACCTGGCTGATGGAATATGACCTGAGGTATCAGTAATCCAGTTTACAACATGTCCAGTCAGCACAGAGCTGTTGGGCTGAGAGCCACATTTTTTGCTCGACGGTGAATGCTGGGCTTCCCGGCTCTGTGCTTGTAATCATCCCTGGCCTTGTACAGATGTGCCTTGAGTTCTTCTTGGCTCTCATAGATCTGGCACACCCAGTTGGTGCCTGCTGGATTGGTAGACATGATAGGTAGAGTTGGGGATGGAAGTCACAGTTTGCTTAGAATGGACTCTGTTCAGTGGAGACTTAATCAGCATCATTATAAGCAAGCTCTGCTTGGGGCAGGAGGCTCCTGCAGTTGTCCTGGTGGAAATTCATGAAGCAGCCCAGATATTGTTCCAACCCTTGATTCACTTGTTCAGACTGACAGTCAGTTTGTGGGTGACAGGTGGTGGATGTATAAGCACAGACCCCAAGCAATCATAGGTTTTCACGCCAAAATCATGATACAAATCATGGAAACCGATCTATTGTGACTTGCTCTGGCAGTCCATGGAGATAGATGATGTGACTCACCAGGAGCTGGGCCATTTCTTCTGTGGAGGGCAGGTGCATAATGGGGATGAAGTGGGTCATTTTTTGTCAATTGGTTGACCACCATGAGGACTACAGTGTGCCTCTTAGACATGGAGAGCTCGACTATAAGGTCCAGGGTAATGGCTACCCAATGTCTGGATGGGGTCTCAGAAAGCATAAGGGTGCTGAGGGTTTTTGAGCACAGCATCTTTATGTGGGCATATGTCTCGCAGGATTCAACATACGAGTGGATTATTGTGTGCATTCAGGGCCACAAGGAAGCTAGGCTAAAGACTATCTATTGCTCTCTCCCCACCACCCCCAAGGGTTAGAGCCCCAGACTGTGTTTGCTGTCTGCCCTAGCCAGGAGGCTTGGGCTAAAGACTGCCTATTGCTCTGCCCTGCCCCAAAGGTCACAGCCCCAGGCTGTTTTCTGTCTGCCCCAGCCTGGAGGCTTGGGCTAAAGACCACTTGTTCCTCAGCCTCACCCAAAGGGCCAGGGCCTAGGCTACTAACTAACCATGGGTTTCTTGCCTGACACAGAGAGGCAGAGTGGCCTTCCTCTGAGCCTGACTAGGAGGGACCACTACCAATCACTACAATATAGCAATTAGTTAAAAATACAAACAAAGTCTACCTAGCACAAGGGGATACATTAAGAGTATCATTAAGAGGATACATTAAGAGTAGTCAAATTACTCACAACGTGAACTCCCGTCCTTTAAGCCAAAGAGTTGTTATGCAATTTTTATTCAGGCAACACTCCTATTGATTTTGGTGCTTTGGATTTGGCCCTTTAAGAGGTTTGCTAAGTTGTTATATGTTCATTGCCCAACCCATTACTTTAAAAATATATATTGTTGTTTTCATGCAAAAGTGGATTCCCTCAGATTTGAAATGTGTGGATTTCTGCAGACCAGAGAGAGATCTGTGTGTGCTTGAGGTAACTACTGCATTTCTCTGTCTAATTAAATAGGTAAAACAAAGTTTGCGTATCAATTTATTTATTTGGGTTGTCAGAAACTTTTTGAAAGATAAAGGATATGCAATAGCTTTATAGGTTTGAGGGAAAAAAATGCTAGTGAATTTAATGCTTGTGAAGAGTACGAGATTGACAGGACTGGAGACTGAAGTCTTCTGTCCATGGTACCAGTACAGCAGGACTGCAAGATTCTTTCCCAGAGTCCCACCAATATTGTCTCAGTCCAGTTCTAGAGAGAGTACTAAGGTAATGTGTTACCTTGGAAGTTCCTTTTATGCATCCCTATACTAATGGCACTGTTACAGTCACAGCCAAGCAAACTTCCTTGAACAAGGCTGTTTGCCTTAGGCCGCCTCAACGTGGTCACGGAGCTCGTTGTGGTGCAAGATTCACATGGGTTCTTCCACTGTGGACCCAATTCTTCCAGCCTTATGTTGATCAGTATCTTGTTCCAAGTAATTACGTTGGAGGGTGGTAAAACTCGACCCTTACATTTTGCTGTGTCACAATAGGAATTTCAAAACATAATTGAATAGAGACCCTTGTTTGAGGCCACTTAGTAATAAACTGGCAGCACCCAGAAGCTATGGAATATAGTTTTCCTGTGCTTAGAATCTACCTGCATTGCACAAATAAAGGCATCTGAAATTTTGGAAAGCACATTAATTCATTACCAAATTCAGAGCATAAAACACTTGCTGGAAATCTCTTTTCATGGCCACTGGATGTTGCTGTTGCACTCCAGAAATATCAGCTTGCTCTGAATTTCTTCCATGGAAACAAGCAAGAAAATGTCATTGTGGGGTTGTAATGTGGCATTTACTGCTGATTATAAACCATTTGATCTGTGCTCGTGTCTTGTCTTGTCAGCTAGATTCTACACTTTAATTAAAAACAGATTTATTTCAGCTACTGTACATGATCCTGGGATTATCTGGGCTCAATTCATTCTCAACAAATGATCATGAAAACGTGCTAAAAAGTGACAATCACTTCCTCAGACCAGCAAATTTCTTAACCTCTTGTGTTCTGGGATGTATTGCACACTCTGGGCCCAATCCTGCTTCTAGTTAAGGTATTTAGAGTTTTGCTATTGACATCCATGGGAACAGGATCAAGTCTTTAAGGACTACACTGTTTCAAGCAGATTGCTACACTTGGAAGTTACATTGTATGCCCTTGGTCATGTATGTCCTTAAGGCCTCACTAGTGGTGTTTACATGTACAATCAGTTAGTGAACTTCATAAAGCTGTTTGAAGGGTGCACGTATTTGCTGGTTGATGTTATGGATTAGAACGTGGTGGCCCCAGGCAGAGGCTCAAAGATGGGAGAGTGCAAGGAGCCTTTGGGCCAAAAGAAATCTGATGAGGTTCAACAAGATCAAGTGCAGAGTCCTGCCCTTAGGACGGAAGAATCCCAGGCACTGCTACAGACTAGGGACCGAATAGCTAAGCAGCAGTTCTGCAGAAAAGGACCTAGGGGTTACAGTGGATGAGAAGCTGGATATGAGTCAACCGTGTGCCCTTGTTGCCAAGAAGGCCAATGGCATTTTGGGCTGTATAAGTAGGGGCATTGCCAGCAGATTGAGGGACGTGATCGTTCCCCTCTATTTGACATTGGTGAGGCCTCATCTGGAGTACTGTGTCCAGTTTTGGGCCCCACACTACAAGAAGGATGTGAAAAAATTGGAAAGAGTCCAGCGGAGGGCAACAAAAATGATTAGGGGATTGGAACACATGACTTATGAGGAGAGGCTGAGGGTACTGGGATTGTTTAGTCTGTGGAAGAGAAGAATGAGGGGGGATTTGATAGCTGCTTTCAACTACCTGAAAGGGGGTTCCAAAGAGGATGGATCTGGGCTGTTCTCAGTGGTAGCAGATGACAGAATGATGAATAATGGTCTCAAGTTGCAGTGGGGGAGGTCTAGGTTGGATATTAGGAAAAACTTTTTCACTAGGAGGGTGGTGAAACACTGGAATGCGTTACCTAGGGAGGTGGGGGAATCTCCTTCCTTTGAAGTTTTTAAGGTCAGGCTTGACAAAGCCCTGGCTGGGAGGATTTAGTTGGGGATTGGTCCTGCTTTGAGCAGGGGGTGGGACTAGATGGCCTCCTGAGGTCCCTTCCAACCCTGATAGTCTAGGAGTCTATGATTTACCTCTCTCCCAAACCCTGCACAGGGACCAAAATGTCTCTGCCTGCAATCGACTTTGAGCTCTATCCCACTGTCGCACAGCCAACCGTGCACCTCCACTAGTGGCAATAACTGGAGGCTCTCTAGCATAGGCAGGGTCACTGGCATTGACTGCTCTTGTGGCCACCATCTTCTCTAGAATAGTCCTGAGTAGCGTAGCCTCTATCAGTGGGGCTGGGGAGCAAAGCCACTGTTCATGCTACCCATGATTCTAACCTCCTCAAAGAATGTGAGGAGGAGGTCCCCCTCCCTTCCCTCATGCACACACCTGAGCAGGCATGGAGAGAAATGCGCACTGAACCTCTTTAAAAGCTGTCAGAGCTGTCACTGCAGTGTGTTCCCAGGGAGTCTCTGTTTGAATCAGCCAGAATTCCTCCTAAGGGTCCTGCAGCAGCAACTTTGCTCTGCACCCTCTCTTGGTGCCGACTCCTGTGCCATTGAAGTCAGTGAGAGCTAGCAAACAGGAGTGGCTAACGGGGGAGTTTTGCGAGGGAGTTCTCCAGGCGAAGGAGGAGCAATTATGTGATCCTTGGGGTAAATTTGTTGTCTGTAGTGTGTGTGTGTGTGTGTATGTTTGTGGTGTGTTTGCTGTTTCACTGGAATATACCGTGTGATCTGTTTGTTTGGGGGACTGTGTGCTGAGCCTAGCAGCCTGCTAGGCAAGGCTGAGAGCTTCTTAACAAGGCTTTGATCCCTAAGCCCTTTAGCACCCATCAACCCTTAACCAGGGGGCCAAAAATACCCCCAAATGATTATCATACACATTGTAAGGAGAGTGATCACTTTAGATAAGATATTACCAGCAGGAGAGTAGGGTGGGGGGAGAGAAAACCTTTTGTAGTGGTAAACACCCATTTTTTAATGGTTTGTATGTATAAGAACATCTTCTGTATTTTCCACAGTATGCATCCGATGAAGTGAGCTGTAGCTCACGAAAGCTCATGCTCAAATAAATTGGTTAGTCTCTAAGGTGCCACAAGTCCTCCTTTCCTTTTTTTATCAGACAAGCTATCTTCCTCCATTATCTCAAGTTCCTCTCCCCCAGCTCCTTCCTGGGTCACCTCCAATCTGATTTCTGTCCCCTACGCTCCATTAAAACTACTCTCACTGAGGTTTAAAATAACCTCTTCCTCCTGACCACATCTCAAGGCCTGTACTCCATCTTCATCCTCCTAAATCTTTCAGATGCTTATGAGACAGTTCATCACTCCCTCCTGCTTGATATCTTGTCCTCCCTTGGCTTTTGTGACACAGTTCTCCCGTGATTCTCCTCTTATTTCTGTGGTCACTTCTTCAGTGTCTTTTTTGGCATCACAGGGAAATCCACAGCAGGAAAAATATTAGGGCTTTCTGCTCCCTTTCTGTGCCTATGGCACAGAGACAACAGGTTCAGGCCAGAAAATCTGGCCGAAGACTGGGAGAGGTATGTTGGGAGAATAACGTACCTGAGCTATAGCACTTATTGCTAATGGTCATTAAATGTATACGGTTGAAACAGGGACAGTATAGACACATCGCTAACCTACACAGATATTTTAAATCAGGATTTGCTGAAGCAATTTGATGTTCAAGTTCTTTATTTTGTTTAAATGGATGTGGCCTATTTGTCAGCAGAGCTCCTGTCTTTTATGTGGAAAAAAAAGCTTACTGTAAACATTTCATAATTGGAATGTTTCATTTCAAAACATGTTTATTTTGATAGATTAATTTTTACACTTGGGTGGTTCACCAGTAAAAAACACCGCAAATTGGTCTCTGAGGTTGCCAGTCTTCTGTGTTATATAAAATGTTTCTCCACGGTAATTAATACCCAGGGACTGTGATCAGTGTTTTTACTATTACTACTGGATTGTGTTATTGGATTATCACTGTGATACACAACAACCCTCAAGGAGGCCTGAGCCACAATTTAAACTGATGATCAGTTAATTGTATTTTGGCCATTGGGGGACACAGGGAGGAATACGTTGTGGGTTTTAAACCACTCAGGCTCTGCCACAGCGGGCATGGCTGGAGGCATTCAGACTGCATAGGATACTGGCAGGCAGATAATCTCTGAGGGAAATAGGGAAAGCACATGCACAAGTAGTAACTGGTAAACCCTTGAGAAAGATACTTCATGTGCTTCTCTCTGCAACAGTCCTCATGGGTGTGGGCCCGGGCTATGCCCTACCCTTTATGGCTAGCACAGATGGTGACACTAATATTCCTGCCACTTGCTTCTTCAGTAAAATCCTCAGCACGAGTTAAGATTCACCTTTTATAAATGCCTTATTAAACAGCAAACATCCACACTCTTTCCATTGACTACAAGGGACTTCTGGTCAGGCCTTTGCTTCCAAAATGGCTGGTGATCTCATGTTGTGTATTGTGGACCAATAATTAATAATTGTATTAATTATTAAGAATTAAACTGAGACCACCAACCTCACTTTCCTTGTGACCCAGAGTACAATTTGAATGCAGATATGCAGAGGTGAAGGACTAGAGAAGTAGTAATGAATAGTTCTAATAGGTAAACCTGTATTCTGGTCCTTCCTTTGATCTTAGCCAAAATCCCAGGAAGCTATGGGTTCTCTTCCTAGCTTTGCCAATCACTTGCTGTGTAATTTTTGGTAAATAAATAACATTCATATTTTGCAAAACATTCAGTGCTCACACACAAATCAGAGATTTACACTTATGGTATGTCTTCACTGCAACTAAAAACCCACAGCTGGCCTGTGATAGCGGACTCAGGCTTGTGGGGTGGGGGGTAAGGTGCTGTTTAATTGTAGCATAGACTTGCAGGCTCAGGCTACAGCCCAAGATCTGGGACCCTCCCACTTCACAGGGTCCTGGAGCCTAGGCTCCAGCCCCAGCCTGAACATCTATGCTGCAATTAAACAGCCCCTTAGCATAAGCTCTGTGAGCCCAAGTCAGCTGGTATGAGCTTATACCCTTGCATATACTTACCATATCTATATGCAAAATCCCCATTTAGCTTGACACATACATCAATCAGGAATGTGGAAAAGTGCACACATGTCTGTACCTAGATATTTGAAAGTCTGGGGTGTAATCTCTGTGCTCTTTCTCCATTTGCAAATCATGACCCACTTCTTAAAAGGGTTTTGAAAACCGTGGATGAAAGGTACAATAGTAGGTACAAAGTATTAAGGCATTAAATTTTCTAAAAATTCAGAATTTGCCACTGTGATCTGAAAGAGGGTGGGGCTGGCTGAGGGGGAGACAGCATCTGGCAGCCTGCTGGAGCGCTCCTACT
This sequence comes from Lepidochelys olivacea, assembly GCF_965140295.1. Taxonomy (NCBI): domain Eukaryota; kingdom Metazoa; phylum Chordata; order Testudines; family Cheloniidae; genus Lepidochelys; species Lepidochelys olivacea. Next base: position 11,719,151 of record NC_140411.1, read on the forward strand.
AGCCGGGGGCTGGTGAGTGCTGCAGGGGGCAGGGTGTGGGACAGTGGGTCTCTGGGCACGTTTGTGGGGAGGGGGGAATGCTCTGGGCAGTGATGGGGTGGGGGCCACTGGGAAATAGGGGTTTGTGGGGATGCTGCAGCAGGTTTTAGGCTGCCTGGCCCTGCTGCTTGGCCCTGCGCAGGGAGACTCGGAGTCCAGATCCCAGCTGCCTGGCCCCGTGCGGCAAGGTCTGGGTCCTGGCTGCTAAACTCCACACAGAAGGGTGCAGGGTCCAGCCCCACACTGCGGAGTCTGGCTACCTGGCCAACAAAAGTAAACTGTCTCACCACACTGGCTAATAAGAAAGTAGAAATGCAGCGTCCTTAGGTATCCCAGCTCTTGTTTCAACACCCAGACACTAGACTTAATGATGAGTGGTTATTTAAAACCAATGTAATCAACCAAAGGGTTCTTCTGTTCCTCAGAAGGGAGAGAGGTAAACAGTGGTGTCCCCCAGGGGTCTGTACTGGGCCCAGTCCTATTCAACATATTCATAAATGATTTGGAAAAAGGTGGCAAAATCTGCAGTCGATACAAAATTACTCAAGATAGTTAAGTCCCAGGCAGACTGTGAAGAGCTACGAAAGGATCTCTCAAAACTGGGTGACCGGGCAACAAAATGGCAGATGATATTCAACGTTGATAAGGGCAAAGTAATGCACATTGGGAAACATAATCCTAACTATACATATAAAATGATGGGGTCTAAATTAGCTGTTACCACACAAGAAAGAGATCTTGGAGTCATTGCGGATAGTTCTCTGAAAACATCCACTCAATGTGCAGCAACAGTGAAAAAAGCTAACAGAATGCTGGGAATCATTAAGAAAGGGATAGATAATAAGACACAAAATATCATATTGCCTCTGTATAAATCCATGGTATGCCCACATCTTGAATACTGCATGCAGATGTGGTTGCCCCATCTCAAAAAAGAATTGGAAAAGGTTCAGAAAAGGGCAACAAAAATGATTAGGTGTATGGAACAGTTTCTGTATGAGAAGACATTAATAAGACTGGAAGTTTTCAGTTTGGAAAAGAGACGACTAAGGGGCGATATGATAGAGGTGTATAAAATCATGACTGGTATGGAGAAAGTAAATAAGGAAGTGTTATTTACTTCTTCTCATAACACAAAACTAGGGGTCACCAAATGAAATGAATATGCAGCAGGTTTAAAACTAATAAAAGGAAGTATTTTTTCACACAACGCAAAGTCAACCTTTGGAACTCCTTGTCAGAGGATGTTGTGAAGGTCAAGACTATAACAGGGTTCAAAAAAGAACTAGATAAATTAATGGAGGATAGGTCCGTCAATGGCTATAGCCAAGATGGACAGGGATAGTGTCCCTAGCCTCTTATTTCCCAGAAGCTGGGAATGGGTGACAGGGAATGGATCACTTGATGATTATCTGTTCTGTTCATTCCCCCTGGAACACTTGGCATTGGCCACTGTCGGAAGGCAGGATACTGGGCTAGATGCAACATGGAGATGTTTCCAGGGCCATTTATTCTTTCTACCCTAAGGTGGGTCTGCTCTCAGTACAGTCAGTGGAAAAGTACAGGCACAACATGGAGTCCAGTGTTGCATGAGCTGATCACATGCCCTTGCATGCTTCGATGAGTCATAGCAAGGGCCATTACCCATATTCTGGCTGGAACGTCCACAGGAAAGTCTATCAGGTTGGGATAAGCTTCTTCCATGGCTCATTGTGTTCATGGATGGGCCATCAATTTGAATAGTCCATTCACAGTGTGTTGGCTAAACTGGATTCAAACTACCTTGTGGGTGTTACCTCTGGAGCAAACACATTTGAAATACAGGTACATAGTCAATATTAATAACTTCAGATACAAAATGATACATGTATACAAATATGATAATCATATTCAGCAAACCATATTTTTTCAATTGGCACTTTAATTTGTACAAGTTGCAATTATATAACAGTGGTAGCAACAATGATCTACATGGTATATTTTAATAGTATAACGTCACAACATCCCAGAATTATGTTTGCTTTTTTGGCAACAGTGTTACACTGTTGACTCATATTTAGCTTGTGATCTACTATGACCCCCAGATCCCTTTCCGCAGTACTCCTTCCTAGGCAGTCATTTCCCATTTTGTATGTGCACAACTGATTGTTCCTTCCTAAGTGGAGTACTTTGCATTTGTGCTTGCTGAATTTCACCCTATTTTCTTCAGACCATTTCTCCAGTTTGTCCAGATCATTTTGAATTTTAATCCTATCCTCTAAAGCACTTGCAAACCCCTCCTCCTCACCCCCAGCTTGGAATTGTCTGCAAACTTTATAAGTGTATTCTCTATGTCATTATCTAAATCACCGATGAAGATATTGAACAGAAACGGATCCAGAACTGATCCCTGCAGGACCCCACTCAGTATGCCCTTCCAGTTTGATTGTGAACTGCACTCTGGGGATGGTTTTCCAACCAGTTATGTGCCCACTTATAGTAGCTCCATCTTGGCCAGTGGTGGCCCGTCAGGGTAATCTGCTGGCAGGCCACGAGACAGTGTTTACATGGGAAGCTCACGCCGCTTCCCACAGCTTCCATTGGCCGGGAACAGTGAATCGTGGCCACTAGGAGCTGTGGGCGGCTGTGCCTGCAGACGGTCAATGTAAACACTGTCTCTTGGCCTGCCAGCGGATTACCCTGACGGGCCGCATGCGGCCTGTGCGTTGCAGGTTGCCCATCACTGATTTAGGCTGTATTTCTGTAGTTTGTTTATGAGAAGGTCATGCGAGACAGTATCAAAAGCCTTACTAAAGTCAAGATATACCACATCTACCACTTCCCCCTAGCCAGAAGGCTTGTTATCCTATCAAAGAAAGCTATTAGGTGGTTTGACATGATTTGTTTTTGACAAGTCCATGCTGACTGTTACTTACCCTTTATTATCTTCTAGGTGTTTTCAAATTGATTGCTTAATTATTTCCTCCATTATTTTTCTGGGTCATGAAGTTAAGTTGATTGGTCTGTAATTCCCTGGGTTGCCCTTATTTCCCTTTTTATAGATGGGCACTCCTGTTTCCATCTTAACCTCGGTCCAAGTGTATACATTTTTAATATATAAAGCAACACCACCTCCCTATTCTCCCTGCCTGTCCTTCCTGAGCAAGTTGTACCCTTCTATACCAATATTCCAGTCATGTGTATTAGCCCACCAAAACTGGGATGCCAGCTATGTCAAAGTTGTGTTTTTAACAAGAATTTCAAGTTCCTTTTGCTTATTCCCCGTACTTTTCACATTAGTATACAGACATCTAAGATACTGATTTGATTTCTGCCCTATGTTCTCTCTTGTCTCTCCCTTATCCCTGCCTGCTATAACAATCCCTGCTCCCCACAGATTCCAACCCTTCTTCCAAGTCTCCATGTTTTGGACTTACCTGTGGGATTTTGTCACCTGCCCTCATTGAATCTGGTTTAAAGCCCTGCTCACTAGGTTAGCTAGTCTGTATCTAAATATACTCTTCACCTTCCTTGATAGGTACACCCCATCTCTGTTTAGCAGTCCTTCCCAGAACAGCATCCTGTAGTCAAGAAAACCAGAGCATTCCTGTCAACACCATCTGCTGCCAGGTTTCTTCTCCAGGATGCATCTGTCTCTGCCTGGGCCCCTACCCTTGACTGGAAAGATCAAAGAGAACACCAACTGTGCTCCCAACTCCTTCACCCTTACTTGCAGAGCCTTGCAGTCACTTCTGATCTGCTCAGGGTCATACCTCACAGTATCATTAGTGCCCATATGGACAAGTACCATGGGGTAGTAGTCAGAGGCCCAGACAATCCTTGAAAATCCCTCTGTAACATCTTGGATTCGGGCCCCTGGCAGGCAGCATACTTCCCGGGATGCCATGTCAGGGTGACAGATGGGTGCCTCTATCCCCCTGAGAAGAGAGTCACCAATCAACACTACCCTATGTTTCCTCCTGGGAGTGGTGACTGTGATCCTCCCAGCCTTGGAGGTATTTGGCTTCTCCTCTAGTGACCAAAATATATATCAAAATTGTGACGCAAACATACCTCTGAATTAGAATTGCTTTCCAGCTTCCCTCTTGCTCTGCAGGGGTAGTAACTTGTTGCTTGCTTATACAACAGCAAATTATACAACCCATCCACATCCAATCAGCTGTGCTGGCTAGCAAGAAGGTGGTAACAGAACCAGTGCTTGGCATACTTCCCACCTGCGCCTTGGCATGGGAGTAATCAGGCACCCAGCCCATGTTCTTATTCACACTGGACACAAAGTCCAGGGAGCTGGCATACAGGTGTAAGGGAAGTTTTCACCTTTTCCTTGCTTTTATAGGTATATACGCCATGTCCCAATCTAGCCCATTGTTCTCATGTGTATTTTTCATATTTGACCAAAGATTTTGGTTTCCTACATACACATCATAATCTGAGTAGGTCTTGGTGACAAATGCAAAGTTGAGTGTCTTGTCCAAGGTCAGATTGCAGATCTGGATGTTGACTTTGTTTATGAATAAACTGGCACTCACGACTATTGATTCCCGTTATTCAGTCCCTTCTTGGGATAGTTGTTTGTGGTGATCAGCCATAAATGCTTGTTCCTGGCATCTTGGCAGCTTGTTCCATAGATCTTTTTATACCAAGCTTCTTCCTTCCAGCTAAGATTGTAGGTTGAAGGTTTCAAGGAAATTAGTTCCTGGGTGAAGTTATTCTCCAGAAGTTTCAGTTCGATAAAAGATTGAATAATCTTGGGAACAGAGTTGGTATGATAGTTCCCAAAGGGTGTAATTAGTGCAGTTGTAAAGCTGTGTGATGAGTGTGAGAGATGGATTTTCCTTTGATGGAGGTTGAGATTGAGAATTTCAACAGGAACCTTTGGGAAGTACTAGATTATGAAAGGAGAGTATTAGATTGACAATACAGCAATGTAGAAAAATTCTCTCTCCTGTGGAAAAAGACCATTATTTTGGTATTTCATCTTGTTGAAAAGATCAGGTTTGGTTTACCTCTTACAACTTAAACTGCCTTTCTACTTTGTTGTACAGCAGTGGCTGGTTCCCTAGATCTGCCCCAAAGACAGCTGTCTAGTTTCCCTGCAAATGGTACAGAAAAGCAGTATTTAAAGGCAAAGACTTTAAAATGCCCATTCTTCAAAAGGGTTGGTGATCACCTCCCCTTCTTATTGGTTAACTTAATCTTTTTGTAAGGGGAATGAGGGATTCCTACAATGTTTTTAATTTCCAAGAAATTACCATTGTCATATTCTGGGGTGCAATCTAGATCTATGACAGGCTGTGTCACCACTTGCCCTATAACCCTGAATGCCTTAAAAGCTCTTCTGCTGTGGCTTACAGCCTGGACACAGATAGGCACTGAGTGTGTGTGTGTGATAATCTTCTCTGAACCAGCAACTCTGAGTCCAGCAGCCATGCTCTGGTACACACTAGCCTTGGATACACTTGGCAGGATGACCCCAGCACCCCCCACCAACTCCCAGATTTTCCCAAAACCATGTGCTCTGCAATGTCCAGCTCTTTCCTGAACTGCTCAGGGACTAATGAGGTTTGTTTACTCCTCTAAAGAGGCAAACTGTTCATCTTATCACGAGAACTGTATGTGGTCAGATATTGGCTCTGTGTGTGTGTGTTCTTCCTATGTACTGTCCCAGCTCTGTGCAGACAGCTGTCACAGCAGACCTCGAGCGAACCACCCAATGACCACAAGATCCGTTAAGGTATGAAGGCACCCAGCCAGGTTTATTGTCAATGAAGCATGGTACTAGTATCCCGCAGACTCTACTGGACCACTAATACATGTATGCCCATAACAATGAACCAGCTCAGTGAATGGCGGGACTTTCCATTCGTCCCTAGACTAGACAGAGACACTCCCTTTGAGGCTCCATTTTATACATCAATACAAACAAGTTATGTACTGCTGTTCTGATGTAGTTAGTTAACAGCCTCTGACATAGCCGGTTATCACCCAGCGTGTTCCCTAAGCAGGTGATCTTTAGGGAATGTGTTGGTATCGAGGTGTTCTGATACCACCCTTCTGGAATGTGTTTGCATAAGTGCTCTGTGGCTTGCACCTCTTAGGAATGTGTGTTTTTGCAGTAACAGCTCTGATCTTGCAGATTCTGTGAGCAGGGCCTGCCTCTAGCTCACAGCCTGATTTTGCTTTATATCAGCAAAGTTTTGACCGCTACTTAAACCCAGGCCTCAGGCCTCGTACCAGGCCTCTAATAAAAGGGCTTGTGTCTCAGGCTCTCTTCCTACTACAGTTAGCTATAACTTCAATGTAAATACAGCACTGGGTTGGTTCCGATTAAAAATAAAGCAAGTAACCTGGCAGACACATGACCAAAATAACCAATAAGGGGACAAGATACTTTCAAATCTGGGGAGGGGGGGAGGCTTTGTGTGTCTGTGTGATGCCTCTGCCGGGGACAGATCAAGAAAGCAAGTAATCCAACTCCTATAGAGTTAGAAAGTAATCTAGCTAGAAAATGCGTTAGATTTTCTTTTGTTTTTGGCTTGTGAAATTCGCTGTGCTGGAGGGAATGTGTATCCCTGTTTTTGTGTCTTTTCGTAATTTAAGGTTTTGCCTAGAGGGATTCTCTATGTTTTGAATCTAACTGTGTGTGAGATTATCTTCCATTCTAATTCACAGAGGTGCTTCTTTTACCGTTTTTCTTTCTAATAAAGTTCTGTTTCTTTTAAGAGCCTGGGACTGATTTCTCTATGGTCCTAAGACCCAGGGGTTTGGCTATGTGATCACTTTGTAACCAATTGGTTAAGATATTATTCTCAAGCCTCCCCAGGAAAGGGGGTGTAAGGGCTTGGGGGATATTTTGGGGGAATAGGAAAGTGGTCCTGTCATAAATATAAAGGGAAGGGTAACCACCTTTCTGTCCACAGTGCTATAATATCCCTCCTGGCCAGAGGCAAAACCCTTTCACCTGTAAAGGGTTAAGAAGCTAAGATAACCTCGCTGGCACCTGACCAAAATGACCAATGAGGAGACAAGATACTTTCAAAGCTGGGGGAGGGGGGGGGCAAAGGGTCTGTCTGTCTGTGTGATGCTTTTGCCAGGAACAGATCAGGAATGCAGCTCAGAACTCCTATAAAAAGTTAGTAAGTAATCTACCTAAAAATGCGTTAGATTTCTTTTGTTTAATGGCTGGTAAAATAGGTTCTGTTGAATGGAATGTATATTCCTGTTTTTGTGTCTTTTTGTAATTTAAGGTTTTGCCTAGAGGGATTCTCTATGTTTTGAATCTGATTACCCTGTAAGGTATTTACCATCCTGATTTTTATAGAGGTGATTCTTTTACTTTTTCTTTAATTAAAAGTCTTCCTTTAAGATCCTGATTGATTTTTTTATTGTTCTTAAGATCCAAAGGTTTGGGTCTGTGTTCACCGATGCAAATTGGTGAGGATTTTTATCAAGCCTTCCCCAGGAAAGGGGGTGTAGTGCTTGGGGGGATATTTTGTGGGGAAGATGTCTCCAAGTGGGCTCTTTCCCTGTTCTTTGTTTAACACTCTTGGTGGTGGCAGCATAGGGTTCAAGGACAAGGCAAAGTTTGTACCTTGAGGAAGTTTTTAACTTAAGCTGGTAAGAATAAGCTTAGGGGATCTTTCATGCAGGTCCCCACATCTGTACCCTAGAGTTCAGAGTGGGGAAGGAACCTTGACAGGTCCTTTCCCTGATTCTTTGTTAAATCACTTGGTGGTGGCAGCGTACCCTCCAAGGGCAAAAAGTTTATGCCCTGGGGAAGTTTTACCCTAAGCTGGTAGAAATAAGCTTAGAGGGTCTTTCATGTGGGTCCCCACGTCTGTACCCTAGAGTTCAGAGCGGGGAGGGAACCCTGACAGATGCTGTTAGGGCCATAGCTGTACATTACAAGATCTCTGCAGTTCTCAATTTAGTGATGGGCCACGTATGAGAGATCTCATATGTACTGCATACACAGCAGTATGTGTCATCAGATCAATGTCACTGTCTAAGAATGTATTCAGCAAACGATGAAAAATAGGGATCACAGCATATGGGGAAGTGGGGAGACAAGGGTATTATAACCCTCTCAGTTTTCTATCTAGAGGTCTCCCACTTCCTTTGCTGTGTGAGCACCACCAACCAAATCATCAACCCCTCTTCCTGCAGCACACAGAGAACCCTGGAGATTTCTCATGCATGTAATAACCTAGCTGGATGCTACCTACTATGCAAAGCTAACAGGATCACAGCACCAAGATTTGTTCAGGAAGGGTGTGATGAGCATGAATTCCTCTTGTGCATATTTTACCATATTTACTGGAAGATATTTTATTCAAGCTAAGCTCAGTGCTTCTGATAACTGGCCAAGTTGTCTGATAATAGGACTGTAACTGTGCGGCTTGGAGATCAGAAGCAGAATGGGTCAGTGCCCTAGCTTTTCTTCATCTTAGGTTAATTAGTTACATATTGTGCTGTTCTTTGAAGATGTAAATTCCTAAACAATGACATGTTCAGTGTTGTTATCTCTGCAGATCTGGCTTCACAACTTGGTTTAGGCTGTAGAAGCTGAAGAGCACTTGAAAATCAAGACAAAATAAAGTCTTAACAAAACTTTTCAGAAGGCTAATTTTACTATATTAGAAGCCCTAGATCAACAGCTTTATTCCCAAACAAGGGGCATTCTAGTTTGATTAGTATTAGCTAGACACTGTGTACACTATAACTTTTAGCAGAGTTTGTAACCAGTTAGTGGCACGGTTAGCTATATATCATTTCATTGCTGGACTTAGCAAAAGGAGGGGTGGGGAGAATCAACATTCAGATCACTGTGATAGCTGAGGAAAGAATAACTTTTTTCAATATTATTTTAATTTCACTTAAAATGTTGTGACAATTTGATCAAGATAAAAGCTCTTCTGAGAAGCAGGAGCTCCTTCAATTGTTAAGCATCCTGCGGCAGTGCACTTTCAACTCTATTGTGCAGTCGACCTGAGTAACTACTTGCTTTCCAGTCAGATTCTCTATTTAGGGGGAAACACTCTCCCCTGCTCACAGAATCATAGAATCATAGAATATCAGGGTTGGAAGGGACCTCAGGAGGTCATCTAGTCCAACCCCCTGCTCAAAGCAGGTCCAATCCCCAACTAAATCATCCCAGCCAGGGCTTTGTCAAGCCTGACCTTAAAAACTTCAAAGGAAGGAGATTCTATCACCTCCCTAGGTAATGCATTCCAGTGCTTCACCACCCTCCTAGTGAAAAAGTTTTTCTAATATCCAACCTAAAACCTCCCCCACTGCAACTTGAGACCATTATTCATCATTCTGTCATCTGCTACCACTGAGAACAGCCCAGATCCATCCTCTTTGGAACCCCCTTTCAGGTAGTTGAAAGCAGCTATCAAATCCCCCCTCATTCTTCTCTTCAGTAGACTAAACAATCCCAGTTCCCTCAGCCTCTCCTCAGAAGTCATGTGTTCCAATCCCCTAATCATTTTTGTTGCCCTCCGCTGGACTCTTTCCAATTTTTTCACATCCTACTTGTAGTGTGGAGCCCAAAACTGGACACAGTACCCCAGATGAGGCCTCACCAATGTCAAATAGAGGGGAACGATCACATCCCTCGATCTGCTGGCAATGCCCCTACTTATACATCCCAAAATGCCATTGGCCTTCTTGGCAACAAGGGCACACTGTTGATTCATATCCAGCTTCTCATCCACTGTAACCCCTAGGTCCTTTTCTGCAGAACTGCTGCCTAGCCATTTGGTCCCTAGTCTGTAGCGGTGCATGGGATTCTTCCGTCCTAAGTGCAGGACTCTGCACTTGTCCTTGTTGAACCTCAACAGATTTCTTTTGGCCCAATCCTGTAATTTCTCTAGGTCCCTCTGTATCCTATCCCTACCCTCCAGCATATCTACTTCTCCTCCCAGTTTAGTGTTATCTGCAAACTTGATGAGGGTGCAATCCATGCCATCCTCCAGATCATTAATGAAGATATTGAACAAAACCGGGCCCAGGACCGACCCTTGGGGCACTCCACTTGACACCGGCTGCCAACTAGACATGGAGCCATTGATCACCACCCGTTGAGCCCGACAATCTAGCCATCTTTCTATCCACCTTATAGTCCATTCATCCAGCCCATACTTCTTTAACTTGCTGGCAAGAATACTGTGGGAAACCATGTCAAAAGCTTTGCTAAAGTCAAGAAATAATATGTCCACCGCTTTCCCCTCATGCACAGAGCCAGTTATCTCATCATAGAAGGCAATTAGATTAGTCAGTCATGACTTGCCCTTGGTGAATCCATGCTGACTGTTCCTGATCACTTTCCTCTCCTCTAAGTGCTTTAGAATGGATTCCTTGAGGACCGGTTCCATGATTTTTTCAGGGACTGAGGTGAGGCTGACTGCCCTGTAGTTCCCTAGATCCTCCTTCTTTCTTTTTTTAAAGATGGGCACTACATTAGCCTTTTTCCAGTCATCCGGGACCTCTCCCAATCTTCATGAGTTTTCAAAGATAATGGCCAATGGGTCTGCAATCACATCCGCCAACTCCTTTAGCACTCTCGGATGCAGCACATCTGGCCCCATGGACTTGTGCTCGTCCAGCTTTTCTAAATAGTCCCAAACCACTTCTGTCTCCACAGAGGGCTGGTCACCTCCTCCCCATGCTGTGCTGCCCAGTGAAGTAGTCTGGGAGCTGACCTTGTTCGTGAAGACAGAGGCAAAAAAAGCATTGAGTACTTTAGCTTTTTCCACATCCTCTGTCACTAGGTTGCCTCCCTCATTCAGTAAGGGGCCCACACTTTCCTTGACTTTCTTCTTGTTGCTAACATACCTGAAGAAACCCTTCTTGTTACTTTTAACATCTCTTGCTAGCTGCAACTCAAGGTGTGATTTGGCTTTCCTGATTTCACTCCTGCGTGCCTGAGCAATGTTTTTATGCTCTTCCCTGGTCATTTGTCCAGTCTTCCACTTCTTTTAAGCTTCTTTTTTGTGTTTAAGATCAGCAAGAATTGCACTGTTAAGCGAAGCTGGTTGCCTGCCATATTTACTATTCTTTCTACACATCAAGATGGTTTGTCCCTGTAACCTCAATAGGGATTCTTTAAAATATAGCCAGCTCTTCTGGACTCCTTTCCCCCTCATGTTATTCTCCCAGGGGATCCTGCCCATCAGTTCCCTGAGGGAGTCAAAGTCTGCTTTTCTGAAGTCCAGGGTTCATATTCTGCTGCTCTCCTTTCTTCCTTGTGTCAGGATCCTGAACTCGACCATCTCATGGTCACTGCCTCCCAGGTTCCCATCCACTTTCGCTTCCCCTACTAATTCTTCCCGGTTTGTGAGCAGCAGGTCAAGAAGAGCTCTGCCCCTAGTTGTTTCCTCCAGCACTTGCACCAGGAAATTGTCCCCTACACTTTCCAAAATCTTCCTGGATTGTCTGTGCACCGCTGTATTGCTCTCCCAGCAGATATCGGGGTGATTGAAGTCTCCCATGAGAACCAGGGCCTGCAATCTAGTAACTTCTGTTAGTTGCTGGAAGAAAGCCTCGTCCGCCTCATCCCCCTGGTCTGCTGGTTTATAGCAGACTCCCACCACGACATCACCCTTGTTGCTCGGGCTTCTAAACTTAATCCAGAGACTCTCAGGTTTTTCTGCAGTTTCATACCGGAGCTCTGAGCAGTCATACTGCTTGCTCCCTTACATACAGTGCAACTCCCCCACCTTTTCTGCCCTGCTTGTCCTTCCTGAACAGTTTATATCCATCCATGACAGTACTCCAGTCATGTGAGTTATCCCACCAAGTCTCTGTTATTCCAATCACATCCTAATTCCTTGACTGTGCCAGGACTTCCAGTTCTCCCTGCTTGTTTCCCAGGCTTCTTGCATTCGTGTATAGGCACTTGAGATAACTCGCTGATTTTCCCTCTTTCTCAGTATGAGGCAGGAGCCCTCCCCTCTCACGCTCTGCTTGTGCTTCCTCCCGGTATCCCACTTCCCCACTTTGGTCTCCTTCCCCCGGTCAACCTAGTTTAAAGCCCTCCTCACTAGGTTAGCCAGCTCCCGGTAGTGCTATTAATATTCAGGTCATTAAAAGCAGTTAAGGGCACTTATAACCCTGTACTGACAGGTTGGCTATGGAGAGCAGTAACAGGCTGCAGAACCTTTCATCTGTCGATTTGAATTTAGATCAGGTTGTTAGTGCTGACTTGGTTCCTATCTGATGGCTTTTCACAGTACCATATATAACACAATTTGTTTGTCATTGTCCAGTTCCTGTGGAACAAGTATCTACAACCCAAGGACCACCATCATAATTGGCAATGAAAACTGAGCTAATGGTTCCACCAACTAGAGTTGGATTCTTAAGAGTAAGGTTGAAATCTATTGAAAGGATGGTGTGAGAAAGCTCTCAGAATTGCTGCATCCTGGATTAAGGAAGGACCTTGTTCTCCAAAGGATCTCAAATCAGGATCTTTCACAAGAAAGAAAGAAAAGAAAGAAAGAAGAGTGTAATGTTTTCCTCACTTTCTTCTCTTTCTATGCTTGTTTAAATTTTAGCCATTTAGCTTTATTTGTCTGTTAAAATGTAACATTTGCATAATGATATTTAACAAAGATCTTCTAATTAAGACATAACAGTTAAAGTTAATGATGGGGGAAAACTCTGGAGTGGATCTTGGAGATATGACTCATAGCTAGCCTAGTCCGAATCACACATGTATTCAGTATATGACAGGCTCTGCCCATAAATTACAGCTTTCTAATACACTAAATCATCATGGAGTGAACAGTATAATGCACCTGAGACTGTTAAAGAAATGTGTCTGTGCAATTATGCAACAATGTAAAAGGACATAACACAGATAGTACAAACTCATCGCATATGCCAGCACTAATCCTCCGTGAAAGATATTAAAGAAAAACCATGCCCTTCAGGCAACATTACTGTTTCTGTGTTATGGAAAAGGAACTTTGATTTTCAAAAACTGAAGGCATCTTACGGGTTAAATATTGTCCGTGGACAAAAACAAATCCAAATGAGTTCCATGGCCTTTGTGCACAATTGTCCAAGAGCAGAACTGGGCTAGGATGAAATTTTTTCTCTTTCTACTCCTTTCACAGTGTTCACCTAATGGGGGCCTCCCCTCAGTCACTTCAAAAATATTGCTACTGATGGCACAAGAGTCTTCCTCAGTGCAGTTTCTGTTTTCCTGTATCTCTCCATTGCACTGACTTCGTGAGATTTTAAATTTCATTTGAATATATACCTTTAGGTTTCTCTCTCTCTCTCTGCTATTAAAATATTTTAGGATACAGTTTGTACGCAATATACAATACTATATTTGTATTCCCTCCTGTATGTCCCTTTTCTTTAAAATGGAAAAGCTAGTCTTGTGGGTAAGGCACAGGAAAGGGAATCAGGAGATCAGTCTGAGAGTGGAGCTAGGGTTTGGGCCTGGTCCGTTATATATAGGCTTGGAAGGATTAGATTTTTTATGGGTAAATGCTGTAAAATTAAGATCCCAATCCTGGTGTCCCATCTCTGACTGCAAATGGAAGTTGTTTACACTATTCGCTAATTGAAAGACTTGAGCATATATGAGTTTTATACACAGATCTGGGAATGAGTTCTTTTGATAACTGAAAATAAAGTTAGTCTCATTCAAATAGACCATATGGTCCACTGTTAAATATACAGTCATATAATGTAACTCACACACTTCCTGGGTGTGGTGTTCTGTCCCATCTAGTGGCACCAAGACCCCTTAGAGATATAAAATGAGTCTGCTCTCCAGCCTTAGCTAACAGGCACTTGGCTTTTAGCTCATGCAGTAGAGGCTCATGCACTAAGCTCCAGAGGCCCCAGGTTCAATCCTGCCCACTGACAACTAGAGTCTGTCAGCGTTACTGTCAGCGTTACAATAACACATTTTGTGGATATGCTGACATACTGTCCTTGTGAAACAAGTGGAAATTTTCAAACCTCATTAAGTCCCTGGTCAATGTAGCCCATATGCATTGTCTGCTTCTGTGATATTAGTATGGGCTTAAGTTTTCAAGGCGTACCCTTATGTTCATTGTGTCTTTTCGGATTGGGAGAGGATAATCCTCTCCTCACATATGTTTGCAAAAGATATACTCCGAGCTCTTGCATTTTTTACTGAAGAGTACATTTACTGAAGCACTGGAAAGTGAAAGAATCTGACAGGAAAGTTACTGGTAGAAAATAAATGGGATCCCACAGCATGGTATTACATCTGCAGTCTCTCTTCAAACCCTATATAATTCTTGGAAAGAGATCATAGCAAAAGAGACATTTGAGTTGAGAGAGACACCCCCAACTCTCCACCCTAAGCAATGGTGGATCGTTCTCTGCCAGATAGTGTTTTCTAGACTGTGAGCATCACAATTCAGGACAATTGCAGCTGTATTCCCCCTCTATGGTCCCTTGAAGACACCTAATCTAGGCTCCCGGGTCCTTAGTAGTCATCTCTCTTGGGCTGAGCCCCACATCTCTCTCACTCCTGACCACAGTTTTTTCAGGCTGCACAGTTCCCTGCCTATAGTGTGGTATCCCCAGCAAGCCAGACTGCCTAAACAAACAAGCATCTATGCTTTGCTTTCTTTCAAAAGGTTATGAACAGCTATAATTGCCAACCGTCACAAGTTACCACAAACAACTCTTTATAAGCAAGCATATTTATTCTTAAGGTGAAAGCATTACAGAGAAAAACTATAAAATGAATACAAGAATCTATAAAAAGAAAAGGAGTACTTGTGGCACCTTAGAGACTAACCAATTTATTTGAGCATGAGCTTTCATGAGCTACAGCTCACTTCATCGGATGCATACTGTGGAAACTGCAGAAGACATTATATACACACAGAGACCATGAAACAATACCTCCTCCCATCCCACTCTCCTGCTGGTAATAGCTTATCTAAAGTGATCATCAAGTTGGGCCATTTCCAGCACAAATCCAGGTTTTCTCACCCCCCCACCCCCATACACACACAAACTCACTCTCCTGCTGGTAATAGCTTATCTAAAGTGATCATCAAGTTGGGCCATTTCCAGCACAAATCCAGGTTTTCTCACCCTCCACCCCCCCCACACACAAACTCACTCTCCTGCTGGTAACAGCCCATCCAAAGTGATCACTCTCCTCACAATGTGTATGATAATCAAGGTGGGCCATTTCCTGCACAAATCCAGGTTTTCTCACCCCCTCACCCCCCTCCAAAAACCACATACACAAACTCACTCTCCTGCTGGTAATAGCTTATCCAAAGTGACCACTCTCCCTACAAAGCTTATGCTCAAATAAATTGGTTAGTCTCTAAGGTGCCACAAGTACTCCTTTTCTTTTTGCGAATACAGACTAACACGGCTGCTACTCTGAAACAAGAATCTATGTGTACGCTAAAAAACTTACCAGGGTCACCCCAGCTCTAACCTTGGGCTCTGATAGGTGATCAGTCCTTCAAGCTCATTACTGTCTCATATTTAGAACCAGAGCCACCGTGAATAGCTAAGTCTTTCCTTTACACAGACTGGGCCTTTGATTTTGGCCTCATGTAACAGGTGATCAGCAGACAATGGCCCCCTCCTCAGGACATAAGTTCAAAAGTTTTTGGATAAATAGAAGCGGGGAATTTGCATTTACTTTCCCATAGATATTCTCTAGGAAAAACACTGACCATGTTTTGTTCAAAGAGTACACTCTTGTCTGGCACACTGTTCAGTATAATCCTTTGAACCCTCAGGCTCTCACATCTGTCATATCTCCCACCTCAAGAGGTTACATACAATCCCAGCCCACAATAATACATAAACCATTAATTTATTACTATGGATCCCAAAGGTATTTAAACTTAATTCAATAAGGTCTCCTAAAGATATTGCAGGAAATTTCCAAATCTGTCACAGTGAGACCCTTGGGGCAGGACCCATTTCTTCTATATTTTGTACAGACTCTGGCAGACTGGTGCCACTCAGCACATAATAAATACTAGTAGTCTTTTGTCCCGTCTAGTTTTAAAGGTTCGAATGGATGCCTTCAAGAGCTCCTTGAGTCTATCTGTTTAGCTTAACAAGGAGACGGTTGAGGGGTGACAGTCTATAAATACCTATATGAAGAACAAAAACTTGATAATAGTGGGCTCTTCAATCTAGCAGACAAAGCTATAGCAAGATACAATGGCTGAAAGTTGAAATTAAGCAAATTTGACTGGAAATAAGGTGCAAACAATGAGGGTAATTAACCATTGGAACAGCTCACCAGGAGTTGTGGTAGATTCTCCACCACTGGAAATTTTTACATCAAATTGGATATTTTTTCCAAAAGATCTCATAGATTTTAAGGCCAGAAGGGACCATCATGATCATCTAGTCTGGTATCCTGCACTTTGCAGGCCACAGAACCTCACCCACCCACTCCTGTAATAGACCCATAACCTCTAGATGAGTTCCTGAAATCCTCAAATCATGATTTAAATACTTCAGGTTACAGAGAATCCATCATTTACTCTAATTTAGTTAGTACTCTAATTTAGTTAGTTAGTGCTCAGTTAGACCCTGAGCACATGGGCAAGTTTCACAAACCAGACATCTTGGAAAGAATTCCATGCAGTAACTCAGAGCCCTCCCCATTTGTCTTATCTCCTGCCATTGGGAATATCTGCTACTAGTGTTCTCAGATGGGCCACATCCCATTGTAGGCAATCTCATCATACCATCCTCTCCATAAATGTATCAAGATCAGTCTCGAAACTCCTCTGATGGTTAGAAACCTTTGTCTAATTCAAGCCTAAACATGTTGATGGACAGTTTATATCTATATATTCTTGTGCCAACAATGATGTTTAACTTAAATAACTCCTCTCCCTTGCTGACATATTTACAGAAAACAATCAGAGCTCCCCCAGCCTTCATTTTGTTAGGCTAAACAAGCCAAGCTCCTTGAGTCTCCTCTTGTAAGGTAGGTTTTCCATTCCTCAGATCATCCTAGCAGCCCTTCTCTGCACCAATTCCTGTTTGGATTCATCTTTCTTAAACATGGGAAACGAGAACTGCACACAGCATTCCAGATGAGGTCTCACCAGTGCCTTGTATCATGGTAATGACCCTTCCCCATCTCTTGGAAATATCGCTCCTGATGCATCCTAGGATTGCATTAGCCTTTTTTCATGGTTGCATCACATTGGCAGCTAATAGTCATCCTGTGATCAACCAATACACCTAGGTCTTTCTCCTTCTCTGTTGCTTCCAACTGATAAGTCCCCAGGTTATAGCAAAAATTCTTGCTGTTAGTCCCTAAATTCATGACCTTGTACTTTGCACTATTAAATTTCATCCCATTTCTATAACTCCAGTTTTCAAGGTCATTCAGCTCTTCTTATATGCTATTCTGATCCTCCTTTGTATTGTGAATACCTCCCAACTTTATGTCATCTGCAAATTTTATCTGCACACTCCCACTTTTTGTGCCAAGGTCAATAATGAAAATGTTAAATAAGATTGGTCCCAGGACCAGTCCCTGAGGAACTCCATTAGTAACCTCCCTCCAGCCTGACAGTTCACCTTTCAGTGTGACCAGTTGTCCCCCTTAAACAATTCCTTATCCACCTTTCAATTTTCAGATTAATCCCCATCTTCTCCAATTTAACTAATAATTTCCCATGTGGGACTGTACCCAATACCATACTGAAATCCAGGTAGACTAGATCTACTGCATTTTATGTATCTAAAAAACCCCAGTTATCTTCTCAAAGAGATTAGGCTGGTGTGGCATGACCTACCTTTTCTAACACCATGTTGTATTTTATCCCAATTACCATTTACCTCTGTGGCCTTGACTACTTTCTCTTTTTCTTTCAAAATTTATTCCATAACCTTCCATAGAATTGAGGTCAAACTAATGGGCCTATAGTTTCCTGGATCACTTTTTTCTTTCCTTTCTTAAAAATGGGTACTATATTAGCAATTCTCCAGTCATAGGGTACAACCCCTGAGTTTACAGATTCATTAAAAATCCTTGCTAGTGGATTTACCAGTTTCTTTAATATTCTTGGATGGAAATTATCCAGGCTCCAGATTTGGTCCCATTATGCTGTTTGAGTCTGACTTCCACTTCGGATGTGGTCATTTCTACTTCCATATCCTAATTTTCATTGTCCACCCTGCCACTATTCTTAAAATCCTCATTACCCTCATTACAAATTTAGGCATAGTATTCTAGTAGGTGTTGGGCCGTGTCTAGATTATCTTTAATCTCCACCCCATCCTCAGTGTTTAGTGGTCCCACTTCTTCTTTCCTTGTTTTCTTTTTATTTATATGGCTAAAGAATCTGCTGTAATTCAAACAGGAATTAATTCAGGGAAGTCCAATGGGATGTATTACACAGGAGATCAGACAAGACGATCGCTTTGGCTTTATAATCTCTTCTGAAGCAATGGTACTTCCACCTCTTCTTTTGGAAGACTCAACACTA
The DNA here is from genome assembly GCF_965140295.1 of Lepidochelys olivacea. NCBI lineage: Eukaryota > Metazoa > Chordata > Testudines > Cheloniidae > Lepidochelys > Lepidochelys olivacea. The sequence continues at coordinate 11,737,687 of NC_140411.1, forward strand.
GAAAACTCCCTATAAGGAACAATCGCACTGTTATGAAATAAATATGAATACTTTTTATTAAAAGCATTTCATGTCCATAAACATTAACTTAAAGCTCTCAAGACTCAGGTATTTCAGACTTCCCACATTCATCAGTCTTTATTAGCTCCCCTCGGCTATTTTTAAAAAATTAAGCATTTTTTAAAAGGAGTTATTTCTGTTTATGTCAATGAGACTAACTCATGGTATGTAAAGTCAATCACACACATATATTCTATGAACTAACAACACACACACATATGTCTTTGCAGGATCAAGGCCTGTTATATTGGTCAGAGAAGGTCACCAATATAAACAGCAAGTTGGGCCATTTCCAGCACAAATCCAGGTTTTCTCACCCTCCGCCCCCCTCCCCCCCAAACTCACTCTCCTGCTGGTAATAGCCCATCCAAAGTGACCACTCTCCTTACAATGTGTATGAAAATCAAGGTGGGCCATTTCCAGCACAAATCCAGGTTTTCTCACCCCCCCCCCCCAAAAACACACACACACAAACTCACTCTCCTGCTGGTAATAGCCCATCCAAAGTGACCACTCTCTTTACAATGTGTATGATAATCAAGGTGGGCCATTTCCAGCACAAATCCAGGTTTTCTCACCCCCCCCCCCCAAAACACACACACACAAACTCACTCTCCTGCTGGTAATAGCCCATCCAAAGTGACCACTCTCTTTACAATGTGTATGATAATCAAGGTGGGCCATTTCCAGCACAAATCCAGGTTTTCTCACCCCCCCCCCTCCAAAAACCACACACACAAACTCACTCTCCTGCTGGTAATAGCTCATCCAAAGTGACCACTCTCCCTACAATGTGCATGATAATCAAGGTGGGCCATTTCCAGCATAAATCCAGGTTTTCTCACCCCCCCACACACAAACTCACTCTCCTGCTTGTTTCATGGTCTCTGTGTATATAATGTCTTCTGCAGTTTCCACAGTATGCACCCGATGAAGTGAGCTGTAGCTCACGAAAGCTCATGCTCAAATAAATTGGTTAGTCTCTAAGGTGCCACAAGTCCTCCTGTTCTTTGTCCCTAGGTGGCAGCATTGCTGAAGGAATAAAGCACCAGACTGTGGGCCTTCAGTATGCTTCCTTCCTTGAAGATTGTACTTACAGTCAAAGTAGAACAGTTCCACGTATTTGCACTTTTTACTGAGTCTGTTACCCTCTCTCTTCTCAAGTATCATTTCTAAATTATTAATACTATTTTTTATAAACCAACAGCATGCTGGGTACTGTACAAAACAATGGACTCTGCTCCAAGGAACTTACAGTCAGACAGCATGATCCTAAATAGGTCACGTTTTAGAGTAGTAGCCATGTTAGTCTGTATCCGCAAAAAGAAAAGGAGGACTTGTGGTACCTTAGAGACTAACCAATTTATTAGAGCATAAGCTTTCATGAGCTACAGCTCACTTCATCGGATGCATTCAGTGGAAAATACAGTGGGGAGATTTATATACGCAGAGAACATGAAACAATGGGTGTTACCATACACACTGTAATGAAAGTGATCGGGTAAGGTGAGCTATTACCAGCAGGAGAGTGGGGGGGTGGGGGGAAACCTTTTGTCGTGAAAATCAAGGTGGGCCATTTCCATCAGTTGACAAAAACGTCTGAGGAACAGTGGGCGGGGGGGGGGAATAGTTTTACTTTGTGTAATGACCCATCCACTTCCAGTCTTTATACAAGCCTAAGTTAATTGTAGTGTATCCTGTGGACTCCTTAAGAATATATGTGGAAGAAGCAGTGTGTCAATAGGTTTTGATGTCCTAGAATGAAAGTCAGGAAACTCAGGGGGTGTCTAGTGAACTGTATTGAGAAAATGTCTCTGAGATCATCCACTGAGATCCTCATTTTATGCTAAAAGGAGGCAGAGACAAATAAAAGAATCTTGAATACATTAAGATGGAAAACGGGATGGTTTGGATTTCGTAGAATCAAAACTCGGGCTTGCTCAGCTGTGGGTCTTATTTTACCTGATCCACCAAATATGAGGATTTGATAACAAGGTTCTGACTTTGACCCATTTCAAAATGACAACCAATATTTTAATTCTGTAGCTTCCAAAACAACTGGGCCCCAGTTGTTCCAAACAGAAATAAAAATTACGCACCAGGAAAAGATAAGCAGAAAAAGCAGCATGTACTGTGTATCTGATCTCTTCCTCCCTCCCAAGGAACCTAATTAGCACGGTACATAGTAAATCAGGGGCAACTACTGCTCATATTGCCATTGTCTGTTGACATTTACACCCAGTTTAGCAGAAGGGACTAGGATAAGCATCCATATGTCTGGGTGCTTATCTGAACCAAATCTCCAAACCTGTCAAAGGCCACCTCAGCTATGTCTCAGGACCAAAATACATAGGGCCATGCCCAATCCTGGTGTAAGCAGGTGCAGCCACTTGGGGCTAAATTCACCACTGGCATAACCAAGTGTAATTATATTGAATGCAGTGGGTGAACTTGTCCCACTAACTTCAGTGGAGTTGTTCCCATTCATACTAGGTCTGCATTTGACATTTAAGGTCAATATTAATATGCTGCATTTCTGTAGTGCTTTTCATCTAAACTTTCCAAGCACTTTCCTGACATTAAAAAGTTAAACTTTACCTTACTCTGGGAAGTGTTACCTCCATTTTACAGATGAGGTTAAGTGACTTGGCCAAGGCCAAGCAACGAGTCAGTGGCAGAGTAGGGAGTAGAAACCAGAATTCCTGAATCCCAGGTTGTGTTTTAACTATCAGAATAGGTTTTCTTCTTGTCTAAAAGGTAAAACAAGGCATGGGAGTAGTGCACTCTCCCTATTTAAGAGGGTCCAGCCATCCTTATTTTTAGGAAAATATTTTCCATTCTGCACATATTTTCCTTCCAAAAAAGGCCAGCTAGCCTCTGTACTTCAGTGGAGTTGGAAGGTGTGTCTTTTTCCTCCCCATTCCTAAATGTCCCTATTTATAGCTCTCAAAAGTTATTTCTTATTACCTCTATTATAGTAGCACCTAGAGGACCTGATTAGGGATCAGGACCCTGTGGTGCTATGATGTACACACCCTGTCCCAATTGAAAAGCATGATGAAATAAAAACAGATGGATAAAACAAATAGATGGAGGAGGAGGACAGAGTATATATGAAACAATCCTGATTAGCTTGATAAATACAGGTGTCAGCACAACCGCTGCCAGATATCTAATCTAATCTAATCTATTAGATCTAATCTATAATCTGCAGTGAACGATTGTGCTGGTAACTCAGTACTGATGAACATTTGACACCAAAGTTCAGATACAGGCCCCGCTAAAGTCGAGGAAAGTTTGGGTCAGCCTATTAAAGATATAGGTGCAGGCTACTAAATTTGGATTCCAATTTGAAATGACCTCCCCACCCCTTGTAAAGTTAGAGGCTGCTTAGATTGGGAGTCGTGGTTAGAGACCATCTCTACATGGAAAAATATAAAATACTGCATGAAGTGTGTGTGTCCTTGATATATAAGCAAATAAAAGTGAGAAGACCACTAATTCCAGTGGATCAGTGTGTACTCAATGAACACTGTAAACAATTTTTTAAAATGACAAGCTTGAAGAGAGAAATCCCTGTTCTCCCTTGACAGATTTAGCTGGTGGTGTCTGTACTTTATTTTCTCTTGTTCTTATCTGAAAATGTTATAGTGATTAGTTATAGAAACAAATGCTCTAAATCACAAATGCATAACCAACACTGCATCTTAGAAAGCCACAAGTAACAAATTAGAATAAGTCAAATATGATGAACTAAGCACATCAGATTAGGGTTGCCAATTTTGGTTAGACATATTCCTGGAGGTTTCATCACATGACATAATCTTTAATGAAAGATTAATTTTTAATTCCTGGAGACTCCAGGGCAATCCTGGAGGGTTGATAATCCAACATGAGGTGGATCCTAGCAATATATGAGGGGAAGGGGTGAGAAACAGGAATTTTGCAATATGGATAGAATAAGAGCAAAGATTGCTGTTTTTGTTGGGATTTCTTTTTTAAATCAAGAGCTATTACATTTTCAAAGTTATTGGCTAAAAATTCAAACAAACAAACAGCCTCTGAAATTTTTGGCTCCAAAAATGTGTAAATAAAAGGCTTAAAACCAACACAAATCACAGAAAATCCGAGTGCAGACAGACAGATTGCAAAATTGAAAGTTAGAAAAAAAACTTTTGGCAATTTCAAATCAGAAGCATACGCTAAGTCCCTCCCCTCCACACAAACACCCCGCCCCACGCTGAAAACTAAAGTAGTCTATGGCTAGAAAACACATGGGCTGAGGAATGTTGTTTGCTACAGCAGCACTGAGACTATGAAAAGGGGTGTCTAGAAATTGTGAGTATCCCGAGTGCTTTGTTATAAGAAAGAAGGTAATTGAGCTGCTTGTTGCTTAACTTGTTTTGGTTTTTCCTCCAGATTCAGACCTCAGCACAGCTCATATGTCTATAAATCCGTAGCTGCCTGAGCTGCTTTCCCCAGTGGGTTACTTTTATACAACTTCTTAGACTGTGCAGGACTTGGATTTCTTAGCAGCTCAAAAAGAGGGAGTGGGCACAAATGTTCTGTACTGTTTGTTCCATGAGGAGTTCTCTGTCCTTGTTTTATTTCTTTGAGTCTCTTGTTCTAACAAAACAACCATACTTTTACACTGCAGCCTTAGGCATAACCCACTTGGAGTGAAATAATCTAGTGAAATAGAACAAAAGTTCCAGTGTTGTTCAAGAAAGTCATTTCACTGTAGGAGATTTCACTAACCCAGACTCACTTTTCTGATGTCTTGCATTTATTTTAGGGCAGGGTGGATTTCTAGGGAGACATAAGCCGTTTCCTATGTCTGAGTATATTTAACCCCTGAAGTTGGTGACATGGAAATAGTGCTCTGTATTGCAAGGAGAGGGACTTGGACTGGATTCCTGACCAGAGACTCATCTCATCAATTAAGGAGCATGTTGCTGCTTCATCTCCTTGGCCAGATGACAAAGACTGTGACAAGGAGCTGGTAGGTGTTAGGGTGACAGAAAAATCAAGCATTAATCTAGCGGAGCTGCATCTCTACACAGACTGTATGGTGACAGGTTTCAGAGTAACAGCCGTGTTAGTCTGTATTCGCAAAAAGAAAAGGAGTACTTGTGGTACCTTAGAGACTAACCAATTTATTAGAGCATAAGCTTTCGTGAGCTACAGCTCACTTCCTCAGATGCATATCGTGGAAACTGCAGCAGGCTTTATATATACACAGAGAATATGAAACAATACCTCCTCCCACCCCACTGTCCTGCTGGTAATAGCTTATCTAAAGTGATCATCAGGTGGGCCATTTCCAGCACAAATCCAGGTTTTCTCACCCTCCACCCCCCCACACAAATTCACTCTCCTGCTGGTGATAGCCCATCCAATGTGACAACTCTTTACACAATGTGCATGACAATCAAGTTGGGCTATTTCCTGCACAAATCCAGGTTTTCTCACATCCCCCTGCACCCCCATACACACACAAACTCACTCTCCTGCTGGTAATAGCTCATCCAAACTGACCACTCTTCAAGTTTAAATCCAAGTTAAACCAGAACATCTGGGGGAGAGGGTAGGAAAAAACAAGAGGAAACAGGCTACCTTGCATAATGACTTAGCCACTCCCAGTCTCCATTTAAGCCTAAATTAATAGTATCCAATTTGCAAATGAATTCCAATTCAGCAGTTTCTCGCTGGAGTCTGGATTTGAAGTTTTTTTGTTTTAAGATAGCGACCTTCATGTCTGTGATTGCGTGACCAGAGAGATTGAAGTGTTCTCCGACTGGTTTATGAATGTTATAATTCTTGACATCTGATTTGTGTCCATTTATTCTTTTACGTAGAGACTGTCCAGTTTGACCAATGTATATGGCAGAGGAGCATTGCTGGCACATGATGGCATATATCACATTGGTGGATGTGCAGGTGAACGAGCCTCTGATAGTGTGGCTGATGTTATTAGGCCCTGTGATGGTGTCCCCTGAATAGATATGTGGGCACAATTGGCAACGGGCTTTGTTGCAAGGATAAGTTCTTGGGTTAGTGGTTCTGTTGTGTGGTATGTGGTTGTTGGTGAGTATTTGCTTCAGGTTGCGGGGCTGTCTGTAGGCAAGGACTGGCCTGTGTCCCAAGATTTGTGAGAGTGTTGGGTCATCCTTTAGGATAGGTTGTAGATCCTTAATAATGCGTTGGAGGGGTTTTAGTTGGGGTCTGAAGGTGACGGCTAGTGGCGTTCTGTTATTTTCTTTGTTAGGCCTGTCCTGTAGTAGGTAACTTCTGGGAACTCTTCTGGCTCTATCAATCTGTTTCTTTACTTCTGCAGGTGGGTATTGTAGTTGTAAGAAAGCTTGACAGAGATCTTGTAGGTGTTTGTCTCTGTCTGAGGGGTTGGAGCAAATGTGGTTGTATCGCAGAGCTTGGCTGTAGACGATGGATCGTGTGGTGTGGTCAGGGTGAAAGCTGGAGGCATGCAGGTAGGAATAGCGGTCAGTAGGTTTCCGGTATAGGGTGGTGTTTATGTGACCATTGTTTATTAGCACTGTAGTGTCCAGGAAGTGGATCTCTTGTGTGGACTGGACCAGGCTGAGGTTGGTGGTGGGATGGAAATTGTTGAAATCATGGTGGAATTCCTCAAGGGCTTCTTTTCCATGGGTCCAGATGATGAAGATGTCATCAATATAGCGCAAGTAGAGTAGGGGCTTTAGGGAACGAGAGCTGAGGAAGCGTTGTTCTAAATCAGCCATAAAAATGTTGGCATACTGTGGGGCCATGTGGGTACCCATAGCAGTGCCGCTGATCTGAAGGTAAACATTGTCCCCAAATGTGAAGTAGTTAGGGTTAAGGACAAAGTCACAAAGTTCAGCTACCAGGTTAGCCGTGACATTATCGGGGATAGTGTTCTTGACGGCTTGTAGTCACCAGCAGGAGAGTGAATTTGTGTGGGGGGGTGGAGGGTGAGAAAACCTGGATTTGTGCTGGAAATGGCCCAATTTGATGATCACTTTAGATAAGCTATTACCAGCAGGACAGTGGGGTGGGAGGAGATATTGTTTCATATTCTCTGTGTATATATAAAGCCTGCTGCAGTTTCCACGATATGCATCCGATGAAGTGAGCTGTAGCTCACGAAAGCTTATGCTCTAATAAATTGGTTAGTCTCTAAGGTGCCACAAGTACTCCTTTTCTCTTTGTATGGTGACAGTGATCCCAGCAGCTCTAGTGGCTGCATGACAGGTGTACAGAGTGAACATCATGCTATGTTGCAGCACGTTTATTTATTATGTGAACAGCCTGCCGGCGAATGGGGTGGAATTATTAGCTTTGGAGAGCCGAGTCTTCAAGTCACAGAACAAGCAGTTTAGCAGTATAGCAATTTCAGTGCAGGTTCCCCTGCATTGTCCCAGCAATCTTTCTCAGCCTTGACTTAGTTGGCTCAACTCTAGGGTGGAGAGAGTGCTTTGCTCTCCACAACTCGTCCAGTCCTTGGTCACAGAAATATAGAATTGCCATGCTGGTTCAGACCAGAGCCCCAGCTATGTAGTCCAGTACCCTGTCTCTGACAGTTGCCAGCATGTGATGCTTCAAAGGGAAAATAAGAGCCTCACAATAGCCAGATGTGGGATAAACTGCTTCCCATGAAGGTTTTCCCCTGTCCTTAATAATTCGAGATAATTTAAACCCAGAAACATGACGTTGTATCTCCTGTGCTATTTTCCTTTGCTACCATTAACTGTTAGAACTTTAGATATTCTTCTTCTCCATATAAATGTTTCAGCTGAAATTTTCTTTCAGGGCCAGGGAGACAACGATACCAGTTGTGATGGTAGTTTTTATGAGGGGGATGTCTGTCCCCTAGGGACTGGACTAAGAGTCATCCAACTCTTTTCACAAAGGACACTGAATAGTCATCAGTTGGTAATGACTTTCAGTCACTGCTAAACTTGGCTGCCTTTGATCTGTTGAGCTTTAGGGGAAAGGCTCTGAACTACAGCACTACTGTAAAACATTTTACAGATGCCACTGTTCCATTTTCACCTAGCATTATCAAGGGAGACAAACGGTGACCCTAGTGTTTTGGAAATGGGAGATGAAGGTTTAATCCCCTGTCTTCCGCAGACTGCCTGTGTGACTTAGGCTTAAGATCCACAACGGTTCTTAGGCACCTGATTCCCAGTTTTAGGCATCACTGCAACCCACAAAATAGCCTTTTAGATGTCTCCCAATCCTGTAGGTGCCTCAACTGTGTATAAATGATTAAAGAGTCTTTGGAGGAGAGGGACTGGATCTCCCGCCTCTTAAGTGGATGCCCTAACTACCAGGCTACCTTGTCTCACTCTGGTCAATGACTCTAAGTATTTATCCACAGTGGAACAGCTTCACCAGGAGAGATTGAGGGACACTCCCCATCAGAACATCCCATAGTTAGAGCACTCCGAAAGGTGTGGGAGATCCTGTTCAAATTCTCTCCCCCTCAGGCAGAGTGAGGAATTGAAAGTGAGGGTCCTGCACTTAGGACGGAAGAACCCAATGCACAGCTACAGACTAGGGACCGAATGGCTAGGCAGCAGTTCTGCGGAAAAGGACCTAGGGGTGACAGTGGACGAGAAGCTGGATATGAGTCAGCAGTGTGCCCTTGTTGCCAAGAAGGCCAATGGCATTTTGGGATGTATAAGTAGGGGCATAGCGAGCAGATCGAGGGACGTGATCGTTCCCCTCTATTCGACATTGGTGAGGCCTCATCTGGAGTACTGTGTCCAGTTTTGGGCCCCACACTTCAAGAAGGATGTGGATAAATTGGAGAGAGTCCAGCGAAGGGCAACAAAAATGATTAGGGGACTGGAACACATGAGTTATGAGGAGAGGCTGAGGGAGCTGGGATTGTTTAGCCTGCAGAAGAGAAGAATGAGGGGGGATTTGATAGCTGCTTTCAACTACCTGAAAGGGGGTTCCAAAGAGGATGGCTCTAGACTGTTCTCAATGGTAGCAGATGACAGAACGAGGAGTAATGGTCTCAAGTTGCAGTGGGGGAGGTTTAGATTGGATATTAGGAAAAACTTTTTCACTAAGAGGGTGGTGAAACACTGGAATGCGTTACCTAGGGAGGTGGTAGAATCTCCTTCCTTAGAGGTTTTTAAGGTCAGGCTTGACAAAGCCCTGGCTGGGATGATTTAACTGGGAATTGGTCCTGCTTCGAGCAGGGGGTTGGACTAGATGACCTTCAGGGGTCCCTTCCAACCCTGATATTCTATGATTCTATGATTCTATGAATCTGACCTTTCACATCCTAGGTGAGCTCTCTAACCACTGAGTTAAATGTTATATGGTGGGTGATGGCATCACCTCCTCATCTGACAAGTTTGCAGGGATTTAGGTGCCTGCCTCACTACTTCTCACAAGAAATAACTTAGGCACCTAAGCCGTGTCACTTCAGTGCAGGGGTTCCTGGCTGTGGATTGCAAGCAGCGATAGGTGCCTCCCTATAGCCTTGATTTAAGTGCCTATCTCTATGAGATGGGTGTGGCTTAGGACAGCCTCCTCTCCTTGGCATCTCCTATTGGATGGCTCAGGCAGCTCCATGCTTAGCATGCTGGCTTTTGTGGATTGTATAGTTAAGCACTTAACTCTCCCCATCCATTGTATAGGGGGCTTAAGCACCTAACTCAGTGGCTGGTGCTGTTAGTCCTGTGATTTTCTAGGCACCTAAAACTTAGGTGTTGTGATGCTGAGCATTGTAATGCACAAATCTCTTTTTGGATCTGAGCTGTCACTTTTCTGTGCCTCAGATTCCTGCATCTGTAAAATTGCCTACTGTACACGGGAGCTGTGAGACTCAATGAGCAAATGTTTGAGCCCCTCAGACAGAAGATGCCATAGCCATAAAAAGTATTAACAGAGAACCCTCTTCCGGCAGTTCCTAGCTCTTCAGGATTGTTGTTGATATACAACTACCGTACAGTGAGCAGAAAATCATAACCAGTCCCTTCTATTTGTAACCTCTCCCAAACATGATAATACCCATTCAGTGTCAGTCTACAAGGGAGAGAATCTGAGTGACAGCCTGGACTTTCCTTTAGATTGTGAATGAAGGAAAGTACTTCTTAAAATCTTTATAAAACTAGGTTTTGCTTCTCTCACTCTCCCAATATGTGGGCAGGTAGGCATATGCACAACTGCCCTCAGCTGGATGGCATCAGAATTGCTAAAAGGTTTTGTATCTCTGTGGCTATCTATTTTTTGTATCTATATTTTGTATCTAGTGGCAGCAAACTAGAGAGGCTAGAAAGCCTAATATTACTGCAACTAAAGAAGATTCTCCTTTAGCCAAAGCGGGAGTAGAGTTTGGTTTGGGGAACTAAAAATCCTTGGTTCTGCCCACAATGCATGTGCATCCAAAAATCCAAACTGACCCAGGCGGTGGGTGTGAAACAAGTGCACAAACTGTTCATTGACTTACACCTTGTGCAACCCCATTGACTTCCTTCAGCCCAGGAACACAAACAGGTCAGATATTAATTAAAACCTGATTCTTGCCTCCTTCTTTAGCAGAGCACTGGAGCAGGGCTATAGTGAGGCACAGCAGGGCATCTTTGGAGCAGGATGGTAAATATAGTAAGGCAGGCTGAGGACCCTCGCAGAGACCTAACATAAGAAATAGTCAGAATTAAAGCCATGAGGGAGTGATACAAAGAGTTACTGCAGTAATTGCTCATATCTGGGGACCTGGGTCGAAATGCTGTCTTAAGGTTGCTGAAATAATTTGGTAGCTGTCATTGGGTATGGCTGCCCTATAACACAGTATGATGGAGCTCGCACTCCCTTCCTCAGTTTCCATCCTTGATGTTGGTCTCCTCAGCTTTCCAGACACTGGTCTGTGTTGGAGATATGGTTCAGCCCTTACAACCAAGTGATAAACTTAACCCTTTCCAAGGTAGCGAAAGTCCAACAAAAAAGTCCCAAACAAAAATAGTCCTTTGTTCTTCAGAACTTTTCTTCAGCCTGCCCTCTGGGCCCTTTTCCTAGTCCCTTCTGTACTACCTTTCAGAGTATTTCCCCTGATCTGGTATAGAGCACTTGTTCCCCAAGTGGGATCCCTTGGAGTACCCAGCCTCCTGCAGACCCTGGCTCGGGGCCTTCTACATGAGCCCTCCCACTCCTTGTGGATCCTCCCAGGCTGATCTCTCTCAGTCTTTTTTATAAGACACAGGGGACCATTAGACTATCATATGATCTTCTGTAGTCCTGTCTTCTCAGGCTGGGAAGCAGCTAATTAAATATAGCACAGTGTAGGTGACCCCTTCTCCCCTTAAAGGGGCCAATCACCCTATGACAGTAGCCTTAGCCTAGAATACAGTCTGTCATCTGTCAGCACTGCAAATGCTAATACACCACAGAATTTGGACTTGAGGGAAAGACTATACTTGAGAGAAACCTAGGACTGAAATAGGCAGTTTGTCTGGTTTCTGCCTGTCCTGGGGCTGACTTCAGCTAGTACTAGTTATGCAATATGACCCTCACAAAAACAAAACAAAAACCAGACAACCACTAACTCATCAACACTCATCAAAGTGGATTGAACTTCAGAACAAACATCAGCTAGCAAAAACCACTAGTCCTGGTTACGTCCTGAGGCTGTAATGGGAATGCTGTGTGTCAGCACAAGGCATCCTGCTTCTGGAGGTTGTCAAAATACTGACTCTACATATCCCTTTGTTAGAGCCAACCTTTAGACACGCTCCTTTGAAAATTTTGTAAAGTAAACATGGTCATGAAGACAGGACTATCAGAGGGATAGCCATGTTAGTCTGTATCCACAAAAACAATGAGGAGTCAGGTGGCACCTTAAAGACTAACAGATTTATTTGGGCATAAGCTTTTGTGGGTAAAAACCCCACTTTTTCAGATGCATGAAGACAGGAGTGTAAAATCTGCTACAGAATAATCAACACAATGGGGAAGCTTTGTCTTGAGAAATTATTCAAACAGGTTGATATTGCATAATACCCATCTTCTCCATTTATGTAACATGCTGAGATTTCAAGTGTCAGCAAAAGGATTTCTCTTCTGCCTTGTGTGTAACCTCCTCATTTCCTTCTCTCTGCTATTTTTAATTGTTTATCTTTGGACATGACTGGTGGATTCAACTCCATGAGCTTTTGGGGATTGAGGTTGTATGAAAGACACAAAACAAAACTGTAGTGTGTTGAGCTGCCGATGTATGTATGTGTACCACTGCCCTCTGCTAGATGAAATCAAAAGTGCTCAGCTGTGAGTCGGAGTCCTATACTACTATAAACAACAGGTGATTCTCCCTGAGCCCACATAACAGGAGCGTTAGCAGCAGGAGTTTTATTCCCTGGAGTCTCCATGAAGTTGTGAGTGGCTTTGGTGTAGAGTGACAACCACAAATTACCTTGAATGTGAACTGTCTGTGCAATTTACTGTGGCTATGTTGCTCAGATCAGCACTGCCTGAGGTGCCCAGTGCTTAGGACTATTCTCTATACTAATTACCAGTTACAAAACCAGCCCCTCCTTCTTTCCTTAATCTGTTTCCTCCAAGGTGAGCTTTAGGCGTTGAGTAAGTGGCCACATGGGATACCATGTTGCAAGGAGAGTTCCATGGCTCCTGTATGAATTCTATTGCAGAACCACGCAATGGGCCGGAAGAACGTCATGGGTCAGAAGCCTATCTCCAGAATGCTGTTTGGGGCAGAGGCTGTCTCTCTGAGTTTGTCTACATGGTGCTTTAGTCTGCAGTAGCCTATTGTGTTCTATAACGGGCCAGTGTGGCCCCTCCTGGTGCACACTCAAAGTTCCCAAGTGCCTCTCAATGTAATAGTGTTTGAAAGCAGAGTTCACATGGGCATATTAGTGTGCAACACATTAGTGCATATTAGAATTTACATTCCTCTAGTGCAGATTAAACCACCATGTAGAGAGTTAGATCGATATTATATGTTTGCAAAATACATGCATAAAGATCATCTGTGCAGGAGACAGAGCTTTCTTGGAGGCTGGTGCCAGACTGTGAAATGAACAGCTCATGTTACTAAGGACCATTACAAATCTCACCACCTTCCGCTCCAAGTGCGAGGCAGTTTTTGACCTGCCTTCACTTGTACAAGCATATAGCAACGTGTACATAGAATCATAGCAGATCAGGGTTGGAAGAGACCTCAGGAGGTCACCTCAAAGCAGGACCAACACCAACTAAATCATCCCAGCCAGGGCATTATCAAGCCAGGCCTTAAAAACCTCTAAGGATGGAGATTACACCACCTCTCTAGGTAACCCATTCCAGTGCTTCACCACCCGCCTAGTGAAATAGTGTTTACTAATATCCAACCTAGACCTCCCCAACTGCAACTTGAGACCATTGCTCCTTGTCCTGTCATTTGCCACCACTGAGAACAGCCTAGTTCCATTCTCTTTGGAACCCCCCCTTCAGATAGTTGAAGGCTGCTATCAAATCCCCCCTCACTCTTCTCTTCTTCAGACCAACTAAGCCCAGTTCCCTCAGCCTGTCCTTGTAAGTCATGTGCCCCAGCCCCCTGATCATTTTCATTGCCCTCCGCTGGACTCTCTCCAACTTGTCCACATCCCTTCTGTAGTGGGGGGACCAAAACTGGACACAATACTCCAGGTGTGGCCTAACCAGTGCCAAATAGAGGGGAATAATCACTTGCCTCAATCTGCTGGCAATGCTCCTACTAACACAGCCCAATATGCTGTTGACCTTCTTGGCAACAAAGACACACTTCTGACTCGTATCTGGCTTCTTGTCCACTGTAATCCCCAGGTCCTTTTCTGCAGAACTGCTGCTGAGCCAGTCGGTCCCCAGCCTGTAGTGTTGCAAAGGTTTCTTCCGTCCTAAGTGCAGGACTCTGCACTTGTCCTTGTTGAACTTCATCAGATTTCTTTTGGCCCAATCCTCCAATTTGTCTAGGTCGCTCTGGACCCTATCCCTACCCTCCAGCATATCTACTTCTCCCCACAGCTCAGTGTCATCTGCGAACTTGCTGAGGGTGCAATTAATCCCATCATCCAGATCATTAATAAAGATGTTGAACAAAACTGGCCCCAGGACTGACCCCTGGGGCACTCCGCTTGATACCGGCTGCCAACTAGACATTGAGCCGTTGATCACTACCTGTTGAGCCCGACAATCTAGCCAGCTTTCTATCCACCTTATAGTCCATTCATCCAATCCATACTTCTTTAACTTGCTGGCAAGAATACTGTGGGAGACCGAATCAAAAGCTTTGCTAAAGTCAAGATATATCAAATCCACCGATTTCCCCATATCCACAGAGCCAGTTATCTCATCATAGAAGGCAATTTTGTTAGTCAGGCATGACATGCCCTTGGTGAATCCATGTTGACTGTCACCTTCCTTTCCTCCAAGTGCTTCAAAATGGATTCCTGGAGGACCTGTTCCATGATTTTGCCAAGGACGGAAGTGAGGCTGACCGGTCTGCAGTTCCTCGGGTTCTCTTTCTTCCCTTTTTTCAATATGGGCACTATATTTTCTTTTTTCCAATCGTCTAGGACCTCCCCTGATCACCATGAATTTTCAAAGAAATTTCCTCCTTAGTCACCTGTAAAAATTTCCATGTCTTGTAAGCTTCCTTTCTGAGTTTAAGCTCACCGAAGATTTCACTGTTAAGCCAAGCTGGTCTCCTGCCACATTTGCTGTTTTTTCTGCACATCGGGATGGTTTGTTCCTGCACCCTCAATAAGGCTTCTTTAAAATATAGCCAACTCTCCTGGACTCCTTTTCCCCTCATATTAGCCTCCCAGGGGATCCTGCCCATCAGTTCCCTAAGGGAGTCTAAGGCTGCTTTTCTGAAGTGATGACAGATGACAGAACGAGGAGTAATGGTCTCAAGTTGCAGTGGGGGAGGTTTAGATTGGATATTAGGAAAAACTTTTTCACTAAGAGGGTGGTGAAACACTGGAATGCGTTACCTAGGGAGGTGGTAGAATCTCCTTCCTTAGAGGTTTTTAAGGTCAGGCTTGACAAAGCCCTGGCTGGGATGATTTAACTGGGAATTGGTCCTGCTTCGAGCAGGGGGTTGGACTAGATGACCTTCAGGGGTCCCTTCCAACCCTGATATTCTATGATTCTAAGTCCAGGATCCGTATATTGCTACACTTCTTTCTTCCTTTTGTCAGGATCCTGACCTCAACCATCTCATGGTTGCTGTTACCTAGGTTGCCATCCACTTCTACTTCCCCTACCAATTCTTCCCGTTTGTAAGAAGCAGGTCAAGAGGAGCACGGCCCCTACTTGGTTCCTCCAGCACTTGTACCAGGAAGTTGTCCCCAACACTCTCCAAAAACTTCCTGGATTGTCTGTGCATTGCATAACAACAACCACCCCTACTAAAACTAAACACTTCATTGAACACACAGTTCTTCACATGGGAAGAGGATGAAAGAACAAGCCACATGTCACATCACTTAACACACTACTGGAAAATGCTCACATACTACAACAATGAGCATGATATAAGAACCTATATACAATACAATAGAACAGGTACAGTCCCTAGCACAATGGGGTCCTGGCCTCTAGGCACAACCAGAGTACACATAATAAATAATAATCACAGGAGGAGACCAGATGGCCAGAAGATAAGTACCCTGCCCTAAAGAGTGGTATTTAAGGATAGATAGAGATGCTGAGGGGAGGGGATGGAAAACTGGATCAAGAACAACCCAGGAAACATCAAGAAAACAGGAACTGCCTTTGTTATTGTTGTTTATTCATTGTATCCATCTTACAAACACAGACTCACTCCCTGTCCTGAAGAGCGCACATTCTAATGCCTGGCATGGCACCGTCTGCCACAGTTACAGACCAACAGGTAGGAAAGCAGGAAGGTGAGCAGATGAGGATCCTGAACATAAATTCACTTCAGCTCCTTTCATTTTGTGCACACGTCTTTTCCAAATACATTCCATGTGATGTACAAAAGTCCCTCACTATCCAGTACCCCCTACACCAGCCACTACACTCCCTCAGGAACCAACCTGGAACTCAGGCCTGCAATCACTCCACACCTGCTCCTGACAATCAGCCTCCCAGTACAGAGGCATTACCTAAAGCACCAATGAACTTAGAGCTGGTCCTAATTTCCTCAATCTTCTTTCCTCTGACTAGTATGCAATCCACTCTCTCTCCTGTTCACTTCTCATTCCCAGTACTCACCTGGCTCAGACACCTCTAGCTGAAATGTGGCTTATTAAGCCCTGGTCTACACTACAGAGTTAGATCAACGCAAGGCAGCTTATGTCCATCAAACTATGGAAGTGTCTACTCTAAAATTTAGCTCCCACTGACATAACTTACCTGCTGCACCTACTTAATAACTCCACCTCCACAAGACACGTAGAGTCAATGTCGATGCAGTTAGGTCGACGCAGTGTCAGCGGAGACACTGCATTGCTTACATCGACTGTTGCTGGCTTTCAGAAGCCATCCCATAATGCCCCACACAGACAGTTCAATTGGTGCAAGTGCTTCTGGTGGGGACCAAGCACAAGCGATGTAACTACGGCAGCAGCTGTATGCCAACATAAGTTAGGTTGACTTCATTTTGCAGTGCAGACATGCCCTAAGTTAATATTGTGTCTGTAAACTAGTGATTTACATTGATTTGTACATAAATCTATAACTAACTAATACAGTGATACTCAGCCAATGGCTTTTTCCACATACTCTTCCTACATACCTTTATCTTCTTGGGGTTAAGAACCCCATTGTGTGGTGCCTTAACATGCACACAATGTAGAGGAATAATTGCACAGCTATTCTTCTGCTAGGATTAGATGTAAGGAAAAGTTTGGCAGGGCAGGCAGAACTGATAGGCAGAGTGGGCAGCAGGTGAGAGGGTACCATGGGAAGATTTGTGTATATTTTCAGTTTATAATTGTCTTAACCGCAACCAAATTATTTTAAATTGGTGTTTCTGGTGCATTCATATCACTTCAGGCTGTGACCTAGTTAAATCTCATTAGCTAACCTACTGTAGGTCCAGGAGTATTTGGATAGGAGACTGCCAAAGAAAATCAAAAGGTGCTGCAGGATATGATGGCTCATTATAACAATAGAGCTCAATTGTTAAATGTGGCTTTGTTAAATCTCCTGAACCAAGAGTATTATTTTCGGTCCATATTTATTAACAACACAAGTTTACAGCAGAGGATGCTTTCCTCTTTCTTTTAAATAACTTCTTATGTCTCATGATGGCTTAAAAAAATCCAAAAATAGTTTCTTTCATTTTTATTTTCATTTCTATGGGATTTCTCCAATAGCCTTGTAATAATTTCCATTATAAAGAGTTATAAAGTTAGTCTTAGCTAGCGTTCACTCCCTTGCTGTCTGTTGGGTACTGTTTGGGTACCAGTCTTTGGATACATGTTTAAATCCATTTTCTTTCTTATTCCAAGGAGAAGATGTCGTGTATAGTATGTCATCTATATTTATTGGTAAGGTAGCTTGTCCTCTTCACTGAAAATTTTCACTTAATACACACAAATTTAAGTATTTCAGTTTTATAGCTAGTAAATTGTAAATGATCCACAAATTTAGTAAAAGGAAGCTAGCTAACTCGATATTTCTAAGCTGTGTGTGTGTCCCTTGCTGAGCTTTAATTTGCTGCGTTTATTTCTCCATTTACGCAAGCTCCACTAAGCTCAAGTACTAACAGGAGTGTTTCCTTTTTCAAGTCCCCAGCTAATAAGACCTGTGCTGCTATTAATAAAAGTGTTATTAATAAATGAGAATGGTGCACTTGGATCAAGACTAGTATATTAGAAGTTATAGATGGAAAAGATGTATTAGACTAGGTAATCTATCTCACTACCACTAAAGAATTGTTCCCTACAGTACCTTTGCTGGGTGTTTCTTCAGGGTTCGCTGCACCCATTCCCCCCAAGTGCAGCAATCCAGAGTACAATGATAAGAGCTTTAGGCAAGGAAAACATCAGAATCCCTGGTAGTCATACTTTACATTAGTAAGATTTTGTAATTTAAAAATAACTATAGCAGGCTGGCCTTGTTCGAGATCTTAGTTCAAATTCTAGGCTCAGTACCTTGCCCCCGCCCCCACCTCAAAAGGTTTGGAGTACTGCTCCCAAGCAACGCATGCATGATAGATTCAAGGATCTGCATTGATGGACTTAGGACGGAACCACATCCTCCCAGGCCAGAGGAGGGGGTTATTGAGGCTCAGGGCCTCTGAGAACACAGAAATAAAAAGGAGAAAATGGCATCTAAGAGAAGTTCTCATCCCCAAAGTTAATGGGGCAGATTCTCTGCTGGCATCCATTGGAGCTGTTACAATTTACAGTAGCTGAAGGTCTGCCCCAGTACCTCTAAAATCCTAAAATGGCTAAGAGAGGCCCATGTGCATAATATGCTGACTCCCCCTCAATATTGTTGGTACAGGAAAGTGAGCCAACCTTCAGCACCTTGACTAGCGGCTGGTGGACCATTTCCACAGCTCTCTATGGTTTGGCTGAGTTAGATGAAGCATACAAAATGGGTGCTTATCTCAGTGCTTTATATCTGTTCGTCTTAGACACCAAACAAGAGGGACCTTTGTCCGAGTCCCCTGCAATGTAAATATCAGTTCATGAAACTTTGACCTAGATTGCGTGAACTGAAATCTGGTTGCCCTTGCATCTGGCTGTGCTCTGTTAACGCCTGTCAGAAACGTGGAAAGTCCCTGCAAGTTTTATGGGAGCAGCACTTTCTCCTTGAGAGCTTAAGAATTTACTTTCAAGCATATAATAAGTAAACAGTTTTCTGCTCCCCTAGGAGAAATGCTGCTTTGTAAAGAGCTTTGTGCTAGGGTCAATGACACTATTTAAAATGATCGATCTGCCACCTTTGCCTGCTGCCCTTGAAATACTGCCCGGTGCAGCCGTTTTTCACTGATTCTGATTTTCGGAGCAAATGAATAGGGAAATGAATTCGTGGTGGCTCTTATTTGGGGCGGAGGGGGGAGGGGCAGAGAGTAGGAGGAAGAGACCGCATATTTGAAAGCTACAAGATTACAGTAGGGGGTAATAAACAAAATGCTGGAAATAGCTGCTAGAATAAGATAACAGCTCTCTGGACAAGTGATGCGTATAAAGATTAAATCTGAAACCCACCAATATAAGCCAAGAAAGCTCATGCAATTGTTAATCCTTTAGGGAATTTCCATTGATATAGCACCTGTCAGTCCCAAGTGCTTTGCAGTCTTAATGTGATATGTCAGCTGTGCACATAGGGCTCATTTAACCCATTGCAGGGATGCAGCCACCTTGGGTAGACCTTAGGAGCTGGATAACAGCAAAAGTTTCCACTATACAACAATTTAGGACAGGAAGAGAAGGCTAAGGCTATGTCTACACTACAGAGCTTACAGCAGCGCAGCTGTCCTGCTGTACAATCTCTTGTATAGCCACTTTATGCCAATGTCTCCCGTCGACATAATTAATCCACCCCCAACGAACGGCGGTAGCGATGTCCGCAATAGAAGCTCTCCCACCGACACAGTGCTGTGTACACCAGTGCTTATGCCGGCAAAACTTATGTTGCCTGGGGAGGTGGAATATTCACACCCCTGAGAGACATAAGTTTCTCCCACATAAGTAATAGTGTAGACATAGCCTAATTCTGTTGTATATTCAAGTTAAATTGAAGGGAGGAATTTAGTGAAGCAGAACATTATAGTTTGGTCGCAACTCCAGCACTAATGCACTCTTGGCTTTTGAAATCAATAATGTTAGGGTGTAATAGGGAGCAGAATTGAGCCCCTCCCTACAAACTCCCCACACACACTCCACCAACCATCCCCATCCCTTGTAAAAAGTGCCATGGTATCTTTAATAACGATGAGTGGTCAGGACCTCAGAGTTAGGGCTTGTCTACACTACCGCGCGGGGTCGATCTAAGATACGCAACTTCAGCTACGTGAATAGTGTAGCTGAAGTCGACGTACTTAGACCTACTCACCGCGATGTCTTCACTGCGGTAAGTCGACAGCTGATGCTCTCCCGTCGACTCTGCTTGCGCTTCTCGTTCTGGTGGAGTACCGGAGTCAAAGGGAGAGCGCTTAGCAGTTGATTTATCACGTCTATACTAGACACGATAAATCGACCCCCCCCTGGATCGATCGCTGCCCGCCGACCTGGCGGATAGTGTAGACAAGCCCTTACTTCTCCTATGAAAGACAGAATCTCTGATAACACAGTGCCCATTAAAAGCACAGGAAGACAGTTGTTCAGAAGTAAGAATGCCACCTACTGAATCGGGAAAACCACATGCTACAGCACCTGGGGATTCCTCAGAAGTCTCCCATCACTGTCCTGACCTAGCTCAACCCCTAGCTTGTGCACTGAGATGGGATCTTAGCCCAAAGTGGGATGGCTACCAATAATCCAGTTTATAAAATCAGGGCTTGAAAACTGCTGCAATATTATAGTCAACATCTCAGCAGGAGCAAAGGAAAGTACCCAACTCAGACTGAGCTTTTTCCTGTCTTCCCCAGCTATTGCAGTACTAGTGGGCACCTGAAAAATAGCACTCACTGCATAGAAACAAGCCCATCTGCACCATGAAGAGTCTCAGGTATAGACTAAAGTGCAGAAAAGGGAAGAAAACATTTGATCAGCGATAATCTGGAGAAGGCTGTTGGGGTCTCTTGTGAGCCCATTGTTAAAATACTACCATCAAACTCTTGGGAGGGCTGGGGAAGTTTCCCTGTCTCTAACAGAGCTCATCTACCCCATTTGGAAAATACTGCTCGATCATCCCTACCAGAGACTATAAAGAGTTTGCCTTTCTATTGTGCCAGGTGTCAGGTATGTCCTAAGGAAGGATTCTACATTAACTAGTTAAGCTAATTAAACAGAGTACAAACATGTACAGTTCTACAAACATTATCTAAATTACTCCTGTTCAGCTAATTAAAGCTGGTGGACGTTTCCTCAGGAGTTGCAATGCTTATTTGCTTTGTGTTTGTAAATCACACTGAGAGCCTCACAAGGAGGCTGCTGTGTGTCACTGGAACTGCAAAGCATTCTTATTTGGAAAGTGATCTTTGAGATCTCCCACAGAACCCTGAATGCAAACCTGAATTGTATTTACACAGTGTGAGTAAGAACCTCTTCTTAAACAGCTAGGGCTATGTCCAGTGAGCTAATGGATCCTGTAAACACAGTATTATTGCCTGGGAAAAGATCTTGCAAAATTCCATTGTAGTGGGAATACACGGCAGCTTGTGTAACTCTGGGTGGTATTTAAACAATTGCTGGTCCTATTTGGCATTCTTGGAGATGGCACAAAATAGTTTCCAGCTCCCCTGCCCTGGTTAGAACTGTACTTGTCTACAACATCTCCTGGTCCAATATATGAAGCAGAATTCATGGCTGTGCTCTTTCAAATGAAGTTTTACAGTAGAGTCAAATTTCCATGAAGTGGAGGCCTGCTTGGTGAATTGTGAGTATTCCGTTGTAATGTTATCAGAGAGGAGATGGGACAGGTCAGGCTGTATATTGCAGCAGCTCTTATTTTGGTCTTCCTAGCGTATGCGCAATGTGCTTCAGGTGGCATGTGACCAGGATTCATCACCGAACTTGGTCCGCTGGGTGGATCATTAACTTCCCTGGCTTGGGCCGGGTACTGCCGGGGAGTGCGACGTGAACACTGATCCATGTCCCCCTGTATTTTGGTTATTGCTTATGACAAAGTACCTCTATAGTTCAGAGCTGACTCTAGAATGCAGGCATTTAGTGAAACAATAAACAACTCCCTTTGTTTTAAGTGTTCCAGTGTTTCTTACAATGAAAGAATATGGAATAATGGGCCCAATCCATCCCTGTGCAATAACACCTAGCTCTTATATAATGCTTTTCATCTGTAGATCCCAAAGCATTTTACAAAGTAAGTACCATTACTTTCAATTTACAGTGGGAAAACTGAGGCATGGAGCAGTGCCATGACTTGCCCAAGATGACCCAGCAGGCCAATGGTAGAACCAGAAAGAGAACCTAGACCTCCTAGTCTAGTGCTATATCCACTGGGCCACAGTCGAAATGAATTAGGCCCTACTTCTGTTGGCTTTCAAATTAAGTTAAAGAAAACCACTCCAGTATTTTACATCTCCCCCTTAGTGGCAGGTGGGTGCATGAATAGGTTAAAGTACAGCCTTGTGGCATGGGAACACATTGCTGGGCATAAGGAGGTCAGGAACATAGTCCTGGGAATGCAGGCCTCTTCTGGGATAGTGGGACCTGCAATTTGTTTAGCTCCAGCCTTGACCCAGCTAAGCAGGCGTGTAGTCCCATCCAAAGCAGGGGGAAAGGATTTTTCCCCCCTCTGGTTTTCTTTCCCTCCCTTCTTCTCCATTATTTTAATTAGGGAGAAGGCAGGTTGGACACACTGTTCCAGTATTTGCCATCTCTTTCCTCTACTGGCATGAACTGCAAACTCAAAATCAGCCTCCATTTCAGGAAAGAATAAATTTCCTCTTCTTCTCGTTCCTTAGAGGTGCAGATTCACTGAGGAATCCTCACCTGGAAAACCCATTATTTTAAATGGATGCTTTTGTACTTCGGGATCTATTTGTAAAGAGAAAGGGTTCAAAATGGAGGACAGTGCTTTTGTACAGCAAGCCCAGCCCCCGGGAGGGGTTTTGATAAACTGGGGGAGCATTGACTGCGGGTTATATATACAGCTCTGGTGTGAATAACTGGTAGCCTGGTTTGATTTTTGAAGAAGTGAAAAATTAATGAGACTCTGTTGTTTTCATTGCCTGGTTACAACTTGTTTTCCCTTTTAAATGTCTATGTGTTTCTATCTAACCTCGTCTATCCAATTATTTCTTTAAGTTGAAAGAAAAGGAGTACTTGTGGCACCTTAGAGACTAACCAATTTATTTGAGCATGAGCTTTCGAAAGCTCATGCTCAAATAAATTGGTTAGTCTCTAAGGTGCCACAAGTCCTCCTTTTCTTTTTGCGAATACAGACTAACACGGCTGTTACTCTGAAACCATTCTTTAAGTTGGTTATTTGTCTTGCCTGGTTTATAAAAATATTTTTTCTATTCTTTCATCTGATATTCCCCTCATTCTTGCAAGCACATCTTTGTTAAAATTATTATCATCCACCCACTAAACTTCTTTACTTTTTATGAATTGTGCCTTACATTATTTAAACTGACAGAATTCTGAAAATCTACTTTATGTTTCACTATTTATGTGGTTTGTCTACTTTCGTATTTTGATTCTCATGCATTAGCTCATTGATACAATATTGATTTGCAAGCACTGCAAGGAAATTTATAATCCAAATTAAAAAACAAAACAAGATTATTGTAATGAACACACCAGAGTGTACATGAACCAGTGCCCTTGACTGGATGGACTCAAAACTGCTCGATTGAGTGTTATATGCCCTATACTGCTAACAGCGAATGTAGATTCTTCTTTAACTCAAGTGGTAATGGACTCTGTTGGAGGAGGAGGATCTGAGCTCTATCCTTGGTGATGCTATGAAATTCAATGTGGCTATGGTGAACAACAAAAGGACAACCCTGGAGTCCAAGACTCCCATGGATTTCTTACAACATTTTATACCTGTTTTTCATACTGTAATGAAAATATGTCTAGTAGTGATTGGTTTTGTAAAACTTTTTAAAAAAAGAGGTTAGACTAACTCAGAGTCTGACTGCTTTCACAAAACATACTAGAAGATCAACAAGAAATAATTACTAAGGAAGAACTCCCTGTAACATGTAGATGGTGAAGAGCAGTACAGTCCTCAAAGTCTCCTATAGACCTTACTATGCAGGTTTAATTTAGCAGTACGGCACTTACATGCTATGGTATTGAGAGCTATTGAAAATTCTAAACCACACAGAGGACATGGGAGAATTTTTACACTGAGACCCTAAAGTACTTAACAGTCACTTTACCCATAAACATGCATAGCACTGCATTTTGCACCATAAAAATATTTGTGCTGGACACTTATTACTCCCCACTCCCATACATTTTGACACCCATCCTGCCCCTAAGCTAAGGGACCATCTCTAAATCCTTATCACACTAAAGAAGTGTGTAGTTGTAATTCATCACCAGTCCAGCTCCACAGGGCTAGCAACACGGGATGCTGTAGTGCACACAAGATCAGGTGTTTATACCACTGTATCATTTAACCTTCCAGAGGTCCAAATAGGCTTTTCTTGGATGCTTTAATTTATTACTGTAGTTACTTTTTAATCCCATACCGTGTTTTAGTATGGCATAACCTGTTCTCTTGGAACAGGACTGAGAGCAGCAACCAAGGCCAGTATGAAACTTGTAGATACCTGTTGTGTAGTTCATGTTTTTAGATTTATGTCTGCTGTGAAATACCTTTAAGAGCTGTATAAACATCACAGTTAAACCAATATTTGAGTTCACTTGAGATTTTGTCAAGCTTTACAGCAAACAATAAAATTGTTCGTTGATGCAGATTGCATCAGCTGATCAATTTTCTGTCCTGGGGGGAAATAGAATTATATGAAAATGAAAAAAGAAAAGGAGTACTTGCGGCACCTTAGAGACTAACCAATTTATTTGAGCATAAGCTTTCGTGAGCTACAGCTCACTTCATCGGATGCATACCGTGGAAACTGCAGCAGACTTTATATATACACAGAGAATATGAAACAATACCTCCTCCCACCCCACTGTCCTGCTGGTAATAATAGAGCCGTGTTGGTCTGTGTTCGCAAAGAGAGGAGGAGTGCTTGTGGCACCTTGGAGACTGGCCAATTTGTTGGAGCGTGAGCTTTCGTGGGCTGCAGCTCACTTCGTCGGATGCGTGCCGTGGAGACTGCAGCGGACTTTGTGTATACACGGAGAATATGAAACAATACCTCCTCACTTTAGATAAGCTATTACCAGCAGGACAGTGGGGTGGGAGGAGGTATTGGTTCATATTCTCTCTGTATATATAAAGTCTGCTGCAGTTTCCACGATATGCATCCGATGAAGTGAGCTGTAGCTCACGAAAGCTCATGCTCAAATAAATTGGTTAGTCTCTAAGGTGCCACAAGTACTCCTTTTCTTTTTGCGAATACAGACTAACACGGCTGTTACTATGAAAATGAAACTATTTAAAGCATCCCCTTCCCTATTTACACTAGAGTTTATGGCAGCTAATCCTCCGAAATATAAATGTTGCCCAGGAATTATGCATAAAAGGAATGGTTTATCAGAAGGAAATGGAGAGAAGAAATGTGTAAGATTCAGAGATTCTAAGGCCAGAAGGGACCACTGTGATCATCTAGTCTGACCTCCTGCTTCCCCAAATTAGTTCTTAGAGCAGATCTTTTAGAAAAACATTCAATCTTGATTTAAAAATTGTCAGTGATGGAGAATCCACAATCCCTTCTTGGTAAACTGTTCTGAGGGTTAATTACTCTCACTGTTAAAAATATACATCTTATTTCCGGTCGGAATTTGCCTAGCTTCAACTTCCAGACATTGGATTGTGTTGTACCTTTCTCTGCTAGATTTCAGAGACCATTATTAAATATTTGTTCCCCATGTAGTTACCTATAGACTGTAATTAAGTAATTAAGACTGTAATCTTCTCTTTGTTCAGCTAAATAGATTGAGCTCCTGGAGTCTGTCACTATAGAGCAGGTTTTCTAATCCTGTAATCATTCTTGTGGCTCTTCTCTGAACCCCTCCAATTTAACAACATCCTTCTTGAATTATGCGTCCCAGGATTGCATTAACTCTTTTGGCCACAGTGTCACACTATGAGCTCATGCTCAGCTAATTATCCACCACGACCCCCCAAATCTTTTTCAGAGTCACTGCTTCCCAGGATAGAGTCCCCGATCCTGTAAATGTGGCCTACTGTCTTTGTTCCTGAATGTATACATTTACATTTAGCTGTATTAAAACACAATGTTTGCTTGCACCAAATTTACAAGTGATCTAGGTTGCTCTGAATTAGTGACGTGTCCTCCTCCTTATTTACCACTCTCCCAATTTCTGTGTCATCTGCAAACTTTATCAGTGATGATATTTTCTCCTTCCAGGTCTTGATAAAGATGTATATAGTGTAGGGCCAAGAACTGATCCCTCTGCAGGACCCCACAGTTTGACATAGAAGAGGTTAATATGTCTCTGAACGCTACAACTTTTGAATCAGGAAGTCTGGGTACTGAAAGCAGAACAAAGACAGCAGTCTTTCTGCACATCATGCAATTTACAGATTTAGCCAAAAGGAAAAATGGAACACAGCACATCAGAGGAGGGCTGTTGTACAATGGGAATCCCTCCAAGGGTTCACTTCAGATAAGTTGTTTACATTAGTATACAACTCCATTTTGCAAAGCATCTTTCATACACCCTGTCCACACTGAGCTTTACAGATTTAAATTCACTTTCACCTTTAAAATAAAAAAAACAAACACAGATGGAGAGAGAAGTGAAGTATGAAAAGATGCTTTCAGGTGAGATTTGAAAATGCTACAAACGGAAATGAGGTGGAGAGGGAACGAGGCTCTTGCACCAGAATTGATAAAACTGTGTGAAGAAAAGAAGAGCTTGCCTCCCTTTACCCCACAGTTAATTCAGGAGCAGGCATCACTTCCTCTGCATCTGCAGCCATCTCCGTGGCTGGAGGGGAGCCATCTCCTTCTCCACATTCAGCCCATCAACTGAAAGGAAAGTAGCTCTGTATCCATTCCCAATTAGTTTAGGGGACGACGTCTCCATGCTCAAGGGAAGGAATCCACTCGGAAGCATCCACCCCAATCTGCTCAGGAGAAATACTTGATCCATGGGAAGGGATCTCCACATGCACCACTACCTGCCCCAGGGGAACACATTTCCACGTACACCTTTTTCTGGCTTGTCTTAGCTCAGATTTTTGGATCCTGTCCTCTCTGATAAGAAACTGCAAATAGACGAGTACCCTCCAACAAAACTTAGCAGCAGATATGTACTGGGTCACAGATTTCCCCAGGTATCATAAAAAAGCACAGAACAAATACTTGTAGCTGGAATACTTTGTGGAATGGGTGAGGTCTTGGGGAGTGTTTGGCCTGCACTGGGAAGCTGTTCCGGACAGGTGGGTGGTAGTATATGGAAGAAAGCAGAAAGCCCGAGTGGTTGAAAAAAGGGAGCAATCACGAGTGAAACTTGGGTAGACTTGTGAGAGCAGTAGAGCCTGTAATGAGTGCAGAGTTATGAAATTATTTTTTTATTCATATAGTTGGGAGCTGGGAACTCCAGAATATTGATTCTAGCTCTGCCACTGAGTCACTGTGTGGCCTGGAGCAAGTTACTTAACCTCTTTGAGATTCAGTTTCCCCAACTCTAAAAGAGGGCTAATAGTTCTTAACCTCTCTCTCACCCTGTTGATTAGTGTATTAATGTTTCGTATCATGCTTTGCAGATGTAACATGTTATTTAGTTAATAAATATTGTTAATAATAATTAGTATTGACTTACTATGGCCAGGTACCAGCTGTGTCATTATTTACAAAGCTCTACTGGGTTTTGCAGTGTTGTGCAGAGTTTACCCATCTGCACATTAAGCAATGTGTTGAATAATTTCTTTTCCGGCAGGCATATAAAGTGTAACTCACAGAATGGCAGCCACCATTACAGAGAGCAGCTCTGAGGATCAATCCAGACGAATATTCTGCAGGAACCCATTTCTCAATATCAAGGTAGATACCTCAAGCATGCTACGATCCCCACAAGGTCACCGGGCAAGGAAAGAAAAGGAAGTGTTTGGTTTCTGCAGCAGTCATCTGTCCTTATTTCTTTTTATTACATGATTCTTAAAGCTCAGATATGGATTTCCCTACTTGCAGAAATTCAACGAGGCAAAACGTGCTTTTAATCTAAAACGAAATCCTGCAAAAAGGATGTTACAACACAAGTTTTACTTACCATGTTTGTAGTATTTAACCTTTCACTGTTAAACTCTCTGCACCCATTATTGGAGCCAGATTTTCAAAATAATTTCACTCCCCTTTAGGCATCTACCGATGGGCCAGATTTTCAAAAGTGCCCAGCTCCCAAAATCTGGTCATTTTTCTTATCATGTCACAACAAGTGTACAAAAAGTATTATAAGGCATTTGAATTGGAAAAGGATAGCCTAGTGCTGAGAAAAGAGGGGAGGGACTCTGGGTTCAGTGCTCTCTCTCCTGCCATCTGAGGAATCGCTGGGCAAGCTTGGGCAAGTCATTTAGACCCTAATCCTGCAGAGATTTATGTGAGTGCTTAACTGTAAAGCAATGAAGTACACTGCTGAACCCAGTGAAACTACTCATGCACTTACAGTTAAGCATTGGCATAACTCTGCAGGATCAGGATCTTCCTTCTCAGTGTCTTGGAGCTTTTGAGGCTCTTCATCCATCTATCATATGTATCAAGTTCTGGGGTGCAATCCAGCCCAGTGAGGGGTTGTGTCACCCCTGCCCTGCAACCTTGTGTACCTCACAAAGACTTGCTAATGTAACTCCCAAGATGGGCTGCTCACAAACAGCCAAACAGCATGCAGGTCGCACCCTGAGTGTCTGTGTGTAACTATCAAGTATCAGGGGGTAGCTGTGTTAGTCTGTATCCACAAAAACAACAAGGAGTCCAGTGGCACCTTAAAGACTAATAGATTTATTTGAGCATAAGCTTTCGTGGGTAAAAACCTCACTTCTTCACATGCATACACAAATATACTTGTAACCCTTCTGCCTGTCAGAGTTGGCAGCAACAAGGGCCTGGTTCAGTATCTAGGGGATCCATTCCAATAACACAATGCAAAACTGGCTCGAGCCCCCACCCAGTGACCTGGGACAAATATATACCACCCCTCTCCCCTCCCCGGGCGCCTCCAAGAGGCAATACTTCCCCTCTCGCAAGCACATAGTCTGAGTGTAGCAAAAAGCCTTTTAATAACAGAGAGAAACAATGTGGCATTATGTTGTGGAAACACCACCACCAGGATTCATAACACAACCCATGAGCAAAAAACCCACCCCAAGCAAATTGGGACGTGTCCTTTCCCTTTGGTTCTTGAGTCCAGCAACCCCAAATCACCCAAAGTCCCAAAAGCCCAACGACTCAAAAGTCTCTGTCCCTGGTCAGGGCAGCCCCAGAGTTCGAAAGTTTATCTGTGGAGCTTTACCTCCCAACCTGGGTGGAGATGGGGGGGGAGTAAGGGGCACCTTACATGGTCCAAAGCTGATGGCTCCACCTCTCCATGGGGCTCCACTCTGCCAGCCGCCCCATGAACTGCTCTGCTCCACCAGCCGAGGGCTCACCGTCCCACAAACTGCTCCACCATATATCTTCAGGCTCCCCCACTCCTTAACACAGCACTCAGTGATTTCAGCTCTTAGTCAGTTCAGCTCTTTTGTGATTTCAGCTTGTAGTAAGGGAGCCTCAGTCCTGGTGCACCATTGGCCCAAAGTGAATTCAGCTCAGCAGCCTGTAACTAGACTCCCAATGGAACCAAAATTAGCTCTGATATTCCACAGTGGAGAGAGGAGGACGTGCAATTAGCATGTAAAGCCCTCACCAGGGGGCCCATGCCACCAACTATTAATACCTATCCCCAACCTCTCTTAAGTCACAGAGTTTTGGAACCCATGTCCCTTGCCTAGCGAGTGCTACTTAGTTGATGGCGAGTGCCTCCATCATAACAAAAGGCCAAGTACAGTTCCACTGTCCTTGATTCCCGTAATCAGGGTAATAACAATTTATTCTTCCTGCCCCAATAACAGAGACACTGGGGATCCCACAGCAGCCAAAGTGACCATTTGGGCAGCTATGGCCTTATTCTAGGCGGGGTGGGTGTGCCTATGCAAATGAGATCAGCTCCTGAAGTTCTTTTCCACAACTTGTCACACCTCACCGCCAGATGTCAGGGTGGAGCTCATCCTGACTCTGCTTACATCTTGACACATGAAGAGAAGGGAGTGACCTCACAAGTGGAGAACCAGTGTTGACAGGGACAATTCAATCAGGGTGGATGCAGTCCACTCCCAACAATAGATGAGGAGGTGTCAATTCCAGGAGAGGCAAAGCTGCTTCTGTGATGAGCCAGCCACTCCCAGTCCCTATTCAAGCCCAAATTAATGGTGTTAAATTTGCAAATGAATTTTAGTTCTGCTGTTTCTCTTTGAAGTCTGTTTCTGAAGTTTTTTTGTTCAAGTATAGCTACTTTCAAATCTGTTATTGAATGTCCAGGAAGATTGAAGTGTTCCCCCTCTGGCCTTTGTGTGTTACCATTCCTGATGTCCAACCTGCATGTCTACTAATGGGATATATGCCATTATGTGCCAGCAATGCCCCTCTGCCATGTACATTGGCCAAACCGGACAGTCCCTATGTAAAAGAATAAATGGACACAAATCGGACATAAATATACAGGGAACTTCATATTTTATACAAAGTTTATTACAATAGTGTGTAGGGTGTGAATATAGGGGTGCATTCAGTCACAACGTAGTTGTAGTAATACTTATTACCTGATAGGATCAGAGCTGTGAGGTTTGATTCATTAATGTTTGCAAAGTGCTTTGAGATTCTTGGACAAACCATGCTGTATATTTATGGTGTGAAGTTGATCACCTGATACTTTCTTATTAGATAATTTTACTAAGTTATAAAGTTACATGACCAATGCTTTGTTTTAAAGCGCTGGAGTAAAACAGGTATAGCCCTGCCTAATAATAAGACTTTTCAAAGTGTTTTACAAATATTAATGAATTTTGCCTTACAACCCCCTCTGAGGTAGGAGAGCATGATTGTCCCTGTTTTGCAGATGAAGAAGCTGAGGCTCGTAACATACCCACAGTCACACACGGAGTTTGTGGGAGAGTCAAGAATGTAACTCAGATTACCTATTGAGTTAGCCACAAAACCTTTGTTCCCATCAACTTTATTTTGTTCTCAAGGGTGTCCAAGTGCAAGTAAAACAAAGCTAATATTTTTTTGTGATGATGCCTACGAAGTGAAACTCAAAGAAACAAGCTGCAATAAGAGTGCTAACGATGTGTGGCACAAGGAAGCTCTGAAATCGGCCATTATTCTGGCCCAATCAGCAGTTATACTCCTGAGTTCTTTCCTGAGATGAGAGAGACACATAAGTCTTCCTCACAAATGTTGCGGGTCAAAGTGCCTGATAATGGACTGTGTTGTTGTGTGGGACTGGAAGGCTTAAGGATTTGATTACTGGTTTCTGAGCCTTTCTTTGCTGGGACGCTGGTCTGAAGCCAGTCCTTGCTGGTGATAGAAAATAGTTATTTTTTTGGTTATGTTCCAGGTCAGAATTGAAGCACATTGGCATGGCAATGTGGGGAATGTTTGCACTGACCGCTATCCATGTTCTGTAGTTGCTAACCCAGCACTTTACCAGCACTAAGCTCACTTCCAAAAGTCTGAGAGAAAATATGAGTGAGAGGCGTTCTGTTTCACATCTCCATCTACAGTATTAACTACCTGCACAACAGTCTGGACCCTTAGACAACTCTCTTGCAAAGAAATCTAGAGTTTGCTTCTAGGAACTTGGCAAGGCTTTAAAGGCATTTGCCACCTGACCTACTTCTTAGAGATTTATCTTTGTTGAAGAGAAAGCTATGAATGTGTCAGGAATCCCACCCAAAATTTAAAGCCCAGGAAAAGGCATCATGGGCTTTGTGTGTGGAAGTGTATTTGGCTGCAGCTCACTGTGAGTTTGAATACTATAAAAATAGATGATCTGAGCTGTCATGTGGATTTGTGCATGTGCTAGGAGAACCGAGACACAAGAATTCACTCCTCATGGACTCATAGACTCATAGATATTAAGGTCAGAAGGGACCATTATGATCATCTCCTAATCCATGTTGAATGCTGTGCAGAGAAGCTTTTCCCCATGCTTTATGTTGCTTTCCTGAAGTTAGGTCACTCAGGTTTCAGAATCAATGTCTGACTTCCTCACATTCTGGGAGACAATTTTAGAAGCAGGATCTGAATGATCCTTACAGGAAAACCAAAAAATTGCTTAACACACTTTGCACGCTTACAACAAGCTCGGTTGATTGCAAATGGAATCATGTCACTGTAGGTTTTCAAACAACTAAGGCACAAAAATGCATCTTAAGAACTTCATGCAAACAGTCCTCCCAGGGAATGCTGTACAGACCAGAAGGACCTTAAAACATTTAGTGACATGTTGCACTAATTCCTTCAATACTACAAAATGGACAAAATAAGGATTTGATGCAGTTTCCAGTGAAGTGCATGTCAAGACTCCATTGAGCTCTGTGGCAGCAAGATCTAGCCTTGACTTAATATAGTGAACATTAGGGGGCAAATTCTTTTCTACGCTACACAAAAGGAACTCCACTGAAGTTGATGGGGTTGCACCAGTATTCATGAGAGGAGAATTTGGCCATTAGACTTTGTAATAGAAGAGCACATCAAGCAAAATACATAAAGACCACTGACAAAGCTTTTTTCATGAATATTGTAATGAACATAAGGAGACAAATCCAGGAAGGAAATATGGGAAGATGGTGCTGGGGCTAAAGCCTAGGACTGAGCACAATGGGCCAATATTTTCAAAAGTGACTTCATATTTTAGGTGCCTGACCTGAGTCACTTTATATGGTCCTGATTTTCAGAGAGCAGGAGCTCAGCACTTTCTGAAAATTAGGTTCCATTAAGGTGTCTCAAGTTGGGCAGCCAAAAATGTAGGCACCCAAAATCACTAGTCACTTTTTAAAATCTTGGCAAAGAAATTGGGGTTCTATACTTGGCTCTGCCACAGGGTACCTCCCTGGGCCTGACTTTCCCCACCTGCAAAATCCAGGCTGTTGTGAGGGTGAATTAATTAATGTGTGTGAAGGGCTTTGAGATCCTCAGAAGAAAGGTGCTGTGGACAGGTGAAGTGTTATTAGCAGTTACCGTGTGCGTCATGGCAGCAATTCACCTGAGTAAAAACAAAGTTATGAGTGTAATATAGTCTGCTTGACAGCAAAGACATATAATTATATGGTATGGACACTGGCCAGCTACTATATAAAAAGAACTTGAGGTGTGTGTGTGTGTTTTCAGTCACTTCCTAGCTGGAATCAGTCCAGAGGCTGCACATCCATTTGAATTACTCATAACGTTAACCTGCACATTACTGTGGTTAAAGGGTCAGGTCTTGGCCTTCTTGTAAATAGCTTGCTCTGTCCTGCCTTGAATCCCCTTGCCGACTGGAGACATATGTGCATGTTGCCCATTTGGCTGGCAGCCTGAAATATGTTACGTGCAGGCCTGGCCTGAGGTCACACGGGGTGCTTGTGACCATCAAGAGAGGAGCCATTGCATGCCCCACAACTAAAGCCTGTGAAAACAGCACTAACCCAGCCCGGATTCTGCTGAGGAGAGCTGTAAGGCCCAACAGTGGAGGGTCAGCCCTGCCTGTGTTCTGCGGGCAAGTGTTGTGAGACCCAGACTGGTATGGGGATGGGCAGGAGAGGGCGCTAGGGGTCTGTTAGTAGCCGCTTGCTAAATATTCTGCCATTCTCAGGAAGAGTTGGTTGGGGTGATTTCCCTGCCTCTGACAGAGCCAGGCCAGCTCTGAATATCACTGAACCCCCCTCCCAGAGATGAGTGATGCCTAAGGCTCAGAAAACAATACTTCTGAAAAGTAACAGTTTTCCCTCTGTTATGCACCAGATTGCACCATGTGTCATGTATTTTCAAAAAAAAAAAATATCTTGGGGAAGGAGACTCTCTTCTACAAGCACTGTTCCCCTCCCCCATGACAGTTCAGATTACACAAGCTGCCCCCAGGCTATGCTAGCAGCATGCTGTGCATATTTGTTTAGGAACAAGCTCCAGATACTCCTTGCACAATGCCCTTAGTACAAGTTTGTTTGTGCAGTGGTTTGGCTTTGGTTATGGTTATGAACAAGCAGTTTTGATTCAGTGGGGAAACAAATGATTCCGCAGACTCTCAGCCCCTCCTTTCTGCAAATGCCTAAAAGTACAGGCTTTTATCACCGGCTAGGGGAGAAAATATCTGTGGGAGCCTGTTGTTAAAATAGCAGCAGCATATTCCTGAACAGACAGGAAGCAGTGTGAGATCGACTTTGCTACGACACAAAGTGTAATGGCTGGTATGTGTCTTTTCTGAGCATCCATTAAAATGGACGCTAGGATAGTGTAACTAGTAAGAAGTTTTTCAACTCCCTGATAGTAAGGAGTTCTTTTCCAAGCTCTACAACTTACTGGCTGCCTGGCTTTGGGCAAGTTGCTCCATCTTATTCTGTGTCTCCATTTCCCCCATGCGTAAAATGGGGATAGTAATACCTACCTTCCTGAGGCGACGTCAGGCTTACTGGATCTCTTGTTTATAAAGGGCTTTGAGGTCATTGGATGTAAGGCTCTGTATAAATACACATAATTACATTATTATAACATTCCCAGTCTCATGTAGGTGCCATGCAGAATTTTGACAGCCATTCAGATGGTTAATGTTGTGAAGAATCATGTGGATAAAATGCATCTGCACCAGTGATTCTCCCGCACATGCGCTTGGTTACATAGATCATAGAATCATAGAATCATAGAATATCAGGGTTGGAAGGGACCTCAGGAGGTCATCTAGTCCCACCCCCTGCTCAAAGCAGGACCAATCCCCAACTAAATCATCCCAGCCAGGGCTTTGTCAAGTCTGACCTTAAAAATATCTTAAGGAAGGAGATTCCACCACCTCCCTAGGTAACGCATTCCAGTGTTTCACCACCCTCCTAGTGAAAAAGTTTTTCCTAATATCCAACCTAAACCTCCCCACTGCAACTTGGAGATCACAAATGTGATCTCAAAAAAAGGTATTGCTTACAGATGTGGTCTCCTCATCTCAAAAAAGGTATACTGGCATTAGAAAAGGTTCAGAAAAGGGCAACTAAAATGATTAGGGGTTTGGAACAGGTCCCATATGAGGAGAAATTCAAGAGGCTAGGACTTTTCAGCTTGGAAAAGAGGAGACTAAGGGGGGATATGATAGAGGTATATAAAATCATGAGTGGTGTGGAGAAAGTGAATAAGGAAAAGTTATTTACTTGTTCCCATAATATAAGAACTAGGGGCCACCAAATGAAATTAATGGGCAGCAGATTTAAAACAAATAAAAGGAAGTTCTTCTTCACACAGCGCACAGTCAACCTGTGGAACTCCTTGCCTGAGGAGGTTGTGAAGGCTAGGACTATAACAGGGTTTAAAAGAGAACTGGAGAAATTCATGGTGGTTAAGTCCATTAATGGCTATTAGCCAGGATGGGTAAGGAATGGTGTCCCTAGCCTCTGTTTGTCAGAGGGTGGAGATGGATGGCAGGAGAGAGATCACTAGATCATTACCTGTTAGATTCACTCCCTCTGGCGCACCTGGCATTGGCCACTGTCAGTAGACAGGATACTGGGCTGGATGGACCTTTGGTCTGACCCAGTATGGCCATTCTTATGTTCTTAAATGTGGGTCTGGAATATCATTTATTTTGGTCAATGGTATATCGACAGAGACCTGGTGGAGAGATTCTCCTTCCTGCACTGAGCAGGGATCATCAGTTAGGATCAAATGGGTGTAACATACACGAGCTAATTGTAGCTATTGCAGAGAAGCAGGCACTGGTGAGCCTTGGTCCTTTCAGTCTTCTGTGAAAAACTACACTTACAAAAACAACAAGGAGTCCAGTGGCATCTTAAAGACTCACAGATTTATTTATTTTACACTGATAGAGTCATGCACTATCCGGTCAAATAGGGACCTGGTTTTCTAACCATGTTGGCAATGCTGGTAAGAGTCCCACATATCCTCTTCCCCAGGGAAATGGAAGAAAGTATAATATACTACAACCTAGATCAGGCGTGGGAAACCTTTTGGCTTGAGGGCCACATCTGGGAGTAGAAATTATATGCGGGCCATGAATGCTCACAGAATTGGGGTTGGAGTGCAAGAGAGGGTGAGGGCTCTGGTTGGGGGTACGGGCTCTGGGGTGGGGCCAAAAATGAGGACTTCAGGGTGTGGGAGGGGGCTCTGGGCTGGGGAAGTGGGTTGCGGGGCAGGGGGGTGTGGGCTGTGGGATGGGGCTAGAGATGAGGAGTTTGGGATTAGGAAGGTGCTCTGGGCTGGGTTCTCTGGGCTGGGTTCAGAGGGCGGGAGGGGGATCAGGGCTGTGACAGGGAGTTGGGGTGCAGGCTGTGGGGTGGGGCTGGAGATGAGGGGTTTGGGGTTCAGGAGGGTGCTCCAGGCTGGGATCGAGGGATTTGGAGGGTTGGAGGGAGATCAGGGCTGGGGCAGGGGGTTGAGGCATGGAGAGAGACTCAGGGGTGCAGACTCCGGGTGGTGCTTACCTCAAGCGGCTCTCGGAAGAAGCAGCATATCCCTTCTCTGGCTCCTACACAGAGGCGCAGCCAGGCGGCTCTGCACGCTGTCCTGTCTGCAGGCACCGCCCCTGCAGCTCCACTGGAGTGCCGGAATTGGCCACTGGAGCGGGGCAATTGGAGTGAGTAAGAGCCAGAGGGGGGCCATGCCGCAGCTTCCAGTAGCCATGTGGAGCAGGCCCCGATCCTGCTCCCTGGCTGGAGCGCCGGAGCGAGCCAAGCTCCAGACCCTGTTCCCTAGCGGGAGATCGAGGGCCGGCGTAAAACAGCTGGTGGCCGGATCCAGCCCACGGGCTGTAGTTTGCCCATCCCTGACCTAGATGGAGCTACTATTAGGTGGGTACATAACTGGGGCTGGAAAACCGTTCCCAGAGAGTAGTTATCAGTGGTCACAGTCAAGCGGGAACATGACCTAGGAGGGAAGATTGAAGAAATTGGGTTTGTTTAGTCTGGAGAAGAGAAGACTGAGAGAAGAATCTCCTTCCTTAGAGGTTTTTAAGGTCAGGCTTGACAAAGCCCTGGCTGGGATGATTTAACTGGGAATTGGTCCTGCTTCGAGCAGGGGGTTGGACTAGATGACCTTCAGGGGTCCCTTCCAACCCTGATATTCTATGATTCTATGATAAGACATGATAAAAGTTTTCAAGTAAATTAAAGGTTGTTACAAGCAGGAGGGAAAAACATTTTTCTTCTTAACCTCTGAGGCTAGGACAAGAAGCAATGGGCTTAAATTGCAGCACAGGTGGTATAGGCTGGACATTAGGAAAAACTTCCTATCTGTCAGCGTGGTTAAGCACTGGAATAAATTGCCTAGGGGGGTTGTGGAATCTCCATCATTGGAGATTTTTAAGAGCAGGTTACACAAACACATGTCAGGGATGGTCTAGGTAATACTTAGCCCTGCCATGAGTGCAGGGGACTGGACTAGATGACCTCTCGAGGTCCCTTCCAGTCCTACAATTCTATGATTCTATGTTTATTGCAGTGGCAAGGAATCCTTAGCTCACAAAAGGCTGGAAATTTTTTCTACCGATTTCTTTCAATCTTCTGGAGACAAGACGCTATTCTTGACAAAACTTTTAATTTTTTAGAGGCATTTGAGTATTGATCTTGGGCAATTGAGAAAACTTGACAGGAGAGTCAAGTGAAAGATTTGATTTGGCTTCACCAGCCAAAGCACAGGCAAAGCCACTGATACTTCATATACATATGTGGCACATCACATGTCTGAGAGCAAAAATTTATATAAGACAGAGCCTATGGTCACTTTTAGCATCAGGAAGGGGATTATGGAAGCAAGTGGCTGGACTTGTCTCTCTGGCTTGTTCTCCATACTGAAGGTGAACACATCTTGATCCAAATTGAAGCTTTCCTTGCCTTGTCCTCTATATTAGATATAAAAGAAGTGGCACTCTGCAGAATAATATACTGAGATGGTCATTGAGAGAAGCTGCAATTAAGCATGCTCACTGGAAGCCTTAGTTTCCGCTGGAAACAATCATAACCCAGAATATCATAACGCAGCAATACATTGACAATCCAGGAACACAACTTCCTGGTACAAGTGCTGGAGGAACCAACTGGGGGCCGTGCCCCTCTTGACCTGCTGCTTACAAACAGGGAAGAATTGGTAGGGGAAGTAGAAGTGGGTGGCAACCGAGGCAGCAGTGACCATGAGATGGTTGAGTTCAGGATCCTGACAAGAAGAAGAAAGGAGAGTAGCAAAATATGGACCCTGGATTTCAGAAAAGCAGCCTTAGACTCCCTTAGGGAACTGATGGGCAGGATCCCCTGGGAGGCTAATATGAGGGGGGAAGGAGTCCAGGAGACCTGGCTATATTTTAAAGCAGCCTTATTGAGGGCTCAAGAACAATCCACCCTGATGTGCAGAAAGAATAGAAAATATGGCAGGTGACCAGCTTGGCTTAACAGTGAAATCTTCGGTGAGCTTAAACTCAAAAAAGAAGCTTCCAAGAAGTGGAAATTGGGACAGATGACTCCCTGGGAGGAGTATAAAAATATTGCTAGAGCATGCAGGCATGTAATCAGGAAGGCCAAGGCACATTTGGAGTTGCAACTAGCAAGGGATGTGAAGGGTAGCAAGAAGGGTTTCTACAGCTATGTTAGCAACAAGAAGTCGATCAGGGAAAGTGTGGGACCCTTACTGAATGGGGGAGGCAACATAATGACAGATGATGTGGAAAAAGCTGAAGTACTCAATGCTTTTTTTGCCTCGGCCTTCAAAGACAAGGTCAGCTCCCAGACTGCTGCACTGGGGAACGCAGTATGGGGAGGAGGTGAGCAGCCCTCAGTGGTGAAAGAACCGGTTAAGGACTATTTAGAAAAGCTGGACTTGCACAAGTCCATGGGTCCAGATCTAATGCATCCAAGGGTGCTGAGGGAGTTTGCTGATGTGATTGCAGAGCCATTGGCCATTATCTTTGAAAATTCATGGTGATCGGGGGAGGTCCCAGATGATTGGAAAAAGGCATATATAGTGCCCATATTTTTAAAAGGTTAGAAAGAGAAGCTGGGGAACTACAGACGGATCAGCCTCACTTCAGTCCCCAGCAAAATCATGGAGCAGGTCCTCAACTAATCCATTTTGAAGCACTTGGAGGAGAGGAAGGTGATCAGGAACAGTCAACATGGATTCACCAAGGGCAAGTCATGCCTGACTAATCTAATTGCCTTCTATGATGAGATAACTGGCTCTGTGGATATGGGGAAAGTGGTGGATTTGATATATCTTGACTTTAGCAAAACTTTTGATACTGTTTCCCACAGTATTCTTGCCAGCAAGTTAAAGAAGTATGGATTGGATGAATGGACTATAAGGTGGATAGAAAGCTGGTTAGATTGTCGGGCTCAACAGGTAGTGATCAACAGCACGATGTCTAGTTGGCAGTCGGTATCAAGCGGAGTTCCCCAGGGGTCGGTCCTGGGGCCAATTTTGTTCAACATCTTTATTAATGATCTGGATGATGGGATTAATTGCACCCTCAGCAAGTTCGCAGATGACACTGAGCTGTGGGGAGAGGTAGATATGCTGGAGGGTAGGGATAGGGTCCAGAGTGACCCAGACGAACTGGAGGATTGGGCCAAAAGAAATTTGATGAAGTTCAACACGGACAAGTGCAGAGTCCTGCACTTAGGATGGAAGAATCCCATGCACCACTAGAGGCTGGGGACCGACTGGCTAAGCAGCAGTTCTGCAGAAAAGGACCTGGGGGTGACAGTGGACGAGAAGCTGGATATGCGTCAGCAGTGTGCCCTTGTTGCCAAGAAGGCCAACGACATATTGGCCAGCAGATCAAGGGAAGTGATCATTCCCCTCTATTCGGCACTGGTGAGGCCACACCTGGAGTATTGCGTCCAGTTTTGGTCCCCCCACTACAGAAGGGATGTGGCTAAATTGGAGAGAGTCCAGCGGAGGGCAACGAAAATGATTAGGAGGTTGAGGCACATGACTTACGAGGAGAGGCTGAGGGAATCTGCAGAAGAGAAGAGTAAGGGGGGATTTGATAGCAGCCTTCAACTACCTGAAGCGGGGTTCCAGAGAGGATGGAGCTCGGCTGTTCTCAGCGGTGGCAGATGACAGAACAAGGAGTAATGGTCTCAAGTTGCAGTGGGGGAGGTCTAGGTTGGATATTAGGAAACACTATTTCACTAGAAGGGTGGCAAAGCACTGGAATGGGTTCCCTAGGGAGGTGGTGGGATTTCCATCCTTAGAGATTTTTAAGGCCTGGCTTGATAAAGCCCTGGCTGGGATGATTTAGTTGGTGTTGGTCCTGCTTTGAGGAGGGGATTGGCCTCCTGAGGTCTCTTCCAACCCTAATATTCTGTGATTCTAATATCATCTAATTTTGTCACATTGGGTAAATCAGGAGATGTAGGTTCTATTCCCAGCTCCAACACTGACTTTCTGTTTGGCCTTGGGCAAGTCACATATCTCTCTGGGTCTCCTTGACTTCCAAAAGAGGATAATAATGCTTCCCTATCTCATAGGGGCGATATGAAGCTAAATTTCTTAATGTTTGTACGGGGCTTGGAGATCCTTTGATGCAAAGTGCAGTAATAGGGCATGCCATCCATTTTGCTCAGGCAAGCAACTCTAGACCCGGATACGTCTCCATGGTGCTATAATGACTGAAAAATGTTTGCCAGCTGTTTATTCCCAGGGAATGAGCAGGTAGAAAGAATTTTCCCATTTGAGCTGGATCGTGAGCACTCTCCGCCTGTGGCTGCAACAATAAACTACCAGACTGGAATACCACTCAGTTCACCGTAGTACTTGAGAATCTTCCACCAGTGTGCACTAAGTGATGTGACTGACTAACATCTGTCATGGGTGGTTAATTCTCTCTCTCTCTCTCAACCAGTCCCTAGGTGAGAATCATATGTACAGTGTTCTGCTTTGTTAGGGTTTTTTAAAATATCTACACATGAGATGGAAAAGCCCTAAGGCCATCTTGTCTGTTTCCTTGTCCCAGGGCCCCTATCACAGAATCTAAGAATTTAAAAATGTCTTTTTCTTCCTTCTCAGAAAGAGATCCTGGTCCAGCTCCCTACGGGCACATTGCACCTCCCTGTGCCAGCCTGATCTAGTGTGTTCCAGGGAATGGCGGAATCCATCATGTAATGGAGGGCAGGCAGCTATTTCCACTGGGGGTGGGCAGCTTTAATTTCCATAGAGTGTCATAGGAGCATTAAATCATCATATCCCCTGACTGTGCCCCTCCCTCATAAACACTGCCATACTGGGAGCTGCACTGGCCTGCTTGGGGTCCCTAATTTAAGGAAGATTGTGGCTTTCTTGTGTTGCTGTAATCCTCCAATGAACCTTCTGCTGCCAGGATTCCTGCCCGCAAAGGCCATTGCAATGGACTGGGGCCCAATGCCTTTGGATCTTGGAATTGTTCTTCCAGTAAATCCCTTCAGATCATTGTTCATTTTTGTTGTTTTTTTTCTCTGATTTCCTTTTCTTTGTTGACCTATTTCTGGTTTTAAGTTGGCTGTGACTCAATGTGTTGCTCGCAGAGAGGAACTGTTGTCTTCCTGCTCAGCGCTGTTATGTCTTACTAGAAGAAACACACACCACATTATACAAATAATACAATACATAATTTCCTGCTGGAGAGAGGAAAAGAGAACAAAGAACCATAAATGACAGCTGCTAGTCACATTGCTTAATGCGCTTCAGGAAGGCACTCAGCTAACATGGTGATGAGAGCTGTATAAGAACCTGAATAGAAAGTATATAAACAGATGTTGAGCTCTGAGACACATAGAAACAATGAGATCCATGTTCTGATTCGGGTGTTTCATCTGGATTAATGCAAATTAGTAAATCACAATTTACTGAACTAAAAGAAAACATACTTTTTGATGCCTTCAAGTGCCGTAAGCCCCACATTTCTAACATTTCCTGAAAACTGTTGTAATCCCATAGGAAACATCATCAAAAAACCTAGTAGCACCTTCAAAATCTATTGCTGTGTCACTTAGAAATTTTAAAACAAACAAACAAACAAAAAAGCTTTTGCTTTTGCAGAGCCTACAATGTATGCTGATAGGTTACCCAGTGATAAGAGAAGAAACCCAAGAGGTGGCAAGTGGAAATGCTTTGTTAATTTCAAACTCCAAGGATACCAGAGCACTGTGATCCATGTCTGACAAATAGGTAGGGATGAGATTGACAATACAATTTCTCTCGCTGTCAATCTTCTATGAAGGTATTACAAATGAAAGAGAACAGGAAGATATTTCAATGCAATAATTTCTGGCTTGACACTGAGAGAGAGAGATAGAGAGAGAGATAGAGAGAGTGTGTGTGTGTGAAAGAGAGAGAGAGAGAGATTTGGAGGTATAGTGGCCAAATGTGCTAACCTTTTCTCTCTACAAATGGAAGGGGAGTTACTTCATGGTTAGAACAATGGGATCTGGGTAGTTGGACTTCTAGAGTCTCTTCTCACCACTGACTCATTGCCCAGCCAGTAAAACTGGTACAATATACTTACATTCTGGTGCTGTGAAGCTTATCAGTGTTTCAGAAGTGCTTTGAGACTGTTGGAGGAGACGTGCTATGGAAGGGAAAGTTTAGTTTTTCAAATTCTGGCTTAGATCACAGGTCAGTCAAGTTTGGTGTTATTATTTTTAGCCTTAGTTGGCATCACCATATGGTACATCCTCATTTGATCGTCCCTGCCCTATGAGGGACGGATGTAGCATGGGACATTTCAACACATTGGTTCAGAAATTGTAGAGGCACTACAAGCCATGTGTATAGGAGATCTCTATATTGCCAGCTGGCGTTATGCCTGGCTCCAGCTATGGCTATCTGCCCTTCCTTGTATCTCCGTATGTGCAGCGTCTTCTCTATCGCAAACTCTCGTGCAGGAAAATGACCTCTGAATCAGACAGAGTGTTGTCTGAAACTTCAGCTTGTCCAGCGTGACCTAACACGGAAGCTGCTGAAGTGAGCAGTCTATGCTGCAGTACAAAGAGCAGGCCTGATGCATGGAGATTTGAGAGCTCTTCTGCTGTACAGCAGCTCATTAAAGTAACCTCAATGGTAGAAACCAGGTTTTGTTTCATGTGTTTCACTTTCAGATCCATCCACAGCATTGGCCTGCTAAACCCAGGGTTGTGAGTTCAATCCTTGAGGGGGCCATTTAGGGATCCTGGGAAAAAATTGGGGATTGGTCCTGCTTGGAGCAGGGGGTTGGACTAGAGGACCTCCTGAGGTCCCTTCCAACCCTGTCTATGTTTTTACAAAATTCAAGACTATCATAGATATGCGCTGACGTAAAGAGCAGGCGGCAGACTGTCCCCTCCATTCCATTGGAAAGGAGGATCAGTCTGATGGAACTGGATGAGGAGATACAGAAGGGAGGATGCCACATCTAAAGCCTCGTTCTTCCCTTCCCCTGACCTCATGGAAACAACTTTCTGGGGGCACCATGAGGAACAGTCTCTGCAGGCTGGTAGAGGGAACACCACTATCCATGTTATTGTTCTTGAGGGAACCTCTAGGGAATCAGTGAGTATGATCTGGCGGGCCAATTCATGAAGGAAGAGAGAGAGAGTGTGTGTACATAATCTTTGCCATTTTGGAGACACCTTAGATATCTGCAATAGGTAGCTGGAGAATCAATCAGTTTTCCAAGCACATATGACCCTACGCATTTCAAATGTAAAGATGTTTCCTCTCTCTCCACCCCCCCCTTATTACTGGGTTAATATTGTTGTAAATAGTTATTTGTCTTTCCAAAGGTGAAGAGCTTCTTTCTAGAACACACAAGCCAAAGAACCTGATGTCATGATCCAACAATTAATATAAAACCTCTATCACACTGCATGGTGAAATGCAGTAGAAAATGGTGCAACAAAAGACAAATAGGGGCCTATGATCTCCTAAACTGTCCTAAAGTCAACATCTCTTTTTCCTCTTTCACTGGTATGGTCTGAGGGCTAGAGGACGGGACTCAAAGGAGCTGGGTTCTATTCCCAACTATATCATTGAATATCTCTGTACATGAATTCCCTGATCTGTAAAATAGGGAGAATAATATGCGCCAGTATTTGATAACCTGGGATGAAAAGGTTTATGGAAATACCAAGTATCACTGGGAAGTTGCTCAAAAGGGAGTAAAGGTAAACACACACATGAAAATAGAAATAGCAGTAGTGTGGTCTGTTACAGACAGTTGAGGATGTGACAAATCCTGGATTTGGACTGGATGGATACACAAATCCACACTGATAGTGGAGGTTTTTCAAATTGCTCCCATAATGTTCTGAAATGAATACAGGTAACAGATAGCCAGAAGTGGCTCTGTCCATTCTGCTGAGCCCTGGGGCTTAGTCAGTCAGTCATCAAAAGTACTCAGATTCCACCTGAATGATATTCCTGTGGCCAGAAATCATGCCCCTGTAGCAACTTAAGATATGGAGAGGCTGGTTGTGTGGTGAGGGGAGTAGCTATGAAGCTACTAGTCTTTAACAAGAACTTTGAGAGCTGGGAAAGATCCATAGCTTCTTCCTAAGATATTTGACTAAATGCATCCTTTGCCACCCAGTGCCTGTATCAACAGAAATCAGGGGGAGGGAAGAAATAGAATTATATAAGGTTTTTCCCCGCTGAGCCTAGAAACAAGGTATTCGTTAATTTTAGATGCATGTTTGTTGCTGCAGTGCTATAACAGCATGTCAGGTTTTATTAATATCTCAGGCAACTGGATGGTTCTGAGTCATGGAAAGTAGAAATGGCTATGGAGCTGTCCATTTCTTGACCACCACTTGAAAGCCAGTGCAGGCTGGTAGTGCCCCATATGAAATGAGTTTGATTATCTAAGCCCAGTTTCTAGTGGACAGATGTCCCTAGCGCAGCTGGCAGCAACTGGCACTCTTGTTG
The DNA here is from genome assembly GCF_965140295.1 of Lepidochelys olivacea. Lineage (NCBI taxonomy): Eukaryota > Metazoa > Chordata > Testudines > Cheloniidae > Lepidochelys > Lepidochelys olivacea. The sequence continues at coordinate 11,782,610 of NC_140411.1, forward strand.
GCAGTTTCAGCAGAGAAGGATTTAAGGGAGCTGGTGTTTGAACTACTCTCTAGCCCCAGGGATAGTGCCGCCTGGTTAGGATCAAGGTCCAGTATCTGGAGGGCGTGAGAGAAGTGTGTACCTGCTCTGGGGATAAATAACTCCAGTCTCTGGAGTCTCTCACCAGAAATGTCCATACTCAGTAACAGCAGTAACAACGAGGAGTCCTTGTGGCACCTTATAGACTAACAAATTTATTTGGGCATAAGCTTTCGTGGGCTAAAACCCACTTCATCAGATGCATGGAGTGGAAAATACAGTAGCAGGTATATATACACAGTACCTGAAAAGATGGGAGTTGCCTTCCCAAGTGGGGGGGGTCAGTGCTAATGAGACAATTCAATTAACAGTAGAATACCAAAGGAGGAAAAATCACTTTTGTAGTGGTAATGAGGGTGGCCCATTTCAAACAGCTGACAAGAAGGTGTGAGTAACAGTAAGGGGCAATTAGTATGGGGAAATTAGATTTTGTAATAACCCATCCACTCCCAGTCTTTATTCCGGCCTAATTTGATAGTATCCAGTTTGCAAATTAATTCCAGTTCTGCAGTTTCTCATTGGAGTCTGTTTTTGAAGGTTTTTGTTGTTGAAGAATTGCCACTTTTAAGTCTTGAGTCTTTAAGTTATTGAGTGTCCAGGGAGGTTGAAGTGTTCTCCTACTGGTTTTTGAGTGTTATAATTCCTGATGTCAGGTTTGTGTCCATTTATTCTTTTGCGTAGAGACTGTCCGGTTTGGCCAATATATATGGCAGAAGGGCATTGCTGTCACATGATGGCATATATCACATTGGTAGATGTGCAGGTAGCGATACTTTAAAGTTTCTCCCACATGTTCAATGGCCACCACACTTCTTATTTTTAAGGGATTGTTTTATTTAAATATAAGAAAGTTTGGGAAAAGAGTTTGTTTTTAGGTTACAACTTTCAATAGCAATAACTGTACTGAGTGGATTATTTTTTTGTCTCTGCAGTTTTTTGTGTTCTGCCATGGGTTTCTCCAGCTCTCCCAGCTCTTGCTATCTGGCTATCTGAAAAGCTCAATTTCAACAATTGAGAAGCGGTTTGGCTTGTCCAGTCAGACATCTGGATTGCTCGCTTCCTTCAATGAGGTAATCTCTGCTGTATTCAAAATTCTCTCTTTTAATCTCCCACCCACACAACTCTCCTGTACTCTTCTCTGTCCTAAGGAGGTCATTTGCAAAGTGTTTCAGAAGCTTTTTAATCTCTGTCTCCTACTGCAGGTTGGGAACACATTGCTGATCGTCTTCGTAAGTTACTTTGGAAGCCGAGTGAACAGGCCCCGGTTCATTGGCTGCGGCGCTATTCTTGTATCCATAGCTGGGTTTCTCATGTCTCTTCCTCACTTTATAATGGGGCTCTATGAATATGACCAGTCCATTGCCAGTAGGTACTCTAAATGTATATACTTTTTGGGAACAGGTAAAGGGGGAGACCTTTTCTTGAGGTTTCATTAACTGCAAAGCATAAAAATGTGGAATATGACACCAAAGAAGCAGATGTTGAACTTTTGTTTTCAGAAATTAAAATGTACTGGCCCCAAGAGGTAAATATTGACTGAGGTGGAGCCAAGAGAGGAATAACAAGAAAACAGCTCCTAGGCTGGAGTTAAAGAAAAGGAAAATGAGATCTAAAGCATTTACATTCTTAGATATACTGCTGCTTCCAGTTCCTGCTTCCCCTTTCATTATGATTATTTAGGGCACCAAATGTACCCTGGGTCCCTACCCCAAAGAGATTACAATCAAGGATCTATTCCTGCAAATCATTACTCACACAAGTTGTCCTTACACAAGTAGTCCCACTGAGTTCAGTCCAAATCAAGGAGAATACTTATGTGAGCAAGGGTTTGTAGGATGGGGCTTTAAACTGTAGGTGAAGGAAGAGGATTGGATGCAGTCAACAGCAGTGGTAGAGCAGTGACCATAGGCACAAGTGCCTGGATTTTAAATCTTTCTTTCTTTATTTGTGATTTCATTGATGCTTCCTTGTGGGCAAGGAGTAGTGTTCGTGGGCCTCATTGAAGAAGTCACTTTTAGGAAGGGACGTGAAGGAGGAGATGGTAGGATATGGAGGACCAGGTCAGGGAGGGGATTTACAGGCATCGGGGGCTTCATGGAAGAAGTTAGGAGATGAGAATGGAAGGAGAATATGCTGGTGGAGGTTAGTCATCCTACTCCTTGACCTCAAGGTTATAATCCCCAATCACAGTAATAATAGAAATCCTACTATCAGACTCCACAAAATCCTTTAGAAACTTCCCTAAGAGGCCTTTTCCCTGTTTCCTTGGATCACTGCAAAGGTACAGACCAGCCAGAACACAGCTGGGGTCACAGACTCGGTCTGCATTGTACTTTCCCATTAATATTTCCTCAGTTACAGCCACCAAAGGAAGATTTACGAAGTGCCTAATTCACAGCTATATCCAGGGAACAAGGGCTAACGAAAGTATGGAAACAAGTCCAACCTACACTTCATGACAGGCCCTTGGCTAGTGCAGATGTCTCCTGGGTCAGATGACTGATCTGTCAAACACAGAGGAAAAATCCAGAATTCTGTGTTGTTTGGGGGACTAAACAAAAATTCCAGAACTTTCAAAAGCAGCTGTTATGCTACACTTTTCAATATTCATTAATTATTTAGATAATTACTTTCAAGATAAATCTGTTATCTATTATTTCACAATTATTTATGATACCCAATTTTTTTTATCTCATGTCTCCATCTCCATTACACTGGTATCAATCCAGAGTAACTCCACCAGAGTCAGAGTAGATGAGATCAGACTGCTTCTTTAATTGGACTTGATTTTTATCCTTTTTGTATCCATCTATATTTTTAAATGTGACAGTTTCTGTACTTAGCTATGGAGTAACTTTTGGTTATTGCCATTGTTCTTTTATCATAATCATCTTTCACAGCTCAACAAATACATTTTATTTGTTTCTGATTGTCTTGCACAGTGTCGCAAATATGGATGTTAAATTAAGGCCTCCTGTTTATTTGATGTATATCTAGATGTATTTGCCATTGTTGTTAGGTAGGTTATTATTAACTAGATAAAGAGATTTTTAAAAAGAAACAAATATTGTACCAAATTCTGCTCTGTGTAACACTTGTGCAATTTCATTAGTCCATTGAGGCAGAAGGGGGTAACTGAAAGTAGAATTTAGCCCATCATTTGTTTAATTTGTAAACCATACATGGCTATAGAAATCACTCAGAGCCGGATTTCCCCTGGCCTCAGCAGCTGGCACGGGGTTGAGGAAAAGCCAGAGGTCAAGGACTATTTCAGCTCCTGCTTTGGAGAAATGTAGGGACTGCATGCTCTGTGTTGTATGCCAGGCGGCAGGATGAAAGCACTGTGCGGTGGAGCTGGGCTGGGGCACCAAGAAAGCAAGTTGTGTGCCAGACTGCAATCACTGCTTGTGTTCTGGAGAGCATGGGGAGGAATTAGTCCTCTGGAGGCACACTCAGTGACTGAGATCCCCATGGGGCTGTGTGACTGCACAGTCAGGACTGTAGCTAAGGGCCGCAACCTAACCCTCAGAGAGACAAACAGCAGCTCTGTATCTGATGCTATTTTACAGAGGATGTTTCACGTCTAAGGTTAGGTGCTCACCAACTTCGGCTTTGAGCACTTAGGGGTGTTGCATTTGCCTCCGCAGGTGTGTTCAGCAATTCTACTGATCTCTGCCAACCTGCTATATCCACCAGAAACCTCAGTGACACAGACTGCACCCCACATGCAGTGAAAGAAAACCGCGAGGTCCTGCTGATCCTGTTTATTGGCCAGGCTTTGCTAGGGATTGGAGGGGTCCCCATCCAGCCCTTTGGGATCTCTTACATTGATGATTTTGCCAGTGAGAGAAACTCACCTCTCTATTTAGGTAAGACTAGAACTGAGTCCCACCACGGTAAGAAAGAAAAGCAGCACTTATGCTGGGCTGGAGGGATCAGTTCCATGACAGGGTGTGACTGCTCAGCTCTCAAGAACAGACCCTTAGACTACAAGAAACTTCAAGTGTTTTTAATTTTGGCTGCTCCAGGGTATAAATAAACTCCTGAAACATATTTCACAAGGATTCAGGGTAACGAAGAATTGAGTCTTATGTATGTTCATGCTTTTCATCAGTAGTTGTCGTAAGAGGGCTTCCATGTAAAAGCTGAAGTAGATAAATTGAGGTAGCAAAAAAACATTTCAAAGAGCATGGCACAGTTTTTAATCTGAACAGTGCCAGCATATATCTTGAGTACCTTTCTGAATGTAATGGAGGTTTTACACGAGGAGTAACTGAAGTCAGAGTTTGGCCCCTGATGTACTGCGGAAGTCATAAGGGGTTCAGAGAAGAGTGACAAGAATGATTGAGGGCATAGAAAAACTCTCCTAAGGAGAGAGATTGAAAAGATTGGGATCGTTTACCTAGAAAGGAGAATTGGTAAAAGAATATACAATAATTACGGTATAGAAGAGGTAGATAAAGGATTTTGATTCTCTTTTTCACTTAAAACAACAACAAGGGGATATTAAATTAAATCAAAAGGTGGGAAATTCAAAACTGCTAAAAGGAAATACTTTTGCATACAACATGTAATTAGACTGTGGAACTCATTGCCACATCAAGTCCACGAGGCCAAGAATTTAAGCAAGATTGAAAGACAGATTGAACATTTATATGGATAACAAGAATATAGAGGTATAATTAATGGTAACAACATTTTTGGAAGGAATATTAGAACTCATGCTTCAGGGTTTATTAGATATCAGGATGAGACCTAATGTGGGGGTAGATTAACTCACACCTGCTCCTGCAAGTTTCTTACACCTTCCTCTGGTGCTGGCCCCAGTCAGAGACAGGATACTGGGCTGGATGGACTTTGGGTCTGACCTCATTTTGTAGTTCCTATTTTCCTGTGGTTTTGCATCTCATGTCCCCTGCATGCACTCCTCTCAAAGACAGAACCTTCCTGCTGAGTGGAAAATGCTTTCTTTTTGCAGGAATCCTGTTTGCTCTAACTATCATCGGACCTGGCGTGGCATTCATGTTAGGATCTGCCATTTTGCGCTTTTATGTGGACATTGACAAAGTTCCCCCAGGTGAGTTCATGTAGGTTCTGAGGGCCATTATCCATTCTTAATGCAGTGTGTGGGAGTGTGTGTGTGTGTGGGGAAACTTTCCTGTTATCATAGGCAATGTTATTTTAGATCTGAGAGCTAGCATCATGATGCCAAAAAAGTTAAAAAGATCTGAAGTGTGCAGCGACGCTGCTGTTCATCTGCCATCAAGTGAAGCAAAGCCTGGCTTCCTTTAACTCTGCTGACACATTTGTATATGCCTGAGTGCATTAACTGAGCTTCCTGTAATCATTCTGCTAGCGGCTTGCATGGTTCCGGGGGTGGTAAACCAAATACAGAAAGTGCTGTGATGGAACTCTCCGAATAATCAGATATGGCAAGTGGGTGCTTCCCTTCTAACTCAGGGTCACACACAAATGTTAGAGGGTTAGATCAAGCATGGCTGCTGCAGAAACTTCATGTTTTCCTCATGCTTTCTCCTTCCTCAATCATGGGGATCACTCAGACCTGTGCTGCAGCTCATTTCCAACATTGCCAGCACGAGTAGAATGAAGCCGACTTATCTGTCCTTACCATGCTCACCACTGTATTAGCTGGGTGCCCACAAGGATTACACCTTATTCAATATGCTTCTCTCGATTGCTTCTGAGTAGCCAGTGGTGCATGGGAACTGAACAGGTATGCACGTTCCACCCACTACCAGCGATCAGGGTGGGTGTGTAGGAGGAGGAGAGCAAAAATGAAAGGAGAGGAAAGAAAGGAGTGGAGGAGAGAAAGAAAAGAGACATGGAATGTGCAAAAAGAGAGGGTAACTGAGGAGGGGAGAGAGGCAGGGGGAAAGGAGACCAAAAACAAGGAGAAGAGACAAAGATCAGGGAGAGAAAAGGACAGTAATTGCCCTTAAAGTCATAGAATCATAGAATATCAGGGTTGGACGGGACCCCAGAAGGTCATCTAGTCCAACCCCCTGCTCGAAGCAGGACCAATTCCCAGTTAAATCATCCCAGCCAGGGCTTTGTCAAGCCTGGCCTTAAAAACCTCTAAGGAAGGAGATTCTACCACCTCCCTAGGTAACGCATTCCAGTGTTTCACCACCCTCCTAGTGAAAAAGTTTTTCCTAATATCCAATCTAAACCTCCCCCACTGCAACTTGAGACCATTACTCCTCGTTCGGTCATCTGCTACCATTGAAAACAGTCTAGAGCCATCCTCTTTGGAACCCCCTTTCAGGTAGTTGAAAGCAGCTATCAAATCCCCCCTCATTCTTCTCTTCTGCAGGCTAAACAATCCCAGCTCCCTCAGCCTCTCCTCATAACTCATGTGTTCCAGACCCCTAATCATTTTTGTTGCCCTTTGCTGGACTCTCTCCAATTTATCCACATCCTTCTTGAAGTGTGGGGCCCAAAACTGGACACAGTACTCCAGATGAGGCCTCACCAATGTCGAATAGAGGGGGACGATCACGTCCCTCGATCTGCTCGCTATGCCCCTACTTATACATCCCAAAATGCCATTGGCCTTCTTGGCAACAAGGGCACACTGCTGACTCATATCCAGCTTCTCGTCCACTGTCACCCCTAGGTCCTTTTCCGCAGAACTGCTGCCTAGCCATTCGGTCCCTAGTCTGTAGCTGTGCATTGGGTTCTTCCGTCCTAAGTGCAGGACCCTGCACTTATCCTTATTGAACCTCATCAGATTTCTTTTGGCCCAATCCTCCAATTTGTCTAGGTCCTTCTGTATCCTATCCCTCCCCTCCAGCGTATCTACCACTCCTCCCAGTTTAGTATCAACCGCAAATTTGCTGAGAGTGCAATCCACACCATCCTCCAGATCATTTATGAAGATATTGAACAAAACCGGCCCCAGGACCGACCCTTGGGGCACTCCACTTGATACCGGCTGCCAACTAGACATGGAGCCATTGATCACTACCCGTTGAGCCCGACAATCTAGCCAGCTTTCTACCCACCTTATAGTGCATTCATCCAGCCCATACTTCCTTAACTTGCTGACAAGAATACTGTGGGAGACCATGTCAAAAGCTTTGCTAAAGTCAAGAAACAATACATCCACTGCTTTCCCTTCATCCACAGAACCAGTAATCTCATCATAAAAGGCGATTAGATTAGTCAGGCATGAGTTGCCCTTGGTGAATCCATGCTGGCTGTTCCTGATCACTTTCCTCTCATGCAAGTGCTTCAGGATTGATTCTTTGAGGACCTGCTCCATGATTTTTCCAGGGACTGAGGTGAGGCTGACTGGCCTGTAGTTCCCAGGATCCTCCTTCTTCCCTTTTTTAAAGATTGGCACTACATTAGCCTTTTTCCAGTCATCCGGGACTTCCCCGGTTCGCCACGAGTTTTCAAAGATAATGGCCAATGGCTCTGCAATCACAGCCGCCAATTCCTTCAGCACTCTCGGATGCAACTCGTCCGGCCCCATGGACTTGTGCACGTCCAGCTTTTCTAAATAGTCCCTAACCACCTCTATCTCCACAGAGGGCTGGCCATCTCTTCCCCATTTTGTGATGCCCAGCGCAGCAGTCTGGGAGCTGACCTTGTTAGTGAAAACAGAGGCAAAAAAAGCATTGAGTACATTAGCTTTTTCCACATCCTCTGTCACTAGGTTGCCTCCCTCATTCAGTAAGGGGCCCACACATTCCTTGGCTTTCTTCTTGTTGCCAACATACCTGAAGAAACCCTTCTTGTTACTCTTGACATCTCTGGCTAGCTGCAGCTCCAGGTGCGATTTGGCCCTCCTGATATCATTCCTACATGCCCGAGCAATATTTTTATACTCTTCCCTGGTCCAACCTTCCACTTCTTGTAAGCTTCTTTTTTATGTTTAAGATCTGCTAGGATTTCACCATTAAGCCAAGCTGGTCGCCTGCCATATTTACTATTCTTTCGACTCATTGGGATGGTTTGTCCCTGTAACCTCAACAGGGATTCCTTGAAATACAGCCAGCTCTCCTGGACTCCTTTCCCCTTCAAGTTAGTCCCCCAGGGGATCCTGGCCATCCGTTCCCTGAGGGAGTCGAAGTCTGCTTTCCTGAAGTCCAGGGTCCGTATCCTGCTGCTTACCTTTCTTCCCTGCGTCAGGATCCTGAACTCAACCAACTCATGGTCACTGCCTCCCAGATTCCCATCCACTTTTGCTTCCCCCACTAATTCTACCCGGTTTGTGAGCAGCAGGTCAAGAAAAGCACCCCCCCTAGTTGGCTCCTCTAGCACTTGCGCCAGGAAATTGTCCCCTACGCTTTCCAAAAACTTCCTGGATTGTCTATGCACCGCTGTACTGCTCTCCCAGCAGATATCAGGAAAATTAAAGTCACCCATGAGAATCAGGGCATGCGATCTAGTAGCTTCCGTGAGCTGCCGGAAGAAAGCCTCATCTACCTCATCCTCCTGGTCCGGTGGTCTATAGCAGACTCCCACCACTACATTACTCTTGTTGCACACACTTCTAAACTTAATCCAGAGACACTCAGGTTTTTCTGCAGTTTCGTACCGGAGCTCTGAGCAGTCATACTGCTCCCTTACATACAGTGCTACTCCCCCACCTTTTCTGCCCTGCCTGTCCTTCCTGAACAGTTTATAACCATCCATGACAGTACTCCAGTCATGCGAGTTATCCCAGCAAGTCTCTGTTATTCCGATCACGTCATAGTTCCTTGACATCACCAGGACCTCCAGTTCTCCCTGCTTGTTTCCAAGGCTTTGTGCATTTGTATATAAGCACTTGAGATAACCTGTTGATCGCCCCTCATTCCCAGTATGAGGCAGGAGCCCTCCCCTCACAGACATTCCTGCCTGTGCTTCCTCCCGGTATCCCGCTTTCCCACTTACCTCAGGGCTTTGGTCTCCTTCCCCCGGTGAACCTAGTTTAAAGCCCTCCTCACTAGGTTAGCCAGCCTGCTGGCAAAGATGCTCTTCCCTCTCTTCGTAAGATGGAGCCCGTCTCTGCCCAGCACTCCTCCTTCATGGAACACCATCCCATGGTCAAAGAATCCAAAGCCTTCTCTCCGACACCACCTGCGTAGCCATTTGTTGACTTCCACGATTCGACGATCCCTACCCCGGCCTTTTCCTTCCACGGGGAGGATGGACGAGAACACCACTTGCGCCTCCAACTCCTTTCCTTGAAGCCTTTCCAGTTTCATTTGTACTGCACAATGTTAGGAGAGCATTTGTGGGATTTGCTGGGCATGGGAAAGATCTCTAACACTCTCGTAACATCAGCCTGTCAGCAAAGGCAAAACTAGAAACTACCACAGAAGGTAGGGAGGGTCAAAGAAGATCCACCCAGTCAGCACAGAGTTGTAACAGGGATGTGTACTGTGGAAAAGCCTAAGAACAAAACTGATGCTGCTGTCTCAAGAAGAGCTGGCTCAGGCACCAGGGAGGGCAGCGGCCCTGAGGAGGGGCTAAATAGCTGGTTGTCATTCTAAAAAGGATGGCAGGATGGGCAGGGATGGTGTCTCTAGCCTCTGTTTGCCAGAAAAAAATTAATCGCAATTAATCACACTGTTAAACAATAATAGAATACCATTTATTTAAATATTTTGGATGTTTTCTACATTTCAAATATATTGATTTCAATTACAACACAGAATACAAAGTGTACAGTGTTCACTTTATATTTATTTTTGATAAGTATTTGCACTGTAAAAAAAAAAGAAATTGTATTTTTCAGTTCAACTAACACAAGTACTGTAGTGCAATCTCTTTATCATGAAAGTTGAACTTACAAATGTAGAATTATGTACATAAGAATGGCCATACTGGCTCAGACCAAAGGTCCATATAGCCCAGTATCCTGTCTTCTGACAGCGGCCAATGCCAGGTGCCCCAGAGAGAATGAATAGAACAGGTCATCATCAAGTGATCCATTCCCTGTCTCCCATTCCCAGCTTCTGGCAAACAGAGGCTAGGGACACCATCCCTGCCCATCCTGGCTAATAGCCATTGATGGACTTATCCTCCATGAATTTATCTAGTTCTTCTTTGAACCCTGTTATAGTCTTGGCCTTCACAACATCCTCTGGCAAAGAGTTCCACAGGTTGACTGTGCCTTGTGTGAAGAAATACTTCCTTCTGTTTGTTTTAATCCTGCTTTCTATTAATTTCATTTGGTGACCCCTAGTTCTTGTGTTATGAGAAGGAGTAAATTAAACTTCCTTATTTACTTTCTCAACACCAGTCATGATTTTATAGACCTCTGTCATATCCCCCCTTAGTCATCTCTTTTTCAAGCTGAAAAGTCCCAGTCTTATTAATCTCTTCTCATATGGAAGCTGTTCCATACCCCTAATCATTTTTGTAAAATTTTAGAGCCTGCAAGTCCACTCGGTCTTACTTCTCAGCCAATCACTCAGACAAACAAGTTTGTTTACATTTGCAGGAGATAATGCTTGCCCGCTTCTTGTTTGCAATGTCACCTGAAATCGAGAACAAGCGTTCTCATGGCACTGTTGTAGCTGGCATGCCAGATGCGCTAAAGATTCATATGTGCCTTCATGCTTCAACCACCACTGCGTCCATGCTGATGACGGGTTCTGCTCGATAATAATCCAAAGCAGTGCAGACTGATGCATGTTCATTTTCATTATCTAGTCAGATGCCACCAGCAGAAGGTTGATTTTCTTTTTTGGTGGTTTGGGTTCTGTAGTTTCTGTATCGGAGTGTTGCTCTTTTAAGACTTCTGAAAGCATGCTCCACACCTCGTCCCTCTCAGATTTTGGAAGGCTCTTCAGATTCTTAAATCTTGGATATAGTGCTGTAGCTATCTTTAGAAATCTCACATTGGTATCTTCTTTGCGTTTTGTGAAATCTGAAAAGAAAGTTTTCTTAAAACGAACAACATGTTCTGGGTCATCGTCTGAGACTGCTATAACATGAAATACATGGCAGAATGCGGGTAAAACAGAGCTGGGGACATAGAATTCTCCCCCAAGGAGTTCAGTCACAAATGTAATTAACACTTTTTTTTTTTAATGAGCATTATCAGCATGGAAGCATGTCCTCTGGAATGGTGGCCGAAGCATGAAGGGGCATATGAATGTTTAACATATCTGGCATGTAAATACCTTGCAATGCCAGCTACGAAAATGCCATACAAATGCCTGTTCTTCCTTTCTAGTGACATTGTAAATAAGAAGAGGGCAGCATTATCTCCTGTAAATGTAAACAAGCTTGTTTGTCCTAGCGATTGGCTGAACAAGAAGTAGGACTGAGTGGATTTGTAGGCTCTGAAGTTTTACATTAATTTTGGTTTTGAGTGCAGTTATGTAACAAAAACAAATCTACATTTGTAAGTTGCACTTTCACGACAAAGAGATTGCACTACAGTATGAGGTGAATTGAAAAATACTATTTCTTTTGTTTATCATTTTTACAGTGCAAGTATTTGTAATAAAAATAATATACTCTTTAATTTCAGTTACAACACAGAATACAATATATATGAAAATGTAGAAATATCCAAAATTTTTAATAAATTTAAATTGGTATTCTATTGTTTAACAGTGTGATTAATCATGATTAATTTTTTGAGTTAATTGCGTGAGTTACCTGCAATTAATCAGCAGCCCTAGTTGGAAATAAATATACTTAGTCCATTCACAAACATAAATATGTCTCACAGTTCCTCTATAAGGTATTATAAGCATAGGCATGACATGATTTGCCCAAGGTCACTGTACCAGAGCAACATTGTCTGCTTACTCAATCCATGCTTAAACCGCTAGAGCACAGCTCTTCCTAGCCCATAATCCAGGTGGTGTTATGTGGGGATGGAGCTGTAAATTCCAGAACTTTGGAGTTTTGCATATTGTAGGCTTGCTTTGTTCTAGAAGCAGTAAGTGGCTGCACATAATGTAACCCTGTGACCCTTCCTCTGCCCTTGTCAGCTTTGGCTGGATCCTGCCTCCTAGTGTCCCTTAGAAAGACTTCAAAAAGTAAATTCTGAAGGAACAGAATCAATAGTTCTTTTCAAGCAAAGTCCCTTTTTCTTAGTTCCATTTTCTTGACTCAAAAACCAGAGGGAAACTATTCTCTCTGAAAGACTGGCCCTATATTAAAATGCTTTTGATTTATAATTATGCAGCATTGCTGTAGCCTTGTTGGTCCCAGGATATTGGAGAGGCAAGATAGGTGAGATAATCTCTTGTATTGGACCAACTTTTGTTGGTGAGAGAGGCAAGCTCTTCTTCAAGTCTGGGAAATGTACTCAGAGTGTCATAGCTAAATACAAGGTGGAACAGTTTTTTAGTGTAAGTATTTAACATATATTTCAAGGGACCATTCAAGATGAAGTGGCCCAGTAGCACCTGATTGTCGATAAAAGATTTCTTGGTGTGCTTGGGGTGGCTACTGGATCTGTGAAGGGAAGTGTGGTGATCCATGGGTTTCTTATGTGTTAACTGCTTATGCTAAACAATCGGTTCCACCTTGTATTTAGCGGTGACACTCAGAGTACATTTCCCAGACCTGAAGAAGAGCTCTGTGTAGCTTGAAAGCTTGTCCCTCTCACCAACAGAAGTTGGTCCAATAAAAGAGATTACATCACCCAGATCGTCTCTTCAATTTATATAACAGCTTTTACTCTGATGGACCCTCAAACTCTGCACAATCCACAGATACCTAATATCACAGAAACAACTATCTCTGGCAGGAGGGTAGCAGCCAACTGACATGCAGCAGGCTATACACATGGGGCAAAGGGAAATCTGGATCAAGGACACTGGACAAACTCTTATGAAAACTGCCATGGGATTGTTCATATCTGTGCAGAACAAACAAAGCCCCAGTTTTAAAGTCTGCAGCAAAAGACCCTGAAGTGGTAAGTGGCTTGGCACTCAACTTACCTGCCTCACGCTGTTGAAGGGATGGATTGACCATGGTGGGGATTGTGGTCCCAGGGGCTCTGCAAACCTGATGCTTAGATCTTCTAAGACATCCCCTCAGACTAAAGCTAAGTGAGGAATATGTCTGAGTAACTGGAGAGCTCCCTCTACCTGTGCTGTCTTCAGATAGGAAAGTAATTGGCTATTGAGTGAGAGGGAAAGGAGGAAGCGCAGAAAGTGGTGGCAGTGGTAGCTAGTCATGCAAAAATAAGGCTAACCCAGTCTCATGATTCTTGGCTAAACCTTGTCCCTGTGCAATTCCAGAAGGAATTTTAACCCCCACATACAGCACTACACAACTGGCTATGTGCATTGTGGAGGTAGGAGGTTATTACCTTCCTCCGAATCATGTTACCAACCCCTTCCAGAGACAAGTGGACCAGATGGTCCATCTGGCTTATCTGATACGGCAAATCCTAAATTTCTAATCAGACCCCATATGGCAATAACCAGCTGGCATGTTACATCCTAACAGTTGTGTAAGAGATGCTGTTCACTTATCCTTTAGGACTAGTTTCCTAGAACTAGGCTTAAAATTGATATCTAACCGCAGGAATTCCATGATCTGTAGAAATACTCCTTGGTTAAAACTGATTATATTGAGAAATTGCATCCTGACTTCTGAAGTTCATGTTTTATTTAGGCCCAGTACCTCCCCACAGTGTGTGTCATCTTTAGCAGGAAGCTGCTCTTATTTTGTGAGAAAGGGAAAAAACATTCCAGATGTTCTGTCTGCTCATGCAACCGGGGGGCGTGGGGGGTGGGGGCAACGGTCATTCAAACTGGAGGAAAAAGCAGAAGGGGGAGGAAGAGATGGAAGTTACCAAAAGATTTTGTATAATTGGTCAATTTGGGCTGTATATTGGAGATGCCTTAAAAGGGAGTGTTGTCTAACCATGAGACTAGCAGAGTGGGAGTCTGGTTCCCTGGGTCCTACTCCTGGCTTGGCTGCTGAGAGTAGGCAAGTTATTAAAGCCAAAATATTCAAACTTGGGTGCCTAAATTTAGATGCTTAAATTAACATTTAGTGGATTTCTTTAATGCTATTTAGAGCATTTCTTTAATGCTATTTAGAGCTATTTAATGCTATTTAATATTTAGAGCTATTTAATGCTATTTCTTTAATGCTATTTAGAGCTGGCTGTATTGTAAAGAATCCTTATTGAGGTTACAGGGACAAACCATCCCGATGTGTCGAAAGAATAGTAAATATGGCAGGCAACCAGCTTGGCTTAACAGTGAAATCCTTGCTGATCTTGAACACAAAAAAGAAGCTTACAAGAAGTGGAAGATTGGACAAATGACCAGGGAAGAGTATAAAAATATTGCTTGGGGATGCAGGAGTGAAATCAGGAAAGCCAAATCACACCTGGACTTGCAGCTAGCAAGAGATGTTAAAAGTAACAAGAAGGGTTTCTTCAGGTATGTTAGCAACAAGAAGAAGGTCAAGGAAAGTGTGGGTCCCTTACTGAATGAGGGAGGCAACGTAGAGACAGAGGATGTGGAAAAAGCTAATGTACTCAATGCTTTTTTTGCCTCTGTCTTCACGAACAAGGTCAGCTCCCAGACTACTGCACTGGGCAGCACAGCATGGGGAGGAGGTGACCAGCCCTCTGTGGAGATAGAAGTGGTTCAGGACTATTTAGAAAAGCTGGACGAGCACAAGTCCATGGGGCCAGATGTGCTGCATCCGAGAGTGCTAAAGGAGTTGGTGGCTGTGATTGCAGAGCCATTGGCCATTATCTTTGAAAACTCATGGTGATCGGGGGCGGTCCCGGACGAATGGAAAAAGGCTAATATAGTGCCCATCTTTAAAAAAGGGAAGAAGGAGGATCCTGGGAACTACAGGCCAGTCAGCCTCACCTCAGTCCCTGGAAAAGTCATGGAGCAGGTCCTCAAGGAATCAATTCTGAAGCACTTAGAGGAGAGGAAAGTGATCAGGAACAGTCAGCATGGATTCACCAAGGGCAACTCATGCCTGACTAATCTAATTGCCTTCTATGACGAGATAACTGGCTCTGTGGATGAGGGGAAAGCAGTGGACATGTTGTTCCTTGACTTTAGCAAAGCTTTTGACACAGTCTCCCACAGTATTCTTGCCAGCAAGTTAAAGAAGTATGGGCTGGATGAATGGCCTATAAGGTGGATAGAAAGCTGGCTAGATTGTCGGGTCCAACAGGTAGTGATCAATGGCTCCATGTCTAGTTGGCAGCCGGTATCGAGTGGAGTGCCCCAAGGGTCGGTCCTGGGGCCGGTTTTGTTCAATATCTTCATAAATGATCAGGAGGATGGTGTGGACTGCACCCTCAGCAAGTTTGCAGATGACACTAAACTAGGAGGAGAGATAGATGCGCTGGAGGGTAGTGATAGGGTACAGAGGGACCTAGACAAATTAGAGGATTGGGCCAAAAGAAATCTGATGAGGTTCAACAAGGACAAATGCAGAGTCCTGCAGTTAGGACGGAAGAATCCCATGCACCGCTACAGACTAGGGACCGAATGGCTCGGCAGCAGTTCTGCAGAAAAGGACCTAGGGGTTACAGTGGATGAGAAGCTGGATATGAGTCAACAGTATGCCCTTGTTGCCAAGAAGGCCAATGGCATTTTGGGATGTATACATAGGGGCATTGCCAGCAGATCGAGAGACGTGATCGTTCCCCTCTATTTGATATTGGTGAGGCCTCATCTGGAGTACTGTGTCCAGTTTTGGGCCCCACACTACAAGAAGGATGTGGAAAAATTGGAAAGAGTCCAGCGGAGGGCAACAAAAATGATTAGGGGACTGGAACACATGAGTTATGAGGAGAGGCTGAGGGAACTGGGATTGTTTAGCCTGCGGAAGAGAAGAATGAGGGGGGATTTGATAGCTGCTTTCAACTACCTGAAAGGGGGTTCCAAAGAGGATGGATCTAGACTGTTCTCAGTGGTAGCTGATGACAGAACAAGGAGTAATGGTCTCAAGTTGCAGTGGGGGAGGTTTAGGTTGGATATTAGGAAAAACTTTTTCACTAGGAGGGTGGTGAAACACTGGAATGCGTTACCTAGGTAGGTGGCGGAATCTCCTTCCTTAGATATTTTTAAGGTCAGGCTTGACAAACCCCTGGCTGGGATGATTTAGTTGGGGATTGGTCCTGCTTTGAGCAGGGGGTTGGACTAGATGACCTCCTGAGGTCCCTTCCAACCCTGATAGTCTATGATTCTATGATTTAGCAGGTGGAAGTAAGGAAGAGATTCAGCATTATGTGATAAGTCAGCTCTCCATGGTCCACCAGCAAATGTTCTGTGGACCTCCAGGGATCCACAGCCCCCAGCATGGGAGCCATTGCTCTGGAGCACTCAGCAAAATTAATTTGTTAGGGACAGATGGACACATCCAATATAGCCCATTTCCTGCAGTCAGAGGGGTAGGGGTGAAGACAGTGGTGGCCCTCACTTCTTCCCCTCATCTGTGTTTCTAATTTGTGTTTATTTGCTTGTATTTCAGAGGAAATTCAGCTCACTAACAAAGATCCTCGATGGGTTGGAGCCTGGTGGCTCGGCTTCCTGGTCGCAGCCACTCTCGTGGCCTTATCTGCCATCCCTTATTTCTTCTTCCCAAAAGAAATGCCTAAAGAGGTAAGAACTGGAATGGAGACAGGCAAGGTCAATTGCACAAATCATTCAGCTGATTTAAACAATTAAGTTCTCTTAGCTCCCATGGCGGGTGAGTTTACTCTAGGTTGGGATGTGAGGGGATGATGATCTCAGTGAGACTTTCCTGAAGCTGGTTGGGCAGTGCTGTGATGCTGAAGTCAGACAAGGTGTAGAATATCAATATGCTGTGAAGAATATGTTATAAATGTGCTGTTGTACACATGCCACCTCTCTCTCTCTGCTTCCCTTGTGGGCCATGTGCCTTCTAGAGATGGCCGTGTGCTGTGAAGTTTGTATCCAGATTCAAACTTCTCAAAAGTACAAAGGGCTTCTGACGGATGTTCTGATTTGAACTCTTCTCTAGTGTCTGTAGCCCTTACTAGCTCAGATCGGATAAACTAAGCAGAGTCCAGCCTGGCCAGGACTTCGGTAAGAGGCTACCAAGAAAAACCCAGAGTGCTGCTGATAGTTTAGTAGGTGGCATTCTTCCCTCTCCAGAGGTGCAAAAAACAATGGTATGGAATCCCTATTCTATTCTATTCTATTCTATTCTGCATAGGTTCTTATACCATGCTCATCCCTGTAGTATCTGAGTGCCTTCCAGTAGTGTATTAAGCAAAATGACTACACATCTGTCCCTGACCATGTGACCCATGGTACTTTTCACAAATACTTCCCCAAATTCTACTGTGGATTAGTATATTTTGCTACATAACACTACGCATTTTATTTCAACTGGTGAAGTGATTTTTCATTTCCTGTTGAAGGGGAGAATCTTGCAACCTTTACTCATTTAAGTAGCTCTTTTGAAGTCCACAGGGATACTTCCATGAGCAACCATTCCTCTATCTCACAGGTGACTGCACATCAGTGGTGGGAATATTATACTTATGTTCATAATATGTAGTCTGAATGGCACGGTGGGACCCTTCTAACTAAAGGGATGTGGTCTAAATCTAAGATATTATCCTCATGGTGTTTGAAAATGCCTTTCAAGGGTACTTCTGCTGATGAGTCAGCTTCTCAGCTGTACTGTTCTTTCCCCAAGATCTCTCTCCTCAACCTTCTTCAACCAGACTGAGACTGGTATAGTAATGACAGGTTTCAGAGTAGCAGCCGTGTTAGTCTGTATCCGTAAAAAGACAAGGAGGCCTTTTGGCACCTTAGACAATAACAAATTTATTAGAGCATAAGCTTTCGTGAGCTACAGCTCACTCGCTCACGAAAGCTTATGCTCTAATAAATTTGTTAGTCTCTAAGGTGCCACAAGTCCTCCTTTTGGTATAGTAGTGTCCCTCTTGTTCCCTTTAAACCTTTGACTTTCCTTTGGGTTCAGGGACAAATCAGCAGCTGCATCAGAGGCCAGTCTCATCTATCACCATTTATAAGTGAATTGCCTGCTAGCCCAAAGGAGTGAGAGATTTCAGATTACTCCCTTTTCCTGTTCCTCCCCTTTTTAATGCTCCCAAACCAAAATACATATAATCACTTGCGTGCTGTGCAGCATAATAGCTTCATGGAACAATAGGCACCTTCCATTCTGCCCAGTGTTTCAGTAACACTGTCAGGGGCGGTATGAGCCAGTGAATGGGGAGCAATGGATTGAGAGACAGGCAACTCTGGATCTGTTCCAGTTCTGCCAAGTAGAATCACCAGAGATGTCAATCCTGAAACTTTCTTCAGCACTAAATTCACACAGAAAATGCCCCTTCCACACACACACACTTTTTGTCACCAAAACCGAGCACACGTAAAGAACGTCACCCTTTGAGGAGGTATCTTTGTCTCTCTTGGCTCAGGGTTGTGACATTTCCTCTCTTGCCATGCAGCATTCCATCAGCAGTGCCCAGCGACATCCCTTCGTATTGCTGGCATTTCACAGCCCCCTGGCTCTGCATGCAGCATTCCATCAGCAGTGCCCAGCGACATCCCTTCGTATTGCTGGCATTTCACAGCCCCCTGGCTCTGCATGCAGCATTCCATCAGCAGTGCCCAGCGACATCCCTTCATATTGCTGGCATTTCACAGCCCCCTGGCTCTGCATGCAGCGTTCCATCAGCCTCACACTTCCGGTGTGAGGTGCCCTGACTCCTCGTGGGGCATTTAATCTCTGTTACAATGTACAAGCCTGCATTAGAAACGTCACAGTGAGGCTCCCTGTCAGTGCCACAGGGGGGATAACACCAATAGAAGTACTAAAAGTGACTGGACACTAAATTGGTAGATTAGATGGAATATGGAGCAAAGCTCTGTAGTATGGATTAAAGGAGAGAAACTTGTCCTAATGCTTTAAAGCCTGATTTCTAGCAGCGCTCCCAGCTTCAGATGAGGTCAGTGGGAGCTACTATTAATTATTATGATTATTCCCACATATGGGTGTCTGATAAGGCCTTTTCCTGACTGCCAAGATTAGCCCCGGGCAATGTCTGGGATGGTTATTTCATTTACTTTTTTACTTGAAGAAATCTGGATTTTCAACAATGACCCTGTGGTATACAACTGATGGGTGAGCTGCTGAGCCCATACGGTGCCCCACTGAAGTCTGTGGGCTCTGCACAGGTGCAGCAGTCTGCTCTCACGGTGCCAGGCTGGGGGCCTAGCTCCTTGAACCCACAATGTGCGGAGAGCCTCCTAGCACATGCTGAGCCCCCACAGCTCCTACCAGCATCAGTTAGTAGAGTTCAGGAGCACTGTGGATGCCGAAAGGAGTCAGGATATTCAGCAGATCAGAGTCTGAGTAAATCACAACTTCACCCGGATGTTGCCCCTCCCTTTACTGGGTGCCGAATGGGGAGCACTCTGGAAGAAACATGTGGCCCCTGTTCTGCACCAGCACCATTATATGCAGGAGTGTTCAGGAAGTGAAGTGAAGATAACATCTCTAATGTTTAGCTTGAGCCAGACTGGCATATGGAACAAAGCCCCTTTAAGGCTCTTTAACAGTTATGCAGCTACTTATATTACCTATTTTTGGTACTTCCAATAAACATGAACAGCTTAAAGGAAAACACTGAGGCAGAATTCTTGAGAGGCTATTCTAAAACCACATCTAAATTGAGCTTGCCAGCATGGGGGAAGGGTTGTCTTGTGGTTAAAGTACATGACCAGCAATCAGAAAAGCTGGGTTTTGTTTCCAGCGTTGTCACAGGCTTCCTATCAGACTTTGGGCAACTCAGTCAACCCTTGTGCCTCAGTTTCCCCATATACAAAATGTGGGTAACCACACTGGCCTACCTCCTGGGATTGGGATGTTGTGAGGATTCTTTCATTAATGCTTGTAAGACACTTGCAGAAAGTCTTAGAAATACACTGTATTATTTGAGGAACACCAGGGAGGCAAATTAACAGGTTGTGTTTGTGGCACTAATGTGTGAGTGGCCACAGCACAAGAAGGCAACAGGGATGGATTTGTCCCCATGTTCAGATTTTTGGCACAAAGTTTTAAAAACAGAAGCAACCAATTGCTTAAAATAATCATCCAGTCTAATATAATTGAGTCCCCTGATGTTTGGTTGTTATAATAAGGCACATACAAAAATAAAAAAAAACTAAAGGGAACCAGCATTTGCTGGAGGAGGTATAATGAGTGTTTGTTGGGAGCTTGACCTGCTCATTAACTGAGGAAATTCATTCTGAACTGATTTTTTGAGGCCTGCTGGATTTTTATCTCTTATTTATTTAATATTAAAATAGTATCTGTCACCATGTTTTCACTAAGTTTCAAGGGCTACCTTCTGCACAGTAGGTGAGAGCTCAGCAGGAGCTCCAGGTTAAGCAGAGAAAATCCCTCTTTTGCATTTTGGAGGTATTTATATGTTTTTTTTTCTGATAAATCCAAAATAAAAGCAGATTGGCAAAGCCTGTGGGTGCTCTACCTACAGGTGAAATACCACACAGATAGGGACACTATTTTTCTCACCAGAGCCTGCTAGCAGACAACTTCCATCTGTTTCCTCAGTGGAAAGGAGACCTGCCTCTTTCTGAACCTAGCTGGACTCAGCTACACTTCATTAACTCAAGTGTACATAGGAAGCCTGAGGCTTCCTCTCAACTGTTGTCAGCTCAGGTAGTCCCCCCACAAAAGACAATCAGAAAACCTGGTCCCAACACCTGCTGGGATTTGACCTCAACTCCTCACATCACTGTTTGGCTCAGTGGGGTCTCTCCCTAGGGGCGTAACTCCAAGCTGAGTGGACCATGTCTGCAGGGTCCCAAGGAAGGTACCAAAGGGTTAGTATACCTGCAATATCCCATTTGCGTAGTATCACAAAGTGGCATAGCATGAGCCTCTCAGTTAGCTTAAGCTAAAGGAAGTCCAGCCTGGTCGGGCCTCCCTAAGGCTTCCTGGTGGAACAGCCTGATACTCAGAAAGTGGTGCTGGGGGTTCAGTAGATGGTGATCTTCCTTCTGAGTAACTCATAGAATCATAGAACCATAGAATCGTAAAACCATGGGTTTTGAAGGAAACGCAAGTGTCATCTAATCTGACATGGGACAGATTCAGGAATAAGTGTCCCTACAGAAAGCGGGGAAGGAGATGGGATTTGCCCCTGAAGCTGTCTGAGGAGCTGAACTCACAGCCCGGCTCATCAGATACCATCACCAGCTGACATACCACCTATAGGTTTCTGGCTGGGAGGTGGCAGTGTGACCGACTGGCAATGCTGTTTGTGAAAGGAAACACATCCCTCTGAGCAAGAGGACTTTGGGGAGGGGAAAGAAATCATAGTGGATGGGGCTATAACCAAGAACCATTGATGGGAAGAACCAAGATGGACCCAACTGTGGTTTCTGTACAGGTCGATCTACAATCTATGTTATATATACTCTGCAGAATGTTATTGAAAAATGCCTAGGGCAACAAAAGGAAGTTAACATTACATTTATAGACTTTGCAGTTGCTTTTGCCTCAGAGCATTGATCAGCACCGTGGATACTGCTATGCCAGTATGGGGTGCCTGAGGCCTTCATTAATGTGCCTAGTGGAGGAACTGTACCATGGTACATTTAGTTGTATGAGGATCAACGGTTGTATTACAGACTGGTTTTTGGTAGAATCAGGATTGTGCTAGGAATACATTATTTAACATTCTAATAGACTAGCTGATGACAAAGCTGATTGAGACCAAAGTAAGAAGTGTGAAATTTAAAGTTACGTCTTTAGAAGAACTCGAGTATGCGGATGATATTGTCTTACTTGGAGAGACTACTGACCAACTACAACGAATGCTAGAAGAGCTGTGAAAAACTGCAGAATCTATTGGACTTAAGATCAATGGTGATAAAACTGAAGCTATGCATGCCTCCTATGAAATTGAAATGAACAACCTGCCAATGCTGCATGTAGATGACAATGACACTGAATGAGTGAATGGCTTTATTATATATTGGGAGTCAGCTGACAACAGGAGGTTCTATAACCAAAGAAGTCACACAACAGATTGGTCTTGTGTCAATGGCATTTCACTGTCTTCAAAGGCCTCTGGGCAGCAGGATGTCTGTGTGAGAACTAAGATACAAGTGTTCAACTTAGTAATGATGACAGTCCTGTAATATGGAGAAGAAAAATGGCCACTAAAAACAGCAGAGAAGAGGAAACAAAACAGTTTTCAGCTTCAAAAGTTGTGGTGTATTCTTAACATCTATTGGTTTGATTTTGTCACAAATAGGGAGATACTTAGACGAGCCCAGTAGCTTGCAGTCTTGCAGTGGTTGGGAACAAGATGAGTGCAATAGCGGGGTCATGTTCAACCTGCAGAAGAAGGTATGCTTCTACAGGTTTATAGAGCTGAAGTTGAAGGAAGTTGAGCAAAAGTCAAAACACATAAGGTTGGAAGATGCAGTACTGAGGGATTTAAGAAGCTTAAATCCTCATATTGACTCTTGTTGAAGGAAGATTTGCAATGGACTGTTCAAGAAGGAAGTCCATTCAACACACCACCACGGTTATCTCATAGCCATGAGAATCTGCTGCTGCTGCTACTGGTTTGCAGGGTTAGCCTGCACAGATCCAGCTGCAGGATCAGGCCCTAAGTATGGCTTTAGGAACCTAACTTTAGGCACCCAAGTTTTAGACGGATAGACTTTAAGATCAGAAGGGACCATTGTCATCATCTAGTTTGACCTCCTGCACACTACAGGCCTCAGAACCTCACCCACCCACTCCTGTAACAGACCCCTAACCTCGGTTGAGTTACTAACATCCTCAAATCATGATTTAAAGACTTCAACTTACAGAGAATTAACCATTTACACTTTTTTTAAACCTGCAAGTGACCTGTGACCCATGCTGCAGAGGGTGGCAAAAAAAAAATAAAAAAATCCCAGGAGTCTCTGCCAGTCTGACGTGGGGGAAAAGTCCTTCCCAACCCCAAATATGGTGATCAGTTAGACCATGAGCATGTGGGCTAAACTGGGAAATCAGGTAGATACCTGGGAAAGAATTCTCTTTAGTAACTCAGAGCCTTCCTCATTCGGTTTTGAAAAGTTTGGTCTTGGCTATGAAAATCTCTCCTTTCATGGACTGCCTCCCTGTAATGCTTTTAATCATTGTCATTACCCTTCTCTGGCCCTTGTCTTTTACCGCAGTGAATACATTAACATGACAGTACATTACTGTACACACAGAGAAATATTAGACATCCGTTGTACTTCCAGCCTTGGGAGGAATTTGTCAAAGGGATGATGAGAGATACTGTTAGTTTGCTTGGGGGTTGAATTCTGCCCTGGGTTTAGGTACGCAGCTCCCCTTGACTTCAGCCCCACTCCCAGCCTCACCGGCATCCATAGGTGCAATACAGCCCCTGGTGAATAAGCCCCATTTCCTGTTGGTCACCTCTAAAACTAATTTTCCTGGATTTCTATATTAATAGAAGCCTGGCACATACTTTACTGTACATAGATAATGGCCCAATTTGTTATTTATGAGGTGCTATTCATTACAGTTTGACAAATGAAAGTGGGGAAGGAAAATCCGGTTATTATCCCTTTGCTGAAAACCTCTGATTAACCCCTCTGAGCACATGGTGGCCTGCAGCTATGGCATCTGAGCCTGTGATCTTCTGAGCAATTCTCACCTAAGCAGGAAGGGTGTTAGTGATTTGGTATTTGGCACTCTTCCTGCTAAGCCAGGAATGAACCAGGGCTCCCGCAAGCACAGTGTTATGGTTGTTGAGGAGTTGTGAGGTGTAAAACCAAGGTGTCCTGAGCCTTTGTGGTCATTTAGTACCTCCTGATATTTTTCACTTGGGTAGGGGCTTTTTCTTGGTATCCTGGTCAAGTTCAAACAGAGAGAATTGCATTTTGCCTTCCTAAATTCCTCTTGCAGTTTTGAATATAGTATTCTTCACTTCTTGCCCATAAGTACTGTATATATTGCTGTTAAACAGCTGCCACATCCCATCCCGTAAGTGGCTGCCTCACCATGGTGGGTAAAAAGATTCTTATTTAACTTGTAAACTGTTTGAGAGCCTTCTCGAGTGCAACATAGGGCATTCTCTTTATCCCTCTGTGGATGGAATGCTGGGCCATAAATCAGCATGACTGTGTTTTTGTTTCTTTAAATAACACAGCTGTGATGCAGCTGTGAAGGAGCAAGCGAGCTCAGTAGAACAGCTGTCAGCGTGTCCGAAACTGACAGTCTCTTTGTCTTTTCTCAGGTGGTGAAAGGGAGCAAGAGTGAAGTTAAGAGAAGCAAAGACCTACTGAACCAGCTTAAATCCAAATCAGAAATCATGCAAAGCCTATCCTTAACCCAGTTCATAAAAAGTAAGTTGGTGTTTTCCCCTCCTTGGAAAGTCTCTGAAGTAACTCCTCTGCTCACCCAAGCATATATCGCCCTCCTGGCAATGAGGAGCTTGCTGCTTATATGCACCACCAGTGATAAAAATCTGAGAATAACCCTGGGAACAGTCGGCCTCTCCCAGTGCAATAAGTAAAATGGGCTCTGCTTGGAAATAGAATTTCTAGTGGTAAAAATTCTGCTGTATAAAATGTCTGTGCCAGATTATCTTCATCTATCACAGCTAGCTTGTCTAGAAGTCAGACTTGTCTAATGTACTATGGTGCTCTTATAAGTACAGCTAAGGTCTGTGCTGGGGTAGGTCAGTGGGTTTCATTCTTGGAGTGTATTCCAAGGGAAGGTTTGAAGGAAATAATCCCAACTGTGGCTCTCTCTTATGAAAAGTGACTTTCTGATATTGGCATCATGTCTGCTTCTTCTGGGCTTCCTAACTCTGATCACTATAATCTTCTGGAAACCCTGATTTTTATTACCCCCAGTACGGAGCTGACCCAGCCATGGGAGAGCGAGCTGGAGTCTCTTTGGCTAGTTACACCATTCACTTGCTAGTTCTATTCTAAATTAAACAAGCAAACTGGTTTTTTTTTTATCACCCATTGCCCTTGTTCCTTTATCATTTAGAAATATCTTGTTGCAGCTGGTACACTAAGAAAATTTGCTATGGAACCATTGCCAGGGAATGAATTCACAGCGCACAGGCTCACTTTTCTGTTTGGCTGCAAACAGACTTTAAATGTAAAAATAATTTCCTCTGCTTGCTAAAGGTGGGAACAGATTTACCTTTTCTTCACCTGGAGTTGTGAGAGCAGCAGACACAGGACATGGGAGTCAGGGTTATTTACTATCATTGCTGCAGCCGTGACCACTGGCATCAATCAAGCTCAGGGCCCCAGGGTGCTGGATCCCGTACAAATACATAGGAAGCCACATTCCCTGCCTCAAAAGAATTTACAATCTAAAGACCCAATCCTGCAAATTTTTATGCACATGACTAAGTGAAGATTGTGGAACTATTCAGCATTAATTTATCAGCATTGTTATTTATTTTTAATAGTATCCAAAATCCTCACTCAGGATTGGGGCCCCATTGTGCAAGGGGGCACTGAACAAATATACTGACATTGTCCCTGCCCCAAAGATCTTACAATCAAAAGTTACACACACTGTGTTACCGTTTGCATTGCGGTAGCACCAACGGGCTCCAATCAGAGATCTGGGGCCCACCATGCTGGGCACTGTATATATACTTAACAACAAGATGGTCTCTGCACCAAAGAGTTTACCATCCAAGTATAATGAGAGCTAAAAGGTGGGGATCACAAACAGCCAGGGGAAGTGCAAGGTAACAATGAGGTGAGACTTTGCAGAATTAGGCCCTAATATACGACCAGCTATAATCCATGAATGTAATGAACAACAGGAGGAAAGGGAAAGGAGGATGTGGGAAATTGTAATAAGACTGCCTACATGCACAACTAGACAGTAGACAATTTTCAGTTCTTTTTCAAAGATACTTGCCTTTTCTGCAATGTTTTTCATCCCCTGGGTATTTCTACTGAAATTTCACATCTTCCAGTTTCTGATTGTTTCCAGTTCTCTGTTAACCCTCCACATTCTCTATGGCATGAGCTGAGACTCTTAAGATATACTTAGTATATCTTATATTATATACTTAGTCCTGCCATGAGTGCAGGGGACTGGACTAGATGACCGCTCAAGGTCCCTACGATTCTATATTCTAAGATTCTATATTCTAAGATCTTCCAGGTAGAGACCTGACTGTAAAGTGGCTAGTGCTACATAACTAAGAAGTAATAACACTTACTAAAGACTGCACTGAAAGTGGCATTACAGAGCTGTGATGCTGACAATCAGTACTGGATTGCATTATTGGTACAGTACTCTAGAGACACAAATAGACTGCTCATTGTTAGCATTTAACACTGATTTCTAAAAGCAACAATCGCAGCAGCATTCAGTTGCAAAACTTCTGCCCCAGTATGTTAAACTATCTGATATTCCTAGATCATGGCTAAATAAGAGCCTTATGTCCTTTTGTCTGGGTTCAGTGGATATCTGCATTGTTTGCCTGCTGCTCTTCAGACAGTATTGTTCTTTTGTTCCAGTACAGAATAACTAGCAGCAATGGATATCTCTCTGGGCTCGATGTCCAATAGGATACTATGTAGGCAGACTATAAGTAGGCAGACCTGGGTGTTAAGGGGTGTGTGTGTACAGTAGAAAGAGAGATAAAATGTTGATATCCAGTACCACTTTACATTGGTCAGACACATTATATGAGTGACCAATTAACTTCAACGGAACCAGAATTTGGATTAAATCTGGAGTAACTCCAGCGAAGTCATGGCTCATCCCCAGTTTAACTGAGATTAGAATTTTGCCCCCAGTTTCTATGATTTGTCTTATTTATTTTGTTCATTCTTTCTGATGCTAAACTTTATTGTTTTGTTTGCTTTAATAGTCTTGTGTGCACAGCAGCTTCTAAAAACACAATAGCTGCAGAGTCTCCAGTCTGAATAATCAATACATTTTTATACTTCCTGTTGCTGAAACAGAGGCAGAGTGAAATTTATTTGATGGAGAAATAAAGGGGGGAAAATCCAATTTTTACTCCACATTGCCGTTTTGACATTTTAATGCAGTAATATAGAAGTTTGGCATGGTAATCAGTATCAAGGAAACAGTTGTCATGGCACAAGGTACCGACATTTCACTAAAATCTATGTCAATAATGAAGCTCTGGACACTGTGGATCATTTCTGCTCTCTCGGCTTAATTCTTACCAGCTCACTTAACCTTGATAGGGAACTTGAGGCTAGAATCGGCAAAGCTTCTGTTACCTTTGGCAAACTTACCTGATGTGTTTGGAACAACAAGTTGCTAACCCTGAATGCAAAGGTGTCTATTTATCAGACTTGTGTCCTTAGTACCCTCCTTTACAGTTGTGAAACCTGGGTTATGTACCCCAAGCAGGAGCAGAGATTGAGTAGTTTCCACCTCCACTGTCTTAGAAAAATCTTTGGAGTTACTTGGGACCAACAGATCACCAATACGAGATCCTTGAGAGAACCAACCTACAGACTATGCAGACTACGCTGGATGTTCGCAGACTTTGCCGGCTGGGACACATGGAGTGTATGCCTTAAGATCGTCTTCTGAAGGCTGCGCTCTATGGCCAATTTAAGAACTGCCCACAATGCAGTGGAAGGCCGAAGCTCTTGTACAGCGACAAAGTCAAGCAAGGCCTCAAGAAATTCAGCTTTCCCACTGACAACTGGGAAAATCCTGCCCACAATTGCTCAGTTTGGAGAACCCGGTTTCAGACTGGTGCAGTCACTGCAGAGAGACTGCAGAGAGCCCAGAGGTGAACCAGGAAGCAGAGTGTGCTTCAGCTTCCATTTGGCAAGTGGACCTGTAGCCACTGTAGGAAGGTTTCAGAGTAGCAGCCGTGTTAGTCTGTATTCGCAAAAAGAAAAGGAGGACTTGTGGCACCTTAGAGACTAACAAATTTATTTGATTATAAGCTTTCGTGAGTATAGCTCACGAAAGCTTATGATCAAATAAATTTGTTAGTCTCTAAGGTACCACAAGTACTCCTTTTCTTTTTGTAGGAAGGTTGCCACTCATGCATCAGGCTCTTTTCCCATACCATTGCTAAGCACCACTGATGGATCAGTTTTGTCACATCTCCTTTCATCTGTCAAGATGTTGGACAGCCATATATAGAAGGATCAGTAGTTTCTTAAAAGAAAGTTGCCCTATTTTGCTCATCTTAACTGTCTAAAAGTTCATAGGGTGAGGAGTGCTTACTGCCCTGTCGAAACTCTGAAGTGTAGCTCTTTAGTGTGTAAAGCAGTGTCAGGAGGAGCTCCACCCTGACATCTGGTGGTGAGGTGTGGCAAGTTGTGGAAAAGAACTTCAGGGGCCGATCTCATTTGCATAGGCACACCCACCACGCCTAGCATGAGACCATAGCTGCCCAAATGGTCACTTTGGCTGCTGTGGGATCCCCAGTGTCTCTGTTATTGGGGCAGGAAGAATAAATTGTTATTACCCTGATTATGGGAACTGTGCTTGGAACTGTACGTGGCCTTTTGTTATGATGGAGGGATTCACCATCAACTAAGTAGCACTCGCTAGGCAAGGGTCATGGGTTCCAAAACTGTGTGAATGGAGAGAGGCTGGGGACAAGTATTAATACTTGGTGGCATGGGCCCCTTGGTGAGGGCCTTACATGCTGATTGCACTTCCTCCTCTCTCCACTGTGGAATATCAGAGCTAATTTTGATTTCATTAGAAGTCTAGTTATAGGCTGCTGAGCTCACTTTGGGCTGACAGTGCACCAGCACTGGGGCTCCCCTACTACAAGCTGAATTCACCTAAGAGCTGAAATCACTGAGTGTTATGTTAAGTAGTGGGGGAGCCTGAAGATATATTGTGGAGCAGTTTGCGGGACGGCTGGTGAAGCAGTTCGACGTGGAGCAGTTTGTGGATGGCAGGAGCTGCTTGTGGGCCGTGGAGCTGAGCGAAGGAGTTCGTGGGACGGCTGGCGGAGCGGAACGCAGCTGAGCGAAGGAGTTCGTGGGGCGGCTGGCGGAGCGGAACGCAGCTGAGCGAAGGAGTTCGTGGGGCGGCTGGCGGAGCGGAACGCAGCTGAGCGAAGGAGTTCGTGGGGCGGCTGGCGGAGCGGAACGCAGCTGAGCGAAGGAGTTCGTGGGGCGGCTGGCGGAGCGGAGCGCAGCTGAGCGAAGGAGTTTGTGGGGCGGCTGGCAGAGTGGAGCGCCACTATGGAGCTATGGGGCGGTCAGCTTCAGATCATGTAAGGTGTCTCTTACCCCGGCCCATTTCCACCCAGGTTGGGAGGTAAAAGCTTCGCAGATAAACTTTCGAACTCTGGGGCTGCCCTGACCAGGGACAGAGACTTTTGGGGCATTGGACTTTTGGGACTTTGGGTGATTTGGGGTTGCTGGACTCAAGAACCAAAGGGAAAAGGGCATGCCCTAATTTGCCTGGGGTGGGTTTTTTTTGCTCATGGGTTGTGTTATGAATCCTGTTGGTGGTGTTTCCCCAAGATAATGCCACATTGTTTCTCTCTGTTATTAAAAGGCTTTTGCTACACTCAGACTAGGTGCTTGCAAGAGGGGAAGTATTGCTTCTTGGAGGCGCCCAGCGGGGGTGGTATATATTTGTCCCAGGTCACTGGGTGGGGGCTCGAGCCGGTTTGCATTGTGTTATTGGAATGGATCCCCTAGATATTGAACCCGGCCCTTGTTGCTGCCAACTCTGACGGGCAGAAGGGTTACAAGTGTTTTTAATTGCAACCCGCATTCCTGAGCATTAATGCTGCAGGTGGCCATCTTGCAGAAGTGGGGCATCATGCTTGACACCGGGAGTGTGACATCCTTGTGGAAGAGAAGACATTAAATCAGTTCCCCATGGTTTAACTATAATTAAAAAATGAGACTCTTTAAATAAAGTGTTTGCTCATTCAATATTGAATACCACATTATGCCTTCTCTCTTTAAAACCAATATGAATGGGGGGCGTGGGGTGTGGACAAATAATCTGAATACAGGGCTAGGAACCTGGAACTTGGAGAATCATAGGAATTAGAGATGGAAAAGACCTATTATCCCTTCTAGTCCATCTTCCTGGAGCCGCTACAAGATTGTTCCCTGTATTGAATTAGCTAGTGCATTGTTGTTGTTTTCACACAGCACAAAAAGGCCCCAATGCCTGACTAGCATTTACACAGGAAGGTCACCAATCTAAGTGTTGGTGCTGCTCAGTGTGGGTAGGGGTAGCAACATCAGTACCTGAATGGGGATTTAACCCAAGAAGATTTTCCTGATAGTCATCCCAAATTTCCCCTTTTTAATTTAATCATATCACTTGTAGTTAGATCCCCAGGTTCCCACACTAAATAATTCCTTTCCCTCCTTAGTGTTTACACTCTGTAAATATAAATATTAATAAATCTACACTATAAACATTTGAAGATCCAATGTTCTAGGTGTAAGTGCTATGTATTATTTATGGGCCAGATCTCAAGGCCGTCCTGACCCAGTGTTTACTGAGCCTTTACTCAGGCAAACACGCATTGGCTTCAGTGAGTTCGCTCTGGATTTGGTTCATTATTAATATTAAAGCACTTTCAAAATAGGCTTACAGGCTTTTGCACTGGGCTTCCACAGTGACAGGGCTGAGAGATGGCCATTTACCGGACTGAGCTCGCAGATGCCAATTATAATTAGAAATGTTTCTTTTGGAACGGAAGATATATTTCACAGTGTATTCCCAGTGGAAAGTGTTCTGCTGTCTGTTAGCTTTCACACTGCTGGCCTGAAGAGAACGGGAAGAGCTTTCTTTTAAAACTGATGGCTTAAAAAAACCCTACTTGGAGCTGAGCCAAGCTTTGGGACAATTCCATGTTGCCTACAAGTTTATGTTGCAATTCAGCAAAGAATTTGAGTATATGTTTAAGGCCATTTGCTAATCAGCAAAACAATTAAGTGCTTAAATTGCTTCTTCCATGCTTTGCTGAGTTGGGCCTTAAATTGCTCAGTTCAGCTGGAGCAGAAGGAAATACCCAGATGAGCTGTTCCATTGATTTAAAAGCTACAAAATGAAAATGACCATTAAAGAACAAATTGTGCTATCACCTACACCCATTCAGCCCTGTTGACTTCGGTGAGGTTACGTGGGTGTATGTGAGAGCAGAATTTGGCCCTACATGTCTGATCTTGTACCACTGAAGTCAATGGGATTTTTTTCATTGACTTCAGTGAGACCAGAATTGGGCTCTTACTCCCCCAGTCTGGACTCCTTCTCCAGAACCCAATCCTGCACAGTGCTGAGCTATCTCAACTCCTCTGGAAGTCACTGGGAGTTGTAGGTGCTGTGACTCTTCCAGCTCAGGCCCAATGGGAGAAGATAACCATTTACAAATATCTGAGGAGTGAATTTCAAGGGTGGGAAGAACTGTGTCTAAAACAGTTACATGAATCATAACTAACAATAAGAGGATGAAATGGTGTATGGGGAAAAATTCAGGCAAGGCACTGGAGATGTTTTCAAACAATGAGGTCAGTTATCCAAGGGAAGTTAGCAAAGCTCCAGCACCATAATTACTCCAGATTAGAAAAACCAGAATACTACAGGGAGCAGCCTTGGCTGCTGCGCAGATGGTCTGGATGGCATTGGGCTACATCCTTTCACCTTCGTACTCCCATTACAGTGACTGGAATTACATGTATGACTCAGATTTAGCTTCCAATAGGTCATTTCCATCTCCACTGTCTATGGTTCTACTGAGGGATGTTCAGCATCTGTCCCTGGGACAGTTCGGTGAGCAGTATTGTGCCCAGGAGATGAAGGGTAGTATGGGGTACAGAGATGAGCAGATATGGGAGGTATTAGCTGCCACATAGAAAATGACAGAGCGGCCAGCCGGAGAGTCCCAGCCAGGAGGAAGCAGTTCTCTGACAGGAGAGGCTCATTAAACTCCTGTGGGGCAGCACTAGCTATATCTGTGCCTGGCACTGTGCACTTAGTGCATGCACCAGGCAGACAGTGCTGAGACAGGGGGAAGGGAGCTGAGAACAGACACACTCAGTGCATAGCAAAGGCACCTGGGCACTGAGACCAAAGGAGGGGAGGTGAGACCATCCATTATGATGAATAAAGCATTTCACACCTCTCAGACATATAATTCAGGCTTCATTCCTCACCAGGGGGAGTTCTCATTCAGTTGGGACCACCCCACTGAGATGAATGGGTCACTTCATATCCACCTCGCCTGCTGCCAATGGGTGTGCAGAATCCTTGTCCCATGCACTAGGCTCAGTTGTTAGGTAGGGGCTCTGGAGCTCAACTCTCATCTCTTTCTTTGCCTACAGCTGGTACATGCACTCCTCACAGCTCTATCATCCTTCCAAAGGCCCCTCCAAATCTACCAGGGTTTTAGAGTGGCCAGGAGAAGGTAGGAGCTGGTAGCTGAGTGAAGAGGTGTGCCCAGAAAGTACCTTTGTAGCCACCCATGAGTGCTCCTTAATGATGCCCACCTCACCACTTTCTCGATAGGGCAGAGATAAGCCCACAAGCCCCTAACGTGTGCCCTTCCAGAATGTAGAGTTCCCTCACACTGAAACCTCTGAAAACCAGGAAATAGGGGGAAAGTACACAACACCCCCACCCCACAACCTTAACTCTGACCTCTTTGAGTGACACCCCAGCCTGCCCCTGACAAATACTGCAGCACTCTAACCTCCCATATAATACTGAACAAGGCAGGGACAGCGTACATGAGTGCGATAGGAAAAACTATTACACCTTGTCTTCATTAAGGCGAACATTTCATTTCGTCAGGCTTAGGATATGTCTACGCTGCAATAAAAAAACCCATGGCTGGCCTGCGCCAGCTGACTCGGACTCACGGAGTTTGGGCTAAGGGGCTGTTTAACTGCAGTGTAGATGTTCGGGCTTGGGCTGAAGCCCAGATTCTAGGACCCTGAGAGGTGGGAGGGTCCCAGAGCTCAGGCTGAACATCTACACTGCAATTAAACAGGCCTGTAGCCTGACCCCCCAAGAGCGCTAGTCAGCCATCACGTGTCTAACTGCGGTGTAGACATACCCATAGTGACCAGGAGTTAGCTACCCCTGGCCTACAATTGACCACTGTGCCTTCTCTGCATCCCAGAGTTGTGAGATGTTACTAGTACAAATCCTCACGGCAAGGATAAACCACTGTGGTCCTCTGCTTGGATGACTTACATAACTCAGTGCAGAAATGAGGGATCCCTGATCCCTAGAGGGCAGATGCACCTCACCACATCTGACAGGGTCAGCGCTGGCAATCGGTTGCGATTTAGTCCCAGTACCATTTAACACCTAACTCCTAACACCGCGAAGGGCAGCTTTAGTGCTTGCAGAGTCATCCCTTTTTTAAGGCCAGGAGGGACCACTGTGGTCATCTAGTCTGATTTCCTGTATAACACAGGCCGCAAAACTTCCCTGAATTAACTCCTATCTGAACTAGAGCATAGCTTTTAGGAGAAAAATTCCAATCTTGATTTAAAAGAATTGCCAGCGGTGAAGAAAAATGCTGGCAAATGATGGGTCACAACACAGAATGTGGCATAGTCATTGTCTCTGCTTATTGAGGGGCCGCCCACACTGACCCACATTTAAAGTTTATTTCGAGTGGCTCCAGGGATCAGAGTTAAGATTATAGCGTGAGGTAAAAAGTCTGTTATGCATAACATTTTGGATTCTGTGATATTATGGTGATAGAATGTGTCTAGCCAAATGGCTTTAGATCCCAGACACACGCCGACTCAGGATGTTCGACCACCGCTTGCCCTCATTTTGGAAAAGGTGCTAGGCATTTTCCCATCATTTGTGAGTTGCTCAGACTTCCTGAATTCATGGCACACATTTGTTGCGACCCTTGGCATTATTCTCACACACTAAATTCCACATCTGGGAAAACAATTTAGTGTTGGTCTGGAAAGGATCTTCAGCTATGTTTTATTTAGTTGACACAAAGATATACAGAGCGTTGCAAGGAACTTTACTATTTATAGGATGGTAGAGGCATGACTGGGACAAGAGGTTCCTACTGAGTAGGAAAGACGACTTTCACACTGCTGGACTGAACAGAATGGGAACAGAACTGGAAATTGCAGTGCTCCCGATGGTGGGTGTTATCCATTTTTTCCGATTCCTCGTTCGAGGGGATTGTTTGTTCTGGTGCCTGGGCTATGCAGGTGAAACTGGTTTCTCCTCTGCATTGCAGAGCAAGGAAGGAGTGCAGCCCCTAGGGCGTTCTTCTTAGTTTTTCTTGTCTGTAATCAAAAATGTATTTTTTTATGATCAAAAGAAAAGGATGCCGGAATTGCAGCAGCAGTGAACAAGGAAATAAACCTTTTACAACTTCACAGCTGCTTTCTGAGTTCCTTATAACAGAGGCCTTGCAGGAAGCACAAGGAAAGGAAATGCACAGGCAAATGACAAAACAACACTGGGCTGTGTGAGATACATACTATACAAGGAACCATATCCTGAGGCATTTTCTCTCTTTCTACTCATTTCTTCTCTATGAGAACTCCCATTCACTGCAGAGTGAGCTCACCCAAGTAAGAACTCAATACAAATGAAATAAGAACCTCAGACTTTGGCCCCTAGATTTTAAGGGAAAGAGACTCCGGTTCCCATTCTGATCTCACTCACAGCAAGTTCACAGTAAATCCACTGAAGCCATTGGAGCTCTGCATTTGCAGTGGTTCAGCTGAGATCATGAACTGGCCTTTGGTCATTCCTTTGATTCATTAGGCACCAGGAAAATCTAATGTGCTATATAAGTAACAAAAAACAATCCATACATATGAGCTAGTGGTGAGAACAGGGCCCTGGGAGCCCAGACTCCTAGGTGCTTCTCCTGACTCTCTCACTGTCTTACCAGGTGACCCTGGGCAAACCACAGACAAGATTGTGACTGGCAGCTGCATGGGTTCCCTTCCCTGTACCCAGCACAAGATCCTGATGTATTCACAGTCCCTGCACTCCATACTACTCCCCACATCTGCCTTCCTAAGGGCACAATACACTCAAAAAGGGGGAAGATCAGGCTTGTGCCTTCCCACTCCATGGAGCAGGCCATGCACATCATGGCAAGGTGGAGGCTACATCACCCTAGAAGATGGTTCCACCTCCAAATATACACACCCACCTGTAAAGCAGGAAGCTCAGGGAGGGGGCTGCACCACAATGCAGTGTTGCATGGAAATGGCACAGTCTTGCCCTTAACCTCGCTGTGCCAGTTTCTCCAGCCACACAGAGAGGAAAATGATACTTAACCACCTTTTGTAACGCACTTGGAGATCCTGGGGTGAACACGGCTACAAAAGTGCATTACATCCAGTGTGTTCACATAATGAAAGACCCTATTGCAATCCACGCATATAAGGGGACACAGTAGGGGTGCTTTAAGAACCTTAACTCTGAATGTCCTGACTCACGCATTTAAAAACTTGATGTTGCATTAACTCAGGTCTTTTATAGTTGATATGTGTGTGCATGTTTAGAACTGTAGTAAATACCATTTGAAGGTCTTAATGTGTGTGTGTTTCAGCAGCTGATAAATATGAAAAGGTGTTATCATCAGTTAATCAAGTCTATTCAATAGATATGGAGATGCTCCTTGCTGCCCCCCTTTTCCAATTTCCGCCATAGCTGTTAAAGATATATTAGCACGGTAGTTGGCTCAATAGTTTTGTGTATGTGTGCTGGCTGACCTGGAACCAATGCTGTGTCACTTAACTAATTTCCAGTATCTGTTTCACACACCTCCTCGCTAGTTGTCTCTCTTATATTATTACTACTTTTATCACTGTATTATATAATTCTGAGTATTATAATGGTAGCGGGATGCATGCTAACCTGCCAGGAGATGGAACTTCCCTTTTGCAGCCAGCTCTGTATATAAATATGTTTTTGTTACTAATTCTCCTTTTCATTTCAGTCTTTCCTCTGATTTTGTTGAGAAATCTCCGGCATCCAGTCTATCTGCTGGTGGTTTTGGCCCAAGTCAATCTGTCTGCCATGGTTGCCGGTTTAGCAACATTCATGGGCAAATTCCTGGAGAGGCAGTTCTCCCTCACTGCATCATTTGCCAATATGATCATAGGTAAGTACTACCTGTTACTACTGTAGACATTCCAGCTCTTAGTGAACATGCTAGGGAACACTGAAGCCCTTGTTTCCTGATAGGCTACCCCAAACTCAATGGAAATTTACATAGGAGACAGCAAAACTCAAACAAAACCCAGTTTACATGACAGCAACCAGATACATACGGTCTGATCTGCTCAGAAGCGAGGTAAGGCTGGTGATGGGTGAGGCTCATTTACAAAGTAGCTCAGGAACAGGTCTACAAAAGTATATTCAGCATTCCCTGAAACTGACTGAAGAGCATACAGTTTTGCAGAGGGAGTTTTTCTAGTAGTTATCTCACAGGAATTGGACTCTTGAATTCTGCTCCTTTCTCTTCCATTGAGCTAGTTACGTGACTCTGGGCAAGCCACATAAGGTGTTTGTGCCTCAGTGTTCCCTTTGATAAATAGATATATGGTTCACCTATCTATTTAAATGCTATAACTCTCTTTCTGTTTACTGCACCTTTAACTCTCTCATGTGGACTCAGGCCAATGCAATCTCCCTCTCTCAGATATATTCTCAGATGCAAACATTGGCTGCGGGGAGGGATGGATATTCTGTGTCCTCTTAAACTAAAATAAAAATCATTAGGAATAAAAGTTATTATTATATTATTTATTTGTATGATGATAGTGGCTAGGAGCACCAGTCAAGGACCAGCACCCCATTGTGTTACGTGCTGTCCAAACACAGAACAAAAAGGTGGTCCCATCTGTTTGCTCTTCGTGTGTGGAGAAATCAAAGTAAGATGATATCAGAGTTCAGGGCAACTGCAACTGTATTCCCACTCCATGGTTTAGCAAGGGCACCCGCTCTCAGGCTTTCAGCTCCCCAGCCATGGCCTCTTTTGTGCAGAGACACACATCTCACTCCCTCCTAACTAGCGTATTTCCAGGCTGTACAGTTCTTTGCTTACACTGTGAATTCCCCAGCAAGTCAGACCGCCTGAGCAGGCCTCCTTTGCTTTTCTCCTCAGAAGCTATAAACAGCATAATTTCACATGGTTTTAAGTTACTACACAGCCCTTTCTAAGCAAGCACATTTATTCTTAAGGTGAAAGCATTACAGAGAAAACATATTACAAACAATAAAGAACCTACACTCATTCTAATAAGCTTATCAGAGATCACCACCATCATCTCCACAAAGGCTCTGGTTGGTGTCAGTCCTTCCAACCCTTCCCTAAGGATTGGGGCCCTTCCTTTAGACAGAAGGTGCTGTCCATTTGCTGGATCAGAAGGAAGGCCCTGACTCATTTTAGACTCAGGCTCTTTATCCAAAAGTCCTTTCTTTGTCAATTGGTTCTCTAGAAAATCCAGTTTGAACCAGTATATGCGAGCCTCTCCAGGGGATGGTACCTCTTGGGAGGTATTACAACCTGAGTGAATTTGCTTAATCACTCTCCAGTGTTTTTAATTCCTGGAGGGTAGTGAAAGAAATCAGAAGTGTATTCCACACCCTATGGTCCACCCAGCAAAGGCCTGATTATCTTTGACTTAAGATGTGATAAAAGGAACTCAACTGTGGATGGTGTTTGAGCACAGATGTCAGGGAAGAGTGTTAAATATTAAGGGCCTAGTTCCCCAGGAAGGAAGTGTGACTGAGAAGTAACTAAAATATTTTAAGAGCTCTGAGATGTCTTCATGTCACCAGGGCCTGATGAAATGCATCCTAGAATACTCAAGGAGCTGACAGAGAAGATATCTCAGTCATTAGCAATTATCTTTGAAAAGTCATGGAAGACAGGAGAGATTCCAGAGGACTGGAAAAGGGCAAATATAGTGCCCATCTATGAAAAGGGAAATAAGAACAACCCGGGGAATTACAGACCAGTCAGCTTAATTTCTGTACCTGGAAAGATAATGGAGCAAGTAATTAAGTAATCAATTTGCAAATATCTATAAGATAATAGGGTGATAAGTAACAGTCAGCATGGATTTGCCAAGAACAAGTCATGTCACACCATCCTGATATCTTTCTTTGACAGGGTAACAAGCCTTGTGGATGGGGGGAAGCGGTAGACATGGTATATCTTGACTTTAGTAAAGCTTTTGATACTGTCTTGCATGACCTTCTCAAAAACAAAACTAGGGAAATGCAACCTAGATGGAGCTACTATAAGGCGGATACATAACTGGTTGGAAAACTGTTCCCAGTCATGCTGAGCTTGAGCTGATGGCTAGTCACCCACGGGGAGATGTCAGAGAGACAAGGGAAATTTTAGTTTGGACAGAAGGAGATGGGTCTGGAGTAGAGAGTTAGATATTTTAGAGAGTAAACACCAGAACTGAAATGGTAATCTGGTAAGGATCTCAATCATGCTATATACAGAGGTCAGACCAGATCCCTACTTTTATGCAATTATCCCCTGCTGATACATCTAAGGATCATGTTTGCTCTCTTAGCCACTGCTTCACTCTGGGAACTCATATTCAATTGGTTATCCACCATGCCTGCTAAGTCCTTTTCTCAGCCACTGCTTTCTAAAGTACAGTCTCCCACTTTGATGTATGATCTTAATTTAGTTGTACTAAAATGGATGTTGTTCAGGTGAGCCCAAATTATCATGTGATCCAAATGGCTTTGTAAAACTGACATGTCCTTTTCATTATTTATCACTCCACCAATTTGGGTGTCATCTGCAAACTTTCCCAGCTATGATTGTATGGTCTCTTCCATTGATAAACATATCAAATAGCACAGAACCAAGAACAGAGCTTGCTGGTAGAAATTCCCCCCACTGGATGATGATTTCCCATTCCCTCCTACAGGAGACAGTGAGCCTCATGGGGAGAGCCCTGGGTTGGGCCACAGGAGACATGGGTTCTATTCTTGGCTCTGCCATTGGTCTGTGGGGTAACCTTGGGCAAGTGACTTCACTTAGATTCTCCCTCTGTAAAATG
The DNA here is from genome assembly GCF_965140295.1 of Lepidochelys olivacea. Lineage (NCBI taxonomy): Eukaryota > Metazoa > Chordata > Testudines > Cheloniidae > Lepidochelys > Lepidochelys olivacea. The sequence goes on from NC_140411.1 coordinate 11,821,723, forward strand.
GAGACATGATGCTTACTTCCTTTGTAAAGTGCTTTGAGATCTACTGATGCTCTAACATGAAAAAACAGGGAATTATTTTTTGCAATTACATTTTGAGATCTAACAGTTACCATTTAATCCATTTACGATGTTCTGCATTGACTGGAAGGTGTTGAATATTGTCGCGGATATTTGGATCTCAACTCTCTTGCTCTTGTTTCTGTTCCCAAGGTTCTGTGAACATCCCTGGGGCAATGGTTGGAATAGTGGCAGGTGGAGCCATCATGAAAAAGTTCCAAATGACCCTGAAACAGTGTGGCATCATGTGTGTCATCGGCATGCTCCTCTGTGTGACCTTTGCCTTTCCCCTCCTCTTCCTGGGCTGCCCTACACAGAAAGTTGCTGGCCTTAACTACAGACAGAGGTACCACTCGTAAATATAGACCATAAGGTTGGCCCTCGGACACATTTTCATTGGCTGACTGATTGATTTATCAACTGTCCCTTTCCACGTGCACTGCAGAAAGTTTACACAGGCATTAAACCAAAAAAAATCCATGAAAAGGTCACAAACCCCACAAGTTTAATTAACTTTATCACAAATAATTCAAAATCAAAAATTCGTACTGGAAAATGCTTGACTCATCATTCACTGGTTGATAATTTACGAAGATGTTAACATGGAGAGAATATTTTTGAAATAATGGCCACCTCTCTACATGCTGAAATGCAGGCAGACCCTTACCCTCTATTAAGAAAAAGAGACCCCTGGTAGGAGGCGAGTTTTGACTACTCAGTGTGTGGACTGTAGTTTAGAGCAGAAGGAACCTGCTCACAAACAGTGATACTAAAGAAGAAACTATTAATTCTGAATTGGGAATTTTTTACTTTTACATATTCCTGATGTGGTACCATTAGTTCTCATGAGCTGCTAAGTTCCACTTGCATGGGGTGGTAGTAGCAGGAGAAATATATGGCACGAATATAAGTGGCTGCATGCTTTGTTCATGGCCAGACTTTCAAACTTTTGAGAGGTTTTTTTTTTAGAGGTACAGGAATTAATCTATGGAAATTATATTTTCTGTGGGTTTGGCAGAGTCCACAAATTCACACTTTCAGTGTTAAGCAAGCAAGCTCTTGTTCTCTAATATCTACATATATATGGTATACTACATAAACCCACAATGTATATATTAATATACTCTGAAACCTATATTAATATAGTCATATCTTTCCTTCTACTGTAGCTCTGGTGTTGGACAACACTCTTTTGAATGTAACAGTAAATGCAACTGCCTCGATAAGGCCTATAACCCTATATGTGGGGCTGATGGGATTGAATACATCTCTCCATGTTTTGCTGGCTGTGAAGTTGTAAACTCTGATGTGGTTGAAAATAAAGTTCTGGTGAGTAAAGTTTTTTTTCTTCACTCAGCACTAAAGCCCTGACTTCGCATTGGTAATGAGTCAGAGTCCAAGGCAAAGATCAATGCTGATAATTCAGTGATACTGTTTAGATCCTCTGTGTAGCAAGAAAATCTTTGGCCAGATCTACACTAAGAGGTTAGGTCAACCCAGCTCTCCCTGAGCAGCATAGTTAAGTGCCCTGGTGTAGACAGTGCTAAGTGGATGGAAAAAATCTTTTATTATCCAGCTACCACCTCTCAGAGAGCTACCACCCCTTTCCCGTCACTGTAGTGAGTGTCTGCAGAGGTGCAGCAGCAGCGGTGCGGTTGTGTTGTTGTAGTGGTTTAAGTGTAGACATAGCCTCCATCTTTACTGTGAATTGGACTCTCCCATGCCTCTTAGATGCCTTCTCTTTGCATCACTGCTGAAAGTCGTGCTGACAGAGGACAAATGGAAAGTCCCAGGAAACTCTTGGCAGAGCTGTATCCTCTTAAGCACTCTCCAGTGTTTTGCTGAAATTTGTAGGCCAATGCCTTGTTCGGGGCAATACTCCTGCAAGTATAGCATTCAAAATGACAGCGAACAATGAGTTTTCAGAAAGATCAGGCAAGCAAAGTATGTTTCCCACTTCTACTGCTTTTAATCAGCTCAGGTTTTGCTATTGGGGCCTTTATTTAATCTTTAATATAGTCTATGCTTTTCAAAGGCACCCGCTGGTTTTTGGCAGTCACAGTGCCAGGGTTTGCTGTGCTCACCTCACAAGTCGTCCCTTCAAAGGGCCCTTTTCATAATTGTGTTTTCTTGTAGTGTAACTACACTATGGGATGGCCATAAATAGAGATAGAGGGCTTTGGTAATGCAGCGGGGACCACGGTGTACAAGCTAGTCATGCACTCATATCATAATGGGGTTAGTGCCCAGAGGTGGATAGGTTTGGTAATGGTGTCAGCAGTGGCTGAAAGTTGTTACCATCTGATGGCTGAGCAGTGGCTCATGAGAAGTGAGTTGTTGTTATTATTATTATGTATTTGTATAATTGTAGCACGTAGGAGTTCCAGTCAACTAACAAAATCATCCAAAGCACAGGACTTGGTGGTGATGGGGGACTTCAACTACCCAGACATCTGTTGGGGAAATAACACAGCAGGGCACAGATTATCCAACAAGTTCTTGGAATGTATTGGAGACAAGTTTTTATTTCAGAAGCTGGAGAAAGCTACTAGGGGAGAGGCTGTTCTAGGTTTGATTTTGTTCTAGATTCGATTTTGACAAAGAGGGAGGAGCTGGTTGAGAATTTGAAAGTGGAAGGCAGCTTGGGTGAAAGTGATCATGAAATGGTAGATTTCATGATTCTAAGGAATGTAGGAGGGAGAACAGCAAATAAAGACAATGGATTTCAAGAAGGCAAACTTTAGCAAACTCAGGGAGATAGTAGGTAAGACCCCATGGGAAGCAAGTCAAAAACAATTGAAGACAGTTGGCAGTTTTTCAAAGAGACATTATTAAGGTCACAAGAGCAAACTATCCCACTGCATTGGAAAGATAGGAATTATGGCAAGAGACCACCCTGGCTTAACCAGGAGATCTTCAATGATCTAAAAATCAAAAAAGAGTCCTACAAAAAGTGAAAACTAAGTCAAAATAAAAAAGATGAATGTAAACAAATAACGCAAGTATGTAGGGACAAAATTAGAAGGGCCAAGGCACAAAATGAGATCAAGCAAGCTAGAGACATAAAGAAAACAAGAAAACATTTTACAAATACATTAGAAGCAAGAGGAAGTCCAAAGACAGGATAGGACTGTTACTCAATGGAGGATGGGGGGGAAACAATAACAGAAAATGTGGAAATGGCAGAGGTGCTTAATGACTTCTTTTTTTCGGTTTTCACCAAGAAGGTTGGTGGTGATTGGACATCTAACATAGTGAATGACAGTGAAAATGAGGTAGGATCAGAGGCTAAAATAGGGAAAGAACAAGTTAAAAATTACTTAGACAAGTTAGATGTCTTCATGTCACCAGGGCCTGATGAAATGCATCCTAGAATACTCAAGGAGATGACTGAGGAGATATCTGAGTCATTAGCGATTATCTTTGAAAAGTCATGGAAGATGGGAGAGATTCCAGAGGACTGGAAAAGGGCAAATACAGTGCCAATCTATAAAAAGGGAAATAAGAACAACCCAGGGAATTACAGACCAGTCAGCTTAATTTCTGTACCTGGAAAGATAATGGAGCAAGTAATTAAGTAATCAATTTGCAAATATCTATAAGATAATACGGTGATAAGTAACAGTCAGCATGGACTTGCCAAGAACAAATCATGTCAAACCAACCTGTTATCTTTCTTTGACAGGGTAACAAGCCTTGTAGATAGGGGGGAAGCGGTAGACATGGTATATCTTGACTTTAGTAAAGCTTTTGATACTGTCTTGCATGTCCTTCTCAAAAACAAAACTAGGGAAATGCAACCTAGATGGAGCTACTATAAGGTAGATGCATAACTGGTTGGAAAACCGTTCCCAGGCAGTAGTTATCAGTGGTTCACAATCATGCTGGAAGGGCATAATGAGTGGGGTCCCACAGGGATCAGTTCTGGGTCCGGTTCTACTCAATATCTTCATCAATTATTTAGATAATGGCATAGAGAGTACACTTATAAAGTTTGTGGATGATACCAAGCTGGGAGGGATTGCAAGTGCTTTGGAGGATAGGATTATAATTCAAAATGATCTGGACAAACTGGAGAAATGGTCTGAAGTAAATAGGATGAAATTCAATAAGGACAAATGCAAAGTACTCCACTTAGGAAGGAACAATCAGTTGCACACATACAAAATGGGAAATTACTGCCTAGGAAGGAGTACTGTGGAAAGAGATCTAGGGGTCAGAGTGGACCACAAGATAAATATGAGTCAACAGTGTAACACTGTTGCAAAAAAAAAGCAAACATCATTCTGGGATGTATTAGTAGGAATGTTGTAAGCAAGACACGAGAAGTAATTCTTCCGCTCTACTCCAGTTCTGAGTGCCACATTTCAGGAAAGATGTGGGGAAATTGGAGAAAGTCCAAAGAAGAGCAAGAAAAATTATTAAAGGTCTAGAAATAATGACATATGAGGGAAGATTGAAAAAGTTGGGTTTGGTTAGTATGGAAAAAAGAAGAGGGGACATGATAACAGTTTTCAAGTAAATAAAAGGCTGTTACAAGGAGGAGGGAGAATTGTTCTTCCTAACCTCTGAGAACAGGACAAGAAGCAATAGGCTTAATTTGCAGCAAGGGCAGTTTATATTGGACATTAGGAAAAACTTCCTAACGGTCAGAGTGGTTAAGCACTGGCATAAATTGCTTCGGGAGATTGTGGAATCTTAATCACTGGAGATTTTTGAGAGCACATTAGACAAACACCTGTCAGGGATGGTCTAGATAATACTTAGTCTTGCCATGAGTGCAGGGCACTGGACTAGATGACCTCTAGGTCCCTTCCAGTCCTACGATTCTAACTATTTATTTGTATAATGGTAGCACCTAGGAGTTCCAGTCGTGGATTGGGACCCCATTGTGTTGGTGGTAACAATCCAGTTCTTAAGTGGAGAAATTGGACATTATTACATAATGGTTGGCGCGTCTCGTGGCTGTCTCAGCAAAGAAGCCAGAGATTCAATGGGATGGCAACTGAGCTCGCCAGGCCAAGACAAAGGCAGTCTGGCTGAGGAGACCTGCGTTGCTGCCGCCTGTACCATACCCCTCTATGGATAACTAGAGGAATTCAGTCTAGCAATTTTCTCCAGCACTAACGGCTTGATCCAATTCTCAGAGGGCTCACTGGGAGCTGGTTAAGATCCTAGATTCACTTCATTCTTAATTCGCACCAAGTTTTTTTACTGGCATGTTTTTGGAGCAGCAGTGGAAAGTGTTGCTTAGCACTACAATGATATGACCATTGGTAAAAATCTAGAAACATACAAAACATCCATGGGATAGCAAGGTGGTGAGTGGTTTGGTTTTTTTAGAGTGATGACGAACTGAGCCAACAAGCCAAAATAATAGTTAAACAGGCTTTCTCTCAGTGACCTTTGGCAGCTGCAGAACCTGATTCTCACCCATTAGTTCTCTGATAGTCAGGATTACCCTATTTACTGTTCAAAGCCTGAAATCAGTGACTTATTGACTGGAGTGGACTGCACTGACCAGAAAATTACAGGTTTCAGATTATAAAAATTACAAAATATAAAATTTTCTCACATAATCTGCTCACAGTAACTTCCTCCTTTCTCTAGCCCAAGATGACCAAGATAACTGTAATCCATGGCATTTAACACCCAGTGTTACCTACCAACAATACCGTCACCCTTCTGCAGAGCTATAGTAGATGTTGGGGTCTTACCAGTCAGTTTCCTATTAGAGGAGAAATCAGTGTCATGGAGTCTGGGTATTTCCTTAGTGTAACTTGTTTTATTTACACTGTGTATACCAGTTTTTGAACAAATAATAATACAAATAAACTATCGTAATCATTATAAACCAAACCAAATACATACATAATGTAAGACATTACGAGTCCATTTTAAAGAAGTAGCATTCCCCCTCCTCCTACCACAGTGTACACACGCAGAGGATAGGGACTGAATTTACACCCTTTTTGAAGGTGTTCCTCTCAACAAATAAATGTCCTGCCAGAGCATACTCCTGAATATGGTTGGTTTTAGGTTTGTGCTTTGCAGGAACACTGTGTCCTGCCCCAAGCTTCCTCCGCCCCTGAAAGCCTTCAAATACTTTTACATTCTGGGTTGGTGCTCATAAGATGCACCCATGTATTATTTGTATTACAGTAGAATCCAGATGCCCCAAACACCATGAGGGCCCCATTTTACTGGTGCTGTACAAACACATGAGCAAACACGAGCTATTAAAACCAGCAATAGCACTTCCTGCAGCACTTGGTGGTGAGGAGGGGGAGGGAGAGTTAAGGCTCCGTCCAACCGTGGACATATCTTGACCCAGTGTAGCTTGGGAGATCTTAAGTACTTCAGGGCATGGATTGTCTCTTACTGTGTGTTTGTCTAGTCCCCAGCACTATACCAACACATAGTAAAATGGGCATTATAAGTAACCATGACAATGAGATGAGTGCAGACAATGCCATGGCTACTAAAACTGAACTATGCTCCTTACGTGCCTATTAAAGAGTTACTCACCCAGCTTTCCACAGAACAACTTCAGTCTCTTTTTGGTTTGGATTCACCATAGTCCCTGCCAGAATCTCCTGTTTCCTGAAGATTAAAACTAACTCCCATCTGTCACACCGCACGTGGTCTTGCTGCTCGTTAACCTAGATAACAGAGTTTGTTGCACGGCAGCCACCCAAGACACAAAGTCATCTAGATAAAAGCTCAGATAAAGCCGAACTTTACTCTTCCCACATCCCAGCAGTATAGCGTAGTTATTGGGGACTCTCTTCTGGGGACTGTATTCCTTCATTCTGCTTTTTTTCCTACTGTAAGATAAAAGCTTTCGCAGGCTGAAAGCATATGTTTTGCCACTTGTGTATGAAAGCAAACTCAACTTGCATCAGGGCTTCTCAAACTTTGCCCAAAGTGAAGGCTGCACTGACCTATTGCCAACAGCCTGAGGACCACCACCCATTCTCCTCACATGGAGCAGATTACATTCTTATTTTTCACACAGGGGTGCGGGCTGCAGGAAATACCGGCCCGACCTTCCCAGCATCACCTATGGATTGTGAATTGTTGGCTATTTATAACATAAGTATATAACCATGCCCAGTAACAGTAGGGTAAACTATTAAGAGAGTTACAGAGACCAGAGTTAGTCTGAAGAAACCAGTGTGGTGTGTGCCTGGGAACGGGTGATGATAATGGTAGCACTGATACTCCTTGGTATCTAAAGGACTCCCTGTGCTGGAGCTGGTGTGGGGTGTATGGAAACACTTCCATTCAGGACTCTGAGGCACAGCATAGAATTCACTGCCCAGGAGGCTGGGGGCGTTCGAGTGGCGTTAAGCCATCTTTGCACTCTCCCAATCATGAGCTGCCCCAGGGCCTGTGGAGGCCCGCAGCAGAACTTTGGCAGCCCTGGGGGCCAGCTGAAGTTAGAGTAGCCTCCTGGAGCTGCCCTATAGGGTGCAGCACTGCCTGGAGTTTCCCTGTTCAAACATACATCTCCTGCCCCCAGCCCTGCTCTGAGCATGCCTTCTACATCAAAGCTTGTGAGGGGGTCCTCAGAAGGTAGCCTTATGGCTGTCTTCTGCAGTCAGTCCTGCACTGAAGGAATTCTCCTCCAGCTCAATGTGGGACTTTTAGGACATCTTATGTCATTCTGGCCCTTCTGTGTGATGTATGAGGATGGGAGGGAAGATGGGGCTCTAACCCCTTGAGTAGTGGTTTGGTGGTGTGTACTAATAAGGACCTGTATGAGAGACCTCCCAATACTGTCCACATGTAACTTAATCATGTCCCCAGAGCTGAGATATTAGTGTGCCAACTTCCACTGTACCCCCACATTCACATACTAGATAAACAATCTGAACCTGACAGGGGCAAGAAAGATGTGTTTCCTCCTCTGAGAGAAAAAGCAACAAAACGTTGAATACCAACAAGTCCCAGCTAGCAAAAGGAGGAACACACAACATGCACAGGTTGATGTGACCTATTTTCTCATTTGAGAACTCAATTGCCAGATATTACCACTGAGTAATATTATTTGACATCCAGAGATGAAAGGATTTGCGGTTGGCTGCCCGCCAGAGCAGGAGCCTGGCTGCTACTCACTCCCACAACCCGCAGAGCAGGTTTCAGAGGTTTGGTGAAATTCTTTTTCGAGTCATGACTGTGAAACACACGCTATGGTAGCAGGATTTTCTAAACCAGGGTTTATGTAATCTGAAAAGGCTCCCAAAGGCAGCTCTGTGCTGTGTTAAAACACCTATGTGTACAAATTGGGTAGCATACGTATTTCACAGCTACTCTCTGTTGGAAGGATTCAGACCTGCTCAGATATCTGTGGCTGTATTGCCCTTTAGTAGTTAGAGGCTTTGAAATGAATCTGTGGTCACCCACTGCCGTGAAGTCACAACCGAATGAAAGGAAAGGAGCATGGTCTTGTGTCAAGGTTCCTCCCCCACTCTGAACTCTAGGGTACAGATGTGGGGACCTGCATGAAAAACCTCCTAAGCTTATCTTTACCAGCTTAGGTCAAAACTTCCCCAAGGTACAAAATATTACACCCGTTATCCTTGGACTGGCCGCTACCACCACCAAACTAATACTGGTTACTGGAGAAGAGCTGTTTGGACGCGTCCTTCCCCGCAAAATACTTCCCAAAACCTTGCACCCCACTTCCTGGACAAGGTTTGGTAAAAAGCCTCACCAATTTGCCTAGGTGACTACAGACCCAGACCCTTGGATCTTAAGAACAATGAACAATTCTCCCAACACTTGCACCCCCCCTTTCCTGGGAAATGTTGGATAAAAAGCCTCACCAATTTGCATAGGTGACCACAGACCCAAACCCTTGGATCTGAGAACAATGAAAAAGCATTCAGTTTTTTACAAGAAGACTTTTAATAAAAAATAGAAGTAAATAGAAATAAAGAAATCCCCCCTGTAAAATCAGGATGGTAGATATCTTACAGGGTAATTAGATTCAAAAACATAGAGAACCCCTCTAGGCAAAACCTTAAGTTACAAAAAAGATACACAGACAGAAATAGTTATTCTATTCCGCACAATTCTTTTCTCAGCCATTTAAAGAAATCATAATCTAACACATACCTAGCTAGATTACTTACTAAAAGTTCTAAGGCTCCATTCCCGGTCTATCCCTGGCAGAAACCAGCATACAGACAGACCCAGACCCTTTGTTTCTCTCCCTCCTCCCAGCTTTTGAAAGTATCTTGTCTCCTCATTGGTCATTTTGGTCAGGTGCCAGCGAGGTTACCTTTAGCTTCTTAACCCTTTACAGGTGAGAGGAGCTTTCCCCTGGCCAGGAGGGATTTCAAAGGGGTTTACCCTTCCCTTTATATTTATGACACGCCCCCCAAATCTCAGCTAGGGTGAAACACTGGCTGGGATTTCTTCCTGGAGCTCTAGGAAAAACAGAGTTAAGACACATGCATCTCTAAATATACTACCAAGTACATAAAGACTAACAATATTTTCCACATCTCAAGGACGATTTTAACCAGTTGATTCTGGGAAACTTTCACGGGAGAGTGCATCAGCCACTTTGTTAGAAGCTCCTGAGATGTGTTGGATGTCGAAATCAAAATCTTGGAGAGCTAAACTCCACCGAAGAAGTTTTTTGTTAGTTTCCTTGATGGTGTGAAGCCACTTCAGTGCAGCATGGTCGGTTTGCAGGTGGAAACGCCGTCCCCAAACATATGGGCGTAGCTTTTCCAGAGCGTAGACAATGGCATAACATTCTTTTTCAGTGACTGACCAGTTGCTTTCCCTCTCAGACAGTTTTTTGCTGAGAAACACTACAGGGTGGAATTCTTGATCAGGTCCTTTCTGCATTAAAACTGCTCCCACACCACGCTCGGATGCATCTGTGGTTACTAGGAACGGTTTGTCAAAGTCTGGGGCCCTTAGTACAGGGTCAGACATGAGTGTCGCTTTAAGCTTGTTAAAGGCCTTCTGACACTTTCCGGTCCACTGAACAGCATTTGGCTGTTTCTTTTTGGTTAGGTCTGTCAGTGGGGCAGTGATTTGGCTGTAGTGCGGTACAAATCGTCTGTAATAACCGGCCAAGCCTAAGAAGGATTGAACCTGTTTCTTTGACTTTGGGACAGGCCACTTTTGGATAGCATCCACTTTGGCCTGTAGGGGGCTGATAGTTCCTTGACCCACCTGGTGTCCAAGGTAAGTCACTCTGTTTAGGCCTATTTGACACTTCTTAGCCTTAACAGTTAGTCCTGCCTCCCTTATGCGCTCAAGGACTTTTTGTAGATGTTCCAGGTGGTCTGCCCAGGAATCCGAAAATATGGCCACGTCGTCAAGGTAGGCGACTGCATATTCTCCTAATCCCGCTAGGAGACCATCTACAAGTCTTTGGAAAGTGGCGGGTGCATTTCGCAGCCCGAAAGGGAGTACATTAAATTCATACAGCCCAAGATGTGTGATGAAGGCTGACCTTTCCTTGGCAGATTCATCTAGCGGTACCTGCCAGTACCCCTTGGTTAAGTCCAAGGTAGAGATGAACTGGGCCCGTCCCAGTTTCTCTAATAGTTCATCTGTGCGTGGCATTGGATAGTTGTCTGGGCGAGTTACAGCATTTAGCTTACGGTAGTCCACGCAAATCGTATTTCCCCATCTGGTTTGGGAACTAGAACCACTGGAGATGCCCATGCACTTTCAGAGGGGCGGATTACACCCATCTGTAACATATCCTGGATCTCCCGTTCTATAGCAGTTTTAGCTTGAGGAGACACCCGGTAAGGTTGGACCCTAATTGGGTGAGCATTACCTGTGTCAATGGAGTGGTATGCCCGTTCAGTCAGTCCTGGGGTGGCTGAGAACGTTGGCGCGTAGCTAGTGCACAGCTCCTGGATCTGCTGTCGCTGCATACGCCCAAGGGTCATGGAGAGGTTCACCTCTTCCACACCACCAGCACATTTCCCTTCGTAGTAAACACCTTCAGGCCACTCAGCGTCGTCTCCTCCCTGGGCTGTAAACTGACAAACCTTTAATTCTCTGGAATAAAAGGGCTTTAGAGAATTAATATGGTACACCTTAGCTTTCGGTTGGAGGTGGGGAATGCTATGAGATAATTAACAGCTCCCAGGCGCTCCTGGACCGTGAATGGCCTTTCCCACGATGCTTCCATTTTATGGGCCTGGAGCGCCCTTAAGACCATGACCTGGTCTCCTACTTTGAAGGAACGCTCTCTGGCATGTTTATCATACCAGGCTTTTTGCTCTTTTTGAGCATCCTGTAAGTTTTCTCTAGCAAGGGCTAAAGAGGTTCGGAGGGTGTTTTGTAGGTTGGTTACGGTTCTGGGACTGGTTCCGTCTGGGTCTCTGGGACTGGATCCACTACTGCTGTTGCAGACATTGGCCTGGGGTCCGGGTCCATCACCTCTGACTGGGTCCTGATAGAAGTTTCCGGAACAGAGCTAGGCCTCACGGCTTGTTTAGCCTGGCTGCGGGTGACCATTCCCACCCTCTTGGCCTGCTTCACATGATTGGCCAAGTCTTCCCCCAACAGCATGGGGATGGGATAATCATCATAGACTGCAAAAGTCCACATTTCTGACCAGCCCTTGTACTGGACAGGCAACTTGGCTGTAGGCAAATTGAAAGAGTTGGACTTGAAGGGTTGAATCGTCACTTGGATCTCTGGGTTGATTAAATTGGGGTCCACTAAGGAAGCATGGATAGCTGACACTTGTGCTCTGGTGTCCCTCCACGCGGTGACCTTCTTCCCGCCCACACTCACAGTTTCTCTCCGCTCCAAGGGTATCTGGGAGGTATCTGGGCCTGTGGACCTCTGGTGTGATTCCGGTGCAATGAACTGTAATCTGTTGGGGTTCTTGGGGCAGTTGGCCTTTACATGCCCCAGCTCGTTACATTTAAAACATCGTCCAGCTGACGGGTCACTGGGGCGAGGAGGGTTGCTGGAGAACGGGGTGGTGGGACGATAAGGGGTCTGGAGGGTTCTTTGGGAGGTAGATGGGGCTTTGGGCGGCCCCCGGTAATAGGGTGTGGTCTGGGGTGGTCCCTTCTGGTCTCCGCTCCAACTGCGACCAGTTTTCTTCTTCTCTGCCACCTCCACCCATCTGGCTCCAATCTCTCCTGCCTCAATTACAGTTTTGGGTTTCCCATCTAGGATGTATCTTTCTATTTCCTCAGGAACACCCTCTAAGAATTGTTCCATTTGCATTAGGAAGGGCAAATTTACTGGAGATTCAACACTTGCTCCTGATATCCAGGCATCCCAATGTTTCACAATGTGGTAGGCATGTCGGGTAAATGACATGTCTGGTTTCCACCTTAGGGCTCTGAACCTCCGACGAGACTGCTCGGGTGTTATCCCCATTCTGACTCTCGCCTTGGATTTAAACAGTTCATACTTGTTCATGTGTTCTTTAGGCATTTCAGCTGCCACCTCAGCTAAGGGTCCACTGAGCTGCGGCCTCAGCTCTACCATGTATTGGTCAGTAGAGATGTTGTACCCAAGGCAGGCCCTTTCGAAGTTTTCTAAGAAGGCCTCAGTATCATCACCTGCCTTGTAGGTGGGGAACTTTCTGGGATGGGAAGTGGTACCTGGAGAAGGATTGCTAGGGTTTGTTGGTATATTCTGCTGGGCCTTTATCCTCTCCACCTCCTCCACATGCTTCCTCTCTTTTTCCTTCTCCTCCTCCACATGCTTCCTTGCCTCCATTTCCCTCTTGTGGGCAGCCTCCTGTACCTCCTTCTCCAGCCGCAAGAGTTCTATCTGTCTTTCATGTTCCCTTTGTTTTTCCTCAGCCTGAAATTTGGCTAATTCCAGCTGTAGTCGAGCTGAGGATTTGGTCATTCTAACCGCTCTGTTTTTAACTAACTTTACACCCGAGGTTTAGAAACAAACAAACAAAACGTGGCTGTAAAATTTTGCTGTGCTGGAATAGAATACCTATTCTCTGATAGTGACTGTCAGCCTACAGAAAAAGACAATTCCCTTGTCTCTGCTCTGGGCCCAGATTAAAGCAAAAAACCTCCAGTTACTTGGAAACCTGCTTACCCAGCCCAAAGAAAAAGCAAATGGGTAGAACACACACCCCCTATTTACTTTTAGGAAGAAAAGAAAAAAAAACCCTCTGGGTTGGAAGACTGTGAATTTCCCTGCAGGAGTTAAGTACCCTGCCTCCAGGCAAAGAAAACCTGCAATTCACAAGATAATCCCCTTTTGTCTCTGCTTGGCCACAAAGCAGAGAGAAACCAAGCTGCTTTCAGTTTCAAAGCTGCTTTCTGGACTTCCTAAAAATTCCTTTTTAAAATCTCTATTTCTAGTATAAAAAATCTCAACTGGATCTCAAAATGATTTCAGGTTAATCCCACCACTGTGCCACCATGTCAAGGTTCCTCCCCCACTCTGAACTCTAGGGTACAGATGTGGGGACCTGCATGAAAAACCTCCTAAGCTTATCTTTACCAGCTTAGGTCAAAACTTCCCCAAGGTACAAAATATTACACCCGTTATCCTTGGACTGGCCGCTACCACCACCAAACTAATACTGGTTACTGGGGAAGAGCTGTTTGGACGCGTCCTTCCCCCCAAAATAATTCCCAAAACCTTGCACCCCACTTCCTGGACAAGGTTTGGTAAAAAGCCTCACCAATTTGCCTAGGTGACTACAGACCCAGACCCTTGGATCTTAAGAACAATGAACAATTCTCCCAACACTTGCACCCCCCCTTTCCTGGGAAATGTTGGATAAAAAGCCTCACCAATTTGCATAGGTGACCACAGACCCAAACCCTTGGATCTGAGAACAATGAAAAAGCATTCAGTTTTTTACAAGAAGACTTTTAATAAAAAATAGAAGTAAATAGAAATAAAGAAATCCCCCCTGTAAAATCAGGATGGTAGATATCTTACAGGGTAATTAGATTCAAAAACATAGAGAATCCCTCTAGGCAAAACCTTAAGTTACAAAAAAGATACACAGACAGAAATAGTTATTCTATTCCGCACAATTCTTTTCTCAGTCATTTAAAGAAATCATAATCTAACACATACCTAGCTAGATTACTTACTAAAAGTTCTAAGGCTCCATTCCTGGTCTATCCCTGGCAGAAACCAGCATACAGACAGACCCAGACCCTTTGTTTCTCTCCCTCCTCCCAGCTTTTGAAAGTATCTTGTCTCCTCATTGGTCATTTTGGTCAGGTGCTAGCGAGGTTACCTTTAGCTTCTTAACCCTTTACAGGTGAGAGGAGCTTTCCCCTGGCCAGGAGGGATTTCAAAGGGGTTTACCCTTCCCTTTATATTTATGACATCTTGTTTGGAGCATGTGCATGGGAGACAGGTGTCTTAGGGTTGTATTCCTGACTCTGCCGTGACTTTTGGCAAGTCATCTAAACTCTTTATGACCCAGCTTCCTTATAAAACAGACACAATAATACCTCACTCAAGGTGGCTTTAATTAACCTTAACTAATTACTGTTTGTAGAAGTGCAGAGTGTTATCTTCTAAAAGAAAATCACACACTCAACTGTCTGTTGAACTCAAACTGAAAAGACTGCAGGGCTCAGATTAATACATATGGCCCCAGGAAGCCAAGACATTTCAAACCTGGTGCTGACATCACACATTCATGTGCTACAGACCACAAATATATTTACCCAATAAATCACACACACACTTGGGGAGGCCACTTCCACTTGAGTTAAAGGAGCACTTCCTTAGCTGGCTATTGACATAGTGAGATTTCCTGTTGTGCTAAGTTAGCACAGGTGGAAAGACTGGTGTCCCAAAGAGTTTACAATCTAACTAGACAAGATAAACAGCACACAACCAAAATGCCAGAGGTGCAAGTCTTTCTTGTTAAGGCTTGTCTTCATTACCCGCTGGATCCACGGGCAGTGATCAAGCCAGCGGGGGTCAATTTATCGCGTCTAGTCTAGATGCGATAAATCGACCGCCAAGTGCTCTCCCATTGACTCTGGTACTCCACCAGGGCGAGAGGCGCAGGTGGAGTTGACAGGAGAGCGTCAGCTGTTGACTTACCACAATGAAGATACCGTGGTAAGTAGATCTAAGTACGTCAACTTCAGCTACATTAGTCATGTAGCTGAAGTTGCGTAACTTGGATCGATTCCCCCCCTTAGTGTGGACCAGGCCTTAGTGACAATCTACAATCGATAAATGTAATCTAAAGCATTTTAACACTGATCTACACCGTGCCTCAGAACATCTGCTTTTTTTTCTAAACAAAAGCAGTTGGCCCAGATGGAAACGCCTCTTGTTCTCGTGGAGAACGTCGGGTAAGTGCAGAGGGTGATGTGCACACGTTGTTTGTTGCCCTTTTGCCAGTATGGGTGTGACACTTTGGGCATTCACCCAGACCAATAGCGGTTGTGTCACCACCCGCCCTTTGACCCTGGATGCTTCTGTGCTGTATAGCTTTGGTTCAGAGCCCTGGCAGCCTGCTCCCAGCACGCTGAACTCAGCCTGGCTTCCACCAGCCTGGTTACTCCTTGCAGGGTGACATCAACAGCCCCTCCAGACCCGAGTCTCCCCAGAACCGTCTCCTTTGAAGTGCTCAGCCCCTCTCACTGTAGCACTCACAAAACCTTATGAAGTTTGTTGCTTCTTTTAAGAGAGTTCACAGCATGAGCTTATTAGTTTGGCCAAGGGTTTTACTCCTCAGTTTGAAACACAGCCCTGAGTTGGTTTTGTCACAAAACAGGATTACGCTTATGAACGCAGAACAGACATCTAGGTGATACCAAAACGGACGGAATTGGGATAGAAATGGTTACAAACAAAGCATAAAAAATAGACTGCCGAGACTAAAACCTCACTGAACAACCTCGAGTCATTTGGTCAAAGTCATTTTCTCCCCACAGTTGTTCTTCCAGCAGGGCTGGCCAGTTCTTAGCCAGGATCGAACACAGAGCTCAAAGCACTTAGTTTCTTTGTCTCTTCAAGTGACGGATGCCAAATGGCTTTCTCTCTCTGCTCCTATCCTCAAAGTTTATCTTTGTTTTCAAGGGCTCAGCTTGCTGTGTCCATCAGGGAGCTGACGCCGTGTTAACTTTTGCAGTCTCCTCTCCCCCACTGTGAGAGTTAAGTGGCTATCTCCCCCACGCGCTAGGTTGTGAGCTTTGTTTACCTTTTATGTAAATGTACTTCCCCTGTCTCTTTGCTCAGTTTACGCTGGAGACACATTCAAGCAGGCAGGACCACATCCCTTTGTCTAGGGCAGGATGACTTAAGCCCTACCTGCCACACAAATTTTAAGGACATATTTCCAGTCCATAGATATAGTTTTCTGTATAGCATCTGTACATATGCCACTCAGTAGTGTTAATCAGCAGTGTGTTACCAGTTTGTATATCATACCTTGCATGACACCTTTTAGATGCAGATTATAACAATGGTGAGTTGGGGTATACTGAGCTGGTCAGGCCAGCTGGAGACTCACTGCTAAATACCAGGGAGCCCTTTGTCTTCTGGCATTGGGGTGCTCTAGGGATCACAGTAGGTTTGTCACATTTCTTTCTGGCGCATGTGAAATGTCTTTAACAAGCTCCAGCGAGTGCCAACAGCTTTCTTAAACATGCTTCTATAGCAGTGGATGCAGTGAACATGTCACCTCTTGTTCAACATCCTCCCCTTGTGGGCAGAGAGAGGAGTGAATGTACAGTACACCTTGGCTCTGACTTATGGGTGCCACGTACATTTGGTTTCACGGCTATGCTGTCGACATCAGGAAGCAGCAGATAAAAATCTCACTAGCCCCATTTTTAGTTGAATGCTCTCTTAAAACCTGGAGTATCAATCATTATGACCCCTGCTCTGTACGATAACAAGAATGATCCTGCATTTATATAGGGCCTTCCTTCTACATGGGACCCAAATCACTTCACAAACGTCATTAATTCTACAGACTATGAGGCAGATCAGGGCGAGAGTTCTGGGAGCTCGCTCTGTAACTGCCCTTTGTGCCAGTATCACCGTGATTGGTCAAACCCTGGTTTAGTGCACGTGAGCAAAACTCCCTCTACCGGTAACCCTTTGCAACTAACAGCCTGGCACTCGCTCGTGACTGGGACTCGATCTCCTGTGGACCTAAGGTCTCAGGACAAACTTGACTTAGAGATACCATGTGGGATGGGGCATCCAGGCCTCACAACGGCGAGGCTCCAGGAGGTTAATGAGGGCTTATGGATCCAGCTGGCCCACCCTGCTACACATGTAGCAGATGTCAGGAGTGGAGAGGAGAGGTAAAAGGAGGAGAGCAGCTAAGTTTGGGGCTGACCAGGAAGGGGAGCAGAGCTCTGCTTCTCCCTTCGTGAGAGAAGCCTGCTTTCAGCCGAGTGTCTGTGACAGCTTACTGCCAAGATGAGCCTCCTAATGGATGGGAGGACTGGGCCCAGGAAGACAGGCTAAACAGACTGGTTGCACGAAGACAAGCCCTGAGTAGAAAGGTGGGGTCCTGCTGAAGACGTCTCAGACAACCCTGGTTTTGAGTCCATAGAATTCCTTTATTTTTGGACTTCAGTACCCCAGAAGGATGGGACTCAAGTGTGCCTGAGCTGGAAGGCTAAAGCATCACTGCCCTGAACCCTTGAGAAGTGACAGCCGACTATCGGAGACCCTGTTGTGGGGGCCCACAAGGGGCACCACAGAGGTAGGCCCTGTCACACAGTGATTTACAGTCCCCAGTCAAGACTCCTTCTAGAGGCTGTCCCCAGTCAAGATCACAGCTTGCTACATACTAACAACTGACGGAGTTGTTCCTTTAGCTGAAGTAATTGATATATGGATGGTTCTGTGAGGGGAGCCTGCAGAGCAGCTGTCTGTGCTGTACCTGTTTTGTGAATACACATCTCAGCCACAGGCTGTAAATCCAGTCCCTTTCACAAGCTCTCCCTTCACTCTCTGTTTGTTTAAAGGTCTATTTTAAAGAATGAGCTCCTTGTAACATCAAAGTCAGTAGAGACTAAAAATAGAGAAACTGGAAAAATCTATATCCCATGCCCACAATCTGTTCTCTTCACTAACAATATGTTGGTTATTTTTGTCCCTCTCTCGAAGGTGAGGCTTTGCATTCTCCCCCATCCCCCAGCCCAAGCAGCGCTTTCTAATTTAATATTTCATTCAGTTTGGGTTTAGTGAAAGCAAGCGATTAATGGCCATGGCTAGAACCAGGCACAGTGGGAACATGCAGACAAGCCTCTCAAAGTTACCCACTCCAACCCTGACAGCGGCCTTCAGCCCTGACCTGTGGGAGACTTGTTCACACCCCAGGCCTAAGCACTGACTGACAGCTATGCTGCATCTGGTGCTTTTGTGATGTATTTATCTTGTATTCTTTTGGTTTAGACATAAGATGACACTCTAACCAAGAGCTGCCCGCGTCCATGGTCCTGGAACAGAGATGGAAATTAATAGGATCAAATTCATGCCATTATGCTGTATAACAAAAGATTTTGCATTCCATCCAAAGTAAATAAATAGCCAACCCCCATGCTCTATTAGTAGAAATTCCCTCCAGCTCTGGGATAAGAGATCCCTCCATTCTGATTGACAGTCACTCATCGCAGCCTGCCGGGCCCTCTCTGAAAAAAAGGAACAAAAGCATTCCAAGCCAGGGATTGCAGATGTGTTAGGAACACCTCATGGTCAATGGTGTCTAAGGCAGTTGACAGATCTAATAAAATCAGAATGGATATCTTATTCTTGTGTGTGAAGAAGTTCATTTGCAAACTGTGCTGGGATCTACCAACTTAAGGAATCAGGTCACAAATGAATTTAAGGTTCTGAGGGCCATCAACTTCACAGCTTCATTGGCCCATGGATGGGTCTTTGTATAGACCTTTCAGACAGATTGATATAGTTTTGTAAAGCACAGAACTAAAGTGAGGCCATAAAATAGATCAGAGACATAGGTTAACCAGATTAGGTAGAAGTTAAAGGTTACACAGGCAACACAGGGGTATCATTAACACCAAGCCATCCGTATAACTTTAGAGCTTCCTCAAAAAAAAAAGGAGTACTTGTGGCACCTTACAGACTAACAAATTTATTTGAGCATAAGCTTTCGTGAGCTACAGCTCACTTCATCGGATGCATTCAGTGGAAAATACAGTGGGGAGATTTATATACATAGAGAACATGAAACAATGCGTGTTACCATACACACTGTAACGAGAGTGATCACTTAAGGTGAGCTATTACCAGCAGGAGAGAAAAAAAGCCTTTTGTCGTGATAATCAAGGTGGGCCATTTCCAGCAGTTGACAAGAACGTCTGAGGAACAGTGGGGTGGGGGTGAGGGGAATAAACATGGGGAAATAGTTTTACTTTGTGTAATGACCCATCCACTCCCAGTCTTTATTCAAGCCTAAGTTAATTGTATCCAGTTTGCAAATTAATTCCAATTCAGCAGTCTCTTCTTGGAGTCTGTTTTTGACTTCCTGACTCAGTTACAGCATGCTGCTAAAGACACTGGTTCTTTTCTCAAGCTCTGAGAGCAAATTCTTCAGGATACAGAATCCTATTGGCCAGTCCTATTACCATTGCAGTCCACAGCAAAACTCTCATTTCTCTTCAGTTTCTATTCCACTCAGAACGAGAGAAAACCTCCTTTCTGGACAGAGAAATGTTCTCATTCAAGAATGCGTTGGTATATTGAAAGTAGCCTCCAGTATTGATTTCCACCTCTTCACCAATAAGGTTCCAACTTTTATAGGGCATAATTAACTATTCCGTTCTACATAGGTTTTTATAACTAAACTCGTAACCACCTGGAGTTCCATCTGTGGTGTAATGAAAGCACGTTGAACTTGAAATGTTGTCCATAACACTGCATGCTGGAGACAGTAACTGTCATTAGCAATGAGATAGGATCTTGCACATGCTGTTGAAAGTGAAAGATAGGACGCAATTACCTCACTTACAATGATTAAATATTCAAGCACAGCCTTTTCGTCTGAGCCACTCTCTGTTTCGTATGTTTCATGTAGCAGATTGGATAGATAATTTTATTGACTATTTGTAGGTATTTTACTAACTATGTAATTCAAAAGAACCGGTAAGATGGGCACACATCTGTTCTTTAATTGGTCCATGTTTCCAGAGTTTTGCATCAGTAAGGACTGCAGGATTTGGCCCAGATTGTAAATAATAGAACATTTCTTATGGAGCTGTGATATCAGAGAATGGGAGGGGAAGTGGGAAACCAGTGTCTATCACTGGGGAGAGACTGGTCTCCTGTAGATACCAAGAATTCAGTTGGTTCTGGGAGCTTAATCATTGATCATCCCATTGAGGTGGGGGAAGCAAAACTTGCCCCTTCCTTGATGGAGCAATCTAAGGGAAATTCTCCATGCAATCCTCCCTCAGTGTTCTGCCCCAGATCTGCTCCAACAACTGTTTCTGCAGGAAGGTTTAATGCAGGCAAATGGATAAGTTTGATTTAATTTTTTAACAAGCTATTGATGAGATCTTTCATAACAGATGAAACTATCCCAAGAATCAGAGTTTGTTTCCGGTGCCAAGGTATTCAGCTGCAGGGAAAATGATGTCATTACAATAAATTAGTGCATAAACATCTCAAACACACAATAGACGTGAAACATTGGACTGAAAGCACAAACCCTGAGGAATCACTACAAGAACGGGTGGGGAGGAGCCCTACACAGGGGCTGGCATGACTGATAATAGAAATGTCTCTGGAAAAGGAATATTACTAGATGGTTTCTAAAAGTGAGGAGCCCAGAGTCACCCCCATGGAGCCCTGATGTCTACAGAGGGCCCCCCTGTGGGTGAAAGGATCTGTGCAGGCCAGACTCCTTTGTGGACTTGGGGCCTAACAAAAAAAAAGGAAGCAAATTTCATGCTTCAGGACAGAAGCAGGGGTCAAGAAGGTGTGTTCCATAGGCGCCAACTCCATGGGTGCTCCAGGGCTGGAGCACCCACGGGGAAAAATAGTGGGTTCTCAGCACCCACTGGTGGTCCCACCGATCAGCTTCTCCCCCTCCCTCCCAGCACCTCCCGCCCTCCATTATCAGCTGTTCAGGAGGTGCTGGGGGAGCAGGGGGTGGAGTGAGGGCGGGGCCCGCTCAGGGAAGGGAGCAGAACAAGGCGGGAAGGGGCAGGGTGGGAAGAGGTGGGATGGGGGTGGGGTTGGGGAAAGGAGTGGAGTGGGGGCAGGGCCTGGGGCAGAGTGGGAGTCAAGCACCCCCTGGGAAATGACAAAGTTGGTGCCGGGGGCATGTTCCCTTCCTTACTGCAGTCTGCCACTGGCCCGCTATAATAGTATTGAATTCTTTGCCTTCATCAGAAGCCTCAGATGCTAGTTACTGCTGGAGGCTGAATATGTGACTAAATAGACCCATGGTGTGATTTAGCAGGCCAAATCCTAGGTTATCTATATCTGTGCCTCCAATTACAGCTGGCTGCAGTGCCTTGTATTTCCGATGGCTTCCCCCATCTCAGCATCTTCTTTGCTCTCTTTTCAGAACTATACAAACTGCAGGTGCATCTCTGCAAATGGGGCTGAAGGATCCGCCTCTCCTGGGACCTGTGGCACAAATTGCTTCCACCTCCTCTTACCCTTTGTTGTACTTTCCTGTCTGGCTGGAATCCTGGCAAGCACTTCACACACACCATCCTTCATGCTCATCCTGAGGTAATGTAGGCGGGATCGTCACCACTCTTGCACCACGGGCTCTATCCGGCATCTCCCCTTCTCTGTAGAACACTCTGGAGCTGGGATGAGGAGGCTGAGTTTTAAAAACCCAAAACCATTGTGGGCTCAGATCTGGGAGCTATTTTATCCAAACCACAAACATTCAGGGAGTGGCAGGCATAAGGGTTAAATTCAGAGCGTCCATCTTGGCACATCTCTATTGTATTTATCCACACTTAACCATAGATATTGTTATTTATAGTGTGGCCATGCCTAGAGATCCCAGTCAGGGGTCATGGCCCCAGCATGCTAGGCCCTGTACAAGGGAGGAAATGGAGCCCTAGAGGGCTCACAGTCTAGGGTTATGACAAGACACTGCAGGTGGATAAGTAGATAGACAGGGACCGGGGAGGGTGGTGATAAGGTAACAGTGAAGATGGGTTCATTTGCGTATCGGCCTGATTCTGATCCCCAATTGATTTTACAGCAGTGTAACTGCACTGGGGCTCACTCCCCACTGCCTTGCACCTGATTTACCCCAGTGCAAAGTAAGGGTAAAAGTGGGTGTAAAGTGCTACCAGATCAGCATGACAGCATTTCCTACATGCACTGTGCCCAGGTGTTAGTGAAGGCAGTGGAGGATAAGGCCCAGTGACTTCACTGGAGTTATAGCTGATGCCATCCCGGTCTATGTCTCGCCATCCATCATCTGTAGCTATCCTCATCTAAATCTGCTTCTGTCTTTCTCCTTGTTTCTCTCTGTCTTTCTTAAAGTGTCTCCATCTTTACACTATAGCAAATCACCAAGACAGAAGGGCAGATAAGCACACCATGTTCTTCCCCCTTCGGCTCTTGACCTAGTAGCTCAGTTTGCTAGCAGGTATGGGAAGCTCTGTCATGTGTCTGAATGTCAAATAGTGCTAGAAACAAAGAACTGCTTTACACTGAAGTGTCAGAGCAGGAGAAATCATTGGGACTGATGTTTGCCTCACACAGACCCTTACAACAGGCTGTGCCTTGTATTAGGAGATCTGGCGGAGCACCTCTCACAGCAGGTTTCAGGTGCGCTTTGACTATACAGGCTCTTTCCATCTCTTTAACCAGAGCAGCTAAATCCTTTGCAGAGTTAAAGAACAAGTCATCAACACTAGCCAATGTGATGTGTATTGTGGTGGCACCTTACAGTGCTGAGCAGCTGTCAACATTTCAACATCATTAACCTCCCAGGGACTGGGACATTCTTGGCTGGTTCAGTGAAATGGTTACTCTGTCGGTCATAGCCCATGGAAGTTGCGCTGCTCAGAATTTGTGACACCAGGGGCTACACGGGCAGCTTGGGAGCCAGAGGCCTGTACCTTACTCTCCTATAGATTTTACAATAAAAAACAAATGGACACATCCATCATTTCAGTTTATACAGTCTCATTCCTCAAAGGAATTCCTAAAACCCTCCAATGACGGAGATTCCACAACCTCCACAGGCAATCTATTCCAGTGCCTAACCACCCTGACAGTTAGGAAGCTTTTCCTTATGTCCAAGCTAAACCTCCCTTGCTGCAAATTAAGCCCATTGCTTCTTGTCCTATCCTCAGAGGTTAAGGAGAACAGTTTTTCACCTTCCTTCTTGTAACAATCTTTTATGTACTTGAAAACTGTTATCATGTCCCTTCTCTTCTCCAGACTAAACAAATCCTGTTATTTCAATCTTTCCTCACAGGTCTGTTTTTGCAACAGTGTTACACTGTTAACTCATATTTAGCTTGTGATTCACTATAACTCCCAGATCCCTTTCCACAGTACTACTTTCTAGGCAGTTATTTCCCATTTTGTATGTGTGCAACTGATCGTTCCTTCCTAAGTGGAGTACTTTGCATTTGTCCATATTAAATTTCATCCTGTTTACTTCAGACCATTTCTCCAGTTTGTCCAGATTATTTTAACCTTATCCTCCAAAACACTTGCAACCCCTCCCAGCTTGGTATCATCCGCAAACTCTAGGCCACCATCTAAATCATTGATGAAGTTATTGAACAGAATCAGACCCAGAACTGATCCATGTGGTACCCCACTTATGCCCTTCCAGCTTGACTGTGAACCAACTCTCTGGGAATGGATTTTTTTATTGTCATTACATTTGAGCACCAAATACATGCTAGGTGCCAAAATGAACATCTAAATATTTGGCCAACTGATACGTCAGGAGATGCCCAAAATCCTAGCCTTGTCCTCTGCTATTACAGAATATGTTAAACAAATGAATACAAGGAAATAACATTAACCTTTGAAAACATGTTACAGTAAATAATATAAAAGAATGGAGAGATTATAAGAACTAACCAAAACATCATGGCTGTGATATATCTGATGGCGCAGTCTGCCCTTAGTTACGCACATACAAGATTTGCATGGATGTAACAAAGGGCCATATTTGTTCCTATTTCTGTGTAGAGGGATGTACTAATTCCTCTTTTGTTTTTGCTTTTCAGGAGTGTTCAGCCTGAAGATAAGTCATTTGCTATTGGGATACAGTTCCTGCTGCTGAGAGTTTTTGGTAAATTAAAATTTGTTGTTATGTAGCATTGAAAAGTCATAAGATATTTTGTATTCACATGTATCAGATGGGACATCAATAGAAATACTCAGGTGCTACAAAAGAAGGGTATTGTTGATTCAGTTGGGGTCACATTTTTCTCAGGTAAGGCAACCTAAACCTCCCCCACTGCAACTTGAGTCCATTGCTCCTTGTTCTCTCATCTGCTACCACTGAGAACAGCCGAGCTCCAGCCTCTCTGGAACTCCCCTTCAAGTAGTTGAAGACTGCTATCAAAACTCCCCTCACTCTTCTCTTCTGCAGACTAAATAAACTGAGTTACCTCAGCCTCTCCTCATAAGACCTATGCCCCAGCCCCGTAATCATTTTAGTTGTCCTCTGCTGGACTCTCTCCAATTTGTCCACATCCTTTCTGTAGTGGGGGGCCCAAAACTGGACGCAGTACTCCAGATTTGGCCTCACCAGTGCCGAATAGAGGGGAATAATCACTTGCCTCAATCTGCTGGCAATGCTCCTACTAATGCAGTCCAATATGCAGTTAGCCTTCTTGGCAACAAGGACACACTGCTGACTCATATCCAGCTTCTCATCCACTGTAATCCCCAGGTCCTTTTTTGCAGAACTGCTGCCTAGCCATTCGGTCCCCAGACTGTAGCGGTGCATGGGATTCTTCCATCCTAAGTGCAGGACTCTGCACTTGTCCTTGTTGAACCTCATCAAATTTCTTTTGGCCCAATCCTCCAATTTGTCTGGGTCACTCTGGACCCTATACCTACCCTCCAGCATATCTACCTCTCCCCCCATCTTACTGTCATCTGAAAACTTGCTGAACATCCATCCCATCATCCAAATCGTTTACGAAGATGTTGAACAAAACCGGCCCCGGGACTGACCCCTGGGGCACTCCGCTTGATACTGGCTGCCAACTAGATATCGAGCTGTTGATCACTACCTGTTGAGTCCAACAATCTAGCCAGCTTTCTATCCACCTTATAGGCCATTTTTCCAATCCATACTTCTTTAACTTGCTGGCAAGAATACTGTGGGAGATCGTATTAAAAGCTTTGCTAAAGTCACATCCACTTTCCCCATATCCACAGAGCCAGTTATCTCATCATAGAAGGCAATCAGGTTGGTCAGGCATGACTTGCCCTTGGTGAATCCATGTTGACTGTTCATGATCACCTTCCTCTCCTCCAAGTGCTTCAAAATGGATTCCTTGAGGACCTGCTCCATGATTTTGCCAAGGACGGAAGTGAGGCTGACCGGTCTGTAGTTCCCCGGGTTATCTTTCTTCCCTTTTTTAAAGATGGGCACTATATTTGCCTATTTCCAATCGTCCGGGACCTCCCCCAGTCGCCACAAGTTTTCAAAGATAATGGCCAATGGCTCTGCAATCACATCAGCCAACTCCCTCAGCACCCTTGGATGCATTAGTTCTGGACCCATGGACTTGTGCATGTCCAGCTTTTCTAAATAGTCCTTAGCCTGTTCTTTCACCACTGAGGGCTGCTCACCTTCTCCCCATACTGTTTGCCCAGTGCAGCAGTCTGGGAGCCGACCTTGTCTGTGAAGACCAAGGCAAAAAAAGCATTGAGTACTTCAACTTTTTCCACATCATCTGTATCTAGGTTGCCTCCCCCATTCAGTAAGGGTCTCACACTTTCCCTGACCATCTTATTGTTGCTAACATATCTGTATCTTCTTGTTACCCTTTACAACCCTTGCTAGCTGCAACTCCAGTTGTGCCTGATTACACCCCTGCATGATCGAGCAATATTGTTATACTCCTCCCTAGTCATCTGTCCCAATTTCCACTTCTTGTAAGCTTCCTTTTTGAGTTTAAGCTCACCGAAGATTTCACTGTTAAGCCAAGCTGGTCTCCTGCAATATTTGCTGTTCTTTCTGCACAGCGGGATGGTTTGTTCCTGCACCTCAATAAGGCGTATTTAAAATATAGCTAGCTATCCTGGACTTCTTGCCCCCTCATATTAGCTTCCCAGGGCATTCAATTCAAATAATTGTTTTTCTTATTGCAGTCATGAATTTTTACCTGGAGAACACTGGTATATGTCCCAGAAGTCCTAACAATGCACATTTTCACACAATACAGTATGGACAGGAAGAAGTGAGCCTACAATTGCAATAATACCTGGATTGTGTGAATGTCCCTTATATAAAAATGACATAAAAAAGCCCATCACATCTGGCTTAACCCCAGCCAATGCAGGATTGTTCCTTAAAGCAGTATTTAACAAGCCTGTAGCTGCCTATAATATCGTGGTTGTAGCTATGTTGCAAAGCGTGGCCGTTCTGCAATGACAGACCAGACGGAATTAAGTCTAGCCTGGTAGAAATGCAGGTTTGGGACCTTGATGTCTCATTCCATTCTCAACTATAGTAACTTTTAGACAGAAAGTATGTGAACAGCCACTCCAAGGTGCTGGAGGATGTTTCTTCTAACTGGTTAAGGCCTTTTCTAGTGTCTGGCCCACAGACAACTTGTGGCTCGTGATACTGGGAGGGCACAATGTAAAGGGGGGTGGACACTTGACCGTCCCACATGTTGCCTCTGGGAGGAACTTCCAGCACCACCTCCCTGGGCCAAGGCAGCCAATCCCAACAGCTCCTGGGTGGCTAGGGCCACAGGAGTGGGTACCATATGCCTCTGGGCCTGGCTGGAGGCCCAGGGAGATCACAGCACCAGTGTCTCCCTGGAGCTTGTGAACACCTCAGCAGGGGAGGCATAGGCAATGACCCTACCTCTGGCTGAACAGAGGCCAGGGAACCTGTTCCCGGCGCCTTCTCCAGTGATCACCTGCCTTGTGCCCAGCCCAGGACAGCCGCGCTCTCCCCACTTCACCAGAGTTACCTGCCAGGAGTGACGGGGGCAGGGCTCTGTCCTTCTCCCATTGTGCCTTCCCGCAGCACATTTCCAGCTCGCTCACCCACTCTCCCTGGCAGCCAGGCCTGGGCAGGAAATGGAGGGGGTGGGACAGAGCCACTTCTCATGCCACTTCTCATGCCAGCTCATGGCGGCTGCTCCACGTCGCTGCCTCTGTGCAGCACGGCAGCTGCCTGAGGGAGATCCCAGCTACTCCCCGCCCAGGCCCAATTGCCGGGGTCAGGGGGCAAGCGAGCCAGAAACTTGCCGTGGCGGGGGAGGGGGAGCTCCAGTTCACTCGGCCCCTGTCCCCAGCAGTGGACCCTGGGCAGGGAGCAGAGGGGGCTGGACACCCCCCGCCCCCCAGCAGGGTTCTCACAGGCAGCCGCTGTGCTGCACAGAGCAGCGACCTGGAGTGGCCACCCTCAGCCGGCATGAGAAGCAGCTCCATTCACCCCTTCCACTCCCCACCCGGGCCCAGCTGCCAGGGACAGGGGCTTAACATGCCAGGGGGCAACATCCCAGGCAAGCCAAGCAGAAATCAGGGGCGGGGGGGGGGGACACTTGACCCGCATGCCCCCCTATGTTTCGCCTATGCCAAGAAGACACCAGCCGGGCCACCAGCCATTCTGAAATCAGTTTAATGTGGTTTTGAAAAATGGTAGGATGGGGTCTGCCCTAACAGAAAGCAATGCGTCTCATTTGACAAACCAAGTGCCCTGTGCTTGTTTTCCAGCCTGGATGCCAGGACCGGTGCTTTATGGCAGTGCCATTGACACAACCTGCATCCTGTGGGAAAAGAAGTGCAAGAAGAACGCAGCTTGCAGATATTATGACAATGATCTCTTCAGACAAAGGTATGGCCCCTGTGAGGCTCCATCAGACACTGCCTGTCCTGAGGGGTTGTCTACATTACAGGGGCTACAGGGGCATAGCTACAGCACCACAGCTATGCCATAATCCTGAAGCGTAGGTACACACTACAGCAACGGAAGGGTTTTTCCCATCACAGTAGTAACTCCACCTCCCCAAGCGGTGGTAACTAGGCAACAGACGCATTCTTCCATTGATCTACCCATATCTACACTGGGGGTTTAGGTCGGTGTATAGAATCATAGAATATCAGGGCTGGAAGGGACCTCAGGAGGTCATCTAGTCCAACCCCCTGCTCAAAGCAGGACCAATCCCCAATTAAATCATCCCAGCCAGGGCTTTGTCAAGCCTGACCTTAAAAACTTCTAAGGAAGGAGATTCCACCACCTCCCTAGGTAGCTATGGCGCTTAGGCGTATGCATTTTCCACACACCCCTGAACACCGTTGCTATGTCAACCTGACACCTCCTCATCAATTATTGGGAGTGGACCACATCCACCCTGATCAAATTGGCCTTCTACATTGGTTCTCCACTTGTAAGGTAACTCCCTTCTCTTCATGTGCCAATATATATTTATGCCTGTATCTGTAATTTTCAGTCCATGCATCGGAAGAAGTGGGGTTTTTTTACGCACATATGCCCAAATAAATCTGTTAGTCTTTAAGGTGCCACTGGACTCCTCATTGTTTTTGAAGCTTTTAAGTGTAGACCAGGCCACACTTTTTATCGTACACTGGTGGCATCTTTAAAAGAAAATGGAGGAATCTGCTTGGAAAACAAGGTGATGAACACGGGATGGATGCATGGATAGACTGGAAAGTGGCATCATGAGATTTGCTAGGCAGACTTCCTACTCTGTTACAGTGATGTGCAGTTAATAGCTTATTAAAGAGCTCTCATAGAAACATCCCCACTTTTCCTGCCATAACCCCGTGTTCAGTGAGGTACATGTACCGGCAGAGATATGGGGTAAAGGGCTAGGACATCGGTAATTTGTTTCCCCATTTAAATAAAGACACTTTCTCCAAATGCCAGGAGGTAGCACTGTCCAGCAGACAGATTTCTAGTCAGCTGTGCTTGCTGCAAAGCTTTGTACTTACTACCTGAAAAACACTGTAAGTGTGGAGCACCATGCTCAGCTTGAAGTGGAGCAAAGGGTTCTCATGGGGTTCAAGGGTATTCTCCAGAGGACAGTTTGTTGAAATGACCTCACACATGGTGCAATCCTCTGGTAAAAAACAAGTTCCTCAGTAGAATGTGTATGAGCCCCTGGAGATCCCTCTTCTCTGTCAGGGATAATATAACAGCATCCAGAGATGGAATGGCTCCACCAGATGCAGGGAAATCATCCCGGACCTCTCGACCAGTGACTGAAGTGGCACTGCTCAGCTGAGGAGAATCATGAGGAGGCTGGAAGGCACTTCTACCTGGTTGCTTACATTGAGTAGGATTTGCTGCTGGCATGAGCAAGTGTTATTCAGCCTGGGTGCGGCGGCATGTTCCATTTTATTTTCTAAAGCTTTCCACCAGTAAAGCTATTACTGAGGTCAATATTCAGCCAACATTTTCTTTTGGCCCTGACACATGGAGATTTCCTTCCCATTGATGGGTGATACCCACTTTCCCTGTTAATTGACTGACTGAAAAAGCTCTTGACATAAACTCCACGCTCATTTGATGCATGTCCTGAGGCTTGGTGGTTGATAGATGCTGTTCCCTGAAACTTTGCACCTTACCTTATTACCTTGTCCTTTTGTGTTTCTGTACCTTAGGTTCCTTGGGCTCCAGTTTTTCTTTGAAGTGGGAGCTTTTCTGTGCTTCGTGGCTGTGTTCATCATTCTCAGACGACAAGAGAGGGAAACCACGAATGCCACAGAGCCAAAGACAATCCCAGAGAAGGAGAAGCTGGCAGAAAAGTCAAGCAAAAACCTAGGCTCCAAAGTCTGACTCAGAGAACGTGAATCACATTCCATATCTGCTACCAGGGAAGCACACAGATTGCCTTTTACTGTTACTGTGAAGAATGGATGCTTGGGATTAGACTGAACAGGAGATAAGCTTATTTATTTCCTGTCTTTATCTTTGGCAGCTACAGCTTCTGTTCTTTCTTCTTTTTTTATCTGCTAGTTTACATCTACCCATGCTTGAGTGGTGCCTCATGCACTTCTTTGATTGGGTTAATCCCTTTGGACATTGCAGCCTTATAGAGTTATATCTTCCTAAGCATTCATTCAGCTGGCAGCCTGGATGATGCCAGCACTCTAAGCACTAATACGTACCGCTGAATTGTTTTTATAAAGGTTTTTATACAGTACACAAATGTCTCTATGTATCCTTGTACAGTATTCTGTACTTGCCCATAAACACCAATTATCACAGCACTAGGGTACCTTCTCTTCTTGTTACATTATTAGATGGCCTCAGGACCTCTGAAAGCCTGGTCCTATTCGCACTGAGGAGTTAGGAGTTATGCTGTGCTAGATGTATGGTTGTAAGGCTGGCTGACATACTGAAGCTCTTGTGTTGGTTGAAAGAGAGGCTACATGTGCATGGGGTAACACCAGCCGGTTGGGAGGGAGAAGAAGTGGTACTGGGAGTGAGAGGATAGCAAGGTTGGACTGTAATGGGATGTACTGGCCCTTTAAGTCTAAGGGGTCCAGAAGGCTGCATTCTGGGGAGGTGGTTGTGAGCACAGGCTCAGAAACATGCTGAAGCCAGACAAGAGGAAGTAGTCCCGGGGAGTTAGCGGTGGGGTGGGAAGATCCCAGAATGCTGTCGTTAAGGGCACAGGATCAAGAGCCCTGTAGTACAGGCAAGGGCAGACTAGTATATAAGCGTCCTTCCCTCTCAGAATAGGGTGCGCATGGACAGAGCAAGGGAGACTGAGCCAGAAGGCTGGGCTTCTGTTGAGCAGAATAAGGTCTCTGTCGAGGAGAGGAGCATGAACTATGGGGTTACTATGATGAATCTTGCGTTTGGGACACTGAGGCAAATGGCTACATGGACCCTCAAAGGAACTGCAGAACTGTCCCAGGCAAACAGACTCTGAGTAGATGGGCTGCAGCATGCTGGGAGTGTTGCATCCGTCTGCAATAATGATTTGCACTGTTACATCATTAGCCATCAAAGCACTTAACAGAGGCACATGAGTATTACTGTCCCCATTTTACAGCTGAGGCAGAATGGAGTCGAGGAATATGCCCAAGCTCACAAAGCCAGGCAGTGCCCTAAACAGGAGTAGAACCCAGCTCTATCAAGTTCTAGATGTAGCCTGAAGCTAACCCACTAGGCCACAGTGCCAAGCTGTCCCTGTTGTGCCTCTTCAGTGGGGTAGAGAGATTAAAGGGTCAGAGTTAGCTGTAATTTTGGGTAAGGGTCAAATCTGTTTTATTTTAATTCACATCTCCACAGCAGTCTGCATTCTTTCCACCTCAGCAGACCCTCTGCCCATCATTGGCACATGGGTATTTCTGGAGCAACTACTGGGAAACAGTCAATTGTGCCTTCCATCTCTGTCCCCTCCACACCCTCCAGGTGGGCCCCTAGAAACATAGTGCAGCATGCCATTCAGTACTTCCCTGGAATGTACAGCTAAGGCCCACAGTGCTGGGGTATGGTGCTGCAGACTTGGACGGGCCTCCAAATTGTCTGCTTAGC
The DNA here is from genome assembly GCF_965140295.1 of Lepidochelys olivacea. Taxonomy (NCBI): domain Eukaryota; kingdom Metazoa; phylum Chordata; order Testudines; family Cheloniidae; genus Lepidochelys; species Lepidochelys olivacea. The sequence goes on from NC_140411.1 coordinate 11,853,440, forward strand.
CATTATGAGAAGTCTGGAAAACATCTTATGGTGAGAGACTAAAAAAGCTCAATCTATTTGGTTTACTGAAGAGAAGGTTAAGACCTGACTTGATCATGGTCTGCAAGTACCTACATGGAGAAGAGATTTCTGACAGTTCTTTAATGTACCATAAAGAGGCATAACAAAAAACAATGGCAGGAAGCAAAAGCTAGACAAATTCATTCTACAGTTAAGGCATGGATTTTATTAAACTGTGAGGGTAATTAACCTTTGGAACAACTTGTCAAGAGTTGTAGTGGATTCTCCATTATTTGCAGTCTTCCTGTCAAGAGGTGCTATAGCTCAAACAAAAGTTATGGGCTTGATGCAGAAATTATTGATTGAGATTCTCCAACCTGTGTTATGCAGGAGGTCAGACTAGATGAACATAGTGGGCCTGTCTGGTCTTAAAATCTACGACTTAATTAAGTTTGGTTGCACCCTCACCACCTCCTTTTGAGAAGAAGAAGGCCATGCTCCTTGTTGAGTGCTATGAAGGGTTCTCAGCTCTACAAGCAATTCCTTGCCTTCCAATCAGCACAGTTTTGCCTGAAAACATTCAGCAGCACGATAGAAATCTTAACAGACTAATAAGAACTCAAATTGTTCTTACTGGCAGGAAACACTTTATAATCATGGACTGTAGAGAGATGAACTGCCTGGAATATCACTATGCTTGGAATCCCGAATGAGATTAGTGAGGTACTGGTTCAGAGGTTAAAGATGGAAGGCCTGCTCCTGCAAACTCTTCCATACCTCAGTAGTCTGAATGGCTTCAAATGCAGGAAGGAATGAGTTAGGACTGCTCATGTGAGCCAAGGTTTGCAATATCAAGCTTCTTATTAATAAATAATAATAATAAATGATATCTATTAATAATATTTATTAATACTGATATTTCCACTCCTATGAGACCCTTTACAAGAGGATCTCAAAGCACTTTTTGGAAGTTAATTAAATATGGCTTGCAACACCTCTCCCAGGAAGTATTTCTGCCTTATTTAAACATGGAATAATTGAAGCGCTGGGAGATTAACAGACAGTTCCAAGTAACACAAATGAGTCAGTATCAGAGTCAAGAACTAACCTCAAGGGTCTTGGTGCCCCAGCTGCTCTTCTAACTGCTGGCCTGCCTCCACTTAAGAGGTTACCAAAAATGTTGCTTAAAAATACATTCTCACAGTTACTTTATGATGATGAATTTGGATGTCACACTAGGGCTCTGGGCAGAGACCTTGTTGACTCTATATTCTGCACCTGGCCAGTGCTCAAAAAATAATAAATCACCACAGCGATAATGATTTTGCCATCACTGAAGAAATCCTACAGGTTGAGAAAAATAAGGAAACCAAGTAGAAATAAGAAACATTGTGTTTTTAAACAAATAGCTGGATATAAGTCAATAGTGTGCCCTTGTTGCCAAGAAGGCTAACGGCATACTGGGCTGCATTAGTAGAAGAATTGCAAGCATCTCAAGGGAAGTGATTAATTCCCCTCCATTCGTTACTGGTCAGGCCACCTCTGGAGTATTGCGTCCAGTTTTGGGGCCCCCACTACAGAAAGGATGTGGACAAATTGGAGAGAGTCCAGCGGAGGGCAACAAAAATTATTAGGAGGCTGGGGCACATGATTTATGAGGAATGCATCCGATGAAGTGAGCTGTAGCTCACAAAAGCTTATGCTCAAATAAATTGGTTAGTCTCTAAGGTGCCACAAGTCCTCCTTTTCTTTTTGAGGGAACTTACTTAGTCAGCAGAAGAGAAGACTGAGGGGAGATTTAACAGCAGCCTTCAACTCCCTGAAATGGGGTTCCAAAGAGGATGGAGCTCGGCTGTTCTCAATGGTGGCAGATGACAGAACGAGGAGCAATGGTCTCAAGTTGCAGTGGGGGGGTGGGTCTGGGTTGAATATTAGGAAAAGCTATTTCACTAGGAGGGTGGTGAAGCACTGGAAATTTTTACCTAGGGAGGTGGTAGAATCTCCATCCTTAGAGGTTTTTTAGGTCAGGCTTGACAGAGCCCTGGCTGGGATGATTTAGTTGTGGATTGGTCCTGCTTTGAGCAGTGGGTTGGACTAGATGACCTCCTGAGGTCTCTTCCAACCCTAATCTTCTCTGATTCTATGAAATAACTGGATACACAGCAGGGACAGTGCAAGGCACTCCAGAAACATACATGACAGTTCCATGAGGGATGGATGACAGTGAGGTAGAGCAGGAGTCAGAAGATCTGCTCCCAATTCTGACACTGACTTCCTCAGGGCCCTTTAGCAAATCACTTGACATCTCTGTGCTTCAGTTTCTCCTTTTTGAAAATGGGGCTTAGGACAATATAAAAAAAACAACCAGAGCCACATATAGCTGCATCATTACACTGAGCACAATAGACATGCAAACCTTCACAATGACAGCCGGGCTAGAACTCAGAGGCAGTAGGGCACTTCCAAACGTCTCCTCCATTATAAAACACTGTGAGGTCCTTGGCGGCTTAAATGCAAAGTATTTATTTCTGAAAGTTCTCCTGATTGAGGCAGCTGTTCTTTAATCCTTCTGATTACCAAACAGTTGCTGAAAATGAGCCCGTTGTGCTGTTTGTGGGGTGGTGGGGGGGAACCACAACGCACACAGCCATTTATCTTGTGATGTTCATTACAAATTGCACATGCACTAATAAAGAGTGAGCCCATTTGCACTCCCTAGAATCTGCTGTTCTATTTCTGACAACGAATGGATTGAACAACCCCCCAGCCGTTCAGCGGGAACAATGGCAAATCTTGCTGGGCTTGTGAATGCGCTGAATGCAAACCACAAGCATGGTCTGACTCTTTTATAACATTCAAGCCTTGGCTTCTTCCCACTGCTGGCTCAAGGGATGTGTAGCTATTTTCCCACTTTGAAAGCTCTTATTGGATCATACAGAGATTTTTTCCCCAGCCATGGCACAAACTGGTACAGCATGAGCTATTCCCTCCCTCATTACCTCCGCATTAGATGAAAGCTTCCTGCTGGTAAGGAGTCAGCGACAATTGCCAACAGCTGGGCTCAGCTCTGTGGTCAATGTAAACAGCCATTATCATATTTTTGCTGTGGTAATATCCAAGGTCTGGAACTGCAGTTGCTATAAACATAAATAAAACCATCGTCTCCCCCCAGACTCCAAAAGAAAACTACAGGGGGATTGACTTGTGAGGAGAGATTAAGAAAATTAAGTACGGAACGGGTAGCACCACCAACTAGCTAACAGGGAGGAGACAGATAACAAGATGCAGATATGTGAAGGGTGTAGACACCAAGGGACAGAGACATTCCTTGGGTAGGGCGAATCGGGGCAACCACTCCCGGTCCCACGTTTTGGGGGGTTCTGCGGGCTGGTGCGATTGGCTGGCATGGTCAGTCCTGGAGACCTGGTGCAACGAGTCCCCTGCCCTGGCCAGAGCCCTGAGCTGCCATGGCGCTATGGCCAACAATAACCCTGAGGTAGGCGCCGGCAACTGCCAGCAGCAGCAGGCTGCCCAGCACCAGGCCAGATCTGTCCTGCCGGCCCAGCTGCCGATGCAGAGTGGGGCCCCCAAGCCAGCAGCAGCTGATTTACAGTGGTGCTGGAACGTTTTTAATAGTGAAAGCCAGCCCCATTTTCCCTGTCCACACCCCCCCCCCCCAGCTGAGGCCAGCAGCAAAGCCCTGGGTGTGCAGGGCCGGCAGCCGGGACCCTGGGGGTGCCGCAGTACCCCCCGCACCCCTAGTTCTTATGCCTATGCTGATTTGTCCTGGGCCCCGCACCCCCCCAAGGATGGCCCTGTCAAGGGAAGAGAGGGTTTGTTTAATGTGGTACAGGGGGAGGAATGGGATGAAAGGAAACAAAGGAAAATATAACAGCAAGGAAAACTTCCTAGTGCTGAAGGCTATGGCTACAGAAGCTCCATCCCCAGAGTTATTTAAAAATAGCTTTTAGAAACCATTTGAGATCACTGTGTAGGCAACAATTGTGAATTGCAAAGGGAGAGATGATATGAACCAAGCCCATCGCTGGGGTAACTCCATTGACTTCCATAAGCCTGGCCCTCTTTGTATTCTAGGCAGGCTAAAGGAGAACAATGAGAGTAGGGATAATGTAGCAAAAATGTGCTTGGCAAAGCACTTCCTGCAGATTGTGTTTTCTTTGCAGCACTCTGCAGGAGCACGGCTGGCTGCTTGCAAAGACAGCCTGTGGTGATGGGGCCTGTGAGGATGTGCCAGCTCCTCAGAGATGAGAAAGGAGAAACACAACAGGAAGGGAAACTACTTCCTGGTTAAAAGGGAAGGAAATGGAAGTACTGGAGGAACCAACTAGGGAACATGCTCCTCTTGACCCGCTGCTCACAAACAGGGAAGAATTGGTAGGGGAAGCAGAAGTGGGTGGCAACCTAGGCAACAGTGACCATGAGATGGTTGAGGTCAGGATCCTGACAAAAGGAAGAAAGTAGAGTAGCAAAATACGGACCCTGGACTTCAGAAAAGCAGACTTAGACTCCCTTAGCGAACGGATGGGCAGGAGCCCTTGGGAGGCTAATATGAGGGGGAAAGGAGTCCAGGAGAGCTGGCTGTATTTTAAAGAAGCCGTATTGAGGGCGCAGGAATAAATCATCCCGATGTGCAAAAAGAACAGCAAATATGGCAGGCAACCTGCTTGGTTTAACAGTGAAATCCTTGCTGATCTTAAACACAAAAAAGAAGCTTACAAGAAGTGGAAGCTTAGACAAATGACCAGGGAGGAGTATAAAAATGTTGGTCAGGGATGCAGGAGTGAAATCAGGAAGGCCAAATCACACCTGGAGTTGCAGCTAGCAAGAGATGTTAGGAGTAACAAGAAGGGTTTCTACAGGTATATTAGCAAGAAGAAGAAGGTCAGGGAAAGTGTGGGCCTCTTACTGAATGGGGGAGGCAACCTAGTGACAGAGGATGTAGAAAAAGCTAATGTACTCGATGCTTTTTTTGCCTCTGTCTTCACGAACAAGGTCAGCTCCCAGACTACTGCACTGGGCAGCACAGCATGGGGAGGAGGTGACCAGCCCTCTGTGGAGAAAGAAGTGGTTCAGGACTATTTAGAAAAGCTGGACAGGCATAATTCCATGGGGCCGGATGCGCTGCATCTGAGGATGCTAAAGAAGTTGGCGGATGTGATTGCAGAGCCATTGGCCGTTATCTTTGAAAACTCATGGCAATCGGGGGAGGTCCCAGACGACCGGAAAAAGGCTAATGTAGTGCCCATTTTTTAAAAAGGGAAGAAGGAGGATCCAGGGGACTACAGGCTAGTAAGCCTCACCTCAGTCCCTGGAAAAATTATGGAACAGGTCCTCAAGGAATCCATTCTGAAGCACTTAGAGGATAGGAAAGTGATCAGGAACAGTCTGCATGGATTCATCAAGGACAAGTCATGCCTGACTAACCTAATTGCTTTCTACGATGAGATAACTGGCTCTGTGGATGAAGGGAAAGCAGTGGATGTGTTATTCCTTGACTTTAGCAAAGCTTTTGACACGGTCTCCCACAGTATTCTTGCCAGCAAGTTAAAGAAGTATGGGCTGGATGAATGGACTATAAGGTGGATAGAAAGCTGGCTAGATTGTTGGGCTCAACAGGTAGTGATCAGTGGCTCCATGTCTAGTTGGCAGCAGGTATCAAGTAGATACCAAGGTATCCAAGGGTCGGTTCTGGGGCCAGTTTTGTTCAATATCTTCATTAATGATCTGGAGAATGGTGTGGATTGCATCCTCAGCAAGTTTACAGATAACACTAAACTGGGAGGAGCAGTGATTACATTGGCGGGTAGGGATAGGATACGGAGGAACCTAGACAAATTACAAGATTGGGCCAAAAGAAATCTGATGAGGTTCAACAAGGACAAGTGCAGAGTCCTTCACTTACAAAGGAAGTCCCATACTACGGATTGGGGACTGAGTGGCTAGGCAGCAGTTCTGCAGAAAAGGACCTAGTGGTTACAGTGGACAAGAAGCTGGATATGAGTCAACAGTGTGCCCTTGTTGCCAAGAAGGCTAAGAGCATTTTGGGCTATATAAGTAGGAGCATTGCCAGCAGATCAAGGGATGTGATCATTCCCCTCTATTCGGCATTGGTGAGGCCTCATCTGGAGTACTGTGTTCAGTTTTGGGCCCCACACTTCAAGAAAGATGTAGAAAAATTGGAAAGAGTCCAGCAGAGGGCAACAAAAATGATTAGGGATCTGGAGCACATAATTTATGAGGAGAGGCTGAGGGAACTGGGATTATTTAGTCTGCGGAAGAGAAAAATGAGGGGGGATTTGATAGCTGCTTTCTACTACCTGAAAGGGGGTTCCAAAGAGGATGGATCTAGACTGTTCTCAGTGGTAGCTGATGACAGAACAAGGAGTAATGGTCTCAAGTTGCAGTGGGGGTGGTTTAGGTTGGATATTAGGGAAAACTTTTTTTACTAGGAGGGTGGTGAAGCACTGGAATGGGTTACCTAGGGAGGTGGTGGAATCTCCTTCCTTAGAGGTTTTTAAGGTCAGGCTTGACATAGCCCTGGCTGGGATAATTTAGTTGGGGATTGGTCCTGCTTTGAACAGGGGGTTGGACTAGATGACCTCCTGAGGTCCCTTCCAACCCTGATATTCTATGATTCTATGATGTGGCAAAAGCTGAAGTACTCAATGCTTTTTTTGCCTCAGTCTTCACAGACATGGTCAGCTCCCAGACTGCTGGACTGGGCAACACGGTATGGGGAGGAGGTGAGTAGCCCTCAGTGGTGAAATAACAGGTTAAGGACTATTTAGAAAAGCTGGACATGCACAAGTCCATGGGTCCAGATCTAATGCATCCAAGGGTGGTGAGGGAGTTGGCTGATGTGATTGCAGAGCCATTGGCCATTATCTTTGCAAATTCATGGTGATCTGGGGAGGTATTGGACTTTCGGAAAAAGGCAAATATAGTGCCCATATTTTAAAGAGGGAAGAAAGAGAACCAGGGGAACTACAGACTAGTGAGCTTAACTTAAGTCCCGGGAAAAATTATGGAGCAGGTCCTCAAGGAATCCATTTTGAAGCACTTGGAGGAAAGGAAGGTGATCATGAACAGTCAACATGGATTCACCAAGGGAAAGTCATTCCTGACCAACCTGCTTGCCTTCTATGATGAGATAACTGGCTCTGTGATATATCTTGTGATATATCTTGACTTCAGCAAAACTTTTGATACGGTCTCCCACAGTATTCTTGCCAGCAAGTTAAAGAAGTATTGATTGGGAACTCCTCAGGGCCACCCTAACACTAGGGGAAGATCAGTCCATTCATCCAGTGTGGAAAAGGTTGAGTGGCAGATGTGGTACATTACACCAGCCAATCAAAAAGCTATAATGTGTCAAGGCCTTTATAATGGAGATTCTCCCAAAACATTTACCTTCTATGTAGTCGCTTAGGTGTAAAGCCCTCTCAAACAATGTTAAACTTCATACTTTAGTACAAATGGCCTGCAGCCACTGCGTTGTAGTCTGTGATCTTGTGGGAGCTCACAAGCTAAGCACGGTTAGGCCAGTAATAATACATGGAACCAACCAAGAAGTGCCCACAGGCACTGGTGGTTGTGGTTTAGTAGTTGGCATTCATTCTTCTGTCTCAGCAGTGCTCTGCCATGATGCTGGGGTGAGGGGGTATACACACGCTCACTCTGCTTTTATGTGGCTGTTTTTCAGATAACATGAAAGGAAAACAAAGTCCTAAACATTCTGCATCACTTAAAATCTCATCACACTTGTTACAAGGGACATGGTGTTAATCTTAGTGTCCTGGACAAATTTCATTTCCTGTAATTATATTCCAAATCACTCTGCAGTTTCTACCATGTAATATTTCAGGTGCCATGTATAACCTGCAGAAAGTAACTTTGCCCATAAGAAATGACTCTTCTCTGATAGATCAGGACAGAGAGAACCAACTTTCTGCTGATATTTTCAGCGTCAAAGAAGACTGCGCCACAAGCAACAACAAGCATTTTCCCCAGCTCTAACTGCCTATTCGTTCAGTTAAACAGAACTTGTAAGGCTATCTGTAATATCACCAGCCCGTGACTCCCAATAATATTCTTCATTTCCTTCACTGAAGTACTGTGTGGTGTTTCACTGCCCTTTTAAAGAAGTACTTGTATTTCTGTGGAATATACTTGGGTTAACAGTCCCCTGCCATGCAATGATCCCAAACAGAGCTGATAATCTTACATGAACATACTGTCTTTCATCAAAACACACATGAAAAAAACCATATGGTGCATATAAGAATGACTGCCCCCAGCAATGAAATGCAGCCACCTCTGGAGTGAAACACAGAAGATGTTTAACACCACACACAGAAACTCTAAGCATCAGTTTATGACAGGAAGTGAAAAATATAGTCTACTGAAATACAAAGGAGAAATTAGGTAGACAGAATGTACTGTATTTCGCAGACTGGAATTTGGCCAAGCTGCTGGGTCTTTATAATATCAGTTTTATGTTCTCCGCATCCCTTTAAATTAAACTAACATTTAACAAAATTCACTTGATATTTTAGCTGAAGAACACAAGACCATGTGCACACAAATCCCTCATGTTTGGGAATATATCTTTGTCTACTGATGAATTATACAATTCACCTATTAATTTCTTTTTTTCCAATCCGTGCCTTCTTGAAGGACCAAGACAAGCAGAGCGGCATAAATCAGGCTCACTTTCTTGTGTTTAGAGAGAAGTTGAGTAATGATCACTCATCAAATATGAAATTCATCTCGCAGGCTTAATGTACTTATAATGAGTTTGGGAGAGGAGCTTGTTTTGAAGGTCCTGCAATTACAGTGGTGAAGGAACAGGATCCTTTATCTTCAGGATCTGAAAAGAGGTGATTGTATCTTAGTTAGCATTCCCTGTTTCATCCTAATCTGTTGCATTCTGGGCACTGAAGGACAGAAAGTGTTTTCTAACACTGCTGATAAAGACTGTTGTAACATATTAATCCCTATTTCCTGGCTTTTCTAGTTTAAATGACTTTTGCTAAGGAGTCTGGTCCCTTAGATGGTTCCAAGTTGTGCACAGTTATTATAACCCTTAAAGTGGGAACATACAATTCAGAGTCAGCTTCAGAGAACAGCACATAGAATCATAGAATATCAGGGTTGGAAGGGACCTCAGGAGGTCATCTAGTCCAACCCCCTGCTCAAAGCAGGACCAATCCCCAATCAAATCATCCCAGCCAGGGCGTAGTCAAGCCTGACCTTAAAAACTTCTAAGGAAGGAGATTCCACCACCTCCCTAGGTAACGCATTCCAGTGTTTCACCACCCTCCTAGTGAAAAAGTTTTTCCTAATATCCAACCTAAACCTCCCCCACTGCAACTTGAGACCATTACTCCTTGTCCTGTCCTCTTCTACCACTGACAATAGTCTAGAACCATCCTCTCTGGAACCACCTTTCAGGTAGTTGAAAGCAGCTATCAAATCCCCCCTCATTCTTCTCTTCCGCAGACTAAACAATCCCAGTTCCCTCAGCCTCTCCTCATAAGTCATGTATTCCAGACCCCTTATCATTTTTGTTGCCCTTCGCTGGACTCTCTCCAATTTATCCACATCCTTCTTGTAGTGTGGGGCCCAAAACTGGACACAGTACTCCAGATGAGGCCTCACCAATGTCGAATAGAGGGGGACGATCACATCCCTCGATCTGCTCGCTATGCCCCTACTTATACATCCCAAAATGCCATTGGCCTTCTTGGCAACAAGGGCACACTGTTGACTCATATCCAGCTTCTCGTCCACTGTCACCCCTAGGTCCTTTTCCGCAGAACTGCTGCCTAGCCATTCAGTCCCTAGTCTGCAGCTGTGCATGGGGTTCTTCCGTCCTAAGTGCAGGACCCTGCACTTATCCTTATTGAACCTCATCAGATTTCTTTTGGCCCAATCCTCCAATTTGTCTAGGTCTCTCTGTATCCTATCCCTGCCCTCCAGCGTATCTACCACTCCTCCCAGTTTAGTATCATCCGCAAATTTGCTGAGAGTGCAATCCACACAATCCTCCATATCATTTATGAAGATATTGAACAAAACCGGCCCCAGGACCGACCCTTGGGGCACTCCACTTGATACCGGCTGCCAACTAGACATGGAGCCATTGATCACTACCCGTTGAGCCCGACAATCTAGCCAACTTTCTACCCACCTTATAGTGCATTCATCCAGCCCATACTTCTTTAACTTGCTGACAAGAATACTGTGGGAGACCATGTCAAAAGCTTTGCTAAAGTCAAGAAACAATACATCCACTGCTTTCCCTTCATCCACAGAACCAGTAATCTCATCATAGAAGGCGATCAGATTAGTCAGGCATGACCTTCCCTTGGTGAATCCATGCTGACTGTTTCTGATCACTTTCCTCTCATATAAGTGCTTCAGGATTGATTCTTTGAGGACCTGCTCCATGATTTTTCCGGGGACTGAGGTGAGACTGACTGGCCTGTAGTTCCCAGGATCCTCCTTCTTCCCTTTTTTAAAGATTGGCACTACATTAGTCTTTTTCCAGTCATCCGGGACTTCCCTCGTTCGCCACGAGTTTTCAAAGATAATGGCCAATGGCTCTGCAATCACAGACGCCAATTCCTTTAGCACTCTCGGATGCAACTCGTCCGACCCCATGGACTTGTGCACGTCCAGCTTTTCTAAATAGTCCCTAACTACCTCTTTCTCCACAGAGGGCTGGCCATCTATTCCCCATGTTGTAATGCCCAGCGCAGCAGTCTGGAAGCTGACCTTGTTAGTGAAGACAGAGGCAAAAAAAGCATTGAGTACATTAGCTTTTTCCACATCCTCCGTCACTAGGTTGCCTCCCTCATTCATTAAGGGGCTCACACTTTCCTTGGCTTTCTTCTTGTTGCCAACATACCTGTAGAAACCCTTCTTGTTACTCTTGACATCTCTCGCTAGCTGCAGCTCCAGGTGCGATTTGGCCCTCCTGATTTTATTCCTACATGCCCGAGCAATATTTTTATACTCTTCCCTGGTCATATGTCCAACCTTCCACTTCTTGTAAGCTTCTTTTTTATGTTTAAGATCTGCTAGGATTTCACCGTTAAGCCAAGCTGGTCGCCTGCCATATTTACTATTCTTTTGACACATCAGGATGGTTTGCCCCTGTAACTTCAACAGGGATTCCTTGAAATACAGCCAGCTTTCCTGGACTCCTTTCCCCTTCATGTTAGTCCCCCAGGGGATCTTACCCATCTGTTCCCTGAGGGAGTCAAAGTCTGCTTTCCTGAAGTCCAGGGTCCGTATCCTATGGCAGGCAATTTCCCTGGCTGGCCTCTTTTTGCAGAAATCCTTTTATTGTCTCTGCTTTTCTCAGCCCAGATTTCTGTTCTGCTGCTTCTTGTGCTGAAGTTATGATTCCGTTTGGGTGACCTAATTACACATCAGAAATAGGTTAACAGTCCCCTGCAATGCAATGATCCCAAACACTGAATGCATCCAATGAAGTGAGCTGTAGCTCACGAAAGCTTATGCTCAAATAAATCTGTTAGTCTCTATGGTGCCACAAGTCCTCCTTTTCTTTTTGCAGATACAGACTAACATGGCTGCTACTCTGAAATCTATCAGAAATAGGATGTATCCAGACACCTTCATGCTTGGAATTCAGAGGCACAACCAAACTTCTGGGCTCAGCTGTTTCTAGTATAATAACCCTCCCAGACTATTAAAGCATTTTGCATCCCTTTACTGGCTCCCTCTTCTCTACAGTAGCAGATAAGCTATTTTTCTTCACATTCAAAGTCCTTCACAGCTTATCCGCACCATGCCGATTATCTCTCATTCAGTAACGAAAGGTCAGCTCCCTCTGCCAACTGATCCATGACGCCAGTCTCCATCGCCCATTGGTTATATTTTCAAACAAGCACCTTTGGGCTTTCTCCCATCCTGCCCCCCCATGCTTGGCAGCAGCTCCCAGGGAACATCCACAAAACGAACTCACTGACCTCCTTCAAAACCATCCTTAAAACTCTTCCCTACTGTGATGCCTACATACAACTTGACAATGTTTAGGCTGCTGCTGTGTGGAGCCCACAATCTAGCACACTGACCAAGATCGTTTCATGGGACACTCCCAATGGTGGCCCAAAAGTGTAAGTACCACCCTCAGGGCAGACTGTTCCTAGACTGGTCGTGAGTTCTAAATTTAGATTTCACCAACCAGCTGCACCAAAGGCAAACTCCGCAGACACATGAACACAGTCACAGACATTTCCCTTGGGTTTTTTTGTCTGACCACCTAGTTGTGCCGACCTTTCTGATAGATGGTACCTTACACAAAGAATCACAGCAATATACAGGTTACTCCCAGTCCCAAAGGCCCAGTCACTTATCCCAGGTCAATTGGGTTTTAGATCTCACCCCAAGGACAATGCTTGTAGCCAGTCCTATAATAAACTACATGAAGATTTATTAAATAGGAAAAGGAAACTAGAGAATTATTTACAACGTTAAAGCAAGTGAAGATAGACACACGATTGAGTTACCATCTTAGGTGTTAAAAGGTAGTTTAGACTGCCATAATTAGCAAGCGCTATTTATCCTTTAGGGCTAACCCACTCTAAGCTTATGTCTAGAAAACTCCCCCACCCACTCCCCAGAGTCCCAGCCACATAGAAATCCTTAGTTCCCTTTGGTTTGGGATTTTTAATCCCCCTCCTTCCATGTGCGCTCAGCCGCTAACACAGCAGATGGGAAGAGTCCACTTTCATGACTCATCTCCACAGGGAGGAGAGCAGAACAACTATAAGAGTCTTTAGTTCTTTTGTTGATGATTCCTCAATCCAGATGTCTGGAGTTTCCAGTTGTGAGCTCCAGCCATAGCCTGTGTGGTATCAGTGGGTTTCCTTTTTGGGGAAGAGCATCACGATTTCTGTAGAAGAGCAGCTCTTTGCACTAATTAATGTCCCTCTCCTGCAGGGTGATTGGTACAGTGAGAGGATCACACTCAAATATTACCTTACAGTATGGAACAGAGATATTACAAGTAAGACACATGCAGGCAGCAACTCACAAGCATTCAATAGAGTCCAACCACTAAACGTTTTCTTATCATTCTAATACCTCTGTTCTAACAATATTAACCCCCAAGTGAGCCAGACAGATTCCAGCTATATATCTGTCAGGGTTCAGCTGAAACACGGGGACCTTGGCATCAGCTGGCACCTGGTTTGCCAGTATCACAGTTTCCTTGCACTTACCCATCTGTTTGTATCCATCTGTTGTCTTTTGTCTTATGCTTAGGTTATAAGGTCTTTGGGGCATGGACTGTCTTTTTGTTCTGAGTCTGTACAGCACTGTGATGGGGCATACCTGCCCTGCGCTGGACAAGAAGGAGTTAACCCCATGCTATGGGCTGAGGAAGCTACACGCCCTCGCCACTGCTGGGCATGCCGCAACTGGACCCTCAGTATAAAAGGGAGCAGCCCAGTTTCGTCTGGGCTGATCGCTAAGGAGAGAGGACACATATTGCAGGCTCCCTCCCAGGAGCTGATGGAGCCCCAGATCACGGAGGCCAGGCATGCCAAGACCCAGGGAATTACCCAGAAGCCCACAAGGGGACGAAGTAACTGGGAGCTTTGCCAGCTGATGACACCAGAGACCCAGAGGACCAGTGGAGGACACCATGGGAAAACAGGGTAGGAAGTAGCCAAGGGGAACTAGCCATTGTTCCAGTTGTGGAATTGGGGTGAAGTCAGCATGTTTCAGACGGATCCCCGCCGAGCTAGTGTTGAATACAGTTGTCGTTGACAGGGTCCTGGGCTGAGACCTGGTGGAGTAGGGAGGGCCTGGGTCACCCACCCCTGGGTGCAGGAGTACTTCCCCCCTGTCCACTAGGTCCCACAGCCCTGCATAGGAGCGTAGCCCTATTGATTCTGGCCATGGGGCCTTGCAGCCCTGAATAGGAGGGCAGCCATATAGACTCTGGTCACTAAGTCATGAAGCCCTGAATAGGAGGGCAACCATATTGATTCCAGCCATTAGGCCATGCATCCCTGAATAGGGGGGCAGCAATATTGACTCTGGCCACTAGGCCACACCACCCTGAATAGAAGAGCCTTCTTATTGACTCTGGCCATTAGGCCACACTGCCTTGAGGTGGTTATTTGGATTCAGCCACAGAGCTATAATGCCCTTTCTCTCTCCCCAAAGGGGGATGGGGTATACCTACCCAACAACAAGCACCTAACACAATGGGGTTCTGATCCATGGCTGCGGCTCCTAGAAGCTATAATAATACAAATAATACAAATAATAATTGTGAAGGCCTTAAATGTGAAGACAAGCAGCTTACGTTTGATGCAATAGAGAAAGAGGTAGCCGGGGGCACAACCCCGGCACAGCTCAAGTCATGCCCACCCACCCCCAATGACCAGAAAGCAGTGGCCCTTCCCTGCACATTTCAGCTGTTCCTGCTGTCTCTATATCTCCCTGACTCGTGCAGTTCTCTGGCTCAGCTGCCCCACAAGACAGCAAAGTCCTGATCAGGAGCCAAATGTTCCCCCAGTTTGGAACTGGATTTTTGATTCAGGCTCATCCATATAAAGTCACTGACAAACAGAAGAACTTCAATACTGACATTTTTGTGACATGTATTGTTACCCCTCTGCTTCCTCACTTTTCACAATACAATAATCATTTTCTCAGAAAACAAAATTCTTTCTTTCCTGTTTGGGAGTTCTAGAGAACTTGGGCTTTCCAGACCAGATTCCAGCTAATGAAGCTGGCAAGCGGGTTTACTAATCATAAATCCTCCCCAGTCAGCTGTTTCCACAAAACAATGTAACAACAATAAGATTCAATTTTGGGTTTGCTTGTTAATTCCAGTAAAGATATTGCTCACAAGCAAACTGCCTTCAGCGGCTGTAGCAATCTTGGGTGTGTTAAATAGCACAGTTTAATCATAGAACCATAGAACATCAGGGTTGGAAGGAACCTCAGGAAGTCATCTAGTCCAACCCCCTGCTCAAAGCAGGACCAATCTGCAACTAAATCATCCCAGCTAGGGCTTTATCAAGGCTGACCTTAAAAACTTCTAAGGAAGGAGATTCCACCACCTCCCTGGGTAACGATATCCAGTATTTCACCACCCTCCTAGTGAAAAAGTTTTTCCTAATATCCAACCTAAACCTCCCCCACTGCAACTTGAGACCATTACTCCTTGTTCTGTCATCTGCTACCACTGAGAACAGTCTAGATCCATCCTCTTTGGAACCCCCTTTCAGGTAGTTGAAAGCAGCTATCAAATCCCCACTCATTCTTCTCTTCCGCAGACTAAACAATCCCAGTTTTCTCAGCCGCTCCTCAGAAGTCATGTGTTCCAGCTCCCTAATCATTTTTGTTGCCCTCTGCTGGACGTTTTCCAATTTTTCCACATCCTTGTAGTGTGGGGCCCAAAACTGGACACAGTACTCCAGATGAGGCCTCACCAATGTCGAATAGAGGGGGACGATCATGTCCCTCGATCTGCTGGCAATGCCCCTACGTATACATCCCAAAATGCCATTGGCCTTCTTGGCAACAAGGGCACACTGCTGGCTCATATCCAGCTTCTCATCCACTGTAACCCCTAGGTCCTTTTCTGCAGAACTGCTGCCGAGCCATTCGGTCCCTAGTCTGTAGCTGTGCATTGGATTCTTCCGTCCTAAGTGCAGGACCCTGCACTTATACTTGTTGAACCTCATCAGATTTCTTTTGGCCCAATCCTCCAATTTGTCTAGGTCCCTGTGTATCCTATCCCTGCCCTCCAGCATATCTACCGCTCCTCCCAGTTTAGTGTCATCTGCAAACTTGCTAATGGTGCAATCCACGCCATCCTCCAGATCATTGATGAAGATATTGAACAAAACCAGCCCCAGAACCGACCCTTGGGGCACTCCACTTGATACCGGCTGCCAACTAGACATGGAGCCATTGATGACTACCCATTGAGCCCGACAATCTAGCCAGCTTTCTATCCACCTTATAGTCCATTCATCCAGCCCATACTTCTTTAACTTGCTGACAAGAATACTGTGGGAGACCATGTCAAAAGCTTTGCTAAAGTCAAGGAATAACACATCCACTGCTTTCCCTTCATCCACAGAGCCAGTTATCTCATCGTAGAAGGCAATTAGGTTAGTCAGGTATGACTTTCCCTTGATGAATTCATGCTGACTGTTCCTGATCACTTTCCTCTCCTCTAAGTGCTTCAAAATGGATTCCTTGAGGACCTGCTCCATGATTTTTCCAGGGACTGAGGTGAGGCTGACTGGCCTGTAGTTCCCAGGATCCTTCTTCTTCCCTTTTTTAAAGATGGGCACTACATTAGCCTTTTTCCAGTCATCCAGGACCTCCCCGGATTGCCATGAGTTTTCAAAGATAATGGCCAATGGCTCTGCAATCACATCTGCCAACTCCTTTTGCACTCTCGGATGCAGCGTACCTGGCCCCCTGGACTATGTCCAGCTTTTCTAAATATTCCCGAACCACTTCTTTCTCCGCAGAGGGCTGGTCACCTCCTCCCCATGCTGTGCTGCCCAGTGCAGTAATCTGGGAGCTGACCTTGTTCGTGAAAACAGAGGCAAAAAAAGCATTGAGTACATTAGTTTTTTCCACATCCTCTGTATCTAGGTTGCCTCCCGCATTCAGGAAGGGGCCCACACTTTCCCTGACCTTCTTCTTATTGCTAATATACCTGTAGAAACCCTTCTTGTTAATCTTAACATCTCTTGCTAGCTGCAACTCCAGGTGTGATTTGGCCTTCCTGATTTCACTCCTGCATGCCCGAGCAGGAGTGAAACCGTGTTTGTGACATTGAAGCTAAGATAATATGAGTATAAACTGTACACAGTAGAATGTGAAAGCCGGTCTAAAATGGATAATTTAAGCAAAGCAATAACCACCCCCATAAATGGCTAACTACTTCTCTAGTTCCCACCTCTATGGTAACTGAGCATTTCACACACACTAATGAATGTATCCTCACAGTCCCCCATGAGGTAGGGACGTTATTACCCCCATTGTTCAGATGGGAAACTGAAGCACAGAGAGATTGTGCCCTGAGGGGCTGCAGGCACATGTGAGAGGGCTTTGTGTGTGGACAGGGTGGGATTCAAACGCCTCAGAGCCCAGGTACATGATTGCAACATCGATACACCCTGAGGGACTCACTCCCAGTCTCCTGGGGCAGAACTAAGAATGAACCCCGCAACTCCTGAGTCCCCGAGCAGTGTTTGTCGCCCAGCCTTTGGGATCTGGGAAGTGGAAGTGACTATCAACGGAAGTGAAATGCAACTCCTCTGACTTTCATTGGCCAAGCAGTAAAAACTGTAAAGCCGTGGTTCCCTGTTCCTGACTGAACCGATTGTTCCCGGCACTCAGCATTCCCCTGCCTGCCTACCACTCCGTTCTGTTCTCCTCCCGGCTATGAAATCTCCCCCTCAGGGCACACATCACCAACACCTCCCCGGCTAGCACTGATGCCTCTGAGTTGCTATTGTGTTATGGGGCTGGCATTTGGCATTAGCTGCCTGGGTTGCCCATTGCATAGGGGTTCCTCTGGCACAGTCGCCCCGCTCCCCCTGTACCGCCTGGAAGCTGCATCAGCCCTGTGGCAGCTGCAGCCTATTTGAGAGTGCTCTCCTTACATTATGGAACAGCAGCCATAGCCAGGAGCTGCCTCACCAGTGCATCTCCAGCCTGGGCCTGGGCCTCCCTTCAACACAGCTGGAGAAGGGCAGGGCAGTGTGGGTTCCTTTAAAAGCAACACACACGTTACCAGCAGCAGCCAGGCAGGGCCTCGAGCTGCTGCATCACTGCTGCTCCAACTCAGCTGCCTACCGGCCCAGAAGCGAACTCCCCACGCCGGCAGCTCCAGCCCAAAAGCAAGGGCCAGGGGGGATGTGTAGTTCAGGCCCTGATATTTTAAGTCAGGAAAGAAAAGGGTTAAACTTGTGTTGAAGTTCTGGGGAAGAGACCTTCAGCCATTTAAAGAGAAATCGCTCCACATCCTCGGGTGGTTGCTGGTTTTGTCTGGAAGGAAAAGTGGAAATGCTGAGTCAGAGGCTGCTTCCTGATACCTTTCTGATCCCGCAGATAGGAGGGCGGGATGGGGAACCAGGAAACTTACCCTTAAAGGTCTGAGTATGTCTCATGCCTCTATTCAATCAGAAGCCAGCCAGCATGACAGCTGTACAATCCCTCCCCCCAGCACGGGAGCCTTACATCAGATGGTATTTTCTTATAGCAAACAGCGTTCTGGCGAGCAAGGTTGGAAATGTGCACCTGAGCTGGCCTGCACTGTAGCATGGATTGAGGGACTTTCTGTAGATTTGGGAAAAAGAAAAGGAGTACTTGTGGCACCTTAGAGACTAACCAATTTATTTGAGTATAAGCTTTTGTGAGCTACAGCTCACTTCACTGGATCGGAGCTCACAAAAGCTTATGCTCAAATAAATTGGCTAGTCTCTAAGGTGCCACAAGTACTCCTTTTCTTTTTGCAAATACAGACTAACACGGCTGTTACTCTGAAACCTGTAGATTTGGGGTATTTCCACTGCTTTAAGCTTCCATTTAAAAAAGAATCCCAGCCCTCCAGCTTGTGCAAAAACCTTCCAAATGGAACAGCAATACTTGGCACAGGGGCCAGATATTCAGAAATATGCAGCAGCCAGCAACTCCCACTGGGAAGCCCCTGGGTAGATTTTCAACAAAACTCCGCTCCCAGCATGCTGAGAACATTTGAAAAATCTGGCTGCAGATAACTGCACCAAGGGCCTGATCCAAAGCCCTGGAAGGCAAGGACAGTCCTTAGATCCGGTCCTAATCTCGTGTATATCCTGCGCAAAGGGGAACCAAATGCAACTTTCCTTTTCCAGCATCTTTCCTCCAGATGATCCCCAGGTGGCTTCCATCACTAGATAAACACAGCTTGAGTGAAATAAAAACTAGGAAGAGAGACATTAAACAGCAAACATACATCACCTATGTTCAAGAAGAATGAATTCAAACTGGAACAGGTGCAGAGAAGAGCTCCCAGGTTGATCAGGGATAGCTCAGTGGTTTGAGCATTGGCTTCTAGACCCAGGGTTGTGAGTTTGATTCTTGAGAGGGCCATTTAGGGATCTGGGGCAAAAATAAGGGATGGTACTTGGCCCTGCTATGAAGGCAGGGAACTGGACTTGATGATCTCTTAAGGTCACTTCCAGCTCTATGAGATAGGTATAGCTCCATATTAAATCTCTCCTCATATGGGACCCGTTCCAAACCTCTAATCATTTTGGGGGGAGGGATAGCTCAGTGGTTTGAGCATTGGCCTACTAAACCCAGGGTTGTGAGTTCAATCCTTGAGGGGGCCATTTAGGGTTCTGGGGCAAAAAAAAAAAAAAAATTGGGGATTGGTCCTGCTTTGAGCAGGGGGTTGGACTAGATGACCTCCTGAGGTCCCTTCCAACCCTGATATTCTATGATTCTATGATCAGAGGAATGGAGGGCCTAGTTTATGAGAGCAGTCTGGAAGAGTGTGGCTTCTTTAGCCTAGCAAAATGAAGGCTGAGAGGGGATCTGTTTGCTCTCTATAAATACATCAGAGGGCAAATACCAGGGAGGGAGAGAGCTCTTTAAGGTAACAGACAGTGCTGGTGTAACGCTGACAGACCCTGGTCGTCAGTGGGCGGGATCGAACCTGGCGTTGCTGGAGCTTCGTGCATGAGCCTCTATTGCATGAGCTAAAAGCCAACCGGCTCTTAGATAAGGCTGTAGAGCAGACTCATTTTATCTCTCTCTAGGGGGTCTCGGTGCCACTAGATGGGACAGAACACCACACCCAGGAGGCGTGTGGGTTACACTGGCACAAGAATAAATGGCCGTGAACTGGCCATGAACAAGTTCAGGCTGGAAATTAAAAGACAGCTTCTACCATCAGAGGAGTGATCAGCCTCCCAAAAGGATTTGTGGGGGCAAAAGAGAGCTGGCCACGTTTACAAGTGGGATTATATGATGGGGTTACTTGTGATGGTGGGGAGCAGGGCTCTGCAGCCCTGGGAAGTTCCTTCTGGTTTATGTCTTATGTTCCTAAAGCTCATGCTTCTGGGCTTCTGCTGGTCATTTGTGGGGGTCAGGAAGGGATCCAACCCCTCCCCCCAGTGTATTCTGTATTTTATTTGTTTCTTTTTATCTCCTTCCTCCCAAGCATCAAAGATGGCCAAGGCTGGAGATGGGATACTGGATGGGGCAGGCCAGAGCTCACTTGACACTGAACCCTTTTTCCCTCAGCTGCTTAGCTGACAGGTTCTTGTCACATGTTCAGGATCTAACTGCTCACCATATGAGGGGTCAGGAAGGAATTTTCCCCCAGGTCAGATTGGCAATGAACCTGGTTTTTTTCACCTTCCTCTGCAGCGTGGAGTGTTGGTCACTTGCCAGGATTATCTTAATCAATTCCCCGCCATTGCAGGGGCCTCGGGCACTGGTGCCTACATTGGTCCCTCCTATTCTTGGTCTGTGGCACAGAATAGTCTGGTCTCCTGTGGGCTGGAATATTTTGGTCTCATTCTGGTTGCTGGGCTTAGTGTGCAGGTGCTGGGTGGGGTTGCTGGCCTGTGATACACAGGAGGTCAGACTAGATGCTCTGGTATTCCCTTCTGGCCTTAAATGCTACGTCTCTACATGTTAATAATAGATAGGGAGGAAGAGAAAAATTAACAAGCAGCAAGAGCTGGAGAGATAAAAACAGATGGGATCAGAAATTAGACAGAAAGTCAGTGAAGGGGAGGAACCCAGGACGGCAGCTCCAGAGGAAAAGGGTTTGGACACATTCTTCTTTATTTCAAATGGTGGCTCATGACCACTGCTTTGGCTCAGACACAAATGCCACAGTCCTGATTTGGGGTCTGTCAGGGTTCTCTCCCCACTCTGAATTCTAGGGTACAGATGTGGGTACCTGCATGAAAGACCCCCTATGCTTATTTTTACCAGCTTAGGTTAAAAACTTTCCCAAGGCACAAATTTCGCCTTGTCCTTGAACAGTATGCTGCCACCACCCAAGTGATTTAGACAAAGAACAGGGAAAGGATCACTTGGAGTTCCCATTTCCCCAAAATATCCCCCCAAGCCCTTACACCCCCTTTCCTGGGGAGGCTTGAGAATAAACAAGATGAGCACAAACCAGCCCTGGATTTTTAAGACCCAAAAAACCCAATCAGATTCTTTAAAAAACAGATCTTTATTGGAAGAACAAAAAAAGATAAGAGAACAACTCTGTAAGATCAGAATGGAAGATAATCTTACAGGCAGTCACATTCAAAACATAGAGAATCTCTCTAGGCGAAACCTTAAGTTACAAAAAAGACACAAAAACAGGAATATACATTTCCTCCAGCACAGTGAATTTCACAAGCCAAAACAAAGAAAACCTAATGCATTTTCTAGCTAGATTACTTACTAACTTTACAGGAGTTGGAGGGCTTGCATTCTTGATCTCTTCCCGGCAAAGGTATCACACAGACAGACAAAAGCTTTTTCCCCCACTCCAGATTTGAAAGTATCTTGTTCCCTCATTGGTCATTTTGGGTCAGGTGCCAGCCAGGTTACCTGAGCTTCTTAACCCTTTACAGGTAAAAGGCCAGGAGGGATTTTATAGTATTGTATATAGAAAGGTGGCTACCCTTCCCTTTATATTTATGAGAGGGTCAGATTCTGCAAACCCTCATGTGAGTCATTCCAGGGGGACTACTCCCCTGAGCCAGGGCAATGTGCGGGATGGGAGCAAGGGTTTGAAGGGTCCTGCCTTGTCTTCTGGCCCACTGTCCTAACACACCTGCAGGCTGCTTTTATCCTGGGATCAGAGCGCATGTCTGCTCTTTATGGAGAGTTTGAATCTTCATTATTGTTAGTAGTATTCTACTAAAGGCCTTGACTGGATGGGAGGGGACACAGAGGGAAATAACTTTCCCACAGTCATACTGCAGATTGGTGCAGGACTGGGATTAGAAATCAGGTGTCCTGCCACCAAGTCCAGTACCCTGAACTACTTTGCCGCTCCTAGAAAAAGGATATTTTTAATATGTAAGTTTAACATAATAAAACTTGAGGTCCATTCCAGTCCTATGATTCTATGCTTTCAAAATCCAACATTTATTGTGTAACTACAGAATGTTTTTGTAGCCTAACCTCAAAGTCACATTCAGTGGGGGAGGAGGGCCATGAAAATACATGACACTGCATTTGGGGTGAGTGAGGGTCAATTCTGTGTCAAGTTCTGTAATTTTGTAAATAAAATTTTGGTGAGGGCGGGGGAGGAATCTCTACACATGATGTCATAATTATTAAATAAATTATGTGCCAGGAAACAGTCGCCACTGATACACAGATGATAGATTCAAAGCGGGATAAACAAACTCTCATAGGCAAGTATGTCCCGCTCGCTTCCCGTGATTCCAAAACAGAACCTACTGCAGCCAAAACTCCAATCGATGAATACAGAGGGCGGTATTAAGGAATTGGGATCAAAGATCTGGATCTGGCTGGCTGATTAGCCCTGCCTGCTGCACCTGAGAAAGAGCTGGAACTTAGTTAGCTGGCCCTTATAACAGAGGGCAGCAGGAAATGGAAACCAGAAAGCTTAGGAGCTGGGGGCACTGCTCCCAATGAACAGCTACTGACACTTCTGCAGAGTGTTTCTGCTCTAGAAAAACCAAACAGATGGGAGGGGAGGCTGTTTGCAGCCCTTTATTGCTGAGGCTCTGGGGTAAGAGCCAGGACATCTTGTTATCAGTGCGAGAGACAGACTTGGGGAAGGGACTACCCTGCTTGCCCAGGCTTTGAGAGAAGACTCTACAAGACTTAAATAAAGCAGCTGCCCCCTGCTGACACAGATTTTCTGGATTCCTTGAGAAAGCCCACATGGAATTAACGCCAGGGAGTGAGCTGACCCAGCAGGAGCAAAGCTGGGGCTGTAGGAGGAGGGTGCTATAAAATAGGCCTGATCCTTTTACAGTCCCTTAAGAAAGGTGTTTGTAGACTCATAGACATGTAGGGTTTGAAGCAGCTGTTGTGAGTATACCCTTGTCAAATATACCGGAGATAGATTTATTTACAAATCAACAGTGCAAGTTTGTTAATTACACTCATAGACCCACCCGCTTGGTCATTCAATGGTCACCTTAGAGATAAAATTGAAGTTCTCCCTGTTTGATTTTAACTTGAACACTCTCTGGCAAAGCCTGGCAAGGTCACTGGGGTGAAGAATGAATGCACTTGTACATACTATAGACCTGTCATAACAAGGATAGAGGGGACAGACACTGTTTATCTAATGCAGCCATACAAATCAAACCAAGGAGAAATAGGAGCCATCTGGGAAATCCCAGAAGTAAATAAGAAAAGATTAGATAAGGAAAACAATACAGATGCTATGTGCCAAAGAGCTACTTTTTTCAGGGCAGGGGAGATAAATGAAACGCAGAGGTGCCCGGAGGTTGCAAAAGCAAACAATTTATTGAGAACCAGAACACAGGGAAATGTAAACTCATATCCTCCCAAGACAGCATCAAAGGTTGCTATCCTCCCAAAGTAATTTAGACCGCAGAGAGGGGATGCAGTTTGAAGAGGGAGTCACAGATAGTGGGTGAGGAGGTAGCTGAGCTAAGGGAGGTGCACGCACTGACCCTTGCCGGCGTTCATCTGCAGTGCTCGAACGTGGAACTTTCAGCAGTACAGCTCAGCTTTCTACAACCGGTGCTAAAGGAATAACCCCATTAAGAGGCAAAAGCAATAGGCTGTTGTCCTCTACACTAGCCAGCCACTAGGGGGGGATGTGGCACACACTTTCAAGCATGTTAAAAGTGTTGTGAAATAATGGTGAAAGGTCTCGACTGACAGTTTTGGAGACCAAAAGTCTGGTGTTCTCACACGAAATTCAAACTGGGTAGCGGTTGGACGAGCTTTCCAACTTGGCTCCACCAATGTATCTCAGTTCCATTCCACCCCTCTGGGCTGTGACCTCTCTGCTGAGACTGCTAGCAGGCATGCCAGCTCGTGCTAATCGTGGGTGGAAGTTTGCATGATGGGGATATTTCCCTGTCGGAAACCAAACTGAGATCACCAGCTCATTACTCATCCGTTACCACACGGCCCTCACATGGCGATAACTTTCTGGGCTAGATTCACCCATGTGTGTCTCCATGGGGGCAACCTTTATTTAGGATACCACATTCCAGCATCATGGGTTGCAGTCCCTAATCCCTAGTGATGAGTCTTCATTATTTGATTTGGCTGCTGCAGGCGGCTGGCATGGCATTAGACCAGAAGTAAAACTATGCCTCCACCACCCCCTGAGAAGGTAACTGCTCAGACACCTTCCTTCTGAGTCAGTGCTATTGCTTTAGTATGGTGCTAAAGGGAATACGTTTTCAGAAAGGCTGGAGACCCAAGTTCCTGAGCAACTATGGCTGTTAACAGTCCAATTTTTGGAAGAGTTTAGCATGCTGGGTGCTGGGCACTTTTGAAAAGCTAGACCCAGTTGTGGGTGCCAAGTGTGTGCAAATCAGACTCTACAAGATCTGATGGCCTTTTCCACAAGAGCAGGTGCACAGGCCCAGATGTTCCGCCCCCTTGCCCCACAGCTAGTGGTCACACCAACCACCAAATCTGGGCACCTACAGTCTGACTAATTTAAACTTCCCCTGTAACTTCAATGGAGAAGTGTTTGCATCCATAGTAAGCAAGATGTATTTATTTTAAATATTCATTAATGATGGGGCACGGGGAGAAGGGAACAAGGACAACTGCAGTCTATTTTCCTCCAATTCGCACGGTCTTTCCTCCCATTAAACATAATGGGTAACGCACAGGGTGATCGGCCCGTTTAAGATCGAATGGGTCCAGTTCACCTGTAACTAATTAGCTGTCTTCCCACAGGGTCTGATAGAGATAGATGCCTGGCGTCTATAAAACTCCAGGCTGCTGGTAGGCTAGGAAGGAAGGTGAACTGGCCCAGAAACAGACCTGAAAAGATCTGGTGGGACAGTACTGCTCAGTGATGGGAGGAACCTGCTGGGTCGAAGCTAGAGCTACATAACAAAGGCAGCGTGCAGCTTTCTGGTAAGCTGCTGTAGGTGTTGTGTGTATGGAGCAGAGAGCAGGACACAGCGAGGAGCAATGGCGTACATATTAGTGGCTTTTACAGTGTCTACTAACGGCTTAATGGGAAGGGGAGGGGGAGCTGGCAATGGTGTGGAGGGGGTACATGTTGAAGGGAATTAGGGAGTGGAGAAGGAGAGAGAGACACCAGTCATCTGCCACACACCTAAAGTTACTGTAAAAAACATATAATAAAGTTGTCAAGTTTTTCAGACACAGACCATGGATGAGATGTCTCTCACCAGCCCTGCTAGCAACTACACATTGCAGACATTGCAAAGCATGATCATTATCCCTAATCCACTATAACAAATTGTACAGGGGGCAGGAGCACTAAGGAATCACATGGCAACCATGTGGCCTAGTGGAAAACCCCCTGGAGGCTGGGATTATTCCTAGTTCTGCCTCTGGCCTACTGGGCGAATTTGGACGAGTCATTTCACCTCTATGCCTCAGTTTCACAGCTGTAAAATGGGGACAATGATTAAAGATCTTTATGATCTACTGATAAAAAGCACTGTACACAAGCTAGGTCTTTTGATTATTATCTAGCCACAGTAACATATCAACTGAAAACATAGGTGTGACCTACAACTTCCTAAATGACCACTAACTCCTACCAACAAACATTCCTCTGTTTAAAAAAACTAGGAAATTGAGTGGCAAAAAACTTTGCTAATGCAGAGTTAAGGTTGCCTGGTAATGGCTCGTGCCCTTCCTTTGCCAACTCAGCAAAACTCAAACGTCTGAACACCAGAAAATACAGAGTTAAGGCAAATGCTCACACAACCTTAACTCTGCCCTTCTTTATAAAAACCCCAAGATCCTCATAACATGGACATCCCCACTTGGCCTTTTCACTGTCATGGGCAGTGGCTACCTACATTTGCCCTGCGCTCAAATACTGAGCCTGCTCCTCCAACGCAATTCAGTAGCCACTGCCTACCCTTTTAAAGCTATTCACACTTGAGCACAGGATACTATCTAAACTTATACTTTCCCCTGCCAATCATTACATCCACAGACTGCTTTCACATTCCACCTCACTACTGACAGTACCCATGGCAAGAAGATCCCAGTGCCCTGCTCCTGGCACAGCCTACCCAATTCTGTATTGAGATGCTGCAGACTGAACCCTCAAGGGCCACATGCGCTCTTTCCTTTGGAAACACACATAGGAGGTACTCAGATCCAGAGCTCCTCACATCACATTCACAGCTCAGTGACGCTCCTTAAACTGCTCCCCAGTTCTACTCATATCCTGATCCCAGCTTCTCCACCATGCAATACAGATACACCTAACACAGTGAATGTTCTGGGGACACCTGCAGACAACTCTCTGTGGCCATGGCCAGCTCCAGGGCAGAAGTGGTCAGTTTGTGTAGGTCGTGTTGTATTCATTTAGATGGACTAAATGGGCTAACAGTGTCAACATAACTCCATCACTGTCTTACATTAAACAGTGCTAAACAAGGGCCGTGGTTTGCTATTGAGAGACCTCAGCCTGTTTCGTTTCATGGCAAACACACCATTAAAAACCCTTTTAACCTTTTATTAAAGATAAAAAAGAAGGAAAATCAGTTAATACTTTATATTTCAAATGCTTTAAGTGAGCTTTTCATTTTAACAACATCCCTTGTTCCCTTTCCCTTTATCTGGAGAGAGTATTTAGAAGGAAAAACCCCCTTGTTTGCAGTCGCTCAGATGCTATCAAAGATGGTAATAACTATCCTCTTGGGTGAAAGAGAAGAAGTTAGCTGAGGTGAGTGGGAGCTGTCGTTGCTGCTGCTATTGTTAAAGTCTGACTCTGTTTCATCTCGGGTGGTACTGGGATTTAGCTGGAACTGGTAGCGGTGGCAATGTCATTTGGATCCTCTCTCTGGCCCAGTCTGGCCAGGACATCACTCAGGATTAGGACGAAGGCAGCCCAGGTTCCCAGGAGATGTTGGGAGACACAGCCATGAGGGTGAAGCTCACTCGAGTGGCCTTTATTTGTTTTTCTTCTTTTTCCCCAAAGTCTCTTTCTTTTAAGTACCCAAACGGGGAGTAATGGGTGAAATAGCCCATCCCCTCCTTCCCTGTCCACCAATTAGGCCTAATATCAGACACACCAATTTTGGTTCATTAATTTCCGGTTCTGCATCTTCTGTTCTTTCCAATCATGATTTCAACACAGTCCTTGAGTGATAGCAGGAGGCCTGCCTCTCAGTATGTGTATGTACAACACCTAGCACAGCTGGGGACCCCTGGCTTCTAGGGTCTCACATACCACTCAGGCTCTGTGTGTGCCTCAGAAACTTGGCAGAGTTCAAACGCAGGCCAGGCGAGCCGTGTCCACCACGCCCACCTGACTGCTCTAAATATGGAAAAGCCAGGAAAGGGGGAAGGCTTCAGAGTGCTAGAGACAAGAAATGTCCGTGTTAAAGATGGGCACCTGGGAGACACCCCACCTCCTGATTAAGGGTCCAATCCTCTGGCTCAGAGCAGAGGTCCTGTTGCAACAGGACTAGCCCGGCTCCCCTGTGCAGGGAGGGGCGTGGTGCACAGAGGAGCCTTCATTATTCAGTGAGACTGGCCACAATCCGAATTGTCAGCCAAGCTGCGGAGCTGTGATTGGTTATGTGGTGCTGCCCTCCCCGCTGGCTGAGCGTAGCTCTTAGGAGCGGGTTTCTGGCACAAATGTTTGCCGAGCGAATCCAGGATTTGTTTTGCATAATGAGTATCTGAGCATTCGGGCTAGGAAAACTCTGCTACATTGGTGTTGGAAGCAAATAGAAAAAGGCAGTGAACAGGGCCAAGGTAAATGCAGACTTAGAACTGAATCAATATCCACAGAAAATGTTTTGCTTTATTCCCTCAGTAAAAGAAGGCATTCTCAGCCATTAGCAAAAGTCCCAGCTGCTTTGTGATGCTTCCTACACTTCGCCTTTCCACTCTTAGTTGTATTGCAGTGGCCCCTGGAGGCTTTAGTGGAGATCAGACCCCCACGGTGCTAGGTGCTGTACAAACACACAGTAAGGGGCAGTCCCTGCCACAAGGAGCTTACAGTCACAATGGACAAGAAACAAAGGAAGGAGCATTCACCACATTTCACAGATCGGGAATTGAGGCCCAGAGAGATAAAGTGACTTGACCAAGGTCACACTGCAAGTCTAAGGCGGTGCCGGAAATGTAACCTAACCCATATACATCCCAGCCCTGGGCCTCAACTACATGGCCATTGTTCCTCTCCAGGGACACTGCTTATTATCTAGCTGCCACAGGGTGTTCTACAGCTCCCAGGACCACAGTAAGTGCTTTCGATCACATATGTGCTGTCCCGCCAGTTAAGGAGGCAGGGTCTCTTCCAGCAGCTTCGGGCATCAGTGACACAAGCTGTTACGTTACTGTTAACTACCTGCTGTTTTCCTTGTGTTGGGGTGGACACGTTAGTCCCAACTCTACTCTGAACATGATGATGTGTGAACACAGGACTGGAATCCAGGAGCTGACACTGACTATCTCTGTGCACTCGGGCAAGCCACATAACCTCTCTGTGCCTCAGTTTCCCCATCTCTGTGATGGGGGGTGATTGCGATCCATTTCACTGTGGTGTTCTGAATACTGATTAGCTAATGCCTGCCCAGCAGCTTGTGGACTGAGAGCATTATATCTGTCTTTTAGAATAGAGCAGCAGCAGCTTTCCCAGGGATCTGCTGGACCCAAAATAACCGAGAGCCACACCCAGAGCCACATCAACTGAAGTTTGGTCTCTTGGTCAAAATGAAATCAGCAGCTGCACACGGATTCGTGGGCAGCCCCTTTAAAGGAGCTGCAGAACCATAGGATCTCCACGGTAGGGTGCGTAAGGTATGTTGTCCTCAAGGAGCTGGTTTGCGGGGAGTGCATGCTGACTCCCTGTCCAGCCGCGTGGTGTTCTGGCACAGCACCTCTCATCTGTGCAAGAAGCCAGACAAGAAAGGGCTCAATGCATATATTTATATCTCATAATAGCAGGCTGGTGAGACGAAGAGTACAAGGAGGGGCACAGAGTGAATGGAGAACGTCAGAGAGAGAGAGAATCTTTCTGCCAAGGCAGCAGTTTGGGATTTGGCAGCTCCTCTTGGCATGATGGGGTGAGATGGTTTCCAGCCCTAAGATTAAGCAAGCTGTTCTAAGCAAGCTGTTCTTTTTATGATGCCAATAATCATTGTGCTCCCAGGTAATAAAAGTGGTGTGGAAACCCCCAGAAAGTCCTGCTGCTCTCTGATTAAAGTAGCTTTGTTTTGTTTTCTGGGTGTGGGATGGAGAGCACTTGGCAGCTGGCTAGTGTTTAACCCAAACCAGATGTCTCAAATATCTGGGCAGCATCTTCAGCTTGTGTCACTGGGAATAGCTTCACTGAAGTTGCATTGATTTACATTTGCTGGGGATCTGGCCCCTTGGTCCTTTTTCTTTTGGGGAATCTGGGTAAGTCACTTAGGGTACACCAACACTGCAAAAAGAGAGCCGTGGCAGCAAGTCTCAGAGCCTGGATCAACTGACTCGGGCTTGTGGGGCTCGTGCTGCAGGGTTACAATTGCAGTGGAGATGTTCTTGCTCAGGCTGGAGACTCGCTGCACTTGCTGGGTTTCAGAGCCCAGGTTCCAACCTGAGCTTGAATGCCTACACTGCTATTTTAGCCCCATAATGTGAGCCCCACAAGCCCAAGTCAGTTGACCCAGACTCTGAGACTAGCTGCCACGGGTCTATTTTGGCAGTGTAGACATACCCTCAGACTCCCAACTTAAGAACGGCCAGACTGGGTCGGACCGAAAGTCCATTTAGCCCAGTATCCTGTCTTCCGACAGTGCCCAATGCCAGGTGCCCCAGAGGGAATGAACAGAACGGGGAATCATCAAGTGATCCATCCCCTGTCACCCATTCACAGCTTCTGGCAAACAGAGGCTTGGGACACCATCTCTGCCCATCCTGGCTAATAGCCATTGATGGACCTATCCTCCATGAATTCATCTAGTTCTTTTTTGAACCCTGTTATAGTCTTGGCCTTCACAACATCCTCTGGCAAGGAGTTCCAGAGACGGACGGAGCGTTGAGTGGAAAAATACTTCCTTTTGTTTGTTTTAAACCTGCTGCCTATTCATTTCATTTGGTGACCCCTAGTTTTTGTGTTATGAGAAGGAGTAAATAACACTTCCTTATCTACTTTCTCCTCACCAGTCATGATTTTATACACCTCTATCATATCACCGCTTAGTCATCTCTTTTCCAAACTGAAAAGTCCCAGTCTTATTAATCTCTCCTCATATGGAAGCCGTTCCATACCCCTAATCATTTTGGTTGCCCTTTTCTGAACCTTTTCCAATTCCGATATATCTTTTTTGAGATGGGGTGACCACATCTGCACACAGTATTCAAGATGTGGGCATACCATGGATTTATATAGAGGCAACATGATATTTTGTGTCTTATTATCGATCCCTTTCTTAATGATTCCCAACATTCTGTTCGCTTTTTTGATGGCCGCTGCGCATTGCGTGGATGTTTTCAGAGAACTCTCCTCAGTGACTCCAAGATCTCTTTCTGGAGTGGTAACAGCTAATTTAGACCCCAGCATTTCGTATGTAGAGTGGGGATTCTGTTTTCCAATGGGCATTACTTTCCATTTATCAACATGGAATTTCATCTGCCACTTTGTTGCCCAGACACACAGGTTTGTGAGATCCCTTCACTTAAGCTCTGTGCCCCCCACAGCTTTTCCTAGACTTAATCCTGCCCTGAAACAATAAGTGACTGTAGAACCTGAAATCAGAAATGAGGCACGAAACTGGAAATCCTTACAATGAAGTGTTTTTAAATGGTTTTGTTTGATGAAAGAGCGCCGCTGGTTTTGCACATAGAATGTAGTAGCTGCAGGAACGCAGGGATGAAAAAATACCAAGAGAACAAAAAGAAGAGATCGGAGGAGGAGAAGGAGAAAGACTTAAGATGATAAAACAGGAACAGAAGAATAAATTACACTAACTCATGTCTATGTCATGCCCTTCACAGACTGGTGTACAGAGACTTTCATCTGTGGCATATTAAAACTGCGTTACAATTGTAGGTTGTCATAAAATTTCAAGGGCTTTTTTCCTGGTCCTTCTTGCAATTTAGGGGGCTCTGTAGGAAAGTGTATGAGCTGGGCCTACCAGCAGTCAGTTTACAGGCCCCCCAGCCTACAGTAAAGTGAGGTGAATTGGGAGCAGCCTGCTTTGTCTTTCTCTGTTTTGGGGTTCTTATGTGTTTATTGTTCTGAATTCTTCAAAATAAAGTAGTGTTACACTGCAACCTTCCAGCAATGTTTTTAGCGGACGTTTCTGTGTGTATGCTGTGAACATAACATCAGTGTGAAGCAACCCTGCACAACAGATGAAGACAGGAAGTGAAGAAATATACCATACCCAATAGAAACTACCAAAAGAATTTCAGTAGGCAGCATCTGAATTCCCAGGGTTGGAAATGCCATGGACTCCTTGATGTGTACAAGTGGTCAGAACTTTAGTTTTGTGTCTCATGCAAAAGATGGCACCTTCCTGAGCACCTTGCTTGTGGGCATGGTCATTACTGACACAGAGGGAAACCCGCCTTCTAACATGTTATCGGCATGCCTCGGTAGAGTGTCTTTGGTTTCTCTTGGGGATCATTTACCAAATGTTGACCTGGCTTAGTTGTGAGATCTGGTAGTGCATAGGACGTTACTACCCAAGGCCTGTGCAAAACGAACGGTGATCTTAGCTAATTTCACTGTGAACAGCTGACCACTTCACTAAGAACCACCACCATTGGCAGCCTCAAAGGAGAGGCCGAGGACTACACAGGCTTGGAGACTGAACTGCCCTCTCATACCATGGAATTGTGCCTCCATGACCTGGTGAGGCACGCTGGCAGCGACCAGTAGCGGCGGGGCGGGGAGAAGCTTACACCGCCACTTCCTGTGCTGAACCTGTCCTGTGGGTAAACAAGGCCTTTCTACTTCAAAGGTTTGTAATCTGGTACCCGGCACAAGCTGTGTATGGATCTGAAAAAACAGGCTGCTCGGCTACCGCTGGAAAGAAGGTCTTCATGTATGTAGCTCATTGTTCTGGGAGATGTAATTTATCAGGTGACTACACTGGCCAAACAGTTATGTGCAGGAAATCCCCTTGCCTAGGGGAGTTTGTTTCATTGGTGGTAAGAGGAATAGAAATACCTATCTCTCTCTCTCTATATATATAGGGATCTCCAATAGAGAGGCATTGTGGTGTATGTACAGTAGCTATGAAACTCGGTCTTGTTTTGTGTGTACTACACCTTTAAATGAGTAAGGCCTCTTGCTGGATGCAGAAGCAGCTGCCATTTTGATCTCGGAATTGCCGCAGATTATTACAGGGGATATACATACACTGAGCTCTCTCATGGAGACTTTACTTGTGTGCTTCCTTGTTGTTTTCCTTACTTTAAAATAAATCATTCTGACTAGCAACACAGGTTTCCTCCTTTTGGGAGGGAAAACATAAGAGGGATTGGTCCATGGCTGGCAATGTTATCTAAAGCGTTGTTGTCTAAACATGCTCTCTGGGCTGGAGGGGATGCCTTAGTGGGATAAGTGTCTCTGAATCCACAAGGTCACAACCTGACATGGCTGACTCCATCCTGCTGAGGGTGGATGACCTAAGTTATTTCTGTAGGTTCTTACCTTAAAAACCATCTAGTCTCTTCTGCGTAGATGTTAAAGGTCCAACGATGTTTTTTTAAGGATAAAGATCTTCCCCTTGCATCATTGGTCAAAATTTCTCCTTCCTCCACTGTCTTCCTGGCTGCTGTCCTCCATCGTGTCTGCAATAGACACAGAGTAAGTCTATACTTTCAAACCAGATATTTGTATTTTACATTAAGGGGAAACAACAAAAAAGAAGGCACTAAGGAAAATTTCCATGAGAGAGAGCACAGTGAGTGGGGGTGTGTAAGAGAGCTGCCTACTTGGGATCTTCACAGCTAAAAACACAACCTGCTACCGTTTGAGCTAAAGCTCTCTACCTAGAGCTGTAAGAATGTTATATCTTTTGTGGATCAGCACAGAGCAGGACCCATAACAGGCATTCACCAGTGGGTTGTGCATGTCTCCTCTGTACCCTGCTGCACCAACTGTCTAACAAAATGGCAGCTGCCCTACAGAGAGAGGCTTAAAAAAATGTAAAGGTGCATAGAGTGAGAAGTTACACAGCTCTCTACAGCCCCCTTCCACTCGGAGCAGGCTGCAGGTCGAAGGTGGTGATGGGAAATACAGCAAATCAGCTCCAAAAGGTCATTAGGCTCAGCTCAGTCCTTCCTCAGGCAGAACTACTATTGACTTCCACAGGAGTAAGAACTGAGTTAAGACTTCAGAATTTGGCCTGTACTTTGAATATCGCTTTTTGCATTCCAACCACAAATCCTGCATCTTGGCAGCGGGTTAGACTAGTTGACCCTTGTGGTCCCTTTTAACCCTGTGATTCTATACAAATGATGCAATGATCATCACTAATAATACTTTGCATCACTTTGGTTCAGCACCTTGACCAATTTCTCCTAAGATCCCCAGTCTTATAAGCTCCCTGAATCTTTACCTGCTAAACTCACACCTCTCTCCTTTGATGGCTTTTAAATGCTTCTTTTTGTGAGCAGAGAGCCTCAGGTGACTTGTTCCTTCTGTACGTCCATCAATTGCTCCCACGCTGCTGGTTTTCTCTTTCCCGTCCATTATATCTGATTCTCTTTAGGCTTTGATAAACGAGAGGGTGGTTGGCACTGATGAATTAGCTGTCACATTTTTGGAAAGCTTAAGAGTGTCTTAATTGTCTTCCCATTGTCATACATTCCCAGTCTTCCTTTTCATGCCAGTAATGTCCCCAGTAACTTCAGAACTGTCAAGGTGGCTCCCAGAATGAAACTGGTTCTTGTGGATCAGGGCCCATTTATACCTATGACCTTGGTATGTGGAGTTCCGATGGGCTCTGTTGATAACAGGTTGTCCATATGACTAGGATAATTAGCAAAGTTTCCAAACTTTTTAAAGAAAAACTATTATAATCTGAACTAACCAAAATACCTTTTTCTTTCTCTTCAGAAAGTTTTGGATAATGCAGGAGTTCAATGCAAGAGCCAGGTCAGACAAATAGGGGAGAAGAGCAAAGGATTAAATTGCCGTTATGTTTAATTATATGGATTGCAGAATGCTCCGCAGTGACCCTTCAATTTGATCAGTCGACACCAAGAAACTCGTTACTTGGGCTACAAGTGAACTGTGACCTGGGCAGTGCATAAAAATTCAATAATGTTCTAAACATAATGGCATGAACACAGCTGAGGAAGACAGTAAATAGCAGAGAGCACTTACAGTAAATACAAAAAAAAAAAAAAAAAGAAAGAAACCACCCAAACCAAAGTTTCTTTGGATGGATCATGTCTATTAACTCAAAGGGCCTGTGCAAAATGCATTCTCCTGTCTGTATAACCTGGAAATTTCTAACAGGCCCATTACCATGGTATAGTAGACATAATATAACCACTACATACAATCACCCATGGGAACCATAGGATTTCAGAATATAAGAATGGCCACACTAGGTCAGACCAACAATCCATCTAGCCCATTATCCTGTCTTCTGACAGTGGCTGGTGCCAGGAGCTTCAGAGGCAATGAACAGAACAGGGCAATTATCGAGTGATCCATCCCTTGTCATCCAGCCCCAGATTCTGGCAGTCAGAAGCTTAGTGACATCCAGAATATGTTGCATCCTTGACTATCTTGGCTAAAGCCATCAATGGACCTATCCTCCAGGAACTTATCTAGTTCTTTGTGAACCCAGTTATACTTTTGGCCTTCACAGCATCCCCTGGCAAGGAGTTCCACAGGCTGACTGTGTGTTGTGTGAAGAAGTACTTCCTTTTGGTTTTTTTAATCTGCTACCTATTAATTTCATTGGGTGACCCTGTTATGTGAAGGGGGAAATAACACTTCCCTATTCACTTTTTCCACACTTTTTCCACAGTCATGATTTTACAGACCTCGATCATATCCCCTTTTAGTTGTCTCTTTTCCAGGCTGGACAGTCCCGTCCCAGTCTTTTCAATCTCTCCTCATACGGACGCTGTTCCCTACCCCTATTCATTTTTGTTGCCCTTCTCTGCACCTTTTCGAATTCTAATATAACTTTTTTGAGATGAGGCGACCAGAACTATATGCAGTATTCAAGGTGTGAATGCACAATGGATTTCTAGAGTGGTATTATGATATTTTTTGTCTTATTATCGATCCCTTTCCTAATGGTTCCTAACACTCTGCTTGCATTTTTGACTGCTGCTGCACACTGAGCAGATATTTTCAGAGAATTACTCAAGATAAGTCCAAGATCTCTTTCTTGAGTGGCAACAGCTAATTTAGACCCCCTCCCCCTGCCCTACCTCCTCCTCCGCCTCCCCTGAGCGTGCCACGACCCCGCTCCTCCACCTACCTCCCAGCACTTCCCGCCTGGCTGCTGCCAAACAGCTGTTTGGCCGCTCCAGGGTGGGGGGTGGGTGTGGAGGAGTGGGAACATGGCACGCTCAAAGGAGGAGGCAGGGAAGAGGTGGGGCTGGGGCGGGGATTTGGGGAAGGGGGTTTGAATGGGGGCAGGTCAGGGGCAGGGCCTCATGGAAGGGGTGGCGTTGGGGCAGGGCCAGTGGCAGAGGGGGGTCAAGCACCCACAGGCGGGAGCAGAAGTCAGCACCTGTGATGCATCTAAATTACAGCCATATTCTGCTCCTGGTTACAGGGTGGAATTCCAGGGTTACTCCTTTGAAGCACATGGGCTTATTCCAGTTTTAAACAGTGTTACTGAGAGCAGAATCTTGCCATAAGAATTTGACAACTCTACCTGTCAAATGCAGATGTTGACAGCACTGAGCACCTTTCTGGATTGAGCCCCAGCTATGCAATGTTGTCTGGGGGAAGTGAGGTGTGCCTTCCTGACCCTCTTCAGTGATCACCTCATGCCCCCTAAAGCATACGAGTCAATCACTCTTATTTTTACTTAGCCTAACTATTTGGGCTATACAGTTACAGTTGATCTTAAAACACAGCCCCCTGGCCTTGTACAGGGGTGACTCGGCGCCATGTAAAGAGTGATCCCCTTTGTTTGTTCTGAATGCACCTACCAAGAATGTCATTGACCGTCACTGTCCCATCTGCTCTTGTACAATGGCTCTGAGTAGACAGGAAGGAGCACTCGGTGTTCACTCTACTCTTCAAAGAATAAAGCAGGAACCACCACTCAGCTATTCCTCCTCCACTCTGCACCCCGGCAAGACTCATGCTGTAACCAAATCATGGTCCCTCGAGGAACGTGCCCAGCAGGTCCCTAGTCTCACCTGGAGCCTTTGGGTGCTACTTAAAACAAGGTACTCTTAGAGAGGGGAAGGGACTTGCCAAGGCCAAACAGCAGAACCAGAACACAGGGCTCCTGACTCAGAGTTCTGGGTCCAATTCCCTGGGCTGTGCCCCCTGCCTTAACAAGCCTGTCACCTTGGTGGTATTTATACCCTTCAAATACCCATAGGTAATGATCACATCTGCCTTTATCATCACTCACCCACACTTTACATTAACACTTTCAAACATCCCTCAATAAATCACTCTCCGCAGCCCGTTAACCACCCGCCTTAATGCTCCATTTCGCACAGTGACACATTTTCAGGCCCTGAGGTAATTAATCGATAGTAACAGAGCCACTGCAGTGCGTGGCTGTGTCAGGAGGTACAAAGAAAAGAGGTAAGATTTAATTACATAAAAGGACACTGACCTCTGGCACATGTGGGGAATTTTCCACAGGGCAAGTGTCAAAGACACGTTCTACACTGGTTTCAAGGGGCTAGGAGAGCAGGTGGGCATGGCAGGTGTCAAGGTTCCTTCCCCACTCTGAACTCTAGGGTACAGATGTGGGGACCTACATGAAAACCTCCTAAACTTATTTTTACCAGCTTAGGTTAAAACTTCCCCAAGGTACAAACTATTTTCCTTTTTCCCTTGGACTTTATTGCTGCCACCACCAAGCGTCTAACAGATATATAACTGGGAAAGAGCCCAGTTGGAAATGTCTTTCCCCCCAAAATCCTCCCCAAACCCTACACCCCATTTCCTAGGGAAGGCTTGATAAAAATCCTCACCAATTTGCATAGGTGAACACAGACCCAAACCCTTGGATCTTAAGAACAATGAAAAAGCAATCAGGTTCTTAAAAGAAGAATTTTAATTGAAGAAAAAGTAAAGGAATCACCTCTGTAAAATCAGGATGGTAAATACCTTACAGGGTAATCCGATTCAAAACACAGAGAATCCCTCTAGGCAAAACCTTAAGTTACAAAAAGACACAAAAACAGGAATATCCATTCCATTCAGCACAGCTTATTTTATCAGCCATTTAAACAAACAGAATCTAACGCATATCTAGCTAGATTACTTACTAAGTTCTAAGACTCCATTCCTGTTCTGTCCCCGGCAAAAGCATCACACAGACAGAAAGAGAGGCTTTGTTTCTCCCTCCCCCCAGCTTTTGAAAGTATCTTGTCTCCTCATTGGTCATTTTGGTCAGGTGCCAGTGAGGTTATCCTCGCTTCTTAACCCTTTACAGGTGAAAGGGTTTTTCCTCTGACCACGAGGGATTTTAAAGGTGTTTACCCTTCCCTTTATGTTTATGACAGAAGGTTAGGAATGGCAGGCATTGGCAGGACTGGGACAGCTTCATCAATTTCAGGTCAGGATTGAGGTGCATTGGCAGAGCTGTGTAGGTGTGGGGGGCGGTCTGGGGTGTGGGGCAGGGAGAGATCCTGTTAATTACAATGTCTAATATTGTATCACATAAGGATCTTATTGAGGATCGGTGCCCATTGTGCTTGGTTAGTACTGTACAACCAAAGATGTGTTCCCTGCCTCAACTAGTTTAAAATCTAGGGATGGCTTTCCTAAATGGGCTAAGGGAGTTAATTTTAATGGAAGATGTTTCTAAATCCCCTAGGCTGCTCTGGAAATTTCAACTTTGGTATCTCATAGGATGACAAGGGCATGTGAGGAGGGGTTCTGAGTAGACGCTAACAGTAAAATGAACAAAGTTTAGCGGAGCGGACCAGATCCTCAGCTGGTTTACATTGATGGAGCTGCATTGACCTCCATGGAGCCATGCTGAGGATCTAGCTTAAGAAGCAGAGGTCCTAGGTTGCTATTTGCACAGGAATAGCAGGGAGTGCAGGTCAGGCCTAAGATGCAACAGCAGACCACTCGTGCATATACTGTATTTTGAATTATTCCCTTGTTTCCAAGAAATGCCTTCATCCCGCTTTTCACAGAAAGGAAGCCAGGGCCCAGACTTGCGGCAGTGGGAGTGTCCCTGGCACGCTGTCGGTCAGGCTTGTGCTAAGGGCAATGAGATGGATGTTGTTAGAAGGAAGATTTATTAAACCCTTTTTAAATTTTTTCATCACTTTCAAAGTCACTTTTGCAATCGTTTATTGCTTGGTATAGAGTTCCAGGCACCGATCGTGCCCCCTATGGCTGTAATTTACTGACAAACTGGGAGGTGGGGGTGGGGGGGTGGGTCAGAGATGGAATAGGCCCATTTATCCATCCTGCTGAAGCAGGAGTGTTGCTAGAGTATGTCCCCTTGAGCACTCCGTTCAGTCTAAGTCCAAATAGCCCCGATACCTCGGCTGCCACCACTTCCCTTGACTGTTCCACAGTGTAATGTTCTCACTCAATGTTCTCAATGTTAGGGGAACCCCATAATCCCAGGGCTGCACAGAACTGTCTGTAGTATTCTAGGTGCCGAGGGCGTGATCCTCCTCAGCCTGGCAGCTTCTGTCCTCATTTCTACCTGGGCAAAGTGGGTGTGAATGTGCAGGTGTGAATAACCACACAGGGGAGACTCCAGCACATTGAATCCCACACTTAGACTATCAGTTTCTTCTGTCTGGGTTTATACCCCCCAGAACAACACTCTGAGAGCCACATTCTCAGCAGGTGTGAAGTCAGTGTAGCTGCACTGCAGTCGA
This sequence comes from Lepidochelys olivacea, assembly GCF_965140295.1. NCBI lineage: Eukaryota > Metazoa > Chordata > Testudines > Cheloniidae > Lepidochelys > Lepidochelys olivacea. The sequence continues at coordinate 11,892,695 of NC_140411.1, forward strand.
TGAAGCTATGTTGTTGATGTGTAAGCATGAACCCCTTGTGCCACTGAGGTTTACCTGCTTTTGCTAAAAGTAGTACCTAATGTGTACGGGTGCGAGAAATCCACCTTCATGGCTATCACTATGCAGCTCATCATGTGCAACTTCATGGCAGCAGAAGTTGGTTCATCTTGCCCTAAAAGCACAGGCCCCTATTACCCGAGCTAAAGGAGAATCGCTGTTGGCAGTATAGAGCCTATGACACACAGGTGAGCAGTTCTAATTCAGTAGAGGGCTGTGGTACACATGCAGTATTGTGATGCACTAGTGATGCGAATAGTTTGACTACATACTGGTCAGGATGTGCTCACTGCATTATATAATGCTGTAACGGCTGAACAGTGTGTTCCCCATTTCTGTTGGCATCATTAAGGTCAATAACCCAAAAGTGGGTAGAGAAAAATATGCCAGGGATTTTTTTCACTGCTAACTAGACACAATGCTTTTTGCTTGCAATCTCCAAAGAACCAACGTAAAATGGCATTAGCAACCTCACTACACTCATCCTGACATATTTCTAAGGTTCCTAATATAAGATACCAGCAACTTTTACAATTTTTTAGTGTGCATAGGATGAAAAATATTAATGTGAGTGTGTTGCCACTATGAATTGGAAAACAAAACACTTAGCATATATGAGGACCATGCACCCATTTAGAAATGGGTTCAGTGTAAATGTGAGAAGCAATCAAGCTCCTTTATGGAAAAGAGAGCTGAAACAATAGGAACCACCACCGAAAACACAGACCACATGCAGGACAGGTCACAAAAGCTATGTGAGTGGAAGGTTCTCACTGGGGGCTGAATGTAAACATAGAGGGCTGGTTAATGTTTTGGTGGACATATGTGTGTGAGAGAGAGAAAGAGAGAAAGAAGCAGCGAGAAACACCACAGAAGTACATGGAAACAGCAGCAGAAAACCAAGGACAGCCAGAGAAGCCCTTGTAGTGTGACCCTCAGAGGAAGCTAACAGACAGAGCTTTTTAGGCAGAGTGCTGGCTGGGAAAAGGAGGCTTGGAATATTGAGCAAGGAAACTATCTCTTGTTTGATTCCTGTTGTGTTCAGGGAAACAGAACTTTGTACATTCTTTGTAAATAAGATTGCACCAAAGAAATACCTGACAACATCATTAATTTCTCCTCCTCAGGGAAACACCCTGCAAGTATTGGCTACCCACTTGAGTCAAAAGGGGTAACAGTATCATTTATCTGTAGTAATACATTTGATTTTTGTTTGTTTTATTGGTTGTATTTGTTATTAGATATATAAATTATGTTATGACAGAAATGGGAATTGACCTTTTAAAAAAAGAGTGGGGGATAAAACATGGGCCCCCCAAGCAGTGTGTGTTCCTGTGTCGGGTGGTCAGCAATGGGTGGGGGCTCGGGAGGGCTCAGCCTGCAGGAAGCAACCAAGAAAGGTCAGAATGAACAGTTATCCTTCGGACCCCGTCTTGTGATTGAAGGTATAACATGTGGGCTAACAGGGACGTTTCATCTGCCTGTGTCACTGTCTCCCATCCCAGCCTTTGTCCATTTTGACACCATCTTCATGGTGGGGACTGTTTCTTATTGTGCATGTGTCCAGCGCCTACAAAAACAGAGCCAATACAAATAGTGGAGAAGACCTACACACAGTAACACCTCAATGCCTTGACCTGCTGGTAAGTGAGGGGAGCGTTATCCTGAGGTGGGTTTTACCACTAAACTTAACACTCCATATTTCCCCACTCGCTATACAGGGGATGACGTTTTTATTACCGTCTCCCCACTCTCCTCACCCCTCTTCTCATACGCAGGGTGGGGTTTTCTTTCTTGGCAGCATCAGAAGAGTCACAGTTCAGGGCAGTTGCACCTGTATTTCCCCTCAGTGGTTCAGCAACGGTTCCCCCTCTTGGCTCTCAGCTCCCCAGCGCTTGCCTTTCTTGGGTGAACACCCGCATCTCACTCCCACCTGAGCAGGGTATTTCCAGGCTGCCCAGTTCCTTGCCTTCACTGTGTCGTTCCCAGCACATACAGGCTGCCCAAAGACACCTGCTGGCTTTCTCTTCAGAGCCTGACAACAGAGTCATGGTGAACAGTTATAAGTTACACACAATGCTTCCTAAACAGGCCTGCTTTATTCTTAATGTAAAAAGCATTACAGAAAAAACATATTCAAAACAATAAAAGAACCTGCACACATGCTAATAAGCTCACCAGAGATCACCTAACACGGGTTCTGGCAGGCCCAGTTCTTCCATCTCTTCCATCTCTAGTTCTTCCCTCCCCGTGGACCAGGGTCATAGAATCATAGAATCATAGAATATCAGGGTTGGAAGGGACCCCAGAAGGTCATCTAGTCCAACCCCCTGCTCAAAGCAGGACCAATTCCCAGTTAAATCATCCCAGCCAGGGCTTTGTCAAGCCTGACCTTAAAAACCTCTAAGGAAGGAGATTCTACCACCTCCCTAGGTAACGCATTCCAGTGTTTCACCACCCTCTTAGTGAAAAAGTTTTTCCTAATATCCAACCTAAACCTCCCCCACTGCAACTTCAGACCATTACTCCTCGTTCTGTCATCTGCTACCATTGAGAACAGTCTAGAGCCATCCTCTTTGGAACCCCCTTTCAGGTAGTTGAAAGCAGCTATCAAATCCCCCCTCATTCTTCTCTTCTGCAGGCTAAACAATCCCCGCTCCCTCAGCCTCTCCTCATAACTCATGTGTTCCAGTCCCCTAATCATTTTTGTTGCCCTTCGCTGGACTCTCTCCAATTTATCCACATCCTTCTTGAAGTGTGGGGCCCAAAACTGGACACAGTACTCCAGATGAGGCCTCACCAATGTCGAATAGAGGGGAACGATCACGTCCCTCGATCTGCTCGCTATGCCCCTACTTATACATCCCAAAATGCCATTGGCCTTCTTGGCAACAAGGGCACACTGCTGACTCATATCCAGCTTCTCGTCCACTGTCACCCCTAGGTCCTTTTCCGCAGAACTGCTGCCTAGCCATTCGGTCCCTAGTCTGTAGCTGTGCATTGGGTTCTTCCGTCCTAAGTGCAGGACCCTGCACTTATCCTTATTGAACCTCATCAGATTCCTTTTGGCCCAATCTTCCAATTGGTCTAGGTCCTTCTGTATCCTATCCCTCCCCTCCAGCGTATCTACCACTCCTCCCAGTTTAGTATCATCCGCAAATTTGCTGAGAGTGCAATCCACACCATCCTCCAGATCATTTATGAAGATATTGAATAAAACCGGCCCCAGGACCGACCCTTGGGGCACTCCACTTGATACCGGCTGCCAACTAGACATGGAGCCATTGATCACTACCCGTTGAGCCCGACAATCTAGCCAGCTTTCTACCCACCTTATAGTGCATTCATCCAGCCCATACTTCCTTAACTTGCTGACAAGAATACTATGGGAGACCGTGTCAAAAGCTTTGCTAAAGTCAAGAAACAATACATCCACTGCTTTCCCTTCATCCACAGAACCAGTAATCTCATCATAAAAGGCGATTAGATTAGTCAGGCATGACCTTCCCTTGGTGAATCCATGCTGGCTGTTCCTGATCACTTTCCTCTCATGCAAGTGCTTCAGGATTGATTCTTTGAGGACCTGCTCCATGATTTTTCCAGGGACTGAGGTGAGGCTGACTGGGTGCTGTCCATTTGCTGGATCAGGAAGACCCCGAGCCAGTTTAAAACCAGGCTAGTTATCCAAACCCCCTCTCTTTACCTGTTGGTCCCTCGAGAATTAAGTTTGAATGAGTATATGCATATCACTGCAAGGGGGGCTGGCTTCAAAGCATTGATAACAGAGAAACTACATTAGCATCCCTCGCCCCTAAAAGAAAGTACATACAGTGCCACAATACCACATACACAAGTGCAATTTTAATACAATGTACCCCAAAGCTATTAACCCTAATCCAATAAGGTTTAGCTTAATTCAATAAAGTTGATCTTAATCCCCTAAAGGTTTGTGCAGTATAATACAGGATATTGGCCACCTGTCACAGTAAAAGCTCCTATTCTCTTAATAGAGCTAGATTTGGCAATACTGGGCTATTGGCTGCTAGTGTTTGAACGGTGGTAACACCTAGGGGTTCAGTCATGGACCAAGACCCCATTGTGCATGGTGCTGTACAATCACAGAACAAAAAGTCCCTGTCCTCAAGGAATTTACACTCCAAGTATAAAGTGAGAGACAACAGAATTGCTTTTTATTAAGTGTTAAATTCAATTTGACAGGCAAGGGAGTTCAATCCAGTTCTGTCACAGCTCAGAGAAACTCCCCCCTTTTCTGGCAGATTTTGAGAGGTGGCACATTCAATAAATGAAACACAGATCAGAATAATTACAGCTGATCAGCAGTAAACTCTCATTGAAAGAAGACTGAGAGCTGGACTTTACACATCGATCCTTTCATGGATACTACAAACCCCGGGAGGCAGAAGTCTGGACTCAGATACATGCACACGCCTCCCACTCAGTCAAGACTTTTGGGCATTACTTACACAGAACAAACGTCTTGTAGACAATATCATAGTCATCTGGTCAAATATTCATAAAATCACAGGGCTGGAAGGGACTTCATATTTGACATTGACTAGACAATCACAGGGTGCAAAGTCTGAAGGAACTGCCATGATCATCTAATCTGACCTCCAAGGATGCTGGAGCACTTTGCATAGAGAGGGTGCGGAGAGCCATTGAACCAAACTGTAACCTCAGTATATAATGGAAACCACTTCAAGCCAGAGGGTTTGGCAGGAACCCCAACATCCCTAGTTCTAGCACCTATGCTGACAAGTCCTAGACAGGCCAGATGACTTCCCTGAAATAATTCCTGATTGGACGAGAGCAGATCCTTCAGAAAAAATATCAAACCTTGATTTAAAGACTTGCAGGTTTCTCCGACACTGGCACAAACCTTGGGAAATGGTTCCAATGATGAATTACCCTCACTGTTTAATCACCACTCCTGTATAGTCAGATGGCTCCAAAATATCTTGTCTATGTAAACAGAAAGCTCTTTGGCGCAGGGACAATCTCTCACTGTGGGCTAACTCATGGCTATGCCACAAGATTCCAGCAAGGGGCCAAAAATGCCTGAGTATTCACAATTTACTTTCCACTTTCCATATTGCTCCAGGGATTAGTATCCTAGCAGCCACACTGTGCTGCATAACTATCAGGCCAGATATCTTCCTGCACTTATCGTTTAATAATGCCAGTGGATCCTGACATATACTGGTATAAGTAATTGAGTCTGCAACATGTAACATAGTGGACACATTTTCTCCTTCGCTGACTTCTCCATAACCATGTCTTTGTCCTGTTTCTGGCTCTAGCTCCGTGGATGACAGGGTTTGATCGAATCTGAACTGCACAGAAGGAGGAAGTTCCCAGAGGTTCTCATGGGTTTATCATCTTAAAAAGCCCACTTCCCTAATGTCTATGTGGTTAACCAACCATATAGAGAGTCAATTCTCTAAATGCAATCTCAGTTTCCAAATAACTGAGCTGTGCTTTGTTGCTATTTGATCACACGCAGATCCGTGCATAACTTCTGCAACAAAACCTGAAATGTGAGCCAGGTTCCTCTTCAGGCCATTGAGATTTGTTAAGTTTCAAAAATGTCTTACACTGAGTTTCAAGCCAATCTGGTTCATCGTGTCAAATGGACCACAGCTCCTTTCACCTCTGGATCACAAGTTCAAATCCTCTGGGTTAACAAGTGGGTTAGTGCCTACTCTCAGTTGCACTGGTGTAATTCTGAAATGACTGCCTTGCTGTCAATGGAATTACTCTGGATTTACACCACTGTAACCAAGTTGTACTCGACCAGTGAGCAAAAGCCATGTCTGTTATGTTTTTCCTTACACAGCATACACCCACATACATCCTGTCTGACTCACTGAAAGTTCTGCTGGGGACTGAGAGCAGTATGGTGTCCCAAATTTAGACCCCAGCCCATAGGCCATAGTTCAATATAAAATTCAGCCCTTTCCATACAATGATTTTGTTGTCCTTGCTATACTTATCATGATCAACTCTCTGGACAATGCAATCTAAATTTGGATTTTGACTCTGAACCCCTTTAAAATGGGGGTGTCTGAAGATGGGATTGAAGTGCATTGAAAATAAACAGCGCTAACCAAGAATTAATGATGGTTATTATTGTTCCTTACAAGACAGAACTAAGTGACTAACTTTTCCTGCCTGCAGACCTTTTCTGTATTTGAAATCAAATCATTGCCTCTTTCTTCCTACGGAATTAGATTCAAAGGTAAAAACTTATTTAAGCCTTTCAGTCTAGCTGTGTCTCCTGGTTTGTATTTAAATTTCATCCCAGATTCTGAAAATGGTCAAAGGAGTAAACCGAAAGCAACTGTCGCAGACTATTAACAGGCAAACAATGCATTTGAAATGTAAAATCCCACCACTTATTAAACACAGTGCTCACGTTAGCACTATCCCCGGAAGCAGGTGGCTTAAGTCTTATCACCAAAGTAGAATTTCATCCAAGGAGAGACAGCGGCTAAATGGAAATGCAGAGAAACATAATTCATGAGAGAGTGGACAGGATTTAATAAGCTCAGCCGTGGCATCTTGCTCAGCCATGCCGGGTTGTTTGCTGTGATGATGGCCATGTCAGATTTCAATGGGATTTGGCCAGGTAAGGTTTGCAAAAGCCCTTTGTTCTTTCAAATGCTTCATGAGCATTAAAAAGCTCCTGCTCTGAGTGCTGTGGTATCAGCCTTGGGGAGGATAAAGAAGACACTCAAAATAACTTGCAGAACCTGTTTGGCAGCAGAAAGGGCTTATTTTCCCAGCACATGAAAAACAACGCGCCCCCCCCCCCACCCGCGAGTAGATGCCAGCAGCAGCAGGGAGTGGGTGTGTGATATTGGCAGTCTCCTTCTTCCTTCTGAAAACATAGCCTTTCCCAGCAGGCCAGGACTGTGGCCCAGGGCCTGGCGAGGTTGCCATTAGTACAGACACGAAGCTTGGTGCACAAACACAAATGGACTGTCTTTGTTACACCCAGGCATCTGGTGTAGTCTGGGACTGGCCAGGGACTGGGTCAGCCCCTGGAACAGGTTCCAGTGATGCCCTAAGTTATTATATGTAGTATGCTCACACCTAGCTGCCTCAGCTGAAAATCAGTGCCCCTTGCTGTGCTAAGCGCTGAACAAACATAGTAAGGCACGTACTATTTAAACAGACAAGGCAGCCACAAGAAGGCGTCTGTATCCCCATTGCAGTGATGCAAAGCACAGAGAGACCAAGTGACTTGCCCAGGACCACAAAGAGGGTCCGTGTTGCCAACTTGCACAGTTTTATCATGAGTCTTGTGCTAATAAGTGCTTTTTCTTAAAGATCCAGCTTCTGGAGCCCTGTTATTAGATCCAGACTCTCAGCTTCTATTTTTAAAAATAGTTCCACAGAGGAAGCTGGAAAACGTGCATGCTAAAAGCTCAAAGCCCAGAAGGAAAAAAGATAGATACCAACATCTGTCACTTTTAACAGCTCAAGATTTTTAAGCCAATCTCATGATTTTGGGGGGGCTGATCCTTGATTTTTGAAGCCTTTTGGTTAGCAACATTGAGTGTGCAACAGAGCTAGGAAAAGACCCCACGTTTCCCAAGTGCTATTCCTGGGCTTTAATCACAAGCCCATCTCTCAGGTAAATCTTGATTATTTCCTCCATGTTACAGAAGGGGAAATTGAGGCACAAAGAAATTATGAGACTTGCATCAGTGGACACCCAATACCTATGGCAATGCCAGAACTAGAAGCTAGGTCTCCCAACACCCAAGTGTCTTCTTTCTCCAGAAAGCTGCCTTCCCTTCTGCTCTAGCATACCCGTACCACATTATATGGATCTTCACTTCTTTATCGTGGCAATGTCATCATGTGCTCCAGAATGGTTTTATTTCTCATATTCCAAGCTGCGGTTTCCTGAATCAAGCCCCCAACTCACACTGACTCTCGGGGGATTTTGGGATCCATCTTCTTTAGATTCCTTTGACGCTCTGAGTGTAAATATTTGTTGGTTTTCTTGCCCCATACAAAGTCAGAGACACACAATAAAACTACAAACACAGTAAAAAGCCCTCTGCTTTATGATACTATGTACCATCTGTAATCATAGCACACAGATTGCCACTGCGGCTACATATGCATGATCCTTCCAGGAGCTGAGTATTGTAATTTGCATAACAGGCTGTTGACACATAGGCTGAAAAAAGAAAGAACTCTCCAATTGCTCTGTGGTTATTACCATCCCTTGCATCTGCCTACCTCAGAGGAATCTCTGCTGGCAACCCTGCATCAAAATGTGCTCCTCCAGGTCTTAGCATTTGCACTGTATAATGCTATACTCACACAACTGAATTAAACCTCACAACTCCATCCGCACCGGAGGTAGGTCTTATATCCATTTTACAGACGGGGAAATTGTGGCACATAGTAGTTAAGTAATTTGCCCAGGCCAAACAGATGTCCATGCTAATCCCCAGCTAAACTGCTAAGGAGTTCCTGGCTCCACGCACCACATGCATTAGCAGGAGCGTTGTGAGCAAGGCACGAGAAGTAATTCTTTCACTCTACTCAGCACTGATAAGGCCTCAGCTGGAGTATCGTGTCCAGTTCTCGGCACCACACTTCAGGAAAGATGTGGACAAATTAAGGAACATCTGGAGGAGAGCAATGAAAATGATTAAAGGTCTAGAAAACATGGCCTATGGGGAAAGATTGAAACAAATGTGTTTGTTTAGTCTGGAGAAGAGAAGACTGGGGGCGGAGGGACATGATAACAGTTTTCAAGAACATAAAAGGTTGTTATAAAGAGGAGAATAATAAATTGTTTTTCTTAACCACTAAGTACAGGATAAGAAGCAATTGGCTTAAATTACAGCAAGGGAGATTTAGTTTAGATATTAGGGAAAACTTCCTAACTGTAAAGTTAGTTAAACAGTGGAACAAATTATCTAGGGAGGTTGTAGAATATCATTCATTGGAGGCTTTTAAGAACAGATTAGACAAACACCTGTCAGGGATGGTCTAGATAAAACTTAGGTCACCTAGTCCAGTCCCCTGCACTGAGACAGAACTATCAAGGTCCCTTCCAATCTGACATTTTTCTGATTCATTGCAGTGGATTACCCCACCTCCCCCACTGAAGCATCCTTCACCATAGAGAAGGGACAGGTCACAGGTATAATAGACACAAAAGGGCTTTTATACTGAGTGCAGATAGATTGGACTGCCAGATTCAGGGCTGCGCCCTCTGAATAAAGGGGCTGCAGTGTGGGGGTCAGGATTTGGTCCAATTTTTGGGTAAATACTGGCTCAGAATAACCAGTTGTAGAATGTTACCTCTCTAAAGTAGGTACTTATCTGGCCTCCTTCACCATAGCATCTGAGCAGCTCATAACCTTTAATGTATTTATCCCCACAGCAGCCCCATGAGGTAGTGCAGGGCTGTTATCCTATTGTAGGATGGGGAACTGAGGCACAGAAGGGCTAAGTGACTTGCCCAAGGTCACACAGGAAGTCTGTGGCAGGACAGGGAATTTACTCCCAAACTCTTATGTCCCATGCTAGTGCTTTAACCACTGGACCATACTATGCTGACTCCATTGATAACACTCGCAATTTACATGTAGGCAAAGTAAGAAAAATGGTCCTTCAGAACGTATTAGCGTTTGCTTACTTACTTTGTATATTTGTATTCATCATCATCTTCTTTTTTAAATTTTCACCATTGCAGGAAATTATGGGGCAGTGTCAGACAATAATTATTTAATGCCAGTCAATGTTGAGATTCAAAAAATTAAAGCTTTATCAACTGTGCATTAGCAGTTATAACACTTTAATTTTTTGAATCTCAACATCTAACTGGCATTAAATTATTGTGGTCTGACACTGCCCCATAATTTCCTGCAATGGTGAAAGTTTAACCTAGATAAAAATTAGAAGTAATGTTCACAGCCCCTACGTTCACACAACCGTGAAAAATTAAATAGATTAAACTATTGTCCATCAAAATTATTACAAAAAAGCCCAGGTGCTGCCAGGTCTAACTCTACTGCACCCTTTCAATAGTTACATTATCAGCCTCCTACCAGCCACCCTCTAGCCCCCCAAGACACTGAGCTCTGCATACGAGAAATGTCATCTCTCTTCATTAGGGAACAAGAAGAGAGGGACGATTGTTTCAGGGAACGCTGAAACAGAAAATGGGAAACTTCTAAGTTCTAGCAATGCCCAGGGCTTGCTGCAGAACCAGAAAACTGCTCCTCTGTGCTATTCCCACCTGACTCCCACGCAGCATCTCACAGGGAAGGAAAAAAAATCCTTCTCAGGTTCTTTCCATCCTAGACCTTAAGGGAGAAATCTTCCCATCCCCACATTTGGTACAGAACACTGATTGCTATTAACAAAGGGCGATTTAATTTGGTGGGGGGTGGGGGGGGGGAACTACTCTGCAATCTGCTAAAATCAGTTTCATGGAAAGGGCCTGGAAGGTATTTAGCATTTTTCTATTAGTCCAGAAGTAATGCAGGGGGGTATGTTTACTTTTGTTGTGGGTTAGAGAGCCCTCTGCTGGCTGAACCTACACTAGTGCAAACTCCTATTGCTCTTCTGCAAAAGCCGCCAAAGAACCACATTGTCAACAGGGCTGGGGATTCTCAGAAGCCTTGGGCTGGATAAACCCTCCAAAGTCTGAATCCTCCTCTGGCCTCTGAGACTGGGCTGGCAATCTTGCAAGAAGAGTTTATTCCATCATGATAGGCACCTTATTAGAAATAGGATAGATCACTCAAGGGGCTTCACTGGATTCTGGCACTTAAGCTGCAAATGGTGCATTAGCACGTCTGAGGCTGACCAACCCCAGGGAGTGGGGGAATTGAATAAGGTGGACACAAGTTAACCAAACTTTCTCAAACCTTTAAAAAAATCATCTCAAATTCAGAGTGAAAGTTTGGATTAGTTCTTACATTAATCCAGATATCATACCCCTCTGTACTCAGTCTGGACTCTGTCTACGTTACTGAAGGTGTGTAATAAATAAATGTACTCTCTCTCTCTGTTAATGTATACACACACAAAGAGCTAGCTATATAGAATAGATATTGCTGTACTCTATATACTATACTTGATCATACACTAAATAATATATATAGGCCTTAGTACATGTAGATTCACACACTATCAGAGCTTGGGGAGGGATAGCTCAGTGGTTTGAACACTGGCGTGCTAAACCCAAGATTGTGAGTTCAATGCTTGAGGGGACCATTTATCTTTTGGAGGGAAGGGATAGCTCAGTGGTTTGAGCCTTGGCCTGCTAAACCCAGGGTTGTGAGCTCAATCCTTGAGGGGGCCATTTAGAGATCTGGGGAAAAAATTGAGGATTGGTCCTGCTTTGACCAGCAGGTTGGACAAGATGATCTCCTGAGGTCCCTTGCAACTCTGATATTCTATGAGCTTGGTATAATTATTATTATAAGTTATTAGTATTGCAGGCCTTCAGCAATGGAAAGAGAATCAAGATCGAGTATAGGGAAGCACATTAGCAGTATTAAATAATTAATATTGGCCCAAATGGCAGTAGTGACAAAGACAAAGTAATTGCCAGTACCAAAATGATTTGCTAATGGTGGCTGGGTTTGAGCTAGACCTTGATGAGACTTTTACTGGTTGTTTTACGAGCACTGCATAAGCACTCATTTATATCAGGGATCGGCAACCTTTAGCCTGCGGCCCACCAGGGAAAGGTGCTGGCGGGCGGGGACGGTTTGTTTTCCTGCCGCGTCCGCAGGTTGGGCCTATCGCAGTTCTCACTGGCCACGGTTCGCTGTCCCAGGCCAATGGGGGCTGCAGGAAGTGGTGTGGGCCGAGGGATCATAGAATCATAGAATATCAGGGTTGGAAGGGACCCCAGAAGGTCATCTAGTCCAACCCCCTGCTCGAAGCAGGACCAATTCCCAGTTAAATCATCCCAGCCAGGGCTTTGTCAAGCCTGACCTTAAAAACCTCTAAGGAAGGAGATTCTACCACCTCCCTAAGTAACGCATTCCAGTGTTTCACCACCCTCTTAGTGAAAAAGTTTTTCCTAATATCCAATCTAAACCTCCCCCACTGCAACTTGAGACCATTACTCCTCGTTCTGTCATCTGCTACCATGGAGAACAGTCTAGAGCCATCCTCTTTGGAACCCCCTTTCAGGTAGTTGAAAGCAGCTATCAAATCCCCCCTCATTCTTCTCTTCTGCAGGCTAAACAATCCCAGCTCCCTCAGCCTCTCCTCATAAGTCATGTGTTCCAGACCCCTAATCATTTTTGTTGCCCTTCGCTGGACTCTCTCCAATTTATCCACATCCTTCTTGTAGTGTGGGGCCCAAAACTGGACATAGTACTCCAGATGAGGCCTCACCAATGTCGAATAGAGGGGAACGATCACGTCCCTCGATCTGCTGGCAATGCCCCTACTTATACATCCCAAAATGCCATTGGCCTTCTTGGCAACAAGGGCACACTGCTGACTCATATCCAGCTTCTCGTCCACTGTCACCCCTACGTCCTTTTCCGCAGAACTGCTGCCTAGCCATTCGGTCCCTAGTCTGTAGCTGTGCATTGGGTTCTTCCGTCCTAAGTGCAGGACACTGCACTTATCCTTATTGAACCTCCTCAGATTTCTTTTGGCCCATCTGGGATGTGCTGGCCGCCACTTCCCACAGCCCCCATTGGCCTGGGACGGTGAACCGCAGGCAGTGGGAGCTACAATCGGCCAAACCTGGGGACACTGCAGGTAAACAAAGTGGCCTGGCCCACCAACGGCTTTCTCTGGCGGGCCGCGTGCCAAAGGTTGCCGATCCCTAGTTTATATGATGACCACTGTTTCCGCTAAGCTATGCGCGTGTGCACACAGATCCTAAACCCCACGCACACAGTGAAACACCATGAGCACAACAATTTGCACAGAAGCAATTTTTTGCGCACATGGCCTGTCAAAAATTTGCACAGAAGGATTTTTTTGCTTACATGGCCTGTCAAAAATTAGAGGGAAAATTGATGACACCTTTTCGTTTGGAATGACTAGCATGGTTCTGTTTGTATTTTTGGGGAACTTCTCTGGTGCGAGGGTTTTCTGTCACTGAGGGCCCGGCTGACTATACTTCTTAGGATGAGATATGAATAGTTTGGCAGTTGCTTTTGGAGACACCAGAAAGGGAACAGAGGTTCAGCTTATCCCATAACCATGATACTTCCCAACCTGCAGGGTCAGATTAAAGAATTCCAGGGCCCGGTGCACTATGGTAATTGGGGTTCCCCTCACCTTCCCTAAACCCAGAGTGAGGGAGGCCGGGGTGTGGTGTTGGGGATGAGCCTGTGATACAGAGCTGGCCTGGCTCCCTGCTCTGGCCTGTTAGCTCTTGCAACAGTGTGCAGACAGGATCGTCCCTCTGCAGCGTCCTACCCCACACCTCCCATTCGTGGCGTTGCGTTGGTTTTGTGGGTCTTTCTCCCTCTGCCCTGGTGGTCTGGGGGACCTGAGGTGGGGGCCCTGTGCAAGTACCCCAAGTGCACATTGGTTAATCTGGCCCTGCCAATCTGCCCCTTTGCGAATGAGAGAGTCGTGTGACCAGGTGCAAAGGGGATTGTGGGGGAAGCTCTAATAGGGCTCCTAACATTTGTTGTAATTTTAAATAGATAAAAGGTTACTCTGAGTTTGTGTTTAACTCCCACAGCTGAAGGACGTGTAATGAAAAGGGGCCTGTAAGGAGCTATAGAGCGCTGGCTGTATGCTGCAAAACAAGGTGCAGGCGTTCGTTCAAATTCCAAACTTCAGCCATGTTCATGCCCCTTGTTATCTGTTCTGGGAAAATGCTGGTGCTAACAGGATTTTGTGCCCATTGATGCTCCAGGAATGGTTCTTCTTCATGCAAACACCTGGATTCACATGTGGCTAAAGAGATCCACTCTTCCCTTTTCCACTACTCATTATCCCCTTCTTTGAAAAGGTTTTGATTAACCAGTTATAACCCAGGCCTGCTTGGTGTGGTGCTCTGTCCCCCTCCAGTGGCCCCTAGCCCAGCTAGAGATTGATGAGCCTGTTACAGCTTCGGCTACTAGACAGGTCTCTTTTAGCTCATGCATTAAGCTCCAGAGGTTCCAGGTTTGATCCTGGACAACAACGACTGGGGTCTGTTGGCGTTACACAATCTATTACCTGTGCTTTGGACAACCAGTGACACGTGGCAATTGACAAAGAGAACTGTTGGTGACCCACCACCTGAAAACTGTGTCCCCAAACTATTTGGCAAATGGTTATACAGAAGGAATACCCATGGGGGTTTGGGAATGACTGGCCAGCAGGAAAGAGGGCTGAAACAACCGGGCCTAGTTTGTTTGTGACAATCAGGCCAATTCTAGAGCTGTGATAGGGCTGACAACGGCAGCTGATACCACCTTCAACCTAGAGGGACTTAAGTTGAGCATGTTTCTTCCAGGTCATCTAGCCCATCCCCCACCGCTGGTGTGTTTGTGAGGAGGCCAGCTCCTTTGTTTCCCATCACAGAGTCAATGCATCATGTAGCTTAATGATTAGAGCTGAGGACTGCGAATCTGCTGTCTAGTCCTGACTCTGTACTGGCTTACTGCACAATACCTTATTTACTCCATCCATAAAAAGAGGCTAATTTTAATTTATTTTGCAGAGGGAGACAGGAGTATTAAGCAACTAATGTCTGCAAACTGCTTTAAGATCCTCAAATGCAAGGTATCCACTTAAATTATTATTTTTAATTATCATGACCCTTAAGGACAGAAGCTGATAACTAGTTTAGAGCAGAGAGAAATGTCTTTCTTTGGCCTAGTGCTGAACCCCTAAATAGATTATGGGCGTGGAAAGGGTGATTACTGTCTCTTCTCAAGTATCCAGCACTGGTCAGTGTGGAAGACCAGTTACTGGATGGGATGGATTATTGGTGCAATCTGGTGTGGCAATTCCTACCTTCATTGTTTCCGCCTGCATGGGGCCATATTATATTAGATTAGGTTCATGTTTGCTCTTGACATTTTGCCCAATTCAATCAGGAAGAACGCACTTCCAGGAGATCAGTATCCGAGCGGAGGTTTAATTGCATTTGCGCTGATTCCTTTACACCGCACGGTACAGCAGCTCACGGAGAGCTCGAGGCTACAGCAGCAGCAGCCTGTTCACGTTCTCTTGGCCAGCTCCCACCAATGCCTTCCTCAGGTCCACCTTTTACCTCTGGTAAATTCCCATGGCTGTCGATGAGGCTTTTCAGGAAGCACGGCAATGAGAGCTGAGCCTGCGTGAGGACTTAGGGATTGAACCCCCGGCCTGTGCTGGAAACCAAGAGCGCACAATGACAACAAAAATGAAGACACTTGCCCAGACTTTTCCGCCTATTACCCTCCCAACCCCCGTCCTGATTTTTCACACTTTCTATCTGGGGCACCCTAAACTCAACCAAGGTGGGTTCTAGAAGTGGACCAAATTTAGGGGCAGGGAAGGGAGTTTTTATTTCTAACAAACCTATCGGTCCTTTCCCTGCAGTGAGACACTTCGTGAGGAACCCCTGCAGCCTCCCCACTCAGCACAAACTCTGACATCTTTTATTTTACATGTGCCCCCTGACGTTGCCGTCACAAAGTGTTCTGCAGCTCACTTTTTTAGGTCGGCTCTATTTTTGCTGCCTTCTCCCAAATACAACCTACTTGTCTTCACTTTCAAGGAAGGCTCTTCACAGCTCATCCCCACCTACTTACCAGCTCTCATTCGTTATTGCGATGTCTATTCCTGCCTCGAACGGACTCAGTGGTACCAGCTTCCATCATCCACTTGTTACATTTTCAGCAAGCACCTGTGTGCTGTCCCTTCGGGGTGGAAAGAGCTCCCCGGAAACACCTACAAAACAACCTCATTATCCTCCTTCAGATCCTTCCTTAAAGCTCTCTTCTGATGCGATGCCTTTAAAAAGAAACCTTGACAACAGTTAGGCAGTTGATGGGCTGAGCCCATGGGCCATCATGCTGACCAGCAGTGTCTCATTGTTCCTTGTACTCCCCGGTCTGCTTGTTGTATCCATCTGTTGTCTCTCATCTTATACTTAGATTATCAGTGTCTGAGGTAAGCGACTGTTTTTTGTTATGTTGTACAGCACCTAGCGCAATGTTGCTCTGCTCTATGTAACACAAACAGCTGCTGACGGAGCCGAGGCATGAACTGCTGCACTGGGGTGGAGGTGGGTAAAATGGGGCCTGTCCGTCCAATGCCTCCAGACCAAGAACTTGGGGAAACTAGGCCGTAGGTGCTGCCTCTCCCTCCCACACCTTGTGGCATTAGTGCTAAACTGCAGCAAGATACCAGCTGGATGGAGAAGCTGCAGCCACAGCAGGGCCCTTTGGATGTTCAGGGAACTTTCTACAGTTTTGCCTGGACTTCTTCTGACAGCTGATGGGCTGTTTGCTTCAACCCTCACAGCAGCCTAAATTAATGGGAAACTTAGGCCTGAATCTAGAAAATGCGGTGCACCCTCTGGTCCCATCGAAATCAATGGGCACGGAGAACATTCACCAGCTCATCCCAGGAGGCACTCAGCACGTTGCAGGATCAGCCCATAATATAGGCAAGGGCCAGAACCAGAGCCTCAGCATAGTTCCAGTCAAGCTGATACACACCAGCTGAGGATATGGTCAGTGACGTGGAGAAAGAAGATTGTCACTTTGCTTCAGCAACAACAAGGGAGGAGGTGTGGCTAAGCGGGAGAGAAAGGTTGGTGGGTAACTGTGTTTCCTCCCCCTTTGAATCTCACTGATTATGTTTAAAAAAGGAATCTAATGAAATAAAAAGGAGAATCTGTCCTAATTTGTACATTTTAATAGGTCGCGATTCTAAAGCAGTTAGACACTACAAGATTGGGAAATGGAGGGTTATGGTAATGAGACAAGAATTAATGAAATGTAACCTATCATATCATTAAAACCAGGAATTGCTGCAATGACAACTCAGGCTAAATAGAGTTTTGGGGGTTGGGTTGATTAAAGCTTGTGACTGGCTACTGTAGAGTTTCTCTCTGGCATATGGAAGGATAATTTAGTTACATAACTAGCAGCGGGATTTATACTTCGCAAATGTTATTTCAGTGAATCAGACTGAGCAGCAACCTGGACATTTAACACGGGATTTTTTTTTTCTCTCTTGGTAACGTGATCATCAGGAGATCTTGAAAGAATCCCTAACTGGAGAGTTGTTGTCTCGACAGCGCTGAACAAAAAAGATAAAGTCTGATGGCCTGATTTGGAAGCAGGGACTCTTTTAAGGACAGCTTGGATTAGGCAGGCATTAGTGGAATTCACTGCTGGCCTGGTAGGAATTCTCACTAACCCCTTAGGGCTTGCTGGTTGGCAGTGGGCATTAGCATTAATGCAAGCACATTAGTACATTGAAAGGATTCCTTTGTTACAGCATCCCTGATGACTCTTGCTCTTTACTGTATTTAGAGAAAAAATTATCACGTGACTTTGAAATTCACTGTCCATGAAATCAAGAGGCTTACGCGTAGGGCCTGATATTTGGGGCACAATTCATGGTCTCCTCATGCTTGCCCTGCACTGTTCTGCCAAAGTACCGTGAGCCAGTGGCACCCAAGTGCCAGTCAGAGGAAGGAGGACAGCGCCCGCAGTGGTTGCGTCAGGAAATCTGGGTCCTATTTCCACCTCTGCCTATTTCCACCTCACCCAAAGACTTCCTGGGTGACCTTGGACAAGTTATTAGGACCAAAACTACCAAACTTAGGTTCCTAACGTTCAGTACCTACATTTAGATTTAGAAAGGTATGGAAATTTTGGATTTAGGTATCTGCGCCAGATCCTCAGCTGGTGAAAACAGATGTAGCTAGGCAACAGAGCTGTGTCGATTTACCTCAGCTGAGGAGGTGGCCCATCTAAGATGACCAGACAGCAAGTGTGAAAAATCGGGATGGGGGGGGGATAATAGAAGCCTATTTAAGAAAAAGCCCCAAATATGACTGTCCCTAAAAAATCGGGACATCTGGTCACCCTAGGAGGCCCCCCTGGTTTGCAGATGTTGGCCTTTGCTTCTCTGTGTTTCATGCTCATCATCTGTAAAATGAGGAGACTAGTTCCCTGCCTCACAGGGGTGTGGCGAAGTGTAATTCACTAATGCCAGGTGGAGTGCCGATGCTACAACGAAGGGTACACTAGAAATGTCTGTACAGTAGCAAGGTTGAGAGGCACTCCGAGCTAGTTCAGGGATGTGGAGTTAGACCACAAAATTCATACGTGGGGCCCCGTCTGCGCATCCTCCCCTCACGGCCACCCCTCATCTCTGGTCACAGCAACGCACAGGGTCCTCATCGCTGGCTCCCGCTACTGGGCTCTCCCTTACTTCACTGGCTGGTTATTCATTTAGCTTTGTCAACTTGCCACTTCATGCCATTTGCGTGGAATGCCCTGTACAAGACATCTGAAGCGTGGGGTATAATTTACTGTACACAGGCATACGTGCTCAGCAGTTAACCAGATGATTATTGTGCATATTGCTACCTGCAGCGTGGAAGGCCAGCAAATGACAAACACTGCAGGCTGAGGAATAAAATCTCTCATTACTGAGCGATGGACAATCATTTCCTTCCTAGATCCTAGTGAGATGCAGTAGATTCAGTTGATTTGTGGAGTAGATAAGGTCATGACAGACTTTATAAACTCTATCAACATTGCTGATGTAAGAGCTTTTCTTCTTCCGGACATGGGTGTGCAGGAAGGTGGGCTACTTTTCCGATGCTTTTAATCAAACTACAGGGACAAAGATGTCTTGAGATAAATCACTCTCCTGTACTGAATCACAGGAGTAAGAAACTAACTGGCTCATAGCATGACTGAGGAGTGCTTTAAGAAGCAAATCACAGTAAACAATAGAGATGGGGATGAACCAGATTTTCCACCTCAGGGGGTAGCCCATGATTTTGGGTTTTTTTCCATTCCAGAACAGAATCAAAACCAAATTAAATTTCCCACAAAACAACATTTAAAAAAAATTGGTTTTGGACAACCAAACCATTTCATTTTGATTAAATCAAAAGCTTTCACTCTAACCAACTCCTTTCAGCCTTATGGGAACTCTCCATTTTGTTTTTATTTTTTTCTTAAAAAAAAAGTCACTGCCATCAATGTGCTTCCAACCGAACGTTTTGCCTTCGCTGACTCAGCATTGTCCGATGGGAAAAGCATTCTATGACAAAATGTCCAACCAACTTCTGTTAAACAACCACGATTAAACCCAATTAATTTCACAGTACAGGCAGGCCCCCGAGATCAGCGTTGAGGGGCTGATTTCAATGGGCTTCGGATCAGGCCCTCAAATCTGGCGGTTTTGGGTTTAGTATCTAACTAAAGGAGCAGCTAGGGGCTCAGTCCTGCTGCCCTTGAAGTCAGTAGTTTTGCCATTAGCTCCAGTGGGAGCAGGATCAGGCCCCGTGCCTACAGCAGGTGTCCTGTTCCATGAGCATCCCTGCCAAGAGTCACAGGCTTCCTGGGTCTGTCCTGCTTGGACCCTGGAACGCCCTGGCCCAGCTGAAAGAGAACATTTCCCGAATTCAGGGCCGCCGGGATGGCAACAGGGGGAGTCTGGCCCAGGCCCCCCATTTGAAAGGACCCCCAAACCTCATGGCATTGCAACCTGGCACACAGGGGCACAGTGCCACTCAGGTCTGGCCCTTCTATCTCCCCCTTGATGGAGACAGAGGGCAGACGGACCAAACCGGAATGCCTTTGTGCCCCACGCTAGCCACTTGAAATGTTGGGAGGTAATTAAACACCTGACATTTTGCAGTCCTTGATATGCTTTAATGATATACAAGCAGCTCCGTGCTAAACAAGTCAGCAAAAGGGATGTGCATATATTTTCAGATGGCCCTAGCAGCCATCAGCTCAGATAGGCGGATTGAACCTGAAATGAAGCTACAAACTGGCATGTTGCAAGGGAGACTTCCAAATGATTTGTGAGCTTGTGAGGGTCACATTCCTCCCTACTAGAAGCAGCCCAGTATTTACATACTTAAACCAGGGTCTGCAGAATGTAATAGGAAACCTGCTCTACAGTGCTTTGAACAGGATTGTGAGCAAGGAACAGGGAAGCAAGCAGAAATGCAAAACTATTGAAAAGCCACATCCCTGGAAACTGTTAGAGGGCTTTCCCTTCACCCTCTCCCCTGGTTCTTGTCATACAGACAGAAAGCAGAAGACCAGAAGTCTGAAGTGCAGGCAATACGATGTTTATTGGGGTTAGTTTCCAGCAAGCATGTGTCCCATAACTCTGATGCTGCAGAGCCTTGTTTCCCAGTGTCCCATCCCCCGCTCCTCAGCAGGCATAATTGTAACCCTTCTGCCCGTCAGAGTTGGCAGCAACAAGGGCCGGGTTCAATATCTAGGGGTTCCATTCCAATAACACAATGCAAACCAGCTCGAGCCCCCACCCAGTGACCTGGGACAAATATATACCACCCCCCGCTGGGCGCCTCCAAGAGGCAATACTTCCCCTCTCGCAAGCACATAGTCTGAGTGTAGCAAAAGTCTTTTAATAACAGAGAGAAACAATGTGGCATTATGTTGGGGAAACACCACCAACCGGATTCATAACACAACCCATGAGCAAAAACAACCCCACCCCAGGCAAATTGGGGCATGCCCTTTTCCCTTTGGTTCTTGAGTCCAGCAACCCCAAAAGTCCAATGCCCCAAAAGTCTCTGTCCCTGGTCAGGGCAGCCCCAGAGTTCGAAAGTTTATCGGCGGAGCTTTACCTCCCAACCTGGGTGGAAATGGGACGGGGGTAAGAGGCACCTTACGTGATCTGAAGCTGACCGCCCCATAGCTCCATAGCGGCGCTCCGCTCCGCCAGCCGCCCCACAAAACTCCTTCGCGCAGCTGCGCTCCGCTCCGCCAGCCGCCCCACGAACTCCTTCGTTCAGCTGCGCTCCGCTCCGCCAGCCGCCCCACGAACTCCTTCGTTCAGCTGCGCTCCGCTCCGCCAGCCGCCCCACGAACTCCTTCGTTCAGCTGCGCTCCGCTCCGCCAGCCGCCCCACGAACTCCTTCGTTCAGCTGCGCTCCGCTCCGCCAGCCGCCCCACGAACTCCTTCGTTCAGCTGCGCTCCGCTCCGCCAGCCGCCCCACGAACTCCTTCGTTCAGCTGCGCTCCGCTCCGCCAGCCGCCCCACGAACTCCTTCGTTCAGCTGCGCTCCGCTCCGCCAGCCGCCCCACGAACTCCTTCGTTCAGCTGCGCTCCGCTCCGCCAGCCGCCCCACGAACTCCTTCGCTCAGCTGCGCTCCGCTCCGCCAGCCGCCCCACGAACTCCTTCACTCAGCTCCACGGCCCACAAGCAGCTCCTGCCATCCACACACTGCTCCGTGTCGAACTGCTTCACCAGCCGTCCCGCAAACTGCTCCACAATATATCTTCAGGCTCCCCCACTACTTAACACAACACTCAGTGATTTCAGCTCTTAGGTGAATTCAGCTTATAGTAGGGGAGCCCCAGTGCTGGGGCACTGTCAGCCCAAAGTGAGCTCAGCAGCCTATAACTAGACTTCTAATGAAATCAAAATTAGCTCTGATATTCCACAGTGGAGAGAGGAGGAAGTGCAATCAGCATGTAAGGCCCTCACCAAGGGGCCCATGCCACCAAGTATTAATACTTGTCCCCAGCCTCTCTCCATTCACACAGTTTTGGAACCCATGACCCTTGCCTAGCAAGTGCTACTTAGATGATGGTGAATCCCTCCATCGTAACAAAAGGCCACGTACAGTTCTAAGCACAGTTCCCATAATCAGGGTAATAACAATTTATTCTTCCTGCCCCAATAACAGAGACACTGGGGATCCCACAGCAGCCAAAGTGACCATTTGGGCAGCTATGGTCTCATTCTAGGCGTGGTGGGTGTGTCTATGCAAATGAGATCTGCCCCTGAAGTTCTTTTCCACAACTTGCCACACCTCACCACCAGATGTCAGGGTGGAGCTCATCCTGACACTGCTTACATCCTCCCCCCAGCCGAGACTTTGTCGTCCCGACAAATCACACTCCCTTTATACCAACTCATTGGTTTCCTCCAAAGGGCCTCAGGAAGCCCACTTTAGCTTCCACAAGCCTGTGTGCTAAATGTATTGGCTCCTCACTAGTCACCCCAGGTGCATCATAAGTTAACCGTTTCACTGGTCTTATCACCCTGTCTCGTCTATTGAGAATCTCTGTTGCCGAAGTAAGGGGAACATCCTCTTGAGTGACGGATGGAGAGGCTTCCCTGGAGGGTCCCTCAGCTACTGGCGTAGGCCCCTGCACTCCTAGTTCTAACGCTGGAGGGTCCAAGGTGCCCAGGACATCCTCTACCTGTCTGTCCCCATTGTCCAATAACCTGTGTGTGTCATCACAGGGGGGTCTCATCAGCAGCACCGGGGTATCAGAAAGGGGCCTAAATAGTTCCGCCATTGGGTTTAGGGCGGAAGAGGGAAAACTCTCGTTTGGTTCAGCTGATCGAGACTGAAATCTTGTCTCCATCCCAGGATACACCAGGGTTGTGTCTTCCTCCTCAGACTCACTCTCAGATGTGCAGAATAGGGGTAAGTTAGCTGCAGGGGGCCCACTGTCTGTGTTGGATGGCGGCTTTGGTCTAGCACCTCTGTTCTGCCCGGCGGCCCTGCCGTGGCCCATCTCACAAGGGGTGCTTACCAATTCCCCCACAGGGAGCAGAAGGTTTCTATGCACCGTCTTTATTTGCCCTGGACCGTCTTCAGGTTTGATCTTGTAGACCGGCAGATCTCCCAGCTTTTCCATCACCAGGTAAGGTATTGCCTTCCATCTGTCAGCTATCTTGTGTTTGCCAGCAATACCCAAATTTCGCAGCAGGACTCTGTCCCCCGGCTGGAGCTCCTGCGAATGCACTCTAGCATCATATCGATGTTTGTTGCGGTCTGCGTTCTTCCGAGCCGCAGCGGTAGCTAAGCGATAAGCATCCCGCAGCTTTTCTCTTAGTCGGGATACATATTGCTGATGAGTTTCATAGCTATCTCCATCCTCTGATACACCAAAGCACAAGTCTATGGGTAATCTTGGTTCTCGCCCAAACATCAAGAGATATGGGGTGACTCCCGTAGCATCGTTCTTTGTGGCATTGTAGGCATGCACCAGAAATGCGACATGCTGGCTCCAGGTTGCCTTCTGCTCTGGTCGCAAAGTTCCCAACATATCTAATAGGGTTCGATTGAACCTCTCTGGCTGAGGATCACCTTGGGGGTGATAAGGCGTTGTCCTAGACTTTTTAATTCCTGCTATCTTCAGCACCTCCTTCAGAAGGTGACTCTCAAAATCCCGCCCCTGATCAGAGTGTATCCGAGCCGGGAATCCATAGACTGAGAAATATTTGTCCCACAATACTCGAGCAACGGTGGTGGCCCTCTGATCACGTGTGGGATATGCTTGTGCATACCGTGTAAAATGGTCAGTCACTACTAGAATGTTTCCAACATTCCTCTTGTCTACCTCTACAGACAAGAAATCAATGCATACCAACTCCAAAGGTTTGTTGCTGATGATGTTCTTGAGATATGCAGCCCTCGTGGGCAGAGTTTTCCTTTGAACACATCGAGCGCAAGTCTCACATTTCCTGCGAACATCTTCAGCCATTCGGGG
Source organism: Lepidochelys olivacea (assembly GCF_965140295.1). NCBI lineage: Eukaryota > Metazoa > Chordata > Testudines > Cheloniidae > Lepidochelys > Lepidochelys olivacea. The sequence continues at coordinate 11,916,464 of NC_140411.1, forward strand.
CCAATAGAACCTACTACGAATAAGTTCCAGGGTCCTCTCCATCCCTAAATGCCCAAAGTCATCATGCAGGGCCCTCATGGCCAGGGCTCTGTACTTTTTTGGCAGTACTAGTTGTGCTCGTTGTTTTTGTAAAGGGTCAGTGGTCATTCGGTGTAGCACTCCCTGAATCAGTTTTAGTTTGGTCCATTCTCTCAATAGTAGTTTACCCTCCGGGTTAGGTGGGACAACCGCAGTTGGGCTTCGCCCCTCCCTTTTGGCAAGTAGTGTATCACGAATGTCAATATCTTGCCGCTGGGCTTCTTGCCAGTCAGCCGCATTGAGCATGGGCAAAGGAGATTGGTCTAATGCAATATAGTTCACCGAAGCAGAAGGCATGCATTCAGGGGGCAGGCCCAAAGCTTCTGCAACACATCCCTGAAAGTCTTCACGGGCCTCTGGCTCTCGGCGACTCACACTGCAAATAGCTCTCACTCCATCTGTGGGTATCACAGCAACTTCTGGAGCCTGCGGACGCCTGGACAATGCATCTGCATCTACATTGCTTCTCCCTGATCGGTACTGAATGCTGAACTCATAGCTAGCCAAGGCGGCCACCCATCTCTGCCCTGTAGCATCCAGCTTAGCACTTGTTAACACATAAGTCAGTGGATTGTTGTCTGTCCACACCTGGAACTGAGCACCATACAAGTAGTCTCGAAATTTCTCAGTGATGGCCCATTTCAAGGCCAAAAACTCCAGCTTGTGGGTGGGATAGCGAGTTCCACTATCAGACAATCCTCGGCTGGCAAAGGCTACAGGTTTACATTTGCCTTCCACTTCCTGGTACAGGACTGCTCCCAGACCCTCCAAACTGGCATCAGTATGCAGGATAAATGGTTTGCTTGGGTCAGCAAAAACTAGGACTGGAGCATGAGTTAGGCAAGTAATGATTTCTTGAAAAGCCCTTTCACATCTCTCATCCCACCGTGGCCCAAATGGTGCAAAGGGGCCATTGTGTCTCTGCACAGGAGGCTTTGGGGACCTCCCCTTATTCTTGGACTTAGATTTGTTCTTGCTGGACTGATGTCCCCTGGTAAGATCATTCAGAGGCTTTACAATCGTAGCATAGTTTTTCACAAATCTGCGGTAGTAGCCACTAAATCCAAGGAAGGTCTTGAGTTCTCTGTAGTTACTTGGACGTGGCCATGTAGTGAGTGCTTCTATTTTATCAGGATCAGTACTCACACCTTCTTGGGACACAATGTGACCCACATACTTCACTGAGGTTCTGCAGAACTGGCATTTGTCAATTGAAAGCTTCAGACCATAATCCTCCAACCTATCAAGCACTTTAAGAAGTCTTTCTTCATGCTCCTCTAAGGTTCTTCCAAACACAATCAGGTCATCCAAATAAACTAACACTTGCAGTAAATTCATGCCTCCCACAACTTTCTCCATGAGACGTTGAAAGGTGGCAGGTGCTCCAGAAATCCCTTGGGGCATGCGTTCGAACTGATAAAACCCTAATGGGCAGATGAAGGCTGTCTTCTCCTTATCTTCTTCTCCCAGAGGGATCTGGTAGTATCCACTTCGAAGATCCAACACAGAGAACCACTGGCTTCCCAGCAAACAGTCTAAGGCATCTTGCACTCGAGGCATAGTGTACTGGTCGACCACCGTACGGCTGTTTAGGGTGCGGTAGTCAATACACATCCGGATTTTCCCATTCTTTTTGCGGACTACCACAATGGGTGAGGTGTATGGGCTGCGGGACTCTGTAATGATGCCATTCGCAGCCAGCTCCTGAAGATGATGTCGCACATCTTCCATCTCAGAGAGAGCAATCTTCCTAGATCTCTCCCTGAAAGGTCGAGAGTCATGTAGTCTGATATTGTGCTCTACTCCTTTTGCACATCCCACATCCCACTCATGCAGTGAGAACACCTTGGATCTTTCACAAAGTTTCTTCCTCAGGCGATCTTTCCAGTCCTCGGACACTGGTGAATCTCCAAAGTCAAACTTTGCTGGGTCTATTGCCGGAACTGGAGTTTCATACTGGGGTTTTACAATCGACTCAGGCTCAAAGAGGTCTGCTATCTTTTGTCCTTGCTTCACAAAAATATCACGACTCGTTTCATTAGCAATCAGTATAGTCACCCTTTCCTGGGCTTCAGCAGGTAGGGTTATGACTCCACTGGGGACCAGCACTCCTTCAGGGAGCTCTCCTCCCATCGGCTGCTCTATCATTGCTAACGTCCCTTTACTGCCTTTCAGACAGGTACTCATGACAAGCACTTCTTGCTCCGTCCTTGCAGGCACTACTAAGGGGGTTGTGCCCGCGTACTTCAGTGCCCCAAGCGGTAGCTCAGATGTGTCCCTTTTAGCGCTCTCAATTTTCCTATAGGCTTCAGCACAAAGCGTATGGATCATCAGGGTATTCAGGTACTGGTCCCCAGCCCGCCTTCTGCAGTAATCCGCGAGTACCTTGAAGAGACTGGAGTTGGTCCCTATCAGCACAGACACATCAGAAGTCCCTTTAGGGTCAGGGCATATTAAGGCAGCTGTGTCTACCTCTTCTCTTACCCCAGCAACCTCCTCTGGGAATTCCAGGTGCACTATGACATACCCTTGATAGGGGTATTCATCCATGCTGAGGCCACATAGGCCAAGGCCAGTCAGTGGCTGTATAGGCAGGTGCCTAAGCATCTGTTGGTAGAATGACTGAAATATAATAGTCACTTGAGATCCAGTGTCAAGCACTGCTTTACACTCCACCCCTTCGATCCTCACCATGACCTCTGCTCGAGGCCCTATCAGTCCTGCAGGGATCCCAGCTGGACAGTCTTTTCTGGGGGAATCTTCAAATCCTGCAGACCTGGGGGGTCCCCGTCCCCAGACCCTCTGGCAGCTACCGGATCTCTCCCAACTGATCCTCAGCTTTCCATACACTAAGGAGGGGTTTTCTTCATTACGGCACTTGGCAGCACTGTGTCCATCCTGACCACATCGGTAGCAGAAGAATTGACCTTTCCCCCTTCGCCTGGGGGGGATGGTGGCTCTAAGTGCGGGCTTCTCAATCGCCACAGTTTGAGGCTTCTTATTCCTAGAAGTCTTAACTCGGTCAACGGTACTTTGCAGCTCAGCTATCCGTTCCGTCAGGACCTGCATTTGTTGGGCAAGTTCCTCTCTGGTGCTCACCATCAGTACACTGGCCATTTGCAGTGGTGTTGTGCTGGCTGGCTCCGATGTTTGGGCTTCCCAAAACTCAATGGCAGCCTGCCTTTCTTCCTCCTCTCGGACCTCTTTTATCAGCTGGGAGTAACTTGGGGGATGTTCCCGTCGTTCTCTTAGCCGGAGATGAAGTAGAATCGGGTTCTGATACTGAGTTCCTCTTACAATTTGAGCCAGTCTGGTCTGATCCATCTGCTCAGCAGTCACTGCTCCCCTCATGACAGCTCTCTGAAGCAGTCTCTCCAGTCTCTGTATGTAGGCTGAAGCCTTCTCGCCCTTTTGTTGTCGGGAATTAAGGAACTTACAGTAGCTGTCTTCAGGGCCCTCTACGCTCCCAAAGTTGTGTTCAAGGGCCTCTAGGCAGTCCTTCACACTGACCCCAGGGTCAATGAGCTTCAGGGTGCGAATCACATCTAATGCTGGGCCGCCAAGGCTCTCTATAAGGCATCTTCGCTTTTCTGCATCTGGTACGGCCCACTCTTGCAGCATTTCAGTGGTATGCTCTAACCAGGGTTCAAACTCCTCCTCCCCAGCAAATAATCTTAACTTACGACAAGAGTCTGACTCAGCATGGGGCAGCACAACCTTTTCCAATATTTGCCCCAGAGCTTTTGTCCAATCATCAGCCGAGGCTGCAGCCTCCGAGCTAGAAGCTGCTGAGCCAGGGCCCAACAAACCTGACATATTAGCCATTATACAAACAGTAATTTCCTCAAAATATAAGCACAAACAAAAAAAAAATATAAATTGTTTCCCAATGTAGTGGATCACTCAACAGGTGCTTGCGAGGGGTACTGACCCAGGCGATCCCGGACGAGCCCCCAAAAATGTAACCCTTCTGCCCGTCAGAGTTGGCAGCAACAAGGGCCGGGTTCAATATCTAGGGGTTCCATTCCAATAACACAATGCAAACCGGCTCGAGCCCCCACCCAGTGACCTGGGACAAATATATACCACCCCCCGCTGGGCGCCTCCAAGAGGCAATACTTCCCCTCTCGCAAGCACATAGTCTGAGTGTAGCAAAAGTCTTTTAATAACAGAGAGAAACAATGTGGCATTATGTTGGGGAAACACCACCAACCGGATTCATAACACAACCCATGAGCAAAAACAACCCCACCCCAGGCAAATTGGGGCATGCCCTTTTCCCTTTGGTTCTTGAGTCCAGCAACCCCAAAAGTCCAATGCCCCAAAAGTCTCTGTCCCTGGTCAGGGCAGCCCCAGAGTTCGAAAGTTTATCGGCGGAGCTTTACCTCCCAACCTGGGTGGAAATGGGACGGGGGTAAGAGGCACCTTACGTGATCTGAAGCTGACCGCCCCACAAAACTCCTTCGCGCAGCTGCGCTCCGCTCCGCCGACCGCCCCACAAAACTCCTTCGCGCAGCTGCGCTCCGCTCCGCCGACCGCCCCACAAAACTCCTTCGCGCAGCTGCGCTCCGCTCCGCCAGCCGCCCCACGAACTCCTTCGCTCAGCTGCGCTCCGCTCCGCCAGCCGCCCCACGAACTCCTTCGCTCAGCTGCGCTCCGCTCCGCCAGCCGCCCCACGAACTCCTTCGCTCAGCTGCGCTCCGCTCCGCCAGCCGCCCCACGAACTCCTTCGCTCAGCTGCGCTCCGCTCCGCCAGCCGCCCCACGAACTCCTTCGCTCAGCTGCGCTCCGCTCCGCCAGCCGCCCCACGAACTCCTTCGCTCAGCTCCACGGCCCACAAGCAGCTCCTGCCATCCACACACTGCTCCGTGTCGAACTGCTTCACCAGCCGTCCCGCAAACTGCTCCACAATATATCTTCAGGCTCCCCCACTACTTAACACAACACTCAGTGATTTCAGCTCTTAGGTGAATTCAGCTTATAGTAGGGGAGCCCCAGTGCTGGGGCACTGTCAGCCCAAAGTGAGCTCAGCAGCCTATAACTAGACTTCTAATGAAATCAAAATTAGCTCTGATATTCCACAGTGGAGAGAGGAGGAAGTGCAATCAGCATGTAAGGCCCTCACCAAGGGGCCCATGCCACCAAGTATTAATACTTGTCCCCAGCCTCTCTCCATTCACACAGTTTTGGAACCCATGACCCTTGCCTAGCGAGTGCTACTTAGATGATGGTGAATCCCTCCATCGTAACAAAAGGCCACGTACAGTTCTAAGCACAGTTCCCATAATCAGGGTAATAATTTATTCTTCCTGCCCCAATAACAGAGACACTGGGGATCCCACAGCAGCCAAAGTGACCATTTGGGCAGCTATGGTCTCATTCTAGGCGTGGTGGGTGTGTCTATGCAAATGAGATCTGCCCCTGAAGTTCTTTTCCACAACTTGCCACACCTCACCACCAGATGTCAGGGTGGAGCTCATCCTGACACTGCTTACATAATTATACCTGAAATGCACGTCCACAGTCCCACCCTTTAAAACTTTTCATGTTCCGTTTTGGGGGGTTGTGAAATACCAAGTGATTTGCCCCAGGTCATGCAGGAAGTCTGTGGCAGAACCAGGACTAGAACCTTACCCACAATGCCAGGTTTCCTCTCAATAAAAGTTCAAGACCTTTTTGTAAACTAAAAAATCAAACAGTCAAGCAAAACTCAAAATATTATCTCAGGGGAAAATACGGGCCTGGGTCCTACATCATCACTAGCACTCCTAACAGAAACCAAAAAGCATTTTGGGATCATTGACATCCACAAGACCTTGGTTTTTGAAGTCTGTCAAAAGATCCTACAGAGCAAACTTTGCAGAACACGAGATACTTACCTTTGAGGAAGTTCTGAACATGTGGGTCTAGGGACTCTAAAGAGGTCCAGAGTATTGCTTAGACCACTACCCCACCCCATCCACCTACTATTAATAGGAGGAAGTAAAGATGAGCCAGAGCCACATACTTCAGCTCCAGTTATACACATTGGGATGTTCGGATCAGAACGGCAGTCGGTTCAGCCAAGGATTTGCCAGAGGTCTGCGTGGGACTGTGTGTGAAGATGCAGCCCTCATCCCAATGGGCTCAACAGTTAGAATTAGAGCTGTACAAATAACTGATTTTTTGGTTCACTGGCAATTCTAAAAAAAAAAAAAATCGTTTTGGGTCAAGCCCAAATGAAAATCTTGGGAAATTTTCAATGAAGCAAAAAGTTGAAGAAACCCTGTGTTGAGTCGAGTAGCACTTTGTTTCAATTTTTTTTTTAACATTTCATTTTTTGAAGAAAAAAAAAACATCCCTGACAGTTTGACATGAAAAGTTATTTCAAGTCAAAAAATCAAAATGGTTTTGTTTCAGAAATATCAAAACTAAGTCTGATATTTTTGTGGTGCTTCCTCAACACGAATAATTTGGTGAAACCAGCACAAATACACAAAAAAGATTTTGCTGTTGCCAAATCTGTATTTTTGGCTGAAAAATGCATCAGCCAAAAAATTTCACCCAGCTCTAATTTGAATGAAAACACAAAAGCAGAAATTATATTATGTGATATGGCCTCTGTATAAATCCATGGTACGCCCACATCTTGAATACTCTGTGCAGATGTGGTCACCCCATCTCAAAAAAGATATATTGGAATTGGAAAAGGTTCAGAAAAGGGCAACAAAAATGATGAGGGGTATGGAACAGGTTCTGTATGAGGCGATTAATAAAATTGGGACTATTTATCTTAGTTGTCTCTCTTCTAAGTGGGGATATGATAGAGGTCTATAAAATCATGACTGATGTGTAGAAAGTAAATAAGTGATATTTACTCCTTCTCATAACACAAGAACTAGGGGGTCACCAAATGAAATGAATAGGCAGCAGGTTTAAAACAAACAAAAGGAAGTATTTCTTCACACAACACACAGTCAACCTGTGGAACTCTTTGCCAGGAGATGTTGTGAAAACCAAGACTATAACAGGGTTCAAAAAAGAACTAGATAAATTCATGGAGGACAGGTCCATCAGTGGATACTAGCCAGGATGGGCAGGGATGGTGTAATTACCCTCTGTTTGCCAAAAGCTGGGAGTGGATGATGGGATGGATCACTTGATGATAACCTGTTCATTCCTTCTGAAGCACCTGGGATTAGCCACTGTTGGAAGACATTGCAATCGACATACTACACTGACTATGATGAGAGACTGTGCCACACACTCTCAAAGAAACTGAGGAACCACCTGATCAACGTCCTGTACAGCAAAACAGTAGAAGATCAAGAATGAGCTCTCAAAACTGGAGATTCTTATACAAAACCAAAATTCCACACAAACTTCCACGTGACTGGACTTTACAAAAACGAGACAAGCCATTTACAGCGCACATTTCACTTCTCTATAGAGAAAAAAGGACAGTAAACTATCTAAACTCCTACATGCCACAGGGGGCTACAACAGTGGTACCCTCAACTCACCTAACAATATTTTTAATCTATCTAACCAAACACTTAGCCTGGTGGAAGAGTCTGTCCTATCTCGGGGATTCTCTTTCTGCCCCACCACCCCCACGAACATGATACAGTTCTACGGTGATCTGGAAGCCTACTTTTGTCATCTCTGACTCAAGGAATATTTTCAACACACCACTGAACAGTACACTGACCCACAGGAACCTTCCTACCAACACTAGAAGAAGAAGAATTCTGTGTGGACTCCTCCTGACGGTTAAAATGACAGACTGGACTTCTACACAGAGTGCTTCTGCAGATGTGCACAGGCTGAAATTGTGAACAAACAGCATCACTTGCCCCATAACCTCAGCTGTACAGAACGCAACACCATCCACAGCCTCAGAAACAACTCTGACATTATAATCAAAGGGGCTGACAAAGGAGGTGCTGTCGTCGTCATGAACAGGTTGGATTATGAACAGGAGGCTGCCAGGCAACTCTCCAGCACCACATTCCACAGGCCACTATCCTCTGATCGCACTGAGAGTTACCAAAAGAAACTACACCAGCTGCTCAAGAAACTCCCTGCTATAGCACGGGATCAAATCCACATGGACACACCCCCAGAGCCCTGACCAGGGGTATTCTATCAGCTACCCAAGATCCATAAACCTGGAAACCCTGGACGCCCCATCATCTCTGGCATCGGCACTCTTACAGCAGGATTATCTGGCTATTTGGACTCTCTCCTCAGACCGTACGCTACCAGCACTCCCAGCTATCTTTGAGACACCACCGACTTGCTGAGGAAACTACAAAGCATCAGTGATCCTCCTGAAAACACCATCCTGGCCACCATGGATGTAGAAGCTCTTTACAGCAATATTCCACATGAGAATGGACTACAAGCTGTCAAGAACAGTATCCCTGAGGAGGCCACAGCATACCTGGTGGCTGAGCTTTGTGACTTTGTCCTCACCCACAACCATTTCAGATTTGGGGACAACTTATACCTTCAAGTCAGTGGCACTGCTATGGGTACCCGCATGGCCCCACAGTAAGCCAACATTTTTATGGTTGACTATAGCGGGGCAGACACCCGCTCCGGCTCAAAAGGGTTAAAGCCAGCCTTTAGAGAGAAAAGCCTACGCTGATTAGGGAAACAACCACAGCTGGGGCCACGCCCTAATCAGGCCATAGCTGGCCCTATAAAAGGGCTGTGAACCAGGAGCTCAGAGACTCTCTCCCTCTACCGCTAGAGAGGGAAGGACCTGGCTGCCTGGGAGCTGAGCAAGGTCCTGAGTGGAGCAGGGCAGGGGAAAGGCCTGAGGAGCTCCACCTGGAGAACCCTCAAGCTGCAGGCCTTGCTGAAGGCCCAAAGCAGGTACTGGGGTTGCAGAGAGGCAGCCCAGGGTTAGGCAAAGGCAGCAGGTCCAAACTCTCCTTGCCGATGAGTGGTTTACAGATTGCAGTCTGCCCCAGTGAGTGGGGGCTAGATGGTGACTAGCAATAGCCACTGAGGCAAGGTGGGGATAGAGGGGTGGGGATTCCCCTGGGAGGGGAGACCCAGATTGTGGGTTACTGCTGGGGGCAGAACCCTGATGTAGAGGGGCACCAGGATCCAGGAGGGACACGAGGGCCAGTAGCAGGCGAGACACCGGCCTGCAGAGGATGCTCTGGAGGCTGGAGAACTAATTCCCAGGACAACCAGCAGGAGGCACCACGCTGGTGAATCAGCGACTTCACCACAAGGTGGTGGAGAATGTGGGCATAGGTGGTCCGCCCCGATACAAGGGGCAAGGCAACGACTGGGACTATTGCCAAGCAGGGAAGCAAAGGGGTGATGGCAAACTCAGGAGGAAGGGCTGGAGGACCCAAACGGGTCAAGGACCAGCCGGGTAGGTGCTACAGAGATGGCAGTAGACCTGCCCGAGAGCCACCCACGGGGGATGGTAGACAAACAGAGGGGGCCCAGCAAGAGACCAGGACCAGATACACGGAGGTGTTCTTTGCTGAAGGCTCTTGTGCCATCCCTGGCTGGTGTCCGGTGCCAGGGCCCCAACAGAAGGGGACTGATGGAACACAGGAGAGGTGAGAGACCTTACTCCGTGTGATCTGGGAGAACCAGGAGAGACAGTGGGAGGTACAGTGGCCTTGCAGGCACAACTGGGGCAACTGGCAGAGGAGCAGCGGGCCCTGGGGAAACTCCTGCGGAGGGAGTTCCAAAAAGACTGCTGAGACTGGTGGGAGAAGCCCAGTGCTGGGGCCAGGAGGCCCAGGGCAGAGCGCAGGGTTTGTTACACCTGTGGGAGGTGCGGACATGTAAGGGTGAATTGTTCCTACTGGGATGGGGGCAGAGAGCCTCACCCAGGACGGGGGAAGGGACAAGCCCCTACGAGAGGCCACCTGGCAAGGGAAGTCAGGAGACAAAGAAGGTGTTGGGCCTGTGGGTGCACCTATGGAGGGAGTGCCCTGCCCCAAGGAGCACAGCCCAGTGCAGCCCAGGGAGGGCTGGCCCTGAGAACGACCAACAGAAGAAGCCGGGGCCCAGAGCAGCAAAGGAGCAGCGAGCCTGCTTTGGCTGCCATGAATGGAGCCACATAAAGAGGAACTGCCCCCTCGGAGGAGGGCAAACTCAGGAGGAAGGGCTGGAGGACCCAAACAGGTCAAGGACCAGCCGGGTAGGTGCTACAGAGATGGCAGTAGACCTGCCCAAGAGCCACCCACGGGGGATGGCAGACAAACAGAGGGGGCCCAGCAAGAGACCAGGACCCAGGCGGTTCTGGAGCAGGTAGTATAGGGAACCCAGACCCTGAAGGAAGAGGGCCTGGGGGATTTTGGCCTGCGTGCGCGGCTAGAGGCTGCAGAGCAGGCCCGCCGCGAGGCCAAAGTGAGAGCCCTGGACCTTGCTAAAGAGTATGTGGCCATCCTAGACAAGGAGACCCGCTTGCGGAAGCAGCTAGAGGAGTTGGAAAAGAAGTGAGCGGCTCTGGAGGCGCACGGGTGACTGGTCCAGGTCAGGAGACCCCCCTACCTCCACGGGTGATGATCTTGGGGGTGGGGGGGTAGCGGGGCGTCACCCTGCTCCGGCTCAAAAGGGTTAAAGCCAGCCCTTGGAGAGGGCTGGGGCTGAGAAAAGCCAAGGCTGAATGGGGAAACAGCCAAAGCTGGGGCCATGCCCAATCAGGCCACAGCTGGCCCTATAAAAGGGCTGTGAGCCAGGAGCTCAGAGACTCTCTCCCTCTACCGCTAGAGAGAGAAGGACCTGGCTGCCTGGGAGCTGAGCAAGGTACCTGAGTGGAGCAGGGCTGGGGAAAGGCCAGAGGAGCTGGGGAGCTCCAGCCTGGAGAACCCCCAGGCTGCAGGCCTCGCTGAAGGCCCAAAGCAGATACTGGGGTTGCAGAGGGGCAGCCCAGGGTTAGGCAAAGGCAGCAGGTCCAAACCCTCCTTGCCGATGAGTGGTTTACAGACTGCAGTCTGCCCCAGTGAGCGGGGGCTAGATGGTGACTGGCAATAGCCACTGAGGCAAGGTGGGGATAGAGGGCTGCGGGTTCCTCCCAGATTGTGGGTTACTGCTGGGGGCAGAACCCTGACATAGAGGGGCACCAGGGTCCGGGAGGGACACGGGGGCCAGCGGCAGGCAAGACACCAGCCTGCAGAGGACGCTCCGGAGGCTGGAGAGCTAATTCCCAGGATGACCAGCAGGAGGCGCCACGCCTATGAGTCATCACGTCACTACACTGACTTAGAACAACACTTCCTCAGCTCTTGTCCCCTAGTGCCCCACTTCTTGTGCTACATTGATGACATCTCCATCATATTGACCCGCAGGAAGGAGGCCCTTGAGGAATTCCACCTGGATTTCAAAACAACTTCCACCCCCCATCAACCGCAGCCTGGACCAGTCCACACAAGAGATCCACTTCCTGGACACTACAGTGCAAATAAGCAATGGTCACAAACACCACCCTATACCGGAAACTTACTGACCGCTATACTTACCTACATGCCTCCAGCTTCCAACCAGGACACATCGCACAATCCATTGACTACAGCCAAGCTCTAAGATACAACCGAATTTGCTCCAATCCCTCAGACAGAGACAAACACCTACAAAATCTTTATCAAGCATTCTTAAAACTACAATACCCACCTGGGGAAGTGAGGAAACAGATTGACAGAGCAAGACAGGTACTCAGAAATCACCTACTACAGGACAGGCCCAACAAGGAAAATAACAGAACAGCATCGGCCATCATGTACAGCCCCCAGCTAAAACTTCTCCAGCACATTATCAACAATCTACAACCTGTCCTGGAAAATGATCCCTCACTCTCACAGTCCTTGGGAGGCAGCCAGTCCTTACTTACAGACAGCCCCCCAACCTGAAACAAATACTCACCAGCAACTACACACCACAGAAACACTAACCCAGGAACCAATCCCTATAGCAAACCTCATTGCCTACTCTGTCCCCATATCTACTCTAGCGACACCATGAGAGGACCCAACCACATCAGCCACACCATCGGAGGCTCATTCACCTGCATGTCTACTAATGTTATATATGCCATCATGTCCCAGCAATGCCCCTCTGCCATGTACATTGGCCAAACCGGACAGTCCCTATGTAAAAAATAAATGACACAAATCGGACATCAGGAATGGTAACACACACAAGTCAGTGGGAGAACACTTCAATCTTCCTGAACATTCTATAACAGATTTAAAAGTAGCCATACTTGAACAAAAAAACGTCAAACAGTAACAGCAGAACTAAAATTCATTTGCAAATTAACACCATTAATTTGGACCTGAATAGGGACTGGGAGTGGCTGGCTCATGACAAAAGCAGCTTAGCCTCTCCTGGAATGGACACCTCCTCATCTATTATTGGGAGTAGACTACATCCACCCTGATCAAATTGGCCCTGTCAACACTGGTTCTCCACTTGTGAGGTAACTCCCTTCTCTTCATGTGTCAGTATAATAATGCCTGCATCTGTAATTTTCACTCCATGCATCTGATGAAGTGGGTTCTAGCCCACAAAAGCTTATGCCCAAATAAATCTGTTAGTCTTTAAGGTGCCATCAGACTCCTTGTTGTTTTTGTTGGAAGACAGGATACTGGGCTAGCTTGACCTTTGGTCTGACCCAGTATTTTCGTCATGTTCTTAGCAGCAACCCTGCCTATGATGATATGTAAGTTGGCATGGCAGGGACCAAGCTAATGCAAGTGGGTACTCTTTTCACTAGATGCTTTAGGGCTTCTCTATCTCCTCTAGCCAATGGCCCCTCTGCAGGAATCTCCTTCCAGGTGTGGGAAAGCAGCAGTGCCTTTTCCCATAGTTGCATGGATAGAGAGTTACTTGACTTCTTTGCTAGGCGATGAGAGAGCCATTGTGTCAGAATAGTTTGGGGCTGGGCTGAGCCTCTATTTCTAACAGCAGATTCATAAATCCCAAGGCCAGAAGGGACTAGTGTGATCATCTAGTCTGGGAGCTTGGATCAGTGTTCACGTTGCATTCCCAGTCAGGGCCCGGCCCGGCCAAGCTAGTGATCCAACCAGCAGACCAAATTCAGTGATGAATCCTGGTCATGTGCCACCTGAGGCATGTTGCACATACACTGAGAAGCCCTCCTGTATAACCTCCCCATGATAAGTCCTAGAGAAGATCTTTTAGAAAAATGTCCAGTCTTGATTTTAAAAGTGTTAGTGATGAAGAATCCACCACGACCTTTGATAAATTGTTCTAATGGTTAATTGCTCTCACTGTTAAAAAATGTACACCTTATTTCTGGTCTGAATTTGTCTAACTTCAGCTTCTAGTCATTGGATGGTTACTTGGTGCAGTGTTTCATTAAATGGTGCATCTCCTCATGCAATAACCCCAAACCATATATTTTCAAGCATTAATAAAAATCTCAAATTTATATCATAGCTTCAAATCCCATAGCCCTAAATCTACAGCAGCACTCAAATACAGCCATACATGGTGCAGCATACATCCGTTACTTAGCTGTGGGCAGCAGCCATTCAGTGAGCCTCAAAGGGAAGTGAAAAATACTGTATCCTACTGAAACAACAGAAGAAACTTAGGGAGCAAAATGTAATGAGAGAAAAATGGAACTGAGCCAGGACACCACATTGGCACACTGCTGTGAGTGTGCTAGGGGATCTTTATCATTACAAGTGGTCAGAAGCTTGGTATGGGGTCTCAACCAAAAGACAACATCTCCAGCAGCATAGCACATCCTAGCACCATAGGACACAGGGTTAAGAGTACACACATGGTATTTGGCCATACCAGTAGGGGGCAGCAGATATCCTATGTATATGCATGTGTATGCTAGTACTGGGTCTATGGTGTCTGGCTGAATCTACACCAGAATCTTCCTGTCTTATCCAGTCCTGGCTAGACGGCTGTTTCTGGGGGTGATTAAAAAAACAGAGCGTGCGCAGCCTCTTTCTTCTGACCAGCTCCACCTTCCAGCTGACGCTGGGCTTTTTCTGGAGGTCTCTCATCCAAGTACTAACCTAGCCTGACTCTGCTTATCTTAGGCCCGTTAATTGCTGCCCCAGGAGAGATCGTTGCAGTTCTGACGCGTGGGGGCAGCAGCAGCCAGTTCCCTGACTCATTTCACGCATGGAGTGAAATAATCCCTTCCACCACTCTGGCTTGATGATTTGGGTCGAGGAAAACATTTGTGGCAAATAACTATTTAGTGAGGGAACGGGGCATTCTGGGACTTGTGTTCTTTATGGCAGCGTGTTAATCATCCCCTGGCAGATTGCTTTGTAAGTGTCCAGAGAACACTGCTGACAGCCTGTTTGCAGCTTTCAGCGCCCAGCCATTCAGGATTCAACATTGCAGTCCTGTTCCCCCCATCTGCTCTGGGTAAATAAATTAAAGATTTGCTCAATCAATCTGGTGCCTGAGTTTTCCTGAATGATTGAGCCGTGGCTGGAGGCCCTGCGAAAAGAGAGAGAGAGAGCACGAGCGGGTCACTGATGAACGGAAGGGATCATAATAAGCATCAGACTGCAGAAGCTAGTGCACAGAGAGAACAGAGACTTTATAGGACTGATAACTCCCCAAAGTGACTCACTAGCCCCAGTGTTACATTTTATTTACACTCCCGTGGTATGTTCTGATCACTAATGACTCCCCCCTACTCTCTCAGGTTATAAACATACACTCTGCCTGTAACAGCTGAACTCCCAAACCCATCATTCTATCCTGTACTGACTGCAGGCATCAATCATCAGTTTGATACACACTTTTTGTTATTTTACATAATATGAAGAGACTGATCCCATTTCCATTGCAGCCAAAGGCAAAAGTGAGCATGGAGTCAGACTTGAAGTTTCCATGTTTTGTTCACTATACATGACATTTAACTACCCCACTCTGTCATACACAGATCACAGTTTGTATCGGGCCAGATTTTGAGAGAGTTACTCAAGGCTTATGCAGTAACAAAGTCAGAATTTCACACTGGACATTTTTCAGAGTAAAATATTCATTTTACATTGAATATTAAAGTTTGGAAGTCCTCCCTGAACATCTTATTAAAGCCCCATCAACACGCAGTGAAAGTCTGTCATGGCGATTCCACGTGATAATCTGAACAGCCATGTGGTCAGTTGCATTTATCATGTACTTTTCCTCACCTCACCTGCACTCTGCCCTCGAATCCAGTGCCCCAAAGATGTATTAACATTCCAAACCTCCCATAGTTTCCAACAGCAGCTTTTAAAACAAACAGAACCTCAACTTTTCAGGTAAAATGTTTCCTTCTTCTTTCCCCCTCCTGCCACCCATTATAGAATAACCCTTCCCAAAATTATGCTGATTTGAGGGCTAGGTTAGGCAATGTTCAGTCCTGCACCAGGGATAGCTTTGAAGCCTAATATCTCATGACCCTACAAGGTGAGCAATGCAAGTTTTATGCCTTTGAAAAGAGGCACTCAGCACTCACTTCTAGCTCTGAAATGGCCTGAAACATCTGATTTTTTTTTAAGTTGTGACTTTTTTAATATATATTTTTCTCTTAGATTTGTACAATTGGTACCGAAGGCACCTGCTTTTGCAGATGAAAGGGTATGAAACACAGACGGTGCATTGTACAAAAGCTTCCTAAAACTTTAGTTTACAAAGAGGTTTTGAACTTTTAGTGAGAGGAAACTTGGCATTGTAGGTAAGGTTCTAGGCTGGGGTACAGGAAATCTGGGTCTATTTCCTGGTCCTGCCACAGACTTCCTGCATGACCTGGGGCAAGTCACTTGGTATTTTCATGCTTCAGTTGCCTTATCCTTTCTTTCTATCTTGCCTATTTGTGTTCTTTCAGTCACAGACTCTCTTACCATAATAGCTTTCTTTGACAGAGTAAAAAGCCTTGTGGATAAGAAAGAAGTGGTATATCTTGACTCTAATATGGCTTTTGATGCTGTCTCGCATGATCTCCTCATAAACAAACTAAGGAAATACAACCTAGATGGAGCTACTATAAGATGGGTGCATAACTGGTTGAAAAACCATTCCTAGAGAAAAAAGAACGAGGAGTCCTTGTGGCACCTTAGAGACTAACAAATTTATATGAGCATAAATTTGTTAGTCTCTAAAGTGCCACAAGGACTCCTCATTCTTTTTGAGGATACAGACTAACATGGCTACCACTCTGAAACCATTCCTAGAGTCTAGTTCTCAATGGTTCATAGTCAAGCGGGAAGGGCATAACAAGTGGGGTCCTGCAGGGATCAGTTCTGGGTCCAGTTCTGTTCAATATCTTCATCAATGATTTAGAAAATGGCATAGAGAGTACACTTATAAGTTTGCAGAGGATACCAAGCTGGGAGGGGTTGCAAGTGGTTTGGAACATAGGATTAAAATTCAAAATAATGTGGACAGACAGAGAAATGGTCTTAAGTAAATAGGATGAAATTCAATAAGGATAAATGCAAAGTACTCCACTTAGGAAGGAATAATCATTTGCACACATACAAAATAGAAAATGACTCCCTAGGAAGGAGTACTGCAGAAAGGGATCTGGGAGTCAGAGCTTCGCGAACCAGCTGAGCGGCGGCGAACCAGCTGAGCGGCGGGGGACAGCAGAGCAGCACACAGCAGGAGTTTGCCTGGGAGTTCACCTGGAGTGAGCCCAGTGAGGCTTACATCTTGCCAACTTCTCTGAGGAAGCTCATAGTAAGAAGGTGGTATGGAAGGGAGGGGTTCAGCTATTGTGACCTGCACTGGATGTGCCATGTTTGTCTTTCTTCCACAGGACAGAAGCGACTTTGTGCGTACAAAGTGCAAGCTGGTCTCCATACTGGAAGAGAAGATTGAAGGTCTGGAGCAACAGATAACGACCCTGCGTTGCATACGAGAAACGGAGGATTTTCTGGACAAAAGTCAGGATATGCTTCTACGGGCACAAAGCTCTAAAGATTTAGAGAAGGTTGCACAGCGGAGCCAAGAGGCCAGTGAAGAAGCTTGGCAACATGTGACCTCCAGAAGAAGAAGGGGGAATGTCCGGGTTCCAGCAACGCGGACACAGGTAACTAACCGCTTTCATGTTCTCTCCACAGGTACCGTTGCGGAGAGTGGACCAGATGATATGTCTGGGGGGAGAAAGCAGAAGGAGACTCCGCTGGTTGGAAGGCATGAGATGCGATGTCCTGAGATGGGGGGTTCCACAACCACCACTCCCAAGAGAAGGAGGCGGGTGGTGGTGGTCGGGGACTCTCTACTCCGGGGGATTGAGTCATCTATCTGCCACCCTGACCGGGAAAACCGAGAAGTCTGCTGCTTGCCGGAGGCTAAGATTCGCGATGTGATGGAGAGACTGCCAAGACTCATCAAGCCCTCGGATCGCCACCCCTTCCTGCTTCTCCACGTGGCACCAATGATACTGCCAAGAATGACCTTGAGTGGATCACTGCGGACTACATGGCTCTGGGAAGAAGGATAAAGGAGTTTGAGGCGCAGGTGGTGTTCTCGTCCATCCTCCCCGTGGAAGGAAAAGGCCTGTGTAGGGACCGTCGAATCGTGGAAGTCAACGAATGGCTATGCAGGTGGTGTCGGAGAGAAGGCTTTGGATTCTTTGACCATGGGATGGTGTTCCATGAAGGAGGAGTGCTGGGCAGAGACGGGCTCCACCTTACGAAGAGAGGGAAGAGCATCTTTGCGAGCAGGCTGGCTAACCTAGTGAGGAGGACTTTAAACTAGGTTCACCGGGGGAAGGAGACCAAAGCCCTGAGGTAAGTGGGAAAGCGGGATACCGGGAGGAAGCACAGGCAGGAATGTCTGTGAGGGGAGGGCTCCTGCCTCATACTGAGAATGAGGGGCGATCAGCAGGTTCTCTCAAGTGCTTATATACGAATGCACAAAGCCTTGGAAACAAGCAGGGAGAACTGGAGGTCCTGGTGATGTCAAGGAATTATGACGTGATTGGAATAACAGAGACTGGGTGGGATAACTCACATGACTGGAGTACTGTCATGGATGGTTATAAACTGTTCAGGAAGGACAGGCAGGGCAGAAAAGGTGGGGGAGTAGTACTGTATGTAAGGGAGCAGTATGACTGCTCAGAGCTCCGGTACGAAACTGCAGAAAAACCTGAGTGTCTCTGGATTAAGTTTTGAAGCGTGAGCAACAAGAGTGATGTAGTGGTGGGAGTCTGCTAGAGACCACCGGACCAGGGGGATGAGGTGGATGAGGCTTTCTTCCGGCAGCTCACGGAAGCTACTAGATCGCATGCCCTGGTTCTCATGGGTGACTTTAATTTTCCTGATATCTGCTGGGAGAGCAGTACAGCGGTGCATAGACAATCCAGGAAGTTTTTGGAAAGCGTAGGGGACAATTTCCTGGTGCAAGTGCTAGAGGAGCCAACTAGGGGGGGGAGCTTTTCTTGACCTGCTGCTCACAAACCGGGAAGAATTAGTAGGGGAAGGAAAAGTGGATGGGAATCTGGGAGGCAGTGACCATGAGTTGGTTGAGTTCAGGATCCTGACACAGGGAAGAAAGGTAAGCAGCAGGATACGGACCCTGGCCTTCAGGAAAGCAGACTTCGACTCCCTCAGGGAACGGATGGGTAGGATCCCCTGGGGGACTAACATGAAGGGGAAAGGAGTCCAGGAGAGCTGGCTCTATTTCAAGGAATCCCTGTTGAGGTTACAGGGACAAACCATCCCGATGTGTCGAAAGAATAGTAAGTATGGCAGGCGACCAGCTTGGCTTAATGGTGAAATCCCAGCAGATCTTAAGCATAAAAAAGAAGCTTACAAGAAGTGGAAGGTTGGACATATGACCAGGGAACAGTATAAAAATATTGCTCGGGCATGTAGGAATGAAATTAGGAGGGCCAAATCGCACCTGGAGCTGCAGCTAGCCAGAGATGTCAAGAGTAACAAGAAGGGTTTCTTCAGGTATGTTGGCAACAAGAAGAAAGCCAAGGAAAGTGTGAGCCCCTTACTGAATGAGGGAGGCAACCTAGTGACAGAGGATGTAGAAAAAGCTAATGTACTCAATGCTTTTTGCCTCTGTCTTCACGAACAAGGTCAGCTCCTAGACTGCTGCACTGGGCATCACAACATGGGGAATAGATGGCCAGCCCTCTGTGGAGAAAGAGGTGGTTAGGGACTATTTAGAAAAACTGGACGTGCACAAGTCCATGGGGCCAGATGAGTTGCATCCGAGAGTGCTAAAGGAACTGGCGGCTGTGATTGCAGAGCCATTGGCCATTATCTTTGAAAACTCGTGGCAAACGGGGGAAGTCCCGGATGACTGGAAAAAGGCTAATGAAGTGCCAATCTTTAAAAAAGGGAAGAAGGAGGATCCTGGGAACTAAAGGCCAGTAAGCCTCACTTCAGTCCCCGGAAAAATCATGGAGCAAGTCCTCAAAGAATCAATCCTGAAGCACTTACATGAGAGGAAAGTGATCAGGAACAGTCAGCATGGATTCACCAAGGGAAGGTCATGCCTGACTAATCTAATCACCTTCTATGATGAGATTACTGGTTCTGTGGATGAAGGGAAAGCAGTGGATGTATTGTATCTTGACTTTAGCAAAGCTTTTGACACGGTCTCCCACAGTATTCTTGTCAGCAAGTTAAGGAAATATGGGCTGGATGAATGCACTATAAGGTGGGTAGAAAGTTGGCTAGATTGTCGGGCTCAACGGGTAGTGATCAATGGCTCCACGTCCAGTTGGCAGCCGGTGTCAAGTGGAGTGCCCCAGGGGTCGGTCCTGGGGCCGGTTTTGTTCAATATCTTCATAAATGATCTGGAGGATGGTGTGGATTGCACTCTCAGCAAATTTGCGGATGATACTAAACTGGGAGGAGTGGTAGATACGCTGGAGGGCAGGGATAGGATACAGGGGGACCTAGACAAATTGGAGGATTGGGCCAAAAGAAATCTGATGAGGTTCAATAAGGATAAGTGCAGGGTCCTGCACTTAGGACAGAAGAACCCAATGCACAGCTACAGACTAGGGACCGAATGGCTCGGCAGCAGTTCTGCGGAAAAGGACCTAGGGGTGACAGTGGACGAGAAGCTGGATATGAGCCAGCAGTGTGCCCTTGTTTCCAAGAAGGCCAATGGTATTTTGGGATGTATAAGTAGGGGCATAGCGAGCAGATCGAGGGACGTGATCGTCCCCCTCTATTCGACATTGGTGAGGCCTCATCTGGAGTACTGTGTCCAGTTTTGGGCCCCACACTACAAGAAGGATGTGGATAAATTGGAGAGAGTCCAGCGAAGGGCAACAAAAATGATTAGGGGTCTGGAACACATGACTTATGAGGAGAGGCTGAGGGAACTGGGATTGTTTAGTCTGCAGAAGAGAAGAATGAGGGGGAATTTGATAGCTGCTTTCAACTACCTGAGAGATAGTTCCAGAGAGGATGGTTCTAGACTATTCTCAGTGGTGGAAGAGGACAGGACAAGGAGTAATGGTCTCAAGTTTCAGTGGGGGAGGTTTAGGTTGGATATTAGGAAAAACTTTTTCACTAGGAGGGTGGTGAAACACTGGAATGCGTTGCCTAGGGAGGTGGTGGAATCTCCTTCCTTAGAAGTTTTTAAGGTCAGGCTTGACAAAGCCCTGGCTGGGATGATTTAATTGGGTATGGGTCCTGCTTTTGAGCAGGGGGTTGGACTAGATGACCTCCTGAGGTCCCTTCCAACCCTGATATTCTATGAGTCATAGTACTTCACAACTTAAATATGAGTCAACAGTGTAACACTGTTCCAAAAAAAAAAAAAAGCAAACATCATTCTGGGAAGTATTAGCAGGAGTGTTGTAAGCAAGACACAAGAAGTGTGATTAAGCCTCAGCTGGAGTATTGTGTCTAGTTCTGAGTGCTACATTTGGAGAAAGTCCAGAGAAGAGCAACTAAAACGATTAAAGGTCTAGGAAACATGACCTATGAGGGAAGATTGAAAAAATTGGGTTTGTTTAGTCTGAAGAGGAGGAAACTGAGAGGGGACATGATAACAGTTTTAAAGTACATAAAAGGTTGTTACAAGGAAGAGGGAGAAAAAGTGTTCTCCATAACCTGTGAGGACAGGACAAGAAGCAAGAGGCTTAAATTGCAGCAAGGGCAGTTTAGTTTGGTCGTTAGGAAAAACTTCCTGTCAGGGTGGTTAAGCACTGGAATAAATTGCTCAGGGAGATTGTGGGATCTCCATCATTGGAGATTTTTAAGAGCAGGTTAGAGAAACACCTGTCAGGGATGGTCTAGATAATACTTAGTCCTGATTCTGTGTGTTTGTAGCATGCTTAGCACAATGGGGCTTTGATCTCAGTTGGGGGCTCTTGACAAATGCAGTAAAAATGATCATAAGCTGTTTTTCATTGTTTCGCTGCCTCACATAGCAGACACTCAGTTTTCTATTCCTATGCTGTGAGCAGTCTTGCTACCAGCATGAGCAGCTGAAGAAGAAATTCCACATTGGCTGAGTGACCTGGGTCAAAAAACCCCCAACAAGGTGATTGCTGCTTCTGACTTTCCACTTTTAATTGGCCCTTGTAATCTTGTGGCGCTGGTGCGTTGTAGCTTCATTTTATCCCAGCAACAAATTCTTGATTTGGAGGACCAGTAATGATCAATAATGGGTAAATTCTTTATCATGCTACCCAGAGGAAAAGAAGAAGAAACAGGTAATTCATCACATGACTGCCAGAGTTGGACACCCAGCTTTCAAACTGAAGTTATAGAAAAGAAAGATTCAGCAAATCTACGAGATTAAAAAAAAAAGGAGTTTTCAGCAATCTTGGCTATCAAGATTTACGTGGTTGGGAGTACACTAGCGAATTAGAGCTTTTCGCTTAGTCTGCAAAAACTGTTCTGAAAAGAAGATCTTAATATTTTCTACGAAGGCTAAACCAACGTTTATTTTGTCCGGATTTCAAGAGTGGAGACACACATTGCGTGGTTTTTACACAAAAAATCCTCCTGTCACAAGGAAGCGGTAATGCAGTCTGCTGCTCTGCAATTGCAGGTAAATGTTTCTGTGCTAATGTCGGCCAGGTACAGAAAAGAATCACAATCAGCTAGGAATGTACTGCACAATATTTTAACAGTATTGCTTACCTAGCTCACCAAGGAATAGCATTATGTGGACACAATAAAGGTGATTCAAATTGGATTCAGCTCTTGTTGCTACACAGCACAGATTTGGAGGAACTGAGACAGAGGCTCAGTCACACAAAATACAAGTGGCTGTCACATGAGGTTATTAACGAAATAATCGAAATGATGGCAACGATGGCCCTAAGACAAATTGTGCAAAAGGTAAAGGATTCAAAGTTTTATGACATTGTAAAGGATGAGACTACCGATTTGCCAAGAAAAGAACAAGTAAGTTTTTCTTTAAGGTTCTTTTCTAGTGAAGCCTGGGAGATTTATGAGGCGTTTATTGGGTTTTATCAAACTAACGCAATGGATGCTGCTTCTCTTTTCAAAATTGTGGAAGATACGCTTCTCAGGTGTGATTTGCCCTTTTCTGATTGCCGGGGGCAGTGTTACGACAGAGCCAGTAATGGAGCCAGCTGGCAAATTTACTGGGGTCCAAGCCAGAGTGAAGGATCAAGAGCAGAGAGCAGAATTTGTGCACTGTGCTGCACATTCCCTTAACCTTGCCACACAGGATGCCCTGCATAATATTCAAGAATGTCGTGATATGTTTTTTATGGCAAAAGCTCTCTTCAGGAAGTCACCAAAGTGCATGGCAGCATTCAGAGAGTTTCAGAGTGAAGGGGAGCCTTCTTTACGACCATTGTGCCCAACAAAATGGACACTAAGGACCAGTAGCATTAAATCACTGTTCCACAACTACGAGGCTATGATGAACTGCCTAGATGAATTTAGTTACTCTTCCTATCAATTTGCCTCAAAATGTAGTGGATTCTCGAAGCAACTTCGATCTTTTTCAATGTACTTTACACTAACAGTTCTTGTGAAAGCCATGGGTCCTATAGAAGAAGTTAATGCAAAAATTCAAAGCCCAAATGTGTCATTGGCAAGCATTACAAAGAAAGTTGGCCTGTTCCAAGAGGTGTTGAGCGGGATGCGCACCGACTCATCATACAATCACTTCTGGGAAACAACAGTAGAGAAGGCAGGAAATCTTTATTAGATGGTCCTACGCCCCTGAGAAAACACAAGCCACCGAGATGGCTCGACCATGGAAGTCTTCCTCACGCTTTTAGTGACCCCAAAGGAGTATTTTCATCAAATATACGTCGGGATCATTGATGCTTGCAAAGTTGCCATTGAACAGAAGTTTTCAATAGGAAGCTTTACTTTCACAATAAAATTGGAGAAGCATTTAACTGATGCAGCAAATGGCTCGAAACAGGACATTGTCCCAATAAGTGATGCTTTCCATGGTGACGTTAACATGGAGAGGTTCTCTCTTCATTCAGAAATGCAGATTGAGAAATTGCCAGCTTAATTCACTGAGCTAAGTGAAGCAATTTCTGAAACAAAACAAAGGCTTGAGTGACATGTTGTCAGGAGTTACAATTCTCCTGAAATTATTCTACATAATTCCGACTACAGCCTGCACCACTGAGCGACCATTCAGTTACCTGCGCAGACTGAAAAATTATTTGCGCATGACAATGGGCCAAGAACGTCTAAATCACTTGGCATTTCTGCACATTCATAAGAACTCTACCTCTGAACTGAACATTGCATGTCTCCTGGAGGCCTTCATTTCAAGAACCAAACAATGAAGAAAAATGTTTGCGGCCTCCCGAAGAACATCGCAAAAGAAGGGGCTATAGTTGTTTTAATTTTAGAAAGTATTTGCTTTTGAGGGTTATTGATCCAAGAGTGCTTGGTTGTTTCTGTATTCAAAAGAGTATTAATAAAGTTGATATTCTTAGTTAAATAAATTTCTTACGATAGCGATATTGTGCAATAAAGGGAAACTGTTAAACGCATACTGTTTCCAGTCCATTTTTACATTATTTTAAAAATATATATCGGCTTACAAGGCATGGGGGTGGGCAGGACTTAGACCCATTCTGGGCACCACCAAAAATTATACAAACCTGCCCCCCCACCCTGGGGAGAGGAGGCTGTACAGTCGCAGCTCTGACTACGAGCAGATTGCTCATAGCATGGAGGAGGAGCCAGAAAGGGATACGCAGAAGTGTCATACTAAGATTAAGGAGCTGAGGCAGGTGTTCTAGAAGACAGGGAGGTAAACCGTCACTCTGGTGCAGTGCCAAAAACATGCCACTTCTACAAGGAGCTGCACGCCATCCTCGGCAGTATCCCCACTTCCACTGCCAAGAGCCCCGTGGATACTTTGGGGGGACTGGAGGCAGCTGCCAGTGGCATCAACCCCGAGGATGAAGTGGTGGACAAGGAGGCTGAGCTGGAGAAAGATGTGGGACAGGCGACAGGCTCATCCAGCAGTGTGGCTCTGGCATGCCTGAAGTGAGAGAGGGGAGCTCTGGTACTCATTTTTCTTTGATAGTGCACAGTTATGTGAGGTAGAGGTGTCCTTTATTTTGCTACATAGAACACATGGGAGAAGGGATTGAAATTAACACTATGTACTGTTTGCGTCTGCTTCTCATTCCCCTATGCAGTGGGGACCCTGTGGAAAAGTTTGTTAATGCACACTGGGATCACCTGGGAATCCTCCATGGAGATCTCTAGGAAACTTTCCTGCAGATACTCTGCAATGCTCTGCCAAAGGTTCCTTGGCAGAGCTGCTTTGTTTCTTTCCCCATTGCAAGAACCTTTGCAGCATCAATCAGAAATTATTTCTGGAGGAATCAAAGCAGCTCATAGAAAAGCAGCATATGGACCCGGTCTGAAGCCACAGACATGCAGGACATGCACCCTTCCATCTTCGGTTATCCTCAGTAGTGTGATTTCAGCTTTGATCACCCCTGCCTGTGGAAAATGGTGCCAGTATTCAGAATAGTGTCCCTAGGCGCTTGTGCTGACTCCCCTTCTGAAACCACCCAAACCCTTTATCCTGTCTTGCACCATCTTGTACCCTAGGTGTACAGTCTGGGGTTATACCCCATCCACCCACAGGAATCATTACAGGGGTCATTTAATGTGGCAAGTAAACAATGCCTAGCCCAATTCATTACAGAAAGACATTACTGGGGCTTACTGTCAACGCTGCTTCAAAGCCTCCCTGATTCAAATAGCCCCCCATTGAGCCTCTCAAAATGAGCCGCCAGGTGATCCACCTCAATGCTCCACCCCGGTGAAACTTTTCCCCTTGGCTTCACAAATGTTATGCAGATCACAGCAGCATCCTATGACCATGGGAATATTTTGCTTATTGAGGTCTAACCTGCCAAAAAGGCAGCGCCAGCAACCCTTTAATCTGCCAAACACACATTCTATGGTCATTCTACACCTGCCGAGCCTGTTGAAGTACTCCTTGCTGCACCTTCCCTGACCACCTTGTGTTGATGTCGGTGAAACAACCCAGTGATCCACCAGCGCCTGCAATACCACAGATAAGTAGTCTTTTCTGTTGATGTATTCCGTCGCAAGAGGGTGAGACCCCAAAATTGGGATATGCGTGCCATCTATTGCCCCGCTGCATTTAGGGAATTCCATCACCACAAAGCCATCCACTATTTCCCAGAGTCATAGTCCTTCATAGCAGATGATTAATGGCCCTGCACACTTGTATCATCACAATCCCCACCCCATGGTGGACTTCCCAACTCCAGATTGATTTGTAACTGACTGGTAATAGTCTGGAGTTGACAATTTCCACCCAGCCATCATCACAAGCTTTTCCACCATTTTGGCAGCTCTCATTTTGGTGACCTTGCATTGCAAGGCAGGGGAGAGCTCCACAAAGAGTTCAAGGAAGGTGCCTTTGCGCATACGAAAGTTCTGCAGCCACTGCTCATCATCCCATACCTGCATCACAATCCGACCCCACCATCGGTGCTTGTTTCCTAAGCCCAATAGCAATGTGCAGATGCTCATCTGCAACCATGTGCAGATGCTCCATGAATGCCAACATCAATCTTGATTTTTTTCTTTCAGTGGCATGAAGCAGGGCAGGCCACACACATTCCTGTTCAGATTTGCAGCTCATTAAATACTGCAGGATCAGCTGTGGTGTGTTCATAATGCTTATCACAAGATTGATAAGCAATCCAGGATCCATAGTTTCAGGCAGAGCTGGTGGGCGCAAAGTTTACAGGGGCAGTTGGAAGACAGCATGAAATGTAGTCGGAAATCCTTGGAATTATGGGATGGATAAAACTGCATCATGGGACAGTGATCCCGCCTCCATGATGCATTGCTATCCATTCCCAGAACTCCTAGTGGGATAAGGTGGCAATTTGCAATGTGATAGCTAGCCACATGCACTGCTCTCTCTGTCAGCCCTAGAGTGCCAAGTGTAGACACACGCCACCGACACAAGAAGCGTTGTGTGAACATCCACAAGCAATGTAACTACGGCGGTTTATGATCGACATAACTTAAGTTGACTTAACTCTGTAGTGTAGACATGGCCTTAGACAAGTTAGAGGTAATTAAATCAGCAAGGCCTAACATAATACATCCTAGAATGCTTAAGGAACTGGCTGAAGTTATCTCTGAGCCATTAGCGATTATCTTTGAGAACTCATGGAGGATGGGAGAGATTCCAGAGTACTGGAAAAGGCAAATATAATACCTGTATATAAAAAGGGGAATAAGGACAACCCAGGAAATTATAGATCAGTCATCTTAATTTCAGTACCCGAAAGGATAATGGAGCAAATAATCAAATAACTCATTTCTGAGCACACAAAAGAAAATAAGGTGATAACAGTCAACATGGATTTGTCAAGAACCAATCATGTCAATATAACCTAATATCCTTTGACAGGGTAACACGCCTTGTGGATGGGGGGAAGTAGTAGATGTGATATATCTCAATTTTAAGGCTTTTGATACTGTTTCATATGACCTTCTCAAACAAATTAGAGAAATATATCCTACAGGAACCTACTATAAGGTGGATACACAGGTGGTTGAAAAAGCATACTCAGAGAGCAATAATCAATACTTCACAATTAAGCTGGAAGGGCATATTGAGTGGGGTCCCACAGGGATCTAGCCTGGATATGGTTCTATTCAATATCTTCATAACTGATTTGGATAATGGCAGAGAGTACACTTAGAAAGTTTGTGGACAATACCAAAGTAGGAGGGGCTGCAAGCGCTTTGGAAGACAGGATTAGAATTCAAAGTGAACTGAAACTGGAGAAATGGTCTGAAGTAAATAGGCTGAAATTCAATAAGGATAAATGCAATGTACTCCACTTAGGAAGGAACAATCAGTTGCACACATACAAAATGGGAAATGACTGCCTGGGAAGTAGTGTTGTGGAAAAGGGTCTGGGGGTCACAGTAGATCACAAAATAAATATGAGTCAACAGTGTAACACTCTTGCAAAAATAGCAAACATCAATTCTGGGATGAATTAGTAGGAGTGTTGTTAGAAAGACACGAGAAGTAATTCTTCCATTCTGTTCAGCGCTGATAAAGCTTCAGCTGGAGTATTGTGTCCAGTTCTGGGCATCATATTTCAGAAAATATGTGGACAAATTGGAGAAAGTCCAGAGGAGAGAAGCCAAAATGATTAAGGGGCTAGAAGACACAACCACAAGGAAAGATTGAAAAAACTGGGTTTGTTTAGTCTGGAGAAGAGACGACTGAGGCAGGACATAACAGTCTTACAGTACATAAAAGGCTGTTATAAAGAGGATGGTGATAAATTATTCTCATTAACCATAGAGGACAGGAAAAGTAGTAATGGTCTTAAATTACAGCTAGGGAGATTTTGATTAGACATTAGGAAAAAGGTTCCTGTCTGTCAGGGTGGTTAAGCACTGGAATAAATTGCCTAGGGAGGTTGTGGAATCTCCATCGTTGGAGGTTTTTAAGGACAAGTTAGAGAAACACCTGTCAGGGATGGTCTAGTTATTACGAGTCCTGCCTCAGTGCAGGGGACTAGACTAGATGAGCTATCGAGTTCCCTTCCCATCCTATATTTCTATGATTTTCTCTGATTCAAAATTGAAATTGGCTATTTTAAGCTGCTTCCTATTGCAGCGGCAGGAATCATGTTGTCTTATAGTTTTGGACCACATCTGGCACAACATGGCCCTAATCTTGATTTTGGCCTGTGATCATTAATGAATGATAACGATATAGGTTTGTCCACATCTCAAAACTCCGGCATTATTGGCAGTCAGTGTGCAATGATATCCCAGCACAGGTGTACTAACAGGATATTTCAAGCCAGGAGTGAGATGCAGGAGGAGAGTTGAAAGGCAGGACGGGCATGTGACTAAAGGCAGTGGACTTGGATTCAAGGAGGCCTGGATTCAAGCGTTCTTTTCTCCAGAAGCTCGCTGTGTGACCTTGCAAAAAGAAAAGGAGGACTTGTGGCACCTTAGAGACTAACCAATTTATTTGAGCATGAGCTTTCGTGAGCTACAGCTCACTTCATCGGATGCATACTGTGGAAAGTTTAGAAGATCTTATTATATACACACAAAGCATGAAAAAATACCTCCTCCTACCCCACCCTCCTGCTGCTAATAGCTTATCTAAAGTGATCACTCTCCTTACAATGTGTATGATAATCAAGTTGGGCCATTTCCAGCACAAATCCAGGTTTTCTCACACTCCTCCCCCCACCCCAAAAACCTGGATTTGGGGGGGAATCTTTAAAAAGGTCTAACTGGAAAATGAGGAAAATTTTGCTCTGCTGAGGGTTCACTGAGTAGCTCTGCTCAGAAGTCTGAAGAATCGTTCAGGGGCAGGGGAGGAGAATAGCCATTACAGATGAGAGATAAGAACAATCTGCAGGCTTCAATTCTGTTTTCAGAGGCCCAAATGCGCTCCCCAGTGCATAGCCAGCGTAAACATGCTTCACCCACAGGTCGGCATGTAATTTATTCAGACACTGCAGGCAGCAGCCATAATGACTAGATGCGTGAAAGGCCCAGGGGATCTGGGAGTGGAACGCTTGCCCGACTCTGCAAACAGAGCCCATTCCCATGCCAGCTTCAGGGAAATGCCTTCAACGGCCAGCAGAAGGTCTCTCCTCCCGTGCAGGCTGCCTGCTCGGGGGCCACAATCAGTACATTGCAGCAGGACACTAGCCTCCCTCCTGTCCAGGCTGAGGAGCAATTAAGTTGTTGCTGCAGCCACTGAACTCTCCCACCGCAAATTCCCCTGTCCCTTCTGTGCCTCCCCCTTCTACATGACAGGTAGAGATCCACAGAGGCATGGTCCAGCAAACCCCAGCACGACCGCAAATAGAGCCCCCATGGAGCACAACCTGGCAGCATACAGAGGGGATGGATCCCCCACTCCACATTCTTCCTGAGCTCTCTGTATGCTGCCCTTTTTCATGCAGGGAACCTCACCCAGGCTCATTGCTGCTTGGGCTGTCTGAGTCCATGGGAGGGATGGGTTAGGATTTGAACCACACTGAGATGCTTCCTTACAGCTGCATGTTAACTGCCACAGCTGGCTGAAGGCAGGCGAGAGAGAAACCACAGTCCTTCTACCCTTCACTGCACCCTGATTACTCCCCTTCCCCATTTATTCAGAGATTGCCTGGGGCTTCCCCGTCTCTGAACTCTGCTGTCCCTGTGTCTGATGCCACCGTCTGAGAAGCTGCAGGTAATAACGTGCTGTCCTGCACATCCTTCCCTGACCCTGAAGCACCAATCCCATTTTGCACTTACATGGCACCTATTACCCATGCATCTCAGAACTCTCTGCAGGCATCAATTATTAAATGCTGGTAATGCAGTATTGAAGGCTGATAAGTCAAGCACTCAAAAATCAGGAAGTTCCAGAAACTCCCACAGTGTTAACTCAGCGACACTGCAGTTGGGATGAAATGCCAGAGTATTAAAATGTATGGCGGCACAGAAAGGTAAAATAATTACGTGTGGAATATTGTTTCTGCTTAGTTCAACACTGAACTGGATCTGCTTGAGCTATTGCAGTGTTCTACAACTCCTACAATGCATTGTGGCAATGCAGCCGGATGGAAGACCATAATACACCACGGGAGACGTAATCTGGCCAGTGGCCCTGGCCCACAGAGGAGAATGAGGCACCCAAACGACAACTCCCATGAGACATCACTGCATTTTAGGTGAACACAGATTAATGTAGAACTGCATCTGAGGAAGTGAGCTGTAGCTCACGAAAGCTTATGCTCAAATAAATTGGTTAGTCTCTAAGGTGCCACAAGTCCTCCTTTTCTTTTGACCCAAAAGGAAACATTTCAACTTCAACATTTCAACCCACAACAAAAATATTTTGTTTCAGTGTACCCAGCAAAAGATAAAAAGGAGGACTTGTGGCACCTTAGAGACTAACCAATTTATTTGAGCATGAGCTTTCGTGAGCTACAGCTCACTTCATCAGCTGTTACTCTGAAACCAGCAAAAGATAGCAACATTTCAGCCAAATCAAAGATCTCCCACTTCAGTTTTGCAGAAGGGACATTTTCCATAGAAAAAACTTTGCTTGCTACTCCAGTAGATGGCACATAAATATTCAGGTGCTTTACAAGTGTAAGTCATCATCACAACCTCCAGACTGAAAGTAAGTCAAATGCAGAACATCTTTGCAGATCAACCAAGAGGGAATTTTATTTGCAGGCTACAGATATTCTTTCCAGGTAATTCAGTGGTGCATGTTTAACAGAAGGTACAGCTGCGGTGTTAACAGAGCAGGGCACTGAAAGGAAATCATGCATACAGCTCAGCTGCTTGCTTTTCTCCGGTGCAGCTGTCTGTTAACCTTGGCAATGTACCAGGAGAATACAATGGTGTCTCAAACTGCATGAGTCAAGTACAATTTCTTCTTATGCTGGCTATGTTTCCACTGAAGCAATGATAAATAGGTCACGTCCTCAGTCTAGCTTCATTGATATGCACAAGAAGCTCAACTATAAAGTAACCCTCCTTCCTCCCCCATAGACTACATTCCTCTGCTGGTAGGTTTTGTGCCAGTGAGGGACAGGTGAGAATAAAGCACTAGGAGGAGTTTCATCAGCTAATGAGGCCAGAAGTTGGATTCACTGCTGTTGCCAAGAAATTAACTGAATATTCAGGTCTAAAGCACTGGTAGGATGCAAATCCACCAATCTTGGCCCTAAAAGTGAAAGGGGGCAGGCAGGATTTAAGTAGGTAACCCCTGCTGTCTGTTCTTCACTGTGTCTTACAAAGGACGGACAACTGCGATGCCTTTCCCAGCCAAGGGAACTACCACAGGGATTGTGTATCCAAATAGCAAGAGGGTGCTGGAGCCATCCTGCTTGGATCAAGCTCATTCCTATGCTCTGGGGTCAATCTGTGATTTTGGGGCACTTTCAGGATCCTCTCTCATGCACAGGTAGCAGCAGAATGGAAGCCATGACATCCTGCCTACTAAGTGTCACGTCAGCCAGAGGAGAGCCTCATCTGCAAGGAGACTTTTTTCCCTATCCCATCTTCTCGTTTCTCCTGCCCCTCCTGCAGCTTCCCTCCTCCACACAGCCCTGTGTGTGGTATGTGCAGCCTAGAGGCCTGATAGACCTCAGAAGTCTCCATTTTCCCCCCAACTTTAAAACGTGGAATTTTCTTGGTGTTTGGTTTAAAATATTCGCCTGTGAAAATGGCGACTCAATCACGGTAGCGTGAAGAAGTGAAGGCAGTGTTGCCAATTCTCATGATTTTGTCACGATCCTCATGATAAGAACGTAAGAAAGGCCCTACTGGGACTGTTTGCAGTAGCGAGCAAGAGACGGAGCCTCACAAGCGCTTGTGGGCTCACTTGCCCCCACTTCCCCTGACTTGGCGCCCCTCCTCCAGTTGCATTGGGTGGGGGGGGGGTCCACACTTCCCCCACCTTGCAGCAGTTTGTCCCCCCTGCCCTCCCACAGCCCAGTTTTTTCTCCCTCCCTATCATAGCCCCCCCTGGAAGTTTCTCCGTTTGGTTGCCTGCCCCTCCCTGGCCGTGCCCTGGGTTCCTAGCTTGCCTGCCCTGCCCCAGCCCTCTAGTGCTTGTTGCTTTGCCTGCCCCGCACTTCCCCAGTAGTTCGGTTCCCCCCCTGTACTCTATCTGCCCTATCCTCAATTGTTTCCTGGTCCCCCGGCCTCCCGCTGGCCCCTGCCCCGCCCAGCCCACTGCTCCGTACGCCCATGTCCCCTCCATGAGCGCCTGCCTTCCCCTTTCAGTTACCTACCCTGATCACTGCACACCCCTCCCCCCAGTGCCCTTGTGACCCTCCCCGTCCAAGTGCAGCCGGAGGAGCCGACCTCCCGCCCTCACCTGTGACCATGCCCCCCCACCCCCTTTTCTGCTTCGTTTGGCCCTGGTCCGTCCCCCCCTACCCACCATTAGCACCTCCTCCCCTGCCACAGCCTAGCAGGAAGAAGTGGTTGCTTCTCCCATACCCCCGCCCCGCCCCGCCCCCACGGGCACCCTTCTTCCCTGCATACAGCTTAACAGGGAGGAGTGGTTAGCCCCTTTCCCTTCTCCCCATCCCCCTGCCCTTCCTGCTGGACTCCTCCTCCCCTGCCTGTCGCTTAGCGGGGAGGGGTGACCAACCCTCTGTTCTTCCTGTCCCCCTGTTAGCACCCTCCCTCCCTGCAAACAGCCTAACAGGGAGGAGTGATTAGCCCCCTTCTCTCCCCCCCCCATCCCTCTGCCCTCCCACTGGATGCTCCTCCCCTGCCTGCTGCCTAGCGGGGAGGAGCGGCTGCCCCCCTCCCTACTCCCCTATTCCTCCTGCTCCTCACCGAAATGGAGGAGGACCCTGCCCCTGCAGCTGACCTCTTGACCACCATGGGTCCCAACTCTGCTGCTGCCATAAACACAGATACACACACACTACAGACAAACTTACCCTAAGGGTCACATAATCACTCCTTCACCTGGAGAACTCTCTTGCAAAACTCCCGTTAACCACTCTGTTTCCTATCTCCCCTGGTCACTTAGGAGCGGGCTTTTTAAAACCCTGGTCTCCCTGTGTAGCCCTGATAATTGTTTTCTTTAAAGCTCCAGCTCCTGGAGTCAAGTGATAAGTGATGATTTCAGCCTTCATTCTTAAAGAAAAATGAAGTTTCTAGCCCTTGTGGCTGTGGAGAAAACTTCAAAATGTGACCCCAGTGCACCTTAAAGGCTCAAAAAGCAGAATGTAAATTTAACAAAAAAAAACCCACACCAAATCTATTATTTTTACATAATCTCATTATTTTAAAGCCAATCTCATGATTTTTGGTGAGCCTGATTCATGATTTTTGAACATTTGGGGTTGGCAATACTGTGAAAGTGACTTGAAAGTGACAGTTTCACTCCTGTTTAAAGTCAGTTTCTAGTCTATTATTTGTAGTGGGGTAACACCCCTACAGCCCCAGGCAGGTGCAGTATAAACTCACGGGGCCTTGCCCTAGTAGGATGTTTCCAAAATTTAAATGTTTTTTTCAAGCTTGGTGAACTGCAGAAAAGTGATAGAAAGTAATCTAGGACTTTTCTAGAATTGTTTCAATTGTTGTATTCAAGAGTTCGTAACAAAATAAGAATATACATTAAATTTTTAAGCCTAACCAGTGTCCCTTAAGTGAATTGACACAAGATGTCAGAACATGTTAGTATTAGAGCTGAGTGGGTCAAATATTTATTTAATTTTCTCTCTTTATACAGGAATTAAAAATTATTATCCGACAGCAGCACTGTATCTAAGTTATCAACAAAAAAACAAGAGTTTTCAGGTGCCCAGTTGCCTCTGGAATCCTGGTTATAGTTGCCCATCCCCTACCAAAATCTGAAATGGTGCCCCTGGGATGAATGAAACCTATCAAACCAGGGCATAGGGAGAATACCACTCTGAACATCCTGCTGGTCTTTGTTAAAGGAGACCAAACTTTTTCTCTTCCCTACCCCTCGAGTTGGGATGGCAAGATTTAAGGAGCCGCTTTCTCTGCCTGCAGATATTGAGTGTTACAGTGGAGGTCCCCTAAGGATGGCAGAATCGACAAAGGTTTCTTGCTTCCTTTTGTACTGGAAACACAGTTTTCCAAGGCCACCACACACTCTTTGCAGGTCTACAAGGCACCTCTATCAGTTTCAGGTGGTGTCAGACACCTGCTAATGCTGCAACATGCTGGCTAGATCCTGCAACTGCTACTGTTAACAGTACCCACCGCTGGGTGAAATTCACCCCATCCCAAAGGGCTCATGTGAGAGTTAACTAGTGCATAGGATCTGCATCAGCTATCTGCACTGGGATTAATTTCAAGCTTCTATGAGTGGCCCCAGTGAGGTTAGTCCTCATGGGATTAAGTAGTTTGCCGCTCAGTAAGTATCTA
Organism: Lepidochelys olivacea; assembly: GCF_965140295.1. Classification (NCBI taxonomy): domain Eukaryota; kingdom Metazoa; phylum Chordata; order Testudines; family Cheloniidae; genus Lepidochelys; species Lepidochelys olivacea. The sequence continues at coordinate 11,950,903 of NC_140411.1, forward strand.
AAGGATCAGGCATAAAGTATGTATGTTGTACTGTAGCGAGGCGGTGGGGCTCCTTGCTGCCCCGGAGAGGGTCGAACCCCTCCAGACACCAGAGTGGGCGGAGCCAGGGAACTCTGAGCCCGCCCCTCAGAGGGACAGGCGGCGGACCCAGAAGTATAAAGGCAGGCCCTCAGAGCTCACTAGAGGACTAGCTGCCGGGGAGGCCAGACATAGCCAGCCTAGCCCACGACCGGAAAAACCCCATAGCCCCTGCCCCGCGCCCGCTCTCCAGGGGAGTGGCTGGCCCTGCCGCTTGTCCACTGCCCCGAGGAGCCCATGGTGCTGGACCCCCTGGAGAGCACCGCCAGGACCCAGGTACCAGAAGGAGGGGAGTCAGGAAGTAGCCTGGGGGCAGCCGACCCTAGCCCGGCTGTAACTCTGCCAGCCCATGTCAGTGTGTTGCAGCCGGGATCCCCACTGACCCAGCAGTGGGTCGTTTGCCCTGGGCCGGGACGCAGTGGAGTGGGAGGGCCTGCGTCCCCCCTGCCACCCAACTCGTGGATGGCCATCTCCCCCTTTTCCAGGTCCTTGGAGGCCTGGACTAACTCACACATGCTGTGTTGCTCAGCCCCTGCCTGAGGGCCTGAGCTACTGACTATTTGGTGCTCTGCCCTGACCCAGGGCCTGGGCCTACGGTGCTCCGTCCAGTTACCGCAAGGGCTGCTGAGGGAGACTCCGGTGGCTGGACAAAATTCCCCAAAGTTAACTGTGTGTAGCGAGCCGGTGTGGTTCCCTACTGCCCCGGAAAGGGTCGAGCCCTGGCATAGCCCCTTTACATGTACGTACATTGTCCTCGACTGGCTGGCCAGCACAGTGGTATAAGTCCTCCTATGACTAACCGCTCATGGAGGTTTCCCTGTTCTGCAGCTCAAATGGTAGAGATCCGTGCTTTTTTGAACTAAAAGGCATTGGACTATTTCTGCTGATAATCCCAGAGCCTAGAATATGGATTTATTACCGCCACATCCTCTACAATAAGTCACTTTTACTCTTTGCCTCAAAGGATCCCCTTCTAATGATTTGTCTCCATTCTTCCAACCTCTGTGATTCCACCTTTCCATTCACTGTCTGCGATGATTCCGCTGGTGTTCTCCTGCCTTTTTTCTATTCTGAACAAGCCCCTTCACTAACCACCTTGTTTGCTGTTGCAAACATGCTGACTACAGTAACAATTTTTTTCCCCTTCCAAGTATATTAAATGGAGGACTCCAAAAGAGTGTGAGAACACTGATGTGAGCAATCCAGGAAGTGTTTTCACAGTCCTGTCACGTAAGGTTCCAACAAACAGTTCTGCTGAGACTGCTGGTACTACATCAGCTAATGAGGATTTCCTGCAGGGTTTACCAATAATTTTAAACGGCTTCTGAGGAGTTCCCCCTTGTGCTGTTTTAGAAACACACTGGGCTTGTTAAGCACCCAGAAATAGAGCATGACAAAGCACTATTTGGATGGCCAACACTGGACTTGTCTACTTCTCAGGCCTCTTGATTTGGCCCAAAAAGTCTGGAAGCATCAGCCACTACGGGAGAAAAATAAAAACTAAATGATCTCTGGAAGGTGAGAGGAGAAGGAAGATCCTGAACATACACAACATACTCCAGTAAAGACGAAGTTACCTGTTTTCAAGACAAGTTAGTGGCCCTGGGGCGGGAGGAAGACCAAGTGAAATTCAGCAGGGAGAAGAATGTACAGGCTGCACCATCATCAATTTCTCGTGAAATTGGCGTCTAGGAATTAAGCTGCGTTCAATAGGGTGTTCAATGCACAAAGAGTCTGGTGTCAATTCTGATCTCCACCATTGTGGCGTAACTCTACTGGTTTCCAGTAGAACTACTTCAGATGTATAACAGCGTACCAGTAGAACTGGGCCCTGCATGTGTGTGACAATGGGTTTAATAGTTCCTGGGATGGGGCATAAGAAAAGATCAGCAGAGCAGACTGGGTTTTTATTTACATTCAACAGTTGAGAAAATAGAAAGATTGAATGAACAATCACATGCGGGTATCATTCTAGTAATCTAGACAGACATGAATCGGTTTTGTAAGCAGCAGGCAGATCTATTTGCTCTGTTCATTGGGGGCCCTGAACTTCAACAGACAAGGTATGCCAGGATTGAGACAGTGAAAAAAGCAATATTGAGATCTACTGGTGAAATTGCAAACTAGCATTGTTACAAGCTACCCACTCAAGTACCAGCACACAGACTAAAGCTGCTATTGACAGCTATGAACACAGATGTTAAGAACAACCACACTAGGTCCGATCAAAGGTCCATCTAGCCCAGTATCCTGTTTTCCGACAGTGACCAGAGGGAATGAACAGAGCAGGGAATCATCAAGTGATTCATCCTCGTTCACCCATTCCCAACTTCTGGCAAACAGAGGCTAGGGACACCATCCCTTCCCATTCTAGCTAATAGAGGAATGATCCTCCATGAATTTATCTAGTTCCTTTTTGAACTCTGTTATAGTCTTGGCCTTAACCTCCAGCAAGGAGTTCCACAGGTTGACTGTGCATTGTGTGGAAAAAATACTGCCTTTTGTTTGTTTTAAACCTGCCTATTAATTTCATTTGGTGACCCCTAGTTCTTGTGTTATGACAAGGAGTAAACAACACTTTATTTAATTTCTCCACACCAGTCATGATTTTATCGACCTCAATCATATCCCCCCTTAGTCATCTCTTTTCCAAGCTGAAAAGTCCCAGTCTTTTTAATCTCTCCTCATATGGCAGCTGTTCCATACCCCTAAACATTTTGTTGCCCTTTTCTGAACCTTTTCCAATTCCAATATATCTTTTTTGAGATGGGGTGACCACATCTGCACGCAGTATTCAAGATGTGGATGTACCATGGATTTATATAGAGACTATGATTCTGTCTTATTACCTATCCCTTTCTTAATGATTCCCAACATTGTTAGCTTTTTTGACTGCTGCTGTGCATTGCGTGGATGTTTTCAGAGAACTATCCACAATGACTCCAAGATCTCTTTCGTGAGCAGTAAAGGCTAATTTAGACCCCATCATTTTATATGTATAGTTGGGATTATGTTTTCTAATGTGCATTGCTTTGCATTTACCAGCATTGAATGTTGTCCATTTGTTTTACGGGAGAGGAGGAGTGACCGGGAAGTTTCTGGAGGGGGAAATGAGATATACAGTGGAACCTTTCATAAAATAGAATAACTTCATGAGATGTGAAACTCACCCCTGTTTCACTCACCCAACACACGTAGGTCCCACTGCTGCCTTAGTGTTTAACAGCAGGTATGAAATACAGGAATAGTATCAGGAGCAATTAAAGCAGAATAGGGAGAAGAACCTTGTGTTACCCCTTGGCCCCCATCAGTCCTTGTGTGTCTGTGGAGTTTACCAACTCCAATGCCAATTACAGTCATGCTCTGATTTCATTATTCCCATTAGTATCCCTGACAGACATGAGTCTAGACTAACCTTAAATAAAACCTGTTTCAAAGCCTTCCTTAGCTCTCACCTCCTCTACTGCTGTTTCGTATATATTTATTCCTTGGAGTATGGCAGTGCCTCATTGTACAAACAGTTCATGCCCCAAAGAGCTTACAAATTGAAGTAGTTTTACTTTGTCTATCGATAGTTTCATCATGCAGTGTTGTTGCACCAGTGTCAGTCCCAGGATATTAAAAAGACAAGGTGGGTGAAGTAATCTTTGGTCCAATAAAAGGTATCATCTCACCCACCTTGTCTCTCTAATAGTTTCATCAATAAGATGCACCTTTTACATAGTGCTTTTCATCCAGATATCTCAAAATGCTTTACATCAGGAGATCTCCGTGCTCTACAGTGGAGTTAAGTATCATTATCCCCATTTTACAGATGGGTAAACAGAGGCACAGAGGGGGGAAATGGCATGTCCTATGCAGAGTTACCATATTTCAGGTTCCCAGAAAGAGGACACTGCCGGAGAGAAGTGGTGCTGGGGGGGAGGGGGAATTGGAGGAGGGGTACAGTTGGGGGTGCTAGAACTCACTGGAGGTGAAGGGGGGTGTCACTCCCTGTCAGTGGATGTAGCACAAGCCCAGGATGCAGTGACAGCCATCAGTCAGCAGCCCCCTGTGGGACCCCCTGCTCAGAGCTGGGAGCCAGGTGCCTGGATGGGCGGGATCCAGTAGCTGTGGCTTGCAGGGGATGGACCAATTGGGAAATAGACCAATCGGAGTTCTTTCTGAGCTGCAGCTTGTCTGCTCTGCAAACCCTAGACCTTTCCTGTTGTTTTTAAAATCCCCCCACCCCCGGACAGTGACAGAAGGCTCAAAAAAGGAGAGGCTATGACCAGGAAAACCTGGGCATATGGTAACCCTAGGCCCTTAGGTCATGCAGCAGGCCAGTGGCAGAGTTAGGCATAGAACTAGCAAAAAGAAAAGGAGGACTTGTGGCACCTTAGAGACTAACCAATTTGAGCATAAGCTACAGCTCACTACATCGGATGAAGTGAGCTGTAGTTCACGAAAACTTATGCTCAAATAAAGTGGTTAGTCTCTAAGGTGCCACAAGTCCTCCTTTTCTTTTTGCGAATACAGACTAACACGGCTGCTACTCTGAAACCTGGCATAGAACTAGGTCTCTCGACTTGCAGTCCAGTTCCCTACCCACTAGACCGCAGTGAAAGCAAGTTGCCATCGGGTATGTTCAGTATTACTCCAGTTGGTAGCCAGTTCTGATCTCCTGCTCCTCAAGAGGCGTGTATGAACTATTCGTTTCAGTGACGTAGGGACAGCAGGAGTCAAGGGGGCTGAATGCATTATTGACTCAGATTTGGTTGATAACCCTGAATAGTTTGTAACTGCCATCGGAGGAAGTGCCCCAGCTGCACAATTCACCTCTGATTTGTAATCTGCCCTGCTCCCTTCTGTTTTGTAATTGAAACTGAGCATTGCTCCAGGCTAGTGACCTGCAGCAATGGAAATGGGGGGGAGGGGGAAGAAGAGAATACTGTGGGTTTGCTAAACATGTGAATTAAAGGCAGACTCTTGGGCAGTCAACAGCAGGCAAATACATTTCACAGGCTGTTTACTCACAAATTGCATCCAATCTCTGAGCTACAGGAGTACAAACCTCAAGTTAAAAGGATGTAAGGAACTGAGAAAGGAGAAGGCCCTGAATTTATATGGTACATCTGCTGTTGCTGTAGATAAGAATTGAGAGATGGAAAAGCTAAATTCAAAAAAAACAAAAAAAACAAACATTGCTGGGACCCTCCATCCACCTTTCGACATGTCTGATGTACCAACCCAAACTAGTGGCCCTTTGCAGACAATGGAACACCAGAAACCCAATAATTCCCTTCCATAACCCCATGGGGTTAACAGTTTGTGCTAAATTTCCTTGTACGTGATACAGTTAAAAATAAAGGTCAGAGACCTTGTAAAATCTCTGAATGCACTGCTTCTGGGAACTGAACCAAGAGCTGTAGGCAGAGATGAAAGTAAGCCAGTCCAGTGTACCAGTAAGAAAAGCCGACCATACAGGCAGGGCCACTGACTCGGGGGCGGAAGGGGGCAAAAGGGGCAGCTGCCCCAGGGCCCGGTGATTTAACAGTGCCGGGAACTTCAGACTGTGGTCGGAGCCCCGGGCGGCATGGGCCAAGCAGCACTGAAGGGCTGACTGGAGGACTCTGCCCCAACCCCAGCCCCTTCTGCCCGAGGCCCCGCCCCTTCTAGAGGCCCAGAGTGCCCTCCCCCTCTTGCCCAGGACCCTGGCCTCCCTGCATTTTAGCACGTTTGTTAAGTTACTTTCACCCCGGACTGTAGAGCAGATACCCTGGGATCATTGCAGCTGAAAGGGTTTAGGGCAAATATTTGTGTGCACACAAAGCAAACCTGGAAGGTTTCTTGCCTAGAGCAGATCCACTGAACTGTACAAGTGGTTCTGTTAAATGGTAATGGCAGCAATATAAAACCCTGAGGAAAGGTGCAGTTTTGGAGCACAGAGAAGGTCAAGGTCCCAAGCAAAGTCCTCTTTACCAACAAGTTGGTCCCTGTCAGTAGTAGCCCAAGCTGAACTAACTGTACTTGGAGGACTTTGTTCAGATCTCACCCTGGTGTAAGTCAGGAGTAACTCCACTGATGTCAGCGGAGATACATAGAATCATAGAAATGTCAGGCTGGAAGGGACCTCGAGAGGGCAAGTCCAGCCCCCTGAGCTGAGGCAGGACCAGGTAAACCTAGACCATCCCTGGCAGGTGTTTGTCCAACCTGTTAAAAGCCTCCAGTGACAGGGATTCCATAACCCCCTTTGGAAGCCCACTGCAGAGCTTAACTCCCCTTAGAGTTAGAAAGTTTTCCCTAATATCTACCCTCGGTCTCCCTTGCTGCAGATTAAGCCCATTACTTCTCATCCTCCCTTCAGTGGGCATGGAGAACAATTGATCCCTGCCCTCTTCACAACAGCCCTTAAGAGTTGAAGACCTGTCATGTCCACCCTCAGTCTTCTTTTCTCAAGACTAAATATGCACCTTTCCTCATAGAGCTGGTTTTCTAAACCTTTTATCATTGCTGTTGCTTTCCTTCAGACTCTTTCTGGTTTCCCCATATCTTTCCTGAGTGTGATGCCCAAAATTGGACAATACTCCAGCTGGAGTCTCACCAGTGCTGAGTAGAAAGGGACACTTACTTCCTGTGTTTTAGATATGACGCTCCTGTTAACACAACCCCAGAATCATATTAGCTTTTTTGCGGCTGCACAACATTGTTTATTCATTCACTCTGTGATCCACCATAGCCCCCAGCTCCTCTTCTGCTTTAATACAACCTACCTAGTTAAATGCATTTTGTAGCTATGCATTTGATTTTTCCTTCCTAAGTGAAGTACCTGGACGTGTCTTTACTGAATTTCATCTTGTTGATTTCAGACCACTTCTCCAATTTGTCAGTCATTTTTAATTCTAATCCTGTTCTCCAAAGTGCTTGCAACCCCTGCCAGTTTAGCGTCCTCTGCAAATTTTATAAGCATTCCCTCCATTACAAGTCATTAATGAAAATATTGACTAGTACCAGACCCAGGAATGACCCCTGCGGGACTCCACTAGATAGATCCCCCACAGTTTGAGAGCAAACCATTGATAACTAGTCTGAGTACGGTCTTTCAACCAGTTGGTGCACCCATTATAGTAATTTCATCTCGACTACATTTCCCTAGTTTGCTTATGAGAATGTCATGTGGGACCATATCAAAAGCCTCACTAAACATCAAGCTATATCGTATCTACTGCTACCCCCCATCTCCTAGGCCAGTACTCCTATCACGAGTGCTGTAAAACCATTTTAAAGTAAGAGGAAAATCAGGCCAGAAGACTGTCACTGGGAGATGGACACCTTTAGTATTGTTAAAATCGGTATTAGAATTCGAAGAATGTGTTTAGACCTTCTGAAATGCTTGTAAGTTGCTGCGTGCATTGATCTCACTTATATCTGTATCCCACATAACAATATATGTAAGTAAGTGTTTGTACTGTAATCTTCTGTAACTAAGTCATCAGACAGAAGAAACAGAGTAACTGGTGAGAAATGGTAGCACCGTCTGTTGAAGACCAGCTCCTGCCCAACAAAGAAGGCCTATCAACACCAGACAAACTACTGTGGAACAGAGAACAAAAAGACGGATTGCTTCCCCTACTCACCACTAAAGAGGAGATCTGCAAATGAATTCCTTCCATCAGTTGAACTGGCAGCTCAGAGAAGGGGGAAGGGAATAAAAATCCCTGACAAGGGGAAACTCTCTTTATGCTGCTTGGACTCCTTAGGGCAAAGATTTCTAAGCATAAATAAAAGATCCCCAGTGGTTAACATGGATTAGTCCTAAGGGATATACAGTTTGCTTATTATAGATGCTTATATTACCTTTCAAAATACAAGACTAATTTATTCATGTGTGTTTGTTTACCTGCTTTAACCTCATAAAAAAACCCCTCATATTGCCTTTTCCTAGTTAATAAATCTTTAGATAGGTTATTACAGGATTGGCCACAAGCGTGCCTTTGATGTCAGATCTAAAGTGAAATTGACCTGGGGTAAGTGACTGGTCCTTTGGGACTGGGAGTAACCTGAATATTGTGATTTTTGGTGTAAGGGACCATCGAACACAAAGGCAGGCTCGACTAGGTAGTGAGATAGATCAGAGTACCCCAGAGGACTAGGGTTAGTCTGTTACAGTGCCAGAGAAGTTTACAAGAATCTCAGCTAACACTTAAAAAACAAAAATTCTAGCCTCCTGGTAACAGGAAAGCTTAAAAGATGATCCATAGAAAGGTACAAAAGCCAGAAAGCAATACATAAAGAACCAAAATGTATTGTTTTATAAAACATATTAAGCCAATCTCATTATTTCGGGGGCCCAGTTCAAGGTGTTTGAACACTTGGGGCTGGCAATACAGCTGACTCCTGTTTGTGTATTTGAAAAAAAAAAAAAGTCTCCCCTAAAGCTTTAGTTTCCAAATACCACCTGGGATTTACATGGTCATGTCAGGGCTTCAGACCATGCCAACAGCCTGCAGTCCTCTATGCTGAGCCAGGGTCCTGGCTTCTCTTCCTTTTCTGGAAGCACTGCCATAAGGCAAACAAATTATGCAAGGAAACTAAACGTGAACCATCATCCTAAGCAGGAACAGCTCTCCTACTCCGTGCTGTATATACTGGTGTTTATTTTATTGTCACTTATTATAAATGCCTGTACCAAATTCCAGGCACCACTTCTACATTATTCTTACATAGGCAATCTATAGAAAATTCTAAAAGGCTCCATTGCTCCTTAACACCATGAATAAAATCTTCCCTTCCCAGCCCCATCACACCCCAATGGGTCACTGGATAGGGGATGGGCTCACACATGTGCTTAAATGCTTGTGCAAGGCGGCCTTGCAGCAAGTCATTTCCGGCTGCCACGCGAGGCTGTCTGTCTGTCTTCCATGCCAAGTTCTTGCCTTCCATCCCCTGTGGGATTCAAGTAGCACGTCAGTGATGAACATGATACAGATGTACTCAGAATATAATACCTGGATCGATGGGTAGCATCAGCATGACAGGGATCCATTAAAAAAAAAAAAAGGCGGGGGAAGTGGTGGGGGGACCAGAGTTGCAGCCTGTATAAAGCAGCAGTGAATCTGGTCCAAACAATTCAAAGTTAAGTCCTTCCGCACGGTCTGGATTCTGGCTGTGGATACAGTGGCAGCAGAAGTCCAGCAAGCATTTCACTGTGCAATCACCCTTCTAGGGAAACTTGTTAGCTGTGGTGTTTCTTTATTTCCCATTTAAGTAACTTGTTCTGTCAATTTCTGGCTGGAAATTGCCCTCTCTCCTCCTGCTTTTGTAATTTGCATTTGAATGTAAGTTTTCATCAATCACCAGGGATTGCATTTTTAACCTTGCAGTTCACCTCTGATGCTCAGTCCCACCTCTCAGTCTGCCGAGGCTCAAACGGCAAGACGCAATGCATGACAAAGACCCAACACGAGGGGGACCAAAACAATTCTTCAGGCAGGAAACTTTAAATGTTGTGAGATTCCTTCCTTTTCTGGAAGGAACTCCATAAACCTCTGTTCCATGTGTGACACTGGCAGACCAGGTGCCAACTCATGCCTAGGCACCTAGACCTCACTGTACGCTGATCACTACATAGCTGGAAACCAGTCTGGCTCCCCTGTGTTAGGTTTGTTAAAATAAGTATATAGATCCAATGGGTTTGCTCTGTAACGATAAAAAAGTGGTTGCTATGAAACTGGAAACCCCCCTAGCCAGGAGAGAAGCATTACCAAGGGTGAAATACTAGTTTACCACAAGAGGCGTCATCTCTGCCCAATGAAAGGCAGCCCGTAAACACTAGAACCACCATTGTGGAACATCAGTGGACAAAAGACTTTGCTGATTGCTCCACGCACACTCAGGAAGAGGGATGTGCACAAACCCTCGTCCCATCAGTCTGAACTCGCGGGGGGAGGGAATCCCTGAGCAGAAAAAACTGTATCACTATCCTGCTTGGAATGTGGAGCATAAGCAAGGGATCCCCCAGCTGCTTAGCCCTAAAGGACATGAAGCTGCTGTAATGTGCAAGCTCTACTGTTACTTTCTGAAACCTAAAGATTAACTCATTTGCGTGTGTACGCTTACCTACTTTAACCTCGTAAATATATATTTTTCCAAGTTAATAAATCTTTAGTTAGTTTATTACAGGATTAACTACAAGCAGGATAAGGGACTGGCCCTTTGGGACTTGGAGTAACATGAATATTGTTATGACTTTTGGGGTAAGGGACCACCTATCACAAAGGCAAGCTTGCCTGGGTGGCAAGATAGACCAGAGCGCCCAGGGCCGGCTCTACAGTTTTTGCTGCCCCAAGCAGTGAAAAAACCTGCCGTCGCAGACGACAAAAGGAAAAAGCTGCCTCCGAATTGCTGCCGCGGACGGACACACGGCTGCCCCAAGCACCTGCTTGGAACGCTGGTGCCTGGAGCCAGCCCTGAGAGCGCCCAAGGGGGCTGTCTGACTCCATGTTCAGGCTGCTGTAGTGCTTGAGGAGTTCACGCTTGATCCTTCCTTGGTGAAACACAACCCGTTTGGGGTTTGGCACCCACATGCAGAACGACGTCCAGCTGTCTGGAGTGGCTCCTGAATTTCTGATGTAAACAGTTTCCACCAAGAAAAAGCGAAGGGGCATCATGTGTGTGTACAATACAGGCAATGTGGGGAGTAAGATGCATCGTGTCCCTTGGAATGAGAGGTCTGGGTAGAATAATTGGGCTGAATGCAACAGCTCACTGACATCGGTGGAGTTTTGACTGAGAAAAATTAACTTTTAGACTGGAGAATGGCATTATATTCCCCTACGAAAGGGGGAACATGCTGGACAGAAAAAGCCTGTGTTATTTTCATCAAAGCTGTTGTTCCCTTCACTTTTGTAAACGCTTGTACATCAAATCCAAAGAGCAAAGTCGTGAGCCGCTCCTGCGACATCCAACCCTTTTATTTTATGTCTGAGGGAAAGATCCAAATTCTGCTCTCAGGGATGCAGATGTAAATGCAGAGTTACACTGGTGTAAACCATCTGAATTTAGCCCAAGGCATCCAGCTGAAATATATGCCAGCCTCTTTGGCATTACTAGAAAGGTTTTTTGGTTTTGTTTTTTTGTATTATTTTCTTGACTGCCTAGCAGATAAGGGAGAAGTACATTAAAAATGGAGACATAAGAATTTTGCACAGCTGGTACATTTAAATGTAATCTTCTAGGCTATAAATCAAAGTTTAATCTGACAAAGGTACAACTCAATTCCTCATCAATCCGCCTTCCTAGGTTACACATGAATATAAAGGACTCCTTGATTTACTCGGGCTCTGAGAAGCTGAACTGTGTTCTTTTAATAGCTGATTCTTTTATCCATCAATTCCCCATTCCCAATGTCTGTTCCCAAGCAGTTGATTAGAATTTATTGAGATCTCTACTTCACTGCAAAACAGACCCATTCCCATTACAGTTCTAACACAGTGGTTTTTATCGAGTGAAATATGAATGCTTATCAGTCCAAAAATATATAGGACTTGGCACTTCAGACAGTAAGACATGACCATTTTGAGTCTTTTCATTCCTTTGACACTTACATCGCAGCACCACCTTCTCGGATAAACTGAAAGCAATAGTCCTCTACCTAACTTGACTGTGCTTCTCAAACTTTTTCTGCAGAAGGGGCCCACCATAATTGGGAGTGAGGTCAAATTCCCAGGCCCCACAGATATTTTGCCCCAAAGAATATTTTGTAGGAGGCCAAAGGCAGAATTAAACTAGTCCACCTGCAAAGTCTGATAGCACCCATAGCCGCTCTAGTTAGAGCAAAGGACTGGGAGTTTAGGACTGGAAATAAGGTGCAATTTTTTTAACATTGAGGGTAATTAAGCACTGGAACAATTTACCAATGGTTGAGGCGGATTCTCTATCATTGGCCATTTTTAAATCAAGGTTGGATTTAAGAGATATAATTTGTTCATAAAGAATACTTTTGGGGGCAGTTCTCTGGCCTGTGCTATACAGGAGGGCAGACTAGATGATTACAGTGGTCCCTTCTGGCCTTGGAATCTATGACTACCCTGCAGTGAAATCAATGGAACTATTCATGTAGCAAAGTACTACTCACTAGGAGTAAAGGTAGCAGAATCATTCCTATAACCTTGATGTGCCTCAATTACTTATCTGATCCTGAGACAGGTATGCCCAAATTAAGGGCTGGAGAGCACTTGATAGACTCCACATATCGAGCTGCCAAGTTGCATTAAAACAAATACATTACATATTTTCCCAGCGTTACTTTTCTACACAAGCAAATGCTGTAGTTGTCCTATGGATGTAACATGATCATAAATGGGTGTTTGTCCTCTAATAGCAAATGGTAATTTGCTGACAACTAATTTGTCTGATTGCTTTGAGGATCCCCAGCTATGTTACAGCAGTGTTCTCTGAAATGTCAGAGCGTGGGCCACGTCTTGGGGCTGGGAACGAAGTGCCTAAGAGAACAGTCTATTGGCTAAAAGTTCAAGACTTAATTCAGCAAAGTCCCCTGGCCCAGGTTATGCAGGAGGTCAGACCAGAGGATCACAATGGTCCATTGTAACTTTATAAAATTGTGTATCTATGAAGACTTGGCATCAGGAAATCGAGTCATGAAAGAAGAGATCCTTGGCCTGATTCTCCACCGTCTTCCACCCTGTGTGTTACCTTAGGCAAGTCACTTAACCTTTGTCTCAACCTCCTAATATGTAAAACTTACTAATTCCTCAGAAGTGCTGGGATGCTTCTTTGTGAAGATTTGTGAAACACCAAGGTCTTAAATTAAATATCAATACAAATTATGAATAATTCATAATTCTTGGTGAGGAAAATGTAATATACTAATGGTGTGATTGTCTTTCCAGCTTTCATCCCTATCCATCCCTAGGTCTCTCTGCAATTTGTTCTCCGAGTTCTTGCCCATACACCTTACCTCCCTCTTCCTTGACTCTTCCTCCCTTCCAGCCTTTCTTCCCTTCCTCATCAGCATGCTGCCAGTCAGAAGTGCTTCACTCCTCTACTGAACCACTTCCCCTGCACTTCCTGCTATGCGTGAAATTTACATAGGGTCCTATGATCCCCGTCCGTTTTGCTCCCAGCAGGGGCCACGGCAGGTGAAGCGCTTTGAAGTGAGAGCGCAGGACACCCATCAGAAGGAGGCAAGTGGGCTCGTGACTCCATTATGAGTCCCCCAGGACCAATCCACTCTAAGATCCGTCGCATTAAGTCATTATTTCGTTTACCCCGCATTTAAGTTTCTCATTTAGATGAGTTAACTCTCATTTAACTCCCCCACACAGCTCCAAATGCGAGCACACTTAATGGACTCTCTACAAAACGGTCTGGTGCAAACTGACATTTAAAGTGGGACAGAGCTGGCCAGTGTATGATGAATGATGGTCATGGGTTCAAGAGTGGCAGAAAACCCGAGGAACGGGGTGTTAGGTGTGCTACAAATAGCGCAGTGCATGATGCAAGAGAGGACCCTGCATTACCACTTTGGCGGTCACACTGAACTAATAGACCCCGGCCTGAATTCCTCCTCTGCAAAGCAAGTTCTACTGTGCGTAAGTTGTTTAATCAGCAACAGCTGCTGCATTTTGCCTTCAGGCTCACTGTACTCCCAGTGTTTAACTCGTTCAATTACCATATATATTCCATCCCAAGTGCTGCAGGCCTCAGACAGGGGCCCCAGTTCCGCACAGCCTGGCATGTGACGTGATCATCAGTGCATGTATCCAGAGGGAAAGGGAAACTGTACCATTCTGCTCTGGCAGTATTTAACCCACATGGCACAGGGCAAAGGACTCCATGGGGTGCCATGCAGTGGATGTGACTACACATGGTGCAAGGCAAGGGACTTTCAGGCCAAGAGTTATTTCTTTCATGATGGGACTTGCAAGTTTTTTCCCTTCGACAGTTCCCAAAGGCTGGGAGGAATCCAGCTCACTGTTCTGGCCCCCATATGCCGCCAAAGTCCTTTGCTGCACGCTTCTGTGCAGCGGATGTGCTGGGTGGACCTGGACGCAGGAGGCCACAATGCCATGAGGATGCTAGGCTGCTTCAGACTTGGGAGGCTGCCATAAATCAGAACAGCTCCTGGCTGCTCTAGTTTATTCTGGAGCTGCCCAGAACCCTGAAGGTGCACAGATGGTTTCAACCCACCTTCAGCTCACTTCCCAGCCTGCACATCCTTGAGATGGCAGCACAGAAGCTTAGCCTCTTTCTCCTCCTTAGTATCTAAAGCCGACTATCACAGCAGCACAACACCCCTCAGGGGCCTCTGGCTTGGGAGCAGAGCCGGGCAATACCACAAAACATTGTGTATGAACATTTTTTTCCAGCACCCCAACAACCACCCTTTGAGATTAAGAAGATCCCCTGCTGAAGAAGTTAAGACGAGCTCTTGGGAGAGTAGGTGAATTTGTCTGGCTTAAAGTTTACAGAGGGGTCTGTTGGGGATTGTGGACTGTGTGGGAGAGGAGGACAGAGCCCTGCAAGCTGCTTACTGAGAGGGCAGTAGCAAGGACTCTAGCCTCCTCTCCTTGATCCCTGATCCCACCTTTGGTGATCCTTGGGATCACCCTTCCTGTGTGTGATTCCTTAACAATGGGCTGCTGTTCTGAGAAGTACTGCTGAGCAGAGATGGGGTCCACCTATCAAGGATGGGGAAGAATATCATCAAATACAGACTAGCTAACCTAGTGAGGCAGGCTTTAAATGAGTTTCAGTGGGGGCAAGAGACAAGAGCCCACAGGTAAGTCCAAAACATGGAGACCTGGGTGAAGGGTTAGGATCTGGGGGGAGTGGAGAACATGGGCAACCATAACAGGGGCAAAAGGAGAGCAATCTAACCACCATCTTAGATGTCTGTTTACTAATGCAAGTAGTATGGGGAACAAACAGGAAGAACTAAAAATACTAGTGTATAATCACAATTATGACATAATTGGTATTCACAGAGACTTGGTGGGAAAACTCACAGAATTGGAATATTGGAAGAGAAGTGTACCACTTGTTCAGGAAAGACAGGCAGGGAGAGAAGGTAGGAGGCGTTGCCTCATATATCAAAGATATTGACACTTGCACTGAGGTTGAGATAGAAGTGGGAGGCAGACCTGCTAAAAGTCTCTGGGTAAGGATAAATGGGGTAAAAAAAAAAAACAAGAGTGATGTCATGGTAGGTGGCTGCTATAGACCACCTAACCCGGGAAGAAGAGGTGGATGAGTCTTTTTAAAGAAAATCATCCAAAACACACAGGACTTGATGGTGATGGGGGACTTCAACTACCCAGACGACATCTGTTGTGGGGGGAAAATGCAGCAGGGCACAGATTATCCAACAAGTTCTTGGAATGCACTGGAGACAACTTATTATAGAAGATGGAGAATGCAACTAGGAGAGGCTGTTCAAGATTTGATTCTAACGACTAGGGAGGAACTGGTTGAGAATTTGAAGGTGGAAGGTAGCTTGGGTGAAGGTGATCATGAAATGAGGGGTTCATAATTCTGAGGAATGGTAGGAGGGAAAACAGCAGAATAAAGACAATAGACTTCAAGAAGGCAGATTTTAGTAAACTCAGAACTGGTAGGTAAGATCCCGAGACAAGCGAATCCAAGGTTTAAAAAAAGTTCAGAAGAGTTGGCAGTTTTTGAAAGAGACATTATTAAGGTCCCAAGAGCAAATTATCCCAGTGTGTAGAAAAGAAACCACCCTGTCTTAACCAGGAGATCTTCAATGACGTGAAACTCAAAAGAGTCCTACAAAAAGTAGAAACTAGGTCAAATTACAAAGGATTAATGAAAAACTTACAAGCATGTAGAAACAATTTTGGACATACCTATGGCAAAAAAACAAGATTAAACTAGCTAGGGACAAAAAGGGTAACAAGAAAATATTTTACAAAAGCACAAGATGCAAGAGGAAGGCCAAGGACAGCGTAGGCCCATTACTCAATGATGAGAGAAAGACAACAAAACACACAGCAGTGGCCCAAGTATTAAATGCTTTGTTTCAGTGTTCACCAAAAGTTAGCAGTGATTAGACAACTAAGATGGTGAACATCAGTGTAAATGGGGTAAGATCTGGGGCTAAAATAGGGAAAGAACAAGTTAAAAATTACTTAGACAAGTTAGATGTCTTCAAGTCACCAGGGCCTCACATAATACATCCTAGAATGCTTAAGGAACAGGCTGAAGAGATCTCTGAATCATTAACAATTATCTTTGAGAACTTGTGGAGGATGCTAGAGCTCCCAGAGGGCTGGAAAAGGACAAATATAGTACCAATCTATCAGAAGGGGAATAAGGACAGCCCACGGAATTATAAACTAATCAGCTTAACTTTGATACCTAGAAAGATAATGGATCAAATAAACAATTTGTAAGTATCTACAAGAAAACAAGGTGATAAGTAACAGTCAAAATGGATTTTTCAAGAACCAATCATGTCAAACCAACCTAATATTCTTTGACAGGGTAATAAGCCTTGTGGATTGTGGTGGGGAGGGAATAGTACATGTAATATTGCAACTTCAGTAAGGCTTTTGATATGGTCTCACGTGACCTACTCAGGCAATCTAGGGAAATACAGCTTAGATGAACCTACTATAAGGTGGGTGCACAACTGGTTGGAAAAGCATACTCAGAATAATCAATGGTTCACAATCAAGCAGGAAGGGCATAACGAGTGGGGTCCCACAGGGATATGGCCTAGGTCCGGTTCTCTTCAATATCTTCATAAAGGATTTGATAATGGCATAGAGAGTACACTTATAAAGTTTGTGGAGGCTATCAAGATGGGAGGGGTTGTAAGTGCTTTAAACAGGATTAGAATTTAAAAGGATTTTGAGAAACTGGAGAAACGGTCTGAAATAAATAGGATGAAATTCAATATGGACAAATGCAGTACTCCACTTAGGAAGGAATAATCAACCGCACAAATACAAAATGGGAAATGACTGCCTAGGAAGGAGTACTGCAGAGAAGGACCTGGGGGTTATAGTGGATCACAAACTAAATGAGTCAACTGTGTAACTCTTGCAAAAAAAGCAAACAAACATTCTGGGATGTATTAGCAGGAGTGTTATAAGCAAGGCACCAGATGTAATTCTTCCACTCTACTCAGCACTGATAAGGCCATAGCTGAGGTATTGTGTCCAGTTCTGAGCACCACATTTTGGGAAAGATATGGACAAAATTGAAGAAAGTCCAGAGCAGAGCAGCAAAAATTATTAAAGGTCTAGAAAACGTGACCCATGAGGAGAGACTGAAAAAAAATCGGTTTCATCTGGAGAATACAAGACAGAGGGAGGAAGAGGATAAGTCTTCAAGTACATAAAAGGTTGTTAGAAAGAAGATGGTGATAATTTTTTCTCCTTAACTATTGAGGAAGTAAAGGGCTTACATTGCAGCAAGGGAGATTTACATTAGATATTAATTAAAACTTCCTAACCAACTGTCAGGGTGGTTAAGCACTGGAATAAATTGCCTAGGGAGGTTGTGGAATCTCCATCACTGGGGATTTTTAAGAGCAGGTTCGACAAAACACCTGTCAAGGATGGTCTAGATAATACTTCATCCTGCCATGAGTGCAGGGGGCTGGATTAGATGACCTCTTGAGGTCACTTCTAGTCCTACATTTCTATGGTTCTATGTTAAGCAGCTATTGTAGGCTATTCTCCAAAATCACATTTCTGTTTCATGTGTATATTAACAAGGGAAACCAGATTCTAAAGCTTGTGCTTCTCTCAACAGGAAACAGTTACAGACCATGTGACTTGCTCAGCCAATCAAGGGAGCTCAATTTTACTACTTATAACTGCTTGTGAACAAATCGACAGACCATGACATGATTTGGCAAATAATTTTGCATCATAAATTAATGTAAAAAAATAATTTGTTTCTGGACAATTTTCAGACAACTAAGGCAAGGAAATGTATTGAATTAATGATTGGTTATAAACAATTTGCCTAGCTCTACTCAGGACCTGTAAGAGCGATCTGTAACTCTTAAAAAACAGACTAGGATTATGGCAGGAATCAGTGAAGAGATAATTTGACTTTCATTTTAAGTGTCTTTCACAACTATTTCTTGGTGCGCTGCACACTTATCCACATGCCAATAGACTATACTGCACCGTACGCCTCTCTTCTCCAGCAGCATGTCTTATGGGATGATCAAACGGCCTCTGACTCTCACTGAAAAAGTTTCCACATACAGTGTGCCAAATTTTGCACGGAGATGCCTGGATGTAGCTCTTATAACCTTCTGCTGCATCAAGTAGAACTTGCAACTCAACATCTCCATGGTATATCTCCATGGAGATCATTCACATTTGGGCCAGATCCACCTCTAGTGAGACTCCCACAGGGGAATACTAAGAATCTGAAGGAGACACATCTGCTAGGGCTATACAAACAAAAGTCCCTGCACCAAAGAACTCACAATTTTAGGGCTAGATTGTAGTGAGGTTAGGGATTAAGGAATCTAACCCTGCCTTACATGGGAGCTGGATAATACACTCTCTAATTGTTGTTAGCAGATGCTCATGTCCAATAATTTCTCCTCTCCCCAACCCTGTCTGAAAGGACTTCAGCCCCAAACTCTTCACTGTTGAATTGCAGCTCACTGGCATGGTCATCCCATTTTGTAACTATTTTAACTATCATTTTAAGATGGCAATACACATACTAAGATGCATACAACAGCTATTTACTGTTATGGTAGTGTCTAAACCAAACCAAGAATGAGGCCACATTGTTCTAGGCGCTGGACACACACATTGTAAGAGCTGGCCCCTGCCCTGAGGAGCTTACAGTCTAAATTGATGAAACAGACAAGAAGCAGGAGAGAGGAGGTTTCCCATTGCACAGATGGGAACTGAGGCCCAGAGAAATTAGGTGACTCGCCCAAGGTCACCCAGTAACTCAGTGACAAAGCAGGGAATTGAGCCAGATCTCCCATCTAACTATAAGATCATCCTTCCCCTTACGTGCCTGAGTATGGGTTTAGATGCCTAATTTTAGTACCTCACCTTTGAACATTTTGTCCTCAGTGACTTACAAGATCCCACACTGAGTTAACGATGCAGAACCCAAGTCTGACTCCCAGTCAATTGCCATGCAGGAGCACCGGAACAGGGAGACCCAGGGGGCCATGAGCCCATCGCTTTTAAAAGTGGGAGGTCTATGTCACAGGTGAAGGGAGCAGATTAAAAAGCACTCTCACCTGCACCACTTGGGTATGGGCAATATGGGGGTGGGAGGGAAGAGAATGAACATGAGTCCTAGGAAATGCAGCTTCTTGGAGCCCATTATGGGGGACACACGTCGGCACTCATTTCTGTGCCATTAACACTGGGAATCTACTGGATTTTTAAGCACGTTGATTGATGTTTTGACAGCCCTGATGAATTAAGTCCTTTAGCCACAACAGGTATATTTGAATTATTGGAGCCCCCAGTCATGGCCCAAGACCCCGTTGTGCTAGGCACTGTACAAGCACAGGACAAAAAGTGACAGTCACTGCCCCAAAGAGTATACAAATCTAAGTATAAGACAAGAGACAACAGATAGATACAGAGACTGATAGGGGAGTACAAGGAAACAATAAGACAACACTAGCAGAGGCAACACATGGGGGGGTATGCAGGGTCCTGCGTCTCCCCAGATTTGCTGCTTGGCTTGCACTGAGCATGCTCACATGGATTGAGCATGCTCAGTAGTAGCGCTTAAGCTAGCTGACCGCACTTTGTCCTCCTCCCCACTCTTGGCAGGCACAGGTCATCTCTGCTGGTCGGCATGACAGGCTCCAGGTGTGTTGAGATGACTGCCTAAGCAGTCTTTTTTTGGAGGCCTCATGACAGGGGAGTTTGAAGGTGGGTTTTGGAGGAGGATAATGAGTTGCACCCTGGCTTCACTCAACTAGGTGGCTTCTCTTTTCCCCAACAGCAGGGAATGGCTGAGCTTCCTCTCCGCTTCCAGGTGTCCCATGAAAGAATGCAAAGGAGTTCATTACAGCCAATTCAGAGGAAAGTGGGTCCTAATGTTTCCAGTTCTCCTCAATTTATTGTCTATTCTCTCTAGCCCTATACGCTCAAGCGGATACAGGTAGACCTCAGAAACCAAGTAGGGTTGGGCTGAGATGACCTGATGTAGGCAACACAAAGTGTGTGGCCACTAAATTATTGTCCCTCTTCCTCTCCGTTTGTACCAAATCTCTGCGCCACCCTGGTATCAGGTGCTACTATGCGAATAGAAGTGCTGTCTCAGATACACCTGAGATCCTGACCACATTGTAGCCAAAGATCCCAAGGCATCTCACATGAAATTCCTTTCTGAGCCACAGCCAAATGCCCCTAACTCCAGTATCCTGGCCAAACTCCATTGTGGGTAATTACATTCTACCTTCCTCAGGTCTCCAGTTGGCTATGGTTCTCTTCACTTCCTGTCCTAAACTGTGGTGCTGTGATAGCATCACTGTGCAGTGTTAAATAGATGTCGCCTTTCACACCCCAGGTGTGCTCTTTAAAAAGGTAGGTGAAGTGACCTCCATGAACTAGGATCCTCGAGATGAACAGTATGTTAAGGCAAAGCGTTTATGCTGATCTGCACATGCTGCTGCTGCCAGCGATAACGAGTCATGGATCAGAGGGCCCTTTGTGAATTCAGCGGACTAGAGCAGTGATTCTCAACCAGGGGTACACATATCCCTGGGGGTAAACAGAGGTGTTCCAGAGGGGGCATCAACCCACCAGAGTCTGCAAAGGTTGAGAGCCACTGGATTAGGGTTTACAGCCTTGATAAAGATTCAGACCAGGAGGGAGAAGGGCCTGTCCTCTGAAGCAAGGACAGCTGTAAGAGACACATTCTTCCACTAGGGCTGCTAATCCCTGCCCCTTGAAGTGAGAGCAGGAAGATATATATATATATAACCAAGAAGGATGGAACCACAGGTCCTGCTCTCCCATCGCTCATTGTCACGCCCGCTCTCTGCTTGCAGCCTGCTTAGACTGTTAGCTCTTGTTTGCAGAATACCCACTGTGTGGAATTATAGCAGTGGAACTGTTACGGCTGTCCACGTACTACACCTTTCAATTCCTAAGGACTCTGCTAGCTACAGAGACTGAAAATTATTCAGTGCTTTCCTGCCCCCAACAGTACCCCCTTTCAGTCTACTCAAAATACTGCTACTTAGCTCCTATAATGCTTCATCTGACACGCCACGTCCCTCTCTGGATCACTCCAGTGCTTCCCTTTTTGTCCACCACACCACATTGCATTGACAGGTTTTTATAGGCCAAAAAAGGAGCATTCTGAGCACTAGTCTGATGTCCTGCATAACACAGGCCACATAGCTTTACTCAATGACTCCTGCACAGAGATCAGGATCTTCTGGTTGAACTAGCCTGAAGCTTCGCATGCTAAGTCTGGGCTAATGGATAGGGCACTGGGCTGGAACCCAGGAGACTTGACTAATTCTTGGTTCATCCACAGGCCCTGTGCAACCAGTAAGTCTTAGCCTCTGTTCCTCATCTGCACAATGGAGATAATAGCACTTCTCTGCCTCACAGGGGCCCTGAGAGGGTAAAACCCATTAATGACTGTGAGGAGCACTTCACAGCTGTGATGAAAGCCATGTAAAGAGACTGATCTTAATATTGTGTGTCCCTTCCCTTATTTCCTCCCTATTCCCTTGTTACTCCCTTATTGTGTCATCTGTAATTTAGTTTACAAGCTCCTTGGGTTAGGGATCTCATCACCTTTCACTCCAAGGAGGTGTCTAGCACACCATTAGGCAATGACAGAGACAGACTGAGGAGGAGACTCCATTGGTGTGCTCCCACACAGACTTTACTTTTGTTCTTTCTTGTTCGATGGTTTAATCTCAACTTTAAATAATCAGACTAGAATCACCTCTTTGTTCCTTGAGCCTGGAGGAAGATAACGTAGCACATCCAGGGTGCTCTATACATAGCAATACTGGACATACAGAGTATTGTATTGGTTACAAGAAAAGGGTTTCAATATTTCAAATACCTGTATTTTAAATATACCATCTGCCAACTTTTTTCAGCCAAAAAAAGTATGAAAAATGATAGGACTGGCAAGCATCTGAAACCCACTGACAGCATGCAAGAGAAACAAAGGACATCAGCGTGGTGCGTTGAGTGGAATGCAAGCTCGGGAAGTCATTTAGTGAATGCGCTAAAAAAAGTTTTAATTAGCACCAGTCATTGTTCACACTGAGAAGTTAATGTGGATCTTGTTCATGGATTATTCATGAGACCTGAGTGGTTTCCATTAATATCCTTTTCTCCCTGCTCCAGCCTCAATTAAGGTCAGCGATAGCCCAGGGATGGGGGAGGGAAGTTTAGGGGGCTTAGTAATGGGCTGCAGAGCTGCTCATTACTGCCAGTTGAAGCCCATCCTGAACTGGGAATGACAAAGTCCTGTCGTGGGATGGCTGGGAGGTAGCCTATTTGGAAGGAGTTCCTCAGTCCAGACCTTTCTCCATGGGGAACTATCACAGAAACCACCACCACCACCGTTAATGCTAATTGGTAGCTTGCCTGGAGTCACAGCGTGCACATGGGCTTTCCAGATTAAGGTTGAGTCATATCAGCACTGTAAGATCAGAGAAGGGGTGGGAGGGAGGAAGCTGCACTGAATGGGATCGGAGACTCCACTCCTTTCCCCAGCACGACCATTCACCACCCCCAAAGGTTCAGCTCTGATAAGGACCACGAGTTGGACTGGTCCTTGCTTTGTCCTTCCTGTCTACGAGAGCTGGGGTGGCTACCCCCACCTCTGGGAGCAAGGTTTAGAAGCCTCTGCTCCTGCCAAGGATGCTGACAGGAGGTCCCAGGCTTCCTTGCTGTGGTGTATTGAAAATTTACTACAGTTGTAAGCTGTTGCGCAGAGTGCTCAGGGGGTTTCCTCATCCTGCTTGCAGGCTAAGGGGCTCTGTAGGGAAGTGTGCAGTCTGGGCCTACATAGCTGAGTCAGACAGCCAGGTTAGAGTAAGGGAGGATGAGCTGAGGGAGCAGCCTGTTTTCTCTCTCTGGTTTTTGGGTATAATCGTTCTGAACTCAGAGGAAGTAGTGTTGGAAGAAAACAGACTCCTGCCAGAAGGTTTCAATGCAACTCCTCTGTTGGGAATACTGTGAGCATAAAGAAACCTGCCCTCCCACTGCAGCCATGGGAGGCTGCCTAGAGATTGTGCATTTCAATAGTGACTATTAGCCTCCCTCTAGGAACCATTACCATATGATCATGTTTGTAACCTGTAGCCTCTCATCCCCACCACCTTTTGTTTCCAATTTCCCATATCTTAACACTTGGTCATTACATAGCTCTTTGCATGATCAAAGAACCATCCACTCATTAGCTAACTCCCACAGCAGCCCTTTGTGGTAAATGTTTTTTCCCCCTTTGTAAAATTGGATATTGAGGCAGCAAAGAGAAAGGACTTGCCTAAGACCGTACAACAAGTCAGTGGCTCTGCCCAGGGCTAGGCATCAGGATCTATTGCCTCCCAACCCTGTGCTTGTTCCTTCAGACCACATTGCCAGATATTAGGACACACCTTTCCTATCTGCTCTGTAAAGTACCCAGAACAGCTTTAGGCACCATATGAATGAGGGTTTCTTGGGAGATTTCCCTCTGTTCCCTTCTAGCTGCTACCAAGAAGGGCAAAGCAGAAGCAAAGATACAGATTAATTCCAGCTTTTTCAGATGATCTAGTGTTGCCAGCTTTCACGATTTTATCTGTCTTACCCCAGCTTCTGGAGTCATGTGATTGTCAGAAGCTCAGCTTTTAAAAAAAAAAAAGACATTTCTAGCGCTCCTGGTTGAAGAGCAAAGCTTGAAAGTGTGCCCTGACTGCACCCTAAAGACCCAAAACCAGAAGCCAAGTTAGAAGAACTCAGGCTTTTTTCAGAGTGGGTTGGGGGGGGGGGGGAGATCCTCATGCTTTTTGAGATGGCCTGATTCAATATTTGAATGCTTGAGATAGTGAGATCGGCAGTATTGCTAATCTCACAGTGGTTGGTGTGTGTACTGAAATACCATGAAGAAAAGAGCAGAATCAGGTACCCGTTAGAAATATTTTTTTTAAAATGGCTTTTAGATTTAAGACCCAGAGGAAGCACATTAATATAAGATACAAGAGTCACATTATTTTGTATAGAATTAATACCCCTTTATAAAAATTCATTAAGAACAGGAAGACTTCTAATTACAGCCCCTAGCTGAAATTTATCAGCTCTCAGGACTGAAGTAGTCTCTTTAAACAAAAGAAAACTCCAAAGCAGGAGACTAAGCTAGCTCTAGCCCAGAATGATGTTCTAAGCTATGATACTCTCCCAGGCTAAAGAGAACTTCTAATATTCAATTCCTAAACCAGAATAAACACCTCAAGTTTACAGCAGACTCATAACCTAACTGAGCTCCCAAACTGGAACCAGCACCACAGAATGGGTGACTTCCTAAACTAACCCAATAGCCTAAGCACAAGACATGCATGTTCCTGCCAGCAACTAACACAAGCTGTGCTGATAATGAGCTCCTAAAATGGAGTGAGTCCTTCAGGCCTGGAGCAGGCTTTGTAGTCTTTTAGCCCCACCCCCTAGTAGGTTCTGGCCAATCAGCCCCCTACACATGCTTCAAAAGAGAGTCTCACAGGCACTAGTAATTATTGCAGTCTTTTCTAGCTTTGTGAAATCTTCTCTAGCACAGTGCTTTAAGGATACATATGTATAGTAAAGTCTCCAGTATTATAAGGTAAAAGGAAGAGAGAAGCTTAGCTTATAACACATCCTCTGCCTGTAGTTGCTATTTTAATGACTTCCCTTCAGAGGGAAGACTTTTCATACAAGTAACATATTACTCACTGAATGCTTCTGAGATAACTGCTATCTTTCCTAAG
This sequence comes from Lepidochelys olivacea, assembly GCF_965140295.1. NCBI lineage: Eukaryota > Metazoa > Chordata > Testudines > Cheloniidae > Lepidochelys > Lepidochelys olivacea. The sequence continues at coordinate 11,975,936 of NC_140411.1, forward strand.
TATAGGGATTGAAGTAGAGATCTCTAGGGCCAAAGGCTGAGTCTTGATAACTTGAACTAAAAAGCTAGGCTCTCTAGCCAGAGCTGGAATAGACTCCAATTCTTTGTCATTCAGGCACAGAGGGGGACATTATTGACCAATGACCCTGGCATAGCTTTGTAACAATGCTATCACAGATAACACTACAGAGGTATGGTGCTGATAGCTGTGAGCATTATTAGCTTGACATATGCGGGGATCTAGTGGGAGAACACAAATACTTGAGTTGTGCTTTGCTGTAGTATAAAGGCCTGTTGTTTGAGTCTGAGGTCTAGAGAGAGGGGCTTATTCTAAGGAGTGCTTTTAGGTGAACCAAACAAGGTCCAAGGATGTGATTCTGGACCTTAAATTATGCCTTCTAATTCTAGGTAAACAAGTACCTACAGAAAGGAAGGTACACCACAAACTTGCAAAATTATCTGGAAGTAGAGGGATAGTTTGGGGGCTGTTGCAATATTCTAATTAGGCAGTTAGACTGCATTGAGGTATATGATTTATTAAGAAATTGATTGTGAACAGAAGTAAAATTATGGATGCTCACAATGCCGCATATGGACAAGGGGCAGGTACAAACCTTATTACAACCACACCAATCCATGAGCAAATCTGGTTACGCAGCTGGGCTCCTGAAATGATGTTAGCGGACTTGTGAGGTGCTCCATTGACTGTTCTTCCTGTCTTTGTTTTCTATGACTCTTTGAAGTGTCTGAGTATTATGATACCTTATGGCTAAAGATATTTGCTCTTTATATAGATGTATGTTGTTTGGTTATGTTGATGAGTGGAGTTTTCTGGGGATTAACTAACGCATTTGTTCATCTGTTGCAAATTATGCCAATCCCACAATGAATGAGAATCTCCTGAGTGGCCAACTTGCCAAGAACCCATACTAATCAATAATGATTGGGAGTGTGATAAATTTAGTATTTCTGACAAGGCTACAGTGGTGTCACAAACAGGCCTTGCAACAGAGATCTTGGTCTCCAAGATGAAACAGGTCTCTGCCTGGAGAGCCAGCGTAAGGAACCTAGTGGCAAGGTTAGAAAAACATGTAATGCAAGCGGCTTGTAGTACTTCCTCTTTGGGAAGAGGGGGAGAGGAAAGGTAACACCAGTTGACTCGGGGTTCTGGTTCCACAGGCTGAATGCTTGGGCGCCAGGCTCAAGTCATGCTGTGACAGTCCAGTCCATCACACTCACAAAGGTAGGCTGACCAGACATCCTGTTTTTAAAAAGACACTCCTGAATTTAAGCCCTCCTGCAGGTGTCCCAACTTTTTCTTTAAAATAGGCAAATTATCCTGTATTTTCTGTCTCCCTCCCCCCCCGCCCCGTATCAGTACTGGTGGGTCCTGCTGCTGTCCAGATCCCTGCTCGCCAGCTGCCCACCTGCCAGTGGTGAATGGAGGTGTGCAAGGCTGATGGCAGGGCAAAGATGCGGGGCTGGCCGCTCCCCCTGCTGGTCCGTCAGTGCAGCCCCTGCTGCGTGCTGGCTCTCGGCCAGCAGGGCCCTGCCCTCCGTCCCATTTTCGGCCAGCACAGGCTATGCACTGCAAGCTGCGGGGGCTTGTGTGTGTGGGCAGGTGCCAGGCAGCGGCCGGTTACGCGTCGCCTCTGCTGCCCACCCATCAGCCCTTTACGGGCTCCCCCTCTGGCTGTCCTCTCCTTGCTTTGCCCTTTCACCCCCCCCCCACGACCCCTCCATATCCCCCCTCGCGGGGTGTGTCCCGCTCCCAGCGCCGTGTGGAGAACCAGCCCCTGGTCGGAGTGCTCAGCTCGCCAACAGCCTGGCTGGCAGCCTCCTTCCTCCCCCCACTTCCTTCTCCTTCCTTCCTTTTCCCTGTGCCCAGGGAAAGCCAAGACCCTTTGGCCTTGGGTGCTAGGTAGGAGAAGCCGAGCCCTGCATGTGTCAAAGCCCCACACAGCGCTGGGACAGGGAAGACTCTCCACCCTCAACTAAGCTCTGGAGTGGCAGGAGGGGATGGGGGTGGGGAAGCAATTTCCAGCCTAGTCACACCCTGAACCTGTACGCTCCACAGCAGCCCTGGGGCAGGTGCTTAGCACCCTCTTCACCCATTCCCCTCCCCCGCCCTGGGTCCTTCCCCCAGGGAACGTGGGGCTGCTCCATCACCTAGGCACCCTACCCTGCTGAGCCACCTCTCTGGCCCGGTTTGCTGAAGCCCCTGCAATCAGGTGTCTTGGGGCCTGGTGCACAATGCATCCTTAGGGCTTAACCCTTTCCTGCCCGCACTGTAGCCAGGGGACAGGAGGCAGCTGGGTTATGTCGGTGACCAGCAACAGCCTGAGGTGTTAGCTGCCTTTCGACACTGTGCGGGCAGGAAGGGAAAAGCTGCTTCTGGGAGGGATAAGCTCTGTAAAGACATGGGCCAGCACTGGAATGGGTTCCCTAGGGAGGTGGTAGAATCTCTTTCCTTAGAAGTTTTTAAGGTCAGGCTTGACAAAGCCCTGGCTGGGATGATTTAGTTGGGGATTGGTCCTGCTTTGAGCAGGGGGTTGGACTAGATGACCTCCTGAGGTCCCTTCCAACCCTGATATTCTATGATTCTGTGATCCCTTCTCCCCCACCCCACCTGCAGCTGGAAGCAGCTTCCATCCCTTCCCTCCCGCACAGTGCCAAAAGGCTGCTGCTGGCCGCATTCTGGTGTGAACCCTGGCAGAAATCTGGGAAGGGTGGGCATGTGACCCTTCGTGCCCCACTCCATGTGTTGCCTCCGGAAGCACGATGCCAGGTACCAGAAGATATGGGTCCGTCCCAGGGGCCCAGACAGGAATGGAGGGTGGAGAGCACCAGGCAAGGAGGGTTGGGTTGGTTGGTCACCACCCCTGTGTGAGAGAGGTGTATGGGAGTGAGTGTGTGTCACCTCTCCCCGTGTGAACCCTAAAGCCTTAAAGATGAGAATATAAATAAAAATAATCCAACTACGGAGTATTTCTTTTTAACAGGGGCTCAGTCAACTTGATGTTAATTTGGATGTTTGTAGTGCATAGTTCTGATTGCTTGCCATTGGTCTTGCCTGAATACAAGTAATTTTACTCAATGTCACATATTCAGTATAGGGAAATATGGTCACCCTACACAAAGGTTTGGTAGAAGTTTGTGTTGGTCCCTAACCCAAGTTTTCTCACTGCCCCTAACTCAGATTGTTGTCCTGTCACCCACCCACTCTGAAGCTAGGAGGTACTGGGGGAGTTGTGTGGTTGGGGTGTACAGTACACTTTTATACCTCACCGTGTTTGAGAGGGAAGCCAATAGCTTCAGAACACTGGGGGAATATTTATCACTGAATTATGTGCTTCAGCTGTATGTTTTGGACGATGCAAATCAGTCACCATGTGGAAGGCACCACCTGGCAGCTCTGTTTTACAATACCCTCATCTTGCAAAATGTAATTAAATATTGAACCTGGCAGTTTGTGACAATCCATCTGGAGGCTGATGTTAAGGATGGTGAAATAGTTTAATGTCTGCATCACTGGGAACAAAGTTGTGACAGGTTGGATCACAGAAACCCCCTTGGGAACTACCACCTGATGTGCTGGGACTACCTCTAACCCCATTTTCCCTGGCAGCTTGGGACTTCAGTACCTTGCCTTATTGAGCCAGACACACAAGCCTGCTACAGACACAGACCCAGGTCTGAACCACATCCCCCAAAGGCTGCAGGCTTAACTGAAAACAGCTTAAGAAGTGCCCCTGTCTCCCACACCCAGATACCCACTTCCCAATGGGATCCAAACCCCAAATAAATCTGTTTTACTCTGTATAAAGCTTATACAGGGTAAGCTCATAAATTGTTCACCCTCTATAACACCATCAGAGAGAGATGCACAGCTGTTTGCTCCTCCAGGAATTAATTACTTGCTCTGGGTTAATTAATAAATAAAAAGTGATTTTATTAAATATAAAAAGTAGGATTTAAGTGGTTCCAAGTAATAACAGACAGAACAAAATAAATTACCAAGCAAAATAAAACAAAAACATGCAAGTCTAAGCCTAATACAGTAGGAAACTAAATGCAGGTAAATCTCACCCTCAGAGATGTTCCAATAAGCTTCTTTTACAGATTAGACTCCTTTCTAGTCTGGGCCCAATCCTTTCCCCTCGTACAGCCCTTGTTCCAGCTCAGGTGGTAGCTAGGGGATTTCTCATGACTGCAGCCCTCTTTGTTCTGTTCCACCCCCTTATATAACTTCTGCACAAAGCGGGAATCCTTTGTCCCTCTCTGAGTACCCACCCCTCCTTCTAAATGGAAAAGCACCAGGTTAAAGATGGATTCCAGTTCAGGTGTCATGATCATATGTCACTGTAAGACTTCTTTACCCATTTGCCAGCTCACAGGTATAAAGGAACACTTACAAGTAAACAGAGCCAGTTAAAATCAATTGTCCTAGTCAATGGGAGCCATCAAGTTTCCAAGCCACCATTAATGACGCACACTTTGCATACTTACAATAAGACCTCAGAGTTATATTTTATATTTCTAGTTTCAGATACACGAATGATACATACATACAAATAGGATGACCACACTCAGTAGATTATAAGCTTTGTAATGATACCTTACAAGAGACCTTTTGCAAGAAGTATATTCCAGTTACATTATATTCCCACTCATTAGCATATTTTCATAACATTGTATGGAGTCCACTGTCACAAAGTTATTAATTATTAACCATGTTTAGCACAGTAGTGCCCAAGGACCAATGGAGAGCGAGGCCTAGGATAAAGACAGAGCAGCGGTTCCTGTCCCAAAGAGCTTCCAATCTAAATAGACAACACACCAACAGAGTGGGGGACGGGGTAGAAGGCACAAGCTGAGCGAACAGTGTGATGGCAGCAAATGTGTTAGATGCACAACTTTATTTGATGGGGAAAGAGGTTAGTTAAGTGGGGTAAACTGAAGGGGAAAAGGTCAGTGGAGGGAAGGGGGTTAAGGGGGGAGAGGGTGGGGAAGGTGTGGAGCAAGCTGATGTGAAGTGAGTGGGAGGGTTGGCGCATGCAACCAATCAGCATAAGGCGGAGGTAGTTCAGTCAGAGCTGTAGAAAGTTCTCTGAATGTCCAAAGGTTCCTGCTTTGGCTACTTTTCATTGCAATATCTGTGGCCTCTTGTGTGTTAAAGTTTCTGAAGATGCTGCCTGGGGGAACTTGAAAAGAGGTTTGTGCTGTGGGCATTAGAAAATGTCTATGGACTTTGGCATAACCAGTCTCATAATCATTACACTTCTCGCAACATAGCAGTGCATTAGTGTGGTGAGCTAAGGCAATTATGATTACTCTTGTTGTTCTATCGTGCCTTCTACCTGACTACACAGTAAAGGTTTCTTAGTTGCTTTAAGTGTCCATTAGATAACATGACAATGTGGGGGAGGTACTGTCTTTTATTGGGCCAACTTCTACGGGTGAGAGAGACCAGCTTTGGAGCTACACAGAGCTCTCCTTCAGGTCTGCTCTGTGTAGCTCCAATGCTTGTCTCTCTCACCAACAGAAGTTGGCCCAATAAAAGATATTACCTCCCCCCTTGTCTCTCTAATATTCTGGGTCATGGCTTCATCAACACAGCCTCCGCTAGTTAATGTGAAATTACAGTGAAATAAGAACAAAGAACATAAGAATGGCCAAAAGTCCATCTAGCCCAGTATCCTGTCTTCTGACAGTGACCAGTGCCAGGTGCCCCAGGGGGAATGAACAGAACAGGTAATCCTCAAGTGATCCATCCCCTGTTGCCCATTCCCAGCTTCTGGCAAACAGAAGCTAGGGACATCATCCCTGCCCATCCTGGCTAATAGCCACTGATGGACCTATCCTCCGTGAATGTATCTAGTTCTTTTTTGAACCCTGTAATAGTCTTGGCCTTCACAACATCCTCTGACAAGGAGTTCCACAGGTTGGCTTTACTTTGTGTGAACAAATACTTCCTTTTGTTTGTTTTAAATCTGCTGCCTATTAATTTCATCTGGTGACCCCTAGTTCTTCTGTTATGAGAAGGAGTAAATAACACTTCCTTATTTACTTTCTCCACACCAGTCGTGATTTTATAGACCTCTATCATATCCCCCCTTAGTCTTCTCTTTTCCAGGCTGAAAAGTCCCAGTCTTATTAATCTCTCCTCATACGGCAGCCGCTCCATGCCCCTAATCATTTTTGTTGCCCTTTTCTGAATCTTTTCCAATTCCAATGTATCTTTTTTGAGATGGGGCAACCACATCTGCACTCAGTATTCAAGATGTGGATGTACCATGGATTTATTTAGAGGCAATATGATAATTTCTGTCTTATCATCAATCCCTTTCTTAATGATTCCCAACAAATAGCCAGCCTAGGCCCTCTCTGACCTTCATCCCTGCGGGGAGGGCAGCGCTCCCATAGGCCTGGGTCATCGCTGACCTCCGATTCCCTCCCTCTTTACTCTTCATTGTGAAAACAGATCTACCCTGCTGTATCTAGATGTCACCATCAAATGGTACGTGGAAAGTTCCTTGAGTTACTTAAGATGCTTCATTTCTAAGTAACAAGAGAGAGAAAAACTCTCTGCATCCGAAAGCAAAGTCCTTTTAATTACTAAATAGAATTGGGATATACCCTCCGCAGTATATGTTCAGTTCAAAACTCCAGTCAGCTCTGCTGGGTTAGCAGCTGCTGTCTAAGAGTTTTCAGACTTAGACTTCAAAGGAATTGAGAGTATAAATGACTGACCTTTAGAGGAGGGGGTTGGAACAGCGTCTCGCTGACAGCTGTGGCCTCTGGCATGGGGGTGGCTGTGATAGCTGGAGAGAGAGGCACACAGAATGCTAGAACTGTATTTTCCCACTTACCAGGGCTCTAACAATAAGGTTTAACCTACCTAGCTTGGCTGTTGCCTATCCTGTATACTCAATATGATGTTGTTCCATTTACCTTTGATTTAAGTTGATTTACTAGTACACTTTTTTCTACTTAAGATATTATTTTATCTTGGACAGTATCCAAGTATGCTGGGATATTCACTGTGGCCCATCCTCATATGCAAACTTCTGACCTCTGGTAAGATATAAAAGGAGGTTAAGAGATACCTGCCTTGCAGTGTTCGCACCAAGGGAAAGAGCAAAAGGCCTTCCATCCCCAAGCAGTTCTGTAGACAGACTCTGACTGCAGTTAGCAAGGAGCATGGGGAAAGATGAGTGATAAAGCGGAGCAGGGAAGTGAAAGTTATATTGGTGTCCATGTTAACCAAGATTTTCTCCTCAAAGTGTTTGGGTTCTTTTCTCAGCAGAGCGAATTGGACACCATGATCTTTGTATTTTTTGGGTTGTTTCATATTGAGGTTACACTACAGGGCACCCATTCAATTGGGAGCCTACCTCTGCCCCTGCCTTGCCAGGAATATGCTGGGGAATATATCTGAAAGCAGGTCTTCCTCTTGAGATGAGCCAAGGAGCTGGTGTTTGGATCTGGACTAGGTTGAGATGATTAGTGCTCATTGAGTACTGACAATGTGTTTAGTGGTGTACAACCTTCAAATGCGAAAGAGTCCTTGCCAAATGGCAGACACAGACAAGACTGGACCCACTGGGAAGTCCAGAAGTGGGAGTGGCTTAATGTGTTGGCTGCATTCTAAACTCATTTGTGGGCCTTGCAGGAGGAGTCTGATCAGAAGGGTTTCAATGTGGAGAGGCTGGTGGCTTGGCAAAGTGGGATGGGGAAAGCACTGTATGCATAGCAGGCAGCATGGAGAGAGCAGTGTGAGAAGGTAATGAACAGTGAACTGAGAGTGGCATCACGGGCAGAGCAGAGGGGTCAAGGAGGAACGTGACAGGAGACCAGGTCTGCCATGCGAACACGGGTGGAAGTATGCTGGGCCTTCAAAGCAAGGACAAGAGGCCTGATACTCCATGTACTTACCCCAGTCTTCCCCTCACAAAACTCCATGGATTTCAATGGAGTTACTCCTGATTTACACTCATCAGAGGAGAATCAGGCCCATGAAGCTTAAACTTGAGTCATTGGTTAATGGTAAGGCCCTGAGGGGAATCCAAGAGGGGTGAGACTAGTGTTGGAGGCTAAAACGGGGCTAGGGTTCAGATTCAGACTCCTGGGTGCTGAAATCCAGTGAGCAGTCTGAGCTTTCATCTTACCATGGTGCAAATCTTGCATGATCAGCTGATCTCAAAGGTTTCCACCATCGGGAAAGCACAGTGTGTGGCCTGATACTGAATGAGTTCTGTCCCTTCAGGACTGGCTGTTAAACTCTCAGCCCCAAAGAGTGACTCTAGCTAGGTCACTTACAATTTCCTTCTTTCCCTTTGTCATTTGGCACTAGAGCAGCAGTATCCTGTTGCTCCGGGTATGGCTTTTGGGGTATTGTGTGGAAGGATGGCCATTGCTCAGCCCTTTGGGGTGTGAGTGTTGAGAGTTTACCCCACACACCAAAACTCCAGTGAATCACTCAAGGGAGCCTTTGGGGAAAGAGTTGAATGGACCTGCGCCTCTTCCAAGTTCGGAGGATATCACAGGAGTAGCACAGCAATCACCTCTCTTCCAGCCGGGACTTGCATAAGCCACCTGGGGAAGCTGATGGCAGCTGCAGGACTTGCTCCTTCACCACCAGAACTCCCTTCCTGGGTTCTCTCTCCCTTCCTACCTATCTCCAGCCGTGCTCCAGGGGGGAGTCCAATATTTTTGGTGGGTTTCCCATGGAATACAGAGTGAGATTTATATGGAATCTAGCCCTTCCTGTGCATTTTCATGGTCTGATCAGCAGGGCCAGTGGAAAAATGCAGCCTGCCCTCACTACTGTGTGTTTAAGAAATATCAGTACAAGTGAGTGGATGGCCCAGGCAGTCTCTCATCTCTAGGTTGCTGGTTCAAACCTAGCTTATGTTAATGGTTCAAACCTAGCTTATGTTGGTGATGACCAAAAACTATCATCTGATGGATGTTTGTGTCTCAGACACTTCCCAGTGGAGAAGTGTCCGTGCCGCCAAAAAAAGCCCACAGCTCTCACTAACTCGTACCTTCATCGCCAGTCAGCAGAGGCTGAGGGCTTCAAGAACACGGAGACTAAGGCCTGGTCTACACTACAAAGTTAGGTTACTTAACTACGTTGCTCAGGACTGTGAAGAATTTTGCGTCCTGTTCAATGAAGTTAAGCCGAACTAAGCCCCAGGGTAGCCACCACTGGGTCGATGGAAGAATTCTTCCATCAACCTAGCTGCTGTCTCTCGGAGAGGGTGGATTCACGACAGTGACACAAGAAGCCCTTCCGTCATTGCAGCAAGTGTGTTTACACTACAGTGGCGCTGTACTCTTGTAGCGTTGCCAGTGTGGATGTACCCTGCTACCGGTGGCCCCTCCAGATCTAAGTGACCAGGCATTGGCAGGTAGTGGATGGGGGCTTGCCCAAGCCGTGCACGGCTAATATTTCAGTCTCCAAGGCTGTTCATCTGGCCCCTTCCACTAATTCCTTTAACTGAAGGAAACAACCACTAAAGGTTTATTGATGAGATGGGAGTTCTGGCTGGCTCTAGGCTTGTGTTCTCCGTCTGTGCACAGACCTAACACAGCAGAGAGGAGGGAATTCTGTGCGGACCCCATGCAGAAAATTACAAAAGGTCTTCACGTTCCTGGAAAAGAACCTTTCGCTAGTTCTGTAATTACACCTCTCTCTCCATCCAGGGCGGCATATGGCACTGTTAATGAAGATTAAATAGACTAGCAAGGGCTGCGTGCAGGGCTGCAGACGATAGTAAATCTGTCTGCTTGTAGTGTACACGTGCACGACAAATCTGATTGCCATTTCTATGTGGTGATTAGTGCTGCAACAAGCTGCCTGCCAGAGATGCCAAACAAACAAGGCCCTGTAAAGCTGCCCTCGGGGAAAGAGTTCATGAAGGAGAAAAAGGAAAGGAAGGGCGGTAACATAACAACCACAGGGCAGTTAGAATCAAACCAAAAATGACCCCATGGGTTCCATATGCAGTTTCATGTTAGCACGCCAGAGCAGGTTAAAGGTCAAATGACTTCTTATGGCTAGCTCCTACCTTGAATTTGCCAATCTGGCTGTACCCTTTCTGCCTCCAGTGTAACCCCTTGGTAGATTCTGCAAGCAAAACTTAGCTCACAATGCAAGAACGGAATCCGCCTCACTCGCCCATAGTTTTATTGGATCTGCAGTGTTAAAAGGAACTGGGCACAGAGAGCAAATTCAGTGAGGAAAACGGGGACTTCTTTAAGGTGCCCCCTGAATGTATAATTAGGAGTAACAGAGCAGAATTAAACCAAGGAAAACTTAAGCTGTGTAACGCTTTGAATCACTTTACTCACCACAACCACACCTCAGAATTCTCCTTCGTGTATTTGCCTTCCAGAATGCTCACGTGACCTGTATTTGTGTCTGGGATGGAAGACAACTATAACTGTAAATTGCCCAGAGCAGAGCAGTTTGTTATGAAAAGCAGGAGGGATCTTATGGTAGGCCAGGGCAGAAAGGAGTCTGGTGCCCTCACAAATCACTTCAGCCCTATCATCTTAAATGCCGTCTGATGACTCGGTCAGCAGGGCCGGCTCCAGGCACCAGCGTTCCAAGCAGGTGCTTGGGGCGGCAGTTAGAAAGGAGCAGCTGTTCCTCTGACCACGGCGGCAAATCGGCGGCCGCTTTTCTGCTCCTCCGGCCACGGCGGCAAATCGGCGGCAGCTTCTCTGCTCCTCTGGCCGCGGTGGCAGTTTTTTCCACTACTTGGGGCGGCAAAAACCGCAGAGCCAGCCCTGTCAGTCGGAAAACTGCATCACAGCCTTTAAACCAGGGGTTCTCAAACTGGGGGTCGGGACCCCTCAGGGGGTCATGAGGTTATTATATGGGGGGGGGTCGCGAGCTGTCAGCCTCCACCCCAAGCCTCCACCGCTTTGCTTCCAGCATGTATAATGGTGTTAAATATATAAAAAAGTGGTTTTAATTTATAAGGGGGGGTCGCACTCAGAGGCTTGCTGTGTGAAAGAGGTCACCAGTACAAACGTTTGAGAACCACTGCTTTAAACCATGTTAACTCTCTGTGCATTTGGTGTCCCATAAACCAGGCTTCCCCCCCCCACCAAAACACTGACATGCACGCAACCTTGAAATTCAAACCACAGCTACAAAACCAGTATTCTCAAGGGGGCGGAGTGTACTGCTTATTTCAAATCACTAGCTGGAATGGACTTTGTCTTAGGCCCAGTCTACGCTGCCAAGGCAGCTTTTGGCAATGAAACAGCAGAGGTGTACACACCGCAAAGCCACTTTTTGCGACGAAACTCCTCAGTTGCAGCGCTGTAATAAAACCACCTCCACGAGGGTGATAAAAGGTTTTATCGCCAAAGGGCCAGTGTAAACACCTTGCTTGCGATTATCGCTGCCATTGGCCTCGGGAGATGGCCAACAGTGCCTGCCGTGACAGCGCTGCTCATTGTTTTCAACTCAGCAGCCTTGCAGGCATCTGCTTCTTCCCGTTCAAAGCTCCCTTCTGGCAGCTGGCGTTCTGCTCTGTGCTGGGAAACAGAGCAAACCTTCAAGGTGGAACGTTCCTGCTGTCTCCCACACTACGAACACGCAGGGGTGGAGGGGTGTGTGTGTGTGTGAGAGAGAGAGAGACACTCTGTGCTGTGCAGAGCCAGAGAGGGAGCTGGGGGCTGATGTCGGGGTTTCCTCCTCCCCCTGCTTCAGGACAGGTTGCTTTCCGCCGCTGTCTGAACTTAGGACACAGCATGCCAACACACTCATTCTCTGCCAACACACTCATTCTGTCTCTCCCGCTTCATACACACACACACTTCAGTTGAAAAGCAGCTGACAATCTAGTAGGATGCCCGTGGAACAACGGGATTGAGAAACCTGTATCATGAGATGCTGTACCTGCCCCATAAGGCATTGCAAACTGTTCCCAAAGCACCCTGCAGCCAGTTGCACAGTGGGATAGCTACCACAGTGCACTGCTTTCTTTGTCGTTGCAAGAGCTGCTAATATGGATGTGCTCCAGCAACACAAGAAACGTAGTGTGGACGTGAAACAGCGGTTTAATTAAAGCAGTTTAATAAAAGTGGTCTAACTCTTGGCGTAAAAACTTGGCAGTGTAGACATAGCCTTAATGTTAACACCACAGTTATAAAGGGGCCCAGAACCTGAAGGCACTGTGATGAGACTCAGGGGATTTCTGGTTTCAGTTCCTGGTTCTGCCCCAGAATCCCAACGTGACCCTGGCCAAATCAATTAATCCCTTTGTGCCTCAGTTCCCAGTCTGTAAAATGAGGCTAATGCATCTCTCCTTCCCTGGGGGTAGAGAGTAAAGTCACTGTGAGGGGTTCTGATCTCCAGTGACAGACCATGTAAGTGCCTACATACATAATATCAGAGGGGTAGCCATGTTAGTCTATATCCACAAAAACAACGAGGAGTCCAGTGGCACTTAAAAGACTAACCGATTTATTTGGGCATAAGCTTTCATGGGTAAAAAACCCACTTCTTCAGATGCACTGAGTGAAAATTACAGATGCAGGCATAAATATACTGACACATGAAGAGAAGGGAGTTACCTTACAAGTGGAGAACCAGTGTTAACAAGGCCCATTCAGCCAGGATGGATGTGGTCCACTCCCAATAACTGATGAGGAGATGTCAATACCAAGAGAGGGAAAATTGCTTTTGTAGTGAGATGTATATAAGATGGTCTCTTGTGCCAAAAGGGGAAATGACTGTTAGCAGAAGATGGCAGCATTTAAATCTCTCTGGTTTGTAAGTATTGGCGTTTTCCTTGTCTGAATAGCCTTAGAAAGGCAGAAGTGTTTAAAGAGGGTCAGTTTTTCTATGACCAGCTAGTGATTCCTTAGACATCACTGTGGGTTTTGGTCTCTTTTGGCGTTATGCTGCTATTCCTTGTTGCATTTCTTAGTGATTGGAGTGGAAAGATGTACAACTAACCGTAAACAACTCTGGGTGTTTAGAATGTCACGCTCTGACTCAGTAAAGCACTTAAGCATGTATTTACGCTCCATGGAATTCTGTGGGATTTAAATATGCACAAAGTTAAACATGTACTTGAGTGCTATAAACTCCACAGGACATGGGGCCTTGGCCTTAACCACTAACCCATGCTGTCCTCTCTGACAGCACTGACAGCTGTAATATTCTTGCAAGTACCATCTTCAGGAAGAGGGAATGCTGGGAATGACTTAGGCAGAACAAGGAAACCTCCATTGGCTCAAGAAGTGGGATTGTGTTGGAACAAATCCCATGTGGAATGGGTTTCCCCAGCTCAGTCAATCCTTAAGTCTTGGCCCATTGCTAATTCACATAAGGGATGTGAAATATGAGTTCATAACCTAGGTGATTAAATAATTAAGCTCCAGAGGAGATGAGGTATTTGACAGAGAAGGTGAAGAGATGTGAAACAGACACACTCTGGTCTAGACCCAGCTCCCACACTAATTGACTCTCTATTTCAATCTCAAGAACTGATGGCACGTGTTATGTCCATAATGTTATGATGATACTATCCCATTACCTTTGTACAGTTTATTAAGGGATGAGAACAGGCAGCCTTCCAAAAATGAACCTAGGATAGCAAATGTGCTGCTGATGCCTTGGTGAGGACAACATGATTCCAGGTGTTCTCTTGATTTCATCGATCACCCCCAAAAGCCTGCACATATGCTAGCCCCTTCGTGTTCCTCTACGTCAGACAGAAATGCTCATTGATCCCCTTTTGCCACTAGTCACTGTCACTGCTGTAGCTTTAGCTGCTCTGAAATGACAGGGGTTCCACATCTCAAATTCTGCTCCTTGGTTACACCTGTGCAGCTCTATTATTTGTCTTACCATAGCCACTAGGAGCCCTAATCATGGACCAGGACTCCATTGCGCTAGCCATTGTGTACGTTTCTCCAGTCAATCTCTTTCTGTATGGGGCTGCACTGAGGACAGAGCGTGGTCCTGCTACTGAAACATATCAACTCTATTGATAATATGCAAGCCAGTAGAGACTCCATCTCCCTCTCTCAGCCAAGCTGGCTCTGCCGCACTAGCAGGAATACAATAGTTCTTGTAGTTAGGAAAGAGAGCAGATCTGAGCTAACAGCAGACTTGTTCAATCAGAAGGGGCCATTTTTATGTAGTCACTTCTCAGAGCAGACCCGCCTTAGAATCGAATGAGAAACGGCATCAAGGGAGGTGCCTATTGCTGAGTGGCTGGAGATGAAGAGGAGAAAGATCACACCATCAGTGGTGAAGTTCTCTGGGGAGAGAGGAAGGTGGTGCCTGGTAGCATCAAAGGGAAGAGAGTGGGACAAAGTTGGAGACAGATTGGAGCCAGTCCAGCCCCTGGAGAGCTTTAAAGAAAGGAGGGTGGATCCTGGAGCCAGCAGAGGTGCCGAAGCAGGAAGCTGAAGTGGTCGTGCTGTCTTGTGTGGTCTGCGTGAGGAGCGTCTTGCTTGTGCTGGGACTCTGGGAGGCCGCAGAGGGTGGAGCGGTGGTTCGGGCTGAGCTAAGCTTCTAGGTTCAATAACAATATGACACTCGAGCCAGACTAATCAAAGGGTTCCCTGAGCAAGTCTGGGCCCGTTCATGAATTCACACAGAAGCCACGAGAAACGCGGTGGCTTCTCATGGTTCTGACCTGCTACCCAGCAAAACGTGTTGGGTTTTGCTTTGGGTTTGGGGATTTGCTCCTTGTGAGAGGAGCCCTGGTGACAGCCGCCCAGGCTCGAGGAGATGAAGTGGTGGATGAGGCTTCCAGCAAGGCTGAAATGAGGGGCAGTGGCCCACATGGGTGATGTTGCAGAGGGGATGAGGGTTCCAGGTTCAAAGCTGCTCCTGCAGAGAGGGGCAGTGGAGGCAGGTAGAAGACGGGGGAGCTGTGCATAAGAATCCCCCCTCCCTGCCTAGCAGAGTATGTGGCCTACAATTTCCGGGTGATGACTGTCTGGTTTTTTGCACTCCCCTCTTAACACTCTGCTAGTTCTGTCTGCTGTGCTAATGATGGTAGTGTTTACAGTGGCAGGTCCAACCCCAGAGATTATGGATAAACAGAGACAGAAGCAGTCAGAGTGAGCAGAAACCCATTTCCCAGCATTTCCACCTGCCCCCATCCTGGGAGGCGGCACACAGGCAGCTAGAGCATTGCTTTACACATAGGTGGGCTGGGGTCTGTCACAGAACTGCTAAATTGCACTTGGTGGCAGATCCCAGGGGGGCGCCGGTGAGCCATTCATGCACAGGAGCTTAAATCTCAGGAGGCCATATCAGTCTGTCTAGCCCTGGCCCTCCAAAACAGAGGCCCCTCCACGCACCGCAAGCAGGCCAACCTTCCGCTTGCCAACAAGAGGGTCTGGTGGGTTTCTGGCCATGGGTTGGGTTAATCCATCCCCAGTACAGGACGGCCTAGTGGGATATACTCTGCTGTAGTCATTAGGAGCCCAGAGCCCTGTTAGGCAGCTGACGGCTCTGCATCCTAGAGGGGATGAATTCACACTGCATGGGCAGACGTGCTTTCCATTCGAGTTGCCACCCATCCAAAATCCTGCAGCAGGATGCTGAGTGACAAGCCACTTGGCACGCTCCCATGGGCTGCCCACACCCGATTCCAGACAGTTGTCCTCCAACTTCTGAGAGCAGATTCCCCTGCCTGTTACCCTGTTTCCTGTACAGCTGGGTTTCATCCCTTTTCATCTGGCGCCGGCGGGCTGGTAGCTGTTATGGAGGAGCAGAAATGTGGTGAGCTCTCCCCTCTCCTGGTCAGGTGAGTGTTTCTAATCAAACAAAACCAAACACCCTTGCCCTCCCCCTCTCCTTCCCCCGCCCCTTCCCCAAGGTCTCGCCCCTGCCCTGCCACTTCTCTGAGCCCCTGCCCCACTTGCTCCATCCCCCCTCCCTCCGTTGCTTGCTCTCCCCCACCCTCACTCACTTTTACCAGGCTGGGGCAGGATTTTGGGGTGCGTGAGAGGGGTGAGAGCTCCAGCTGGGGGTGCAGGCTCTGGGGTGGGGCCAGAGATGAGGGATGCAAGAGAGGGGTGTGGGGGATATGGGCTCTGGGCTGGGGGTGTGGGCCCTGGGTGGAGCTAGAAATGAGGGGTTTGGGATGCGGGAGAGGGCTCCGGGCTGGGGCAGGAGGTTGGGGTGTGTGGGGGGGGGGTGAGGACTCTGGCTGGGAGTGCAAGCTCTGGGATGGGGCTGGGGATGAGGGGTTTGGGGTGCAGGAGGAGGCTCTGGGCGGGGGCCAAGGGGGTTGGAGTGCAGAATGGGCTCCGGCTGGTGGTACAGGCTCTGGGGCAGAGCCAGGGATGAGGGGTCTGGGGTACAGGAGGGAGCTCTGGGCTGGGGCAGGGGGTTGGGGTGCAGGGGGGTTGTGGGGTGCAGGCTCCGGGAGGTAATTTGGGTGTGGGACAGGACTCCAGGCTGGGGCAGGGAGTTGGGGTGCGGGAGATTCACCAATGCCTTGTTTCTGTGTAATTACATATACCTGTGCAAATTGGATAGCCTTTCACACTCTCCTGACACAGGTGTAAAAAGAAAAGGAGTACTTGTGGCACCTTAGAGACTAACCAATTTATTTGAGCATGAGCTTTCGTGAGCTACAGCTCACTTCATCGGATGACCGCTATTCCTACCTGCATGCCTCCAGCTTTCACCCTGACCACACCACACGATCCATCGTCTACAGCCAAGCTCTGCGATACAACCGCATTTGCTCCAACCCCTCAGACAGAGACAAACACCTACAAGATCTCTGTCAAGCTTTCTTACAACTACAATACCCACCTACGGAAGTGAAGAAACAGATTGATAGAGCCAGAAGAGTTCCCAGAAGTTACCTACTACAGGACAGGCCAAACAAAGAAAATAACAGAACGCCACTAGCCGTCACCTTCAGCCCCCAACTAAAACCCCTCCAACGCATTATTAAGGATCTACAACCTATCCTGAAGGATGACCCAACACTCTCACAAATCTTGGGAGACAGGCCAGTCCTTGCCTACAGACAGCCCCACAACCTGAAGCAAATACTCACCAACAACCACATACTACACAACAGAACCACTAACCCAGGAACCTATCCTTGCAACAAAGCCCGTTGCCAACTGTGCCCACATATCTATTCAGGGGACACCATCACAGGGCCTAATAACATCAGCCACACTATCAGAGGCTCGTTCACCTGCACATCCACCAATGTGATATATGCCATCATGTGCCAGCAATGCCCCTCTGCCATGGACATTGGTCAAACTGGACAGTCTCTACGTAAAAGAATAAATGGACACAAATCAGATGTCAAGAATTATAACATTCATAAACCAGTCGGAGAACACTTCAATCTCTCTGGTCACGCGATTACAGACATGAAGGTCGCTATCTTAAAACAAAAAAACTTCAAATCCAGACTCCAGCGAGAAACTGTTGAATTGGAATTCATTTGCAAATTGGATACTATTAATTTCGGCTTAAATAGAGACTGGGAGTGGCTAAGTCATTATGCAAGGTAGCCTATTTCCTCTTGTTTTTTCCTACCCCCCCCCCCCAGATGTTCTGGTTTAACTTGGATTTAAACTTGGAGAATGGTCACTTTGGATGTGCTATTACCAGCAGGATAGTGAGTTTGTGTGTGTGGTTTTTGGGAGGGGGGTGAGTGGGTGAGAGAACCTGGATTTGTGCAGGAAATGGCCCAACTTGATTATCATGCACATTGTGTAAAGAGTTGTCACTTTGGATGGGCTATCACCAGCAGGAGAGTGAATTTGTGGAGGGGGTGGAGGGTGAGAAAACCTGGATTTGTGCTGGAAATGGCCCAACCTGATGATCACTTTAGATAAGCTATTACCAGCAGGACAGTGGGGTGGGAGGAGGTATTGTTTCATATTCTCTGTGTGTATATAAAGTCAGCTGCAGTTTCCACAGTATGCATCCGATGAAGTGAGCTGTAGTTCACGAAAGCTCATGCGCAAATAAATTGGTTAGTCTCTAAGGTGCCACAAGTACTCCTTTTATTTTTGCGAATACAGACTAACACGGCTGTTACTCTGACACAGGTGTAAGGGCATGTAGAACTGGGCCTTAAATTATAACCCCTGCTCTGACATTTCTTCCTCTCTAGACTTGGGTAAGGGCACTTGATCTGTGCGCCTGGCTTCTCCCCGTATAAATCAGGGGCATTTGCCTAGCTGTGAGGATGAATTAGTGTCTCTAAAATGCTCTGAAGAGGATAAACGTTACATAACTACCAAGTATTACGAGCCCGGGGAATAGTCTCTTTCGGGGACTAAGAAAGTTTTATGGTCTAAGAGTCCAGCCGCAGTTCAGAGAGGAATTCCCCAAACCATCACTACTTGCAGGCCCAGTGCCAGTTAGTGTGCAACCCGAGCCAGCTGGAATCATACCACTCCTGCTTGAGCTGTTTAATTTAAATTCACCTCAATAAATTGGAGTCGTTTTTCTAACTTGTCTCTGGACCTAACACTCCAGTCACTGGATTTTGTTCCCCTACAGCCCTACAGTTCTGCCCAACGCAGGGGAATTCTTGTAGCTTGCCTGTGCCAGGAGCGATTCGCTCATAATCTGGTTCCTGCTTCCCCTTCTCGGCTGGCTCTGGTGTGCAGAGCATCATATTGAGTGAGGGGGTGAGCCAAAAGTCCTCTCCTCACCCACCTTCCTACATGGCCTCTGGCCATGTGACCAACCCCTGCAGGGGCGCAAGGAGCCTCAGTCCATCTGTTACTCTGCTGTCTGGGTGCTCTGTATGGCCCACGATTGAACCCATAGTGAGCAGAGTCATTCTTTGCTGCAGCATCACAGATGTCCAAGAGGTGGTATCTATTCCCTGCCGGTCTGGTACTGGGGAAAGTACTATGCAAATCTCTTTTCCTCCATGCTTCATGCAGACACCCTGTGAATAACTGAGCTGGGACACTCGCTACGCGACTTTCCAATGCAGATTGCATCAACTCTTCTGGTGGTTTGGCCTCACAGGGACGGTCACGTGTTTTCATCCTCTACAGTAAACGGAACCTTAATCTAAGCTTTTAAGTCTATCTAGATTTCTAAATAATTACATGCAGCCCCTAACTTGAATGAAGTTTTGATTTAAACCTTAATTTAATGGTTTGTGCAGAAAACAGGAAGTAAGCCAGGGCTGCCAATTAAAAGCCATCTGTTTTCAACTAATCTTTTGCCGGCTTCTGAATAGTCAACATAGGAACCACTGTACTGGAACAAACCATGGGTACAGCTACCCCCATATTTCCTATCCTGCTCTCGTGTCAACCCGAATGAGCACTCTGAATTACTCCTGTGCCTTGTTCCAGCTTTGGAGATCCCCTAGGAGTGAAGATTTCCATCTCCAGGGCCTCTCTGGTGAGCTGGTCCACAGGGGAAGCCAGATATGGTGATGGAGCAGGCTGTCACCCAGTCTGTAGCATAGCCTGGTCTATATTGGAAGCTGCAGAGGGAGGCAAAGAACAATACAACAAAGCTTAGCGCAGCGGTGAATTGTACAGTCCATGCTGCGGGCAGGGGTGGGTGGGAGAGGGCATTGCTTCCTGATTGTAGCTGGCGACCAGTTTGTGCCCTGCTCTATGGGGATTGCAGAGCTTCGTCAGTGAAGATGCTATTCCTGTAAGTGGCTAATCCTTTATTTAAACAAAAAAATTTGCTCTACTCCCTTTGCCCTGGTAACATTCTGGGGCAGAGAGTTCCCCTAGCTTAATGTACTGCCCTGTTACGAATCCATAGCCGTCTGGGACTCCGCTTGTCACGGCACTGCACCCCACAGGTGCTTCAGAGCACCACTCTGCCAGTTCAGAGCCTCCTCTTGCAGTTGCTGAGGTCTATGGTCTAGCTGAGCCGTTGTAGCCGTGTTACGCCAGCACCAACTTGAGCGTTACGGTGGAGTTCCTGAATGGGTTACTGTCATGGATGGGTATAAACTGTTCAGGAAGGACAGGGAGGCCAGAAAAGGTGGGGGAGTTGCACTGTATGTAAGGGAGCAGTATGACTGCTCAGAGCTCAAGTATGAAACTGCAGAAAAACCTAAGAGTCTCTGGATTAAGTTTAGAAGCCTGAGCAACAAGGGTGATGTCGTGGTGGGAGTCTGCTATAGACCACCGGACCAGGGGGATGAGGTGGATGAGGCTTTCTTCCGGCAAGTCGCAGAAGCTACTAGATCGCATGCCCTGGTTCTCATGGGCGACTTCAATCATCCTGATATCTGCTGGGAGAGCAATACAGCGGTGCACAGACAATCCAGGAAGTTTTTGGAAACTGTAGGGGACAATTTCCTGGTGCAAGTGCTGGAGGAACCAACTAGGGGTGGAGCTCTTCTTGACCTGCTGCTCACAAACCGGGAAGAATTAGTAGGGGAAGCAAAAGTGGATTGGAACCTGGGAGGCAGTGACCATGAGATGGTCAAGTTCAGGATCCTGACACAAGGAAGAAAGGAAAGCAGCAGAATACGGACCCTGGACTTCAGAAAAGCAGACTTTGACTCCCTCAGGGAACTGATGGGCAAGATCCCCTGGGAAAATAACATGAGGGGGAAAGGAGTCCAGGAGAGCTGACTGTATTTTAAAGAATCCTTATTGAGGTTACAGGGACAAACCATCCCAATGTGTAGAAAGAATAGTAAATATGGCAGGCGACCAGCTTGGCTTAACAGTGAAATCCTTGCTGATCTTAAACACAAAAAAAAGGCTTACAAGAAGTGGAAGATTGGATAAATGACCAGGGATAAGTATATAAATATTGCTTGGGCATGTAGGAATGGAATCAGGAAGGCTAAATCACACCTGGAGTTGCAGCTAGCGAGGGATGTTAAGAGTAACAAGAAGGGTTTCTTCAGGTATGTTGGCAATAAGAAGAAAGCCAAGGCAAGTGTGGGCCCCTTACTAAATGAGGGAGACAACCTAGTGACAGAGGATGTGGAAAAAGCTAATGTACTCAATGCTTTTTTGCCTCTGTCTTCATGAACAAGGTCAGCTCCCAGACTACTGCACTGGGCAGCACAGCAGGGGGAGGAGGTGGCCAGCCCTCTGTGAAGGAAGAAGCGGTTCAGGACTATTTAGAAAAACTGGACGTACACAAGTCCATGGGGCTGGATGCGTTGCATCCGAGAGTGCTAAAGGAATTGGCGGATGTGATTGCAGTGCCATTGGCCATTATCTTTGAAAACTCATGGCGATAAGGGGAAGTCCCAGAGGATTGGAAAAAGGCTAATATAGTGCCAATCTTTAAAAAAGGGAAGAAGGATGATCCTGGGAACTAAAGGCCAGTCAGCCTCACCTCAGTCCCTGGAAAAATCATGGAGCAGGTCCTCAAGGAATCAATTCTGAAGCACTTGGAGGAGAGGAAAGTGATCAGGAACAGTCAGCATGGATTCACCAAGGGTAAGTCATGCCTGATTAATCTAATTGCCTTCTATGATGAGATAACTGGTTCTGCGGATGAAGGGAAAGCAGTGGACGTGTTATTCCTTGACTTTAGCAAAGCTTTTGACACGGTCTCCCACAGTATTCTTGTCAGCAAGTTAAAGAAGTATGGGCTGGATGGGTGCACTACAAGGTGGGTAGAAAGTTGGCTAGATTGTCAGGCTCAACGGGTAGTGATCAATGGCTCCATGTCTAGTTGGCAGCTAGTATCTAGCGGAGTGTCCCAAGGGTTGGTCCTGGGGCCGGTTTTGTTCAATATCTTCATTAATGATCTGGAAGATGGTGTGGATTGCACCCTCAGCAAGTTTGCAGATGACACTAAACTGGGAGGAGTGGTAGATACGCTGGAGGGTAGGGATAGGATACAAGGGACCTAGACAAATTGGAGGATTGGGCCAAAAGAAATCTGATGAGGTTCAACAAGGACAAGTGCAGATTCCTGCACTTAGGACGGAAGAATCCCATGCACCGCTACAGGCTAGGGACCGAATGGCTCGGCAGCAGTTCTGCAGAGAAGGACCTAGGGGTGACAGTGGACGAGAAGCTGGATATGAGTCAACAGTGTGCCCTTGTTGCCAAGAAGGCCAATGGCATTTTGGGATGTATAAGTAGGGGCATTGCCAGCAGATCGAGGGATGTGATCGTTCCCCTCTATTTGACATTGGTGAGGCCTCATCTGGAGTACTGTGTCCAGTTTTGGGCCCCACACTACAAGAAGGATGTAGAAAAATTGGAAAGAGTCCAGCAGAGGGCAACAAAAATGATTAGGGATCTGGAGCACATAATTTATGAGGAGAGGCTGAGGGAACTGGGATTGTTTAGTCTACGGAAGAGAAGAATGAGGGGGGATTTGATAGCTGCTTTTAACTACCTGAAAGGTGGATCCAAAGAGGATGGATCTAGACTATTCTCAGTGATAGCAGATGACAGGACAAGGAGCAATGGTCTCAAGTTGCAGTGGGGGAGGTTTAGGTTGGATATTAGGAAAAACTTTTTCATTAGGAGGGTGGTGAAACACTGGAATGCGTTACCTAGGGAGGTGGTGGAATCCCCTTCCTTAGAAGTTTTTAAGGTCAGGCTGACAAAGCCCTGGCTGGGATGATTTAGTTGGGATTGGTCCTGCTTCGAGCAGGGGGTTGGACTAGATGACCTTCTGGGGTCCCTTCCAACCCTGATATTCTATGATTCTATGATTACGGCAGTGTGCCAAAATGGGAATTTTCTGTAATATTGTGTATGGCTGTTGTGTGTGCCACAGTTTCCCCTATATGCTACATTGTTAACTAGGTGGTGAGAAAAGATTGTTTACTCTCCAGGTGTGACTGATGCCTGGGCCCCATGTCTATGGAGAGTCAGCAAAGACAATGGCCACTCCAATTGCCTGAGCATTTGGTACCTGGCAACTCATGACCATGGATGGTCCACCCCTCCACAGGTGTGACCAGCTGGAGAACAAAGGGCTAAGGAGGAGGGCCAGGTGACAATGTTTACCCAGGAACAAGAACAAAGAACTGAGGCGGGGCCAGGTGGAGTTAAGTGTGGGGCTGCTGGACAGAGGAGGCTCTCCTGGCCTGGGACAAAAGAGGGGCTAGAGCAGAGGGCTCTGGGCTGACCAAGATGGACCCTTCTGTAATCTTCTGTTCTCTGTGCTAACCAAGGACTTTCTATTGCTGTGTTCCAGACACCTAATAAAACCAGCTGCTTTTACACCACTGGCTGAGAGTCGCTGCAGATGCTGAAGGTGGGGGTGCATTGCTCCCTTTGGGGGTATGAGTCTCTCTCTCTCTCTCTCAGGTGCCCAACTCAGGTGGGCTCAGTGAAGGGAGCTCTGTATGAAGCAGGGGTGCTGGAGGCTGCAAGGTTCAGTCCAAGGAGGCGGTGAAGCCAAGTGGCTTACCCTGGTGAGAATGTGGTCCTAAAGGGGTCTCCCAGGGACTGTTCCAGAGCTGCCAAGGAGCACCAGCCCTGTGGATCCCTGACACAGGGGTGTGGGGATGGTGAGTCTAGAGCCAATCTTTCTGCCCTTCCCACGCTGAGCCAGGCTGCCTGGGCTGTGGGGAGAGTGCAGCTATCAACAGCTGAGTAATTCTTCCTGCAGTGAGCAAGGGGGCTTGGAGAAGCAGAGGGGCATAGATGCCGCTCATAGCTGCTGCTGAGAGCAGAACTGCCCTGCCCCCCAGCCTCCTCCCCGTCCCCCATTTCTGGATATCAGCAGATGCAGGGTGTGGGGGGGATGTCATGTCATGGAGGAGCTCCTAGCCAGCTACTCACAAGCCCTTGATGGATGAGGAGATCCTCTGCCTAGCACTGTAGAGGGCGTCATGTTAGCAGCTCAGGACACCAGAACTGTGAGCCCTGTGTTCCCGCTCTGCCGCAGCAAGAGTGGGCGATCCTGCTGCTAAGCTGTGTATCAGTGCCCTGACGCAGCAGCAAACGCCTCCAGACTCTGCCAGTCCAAGCCTTGCCTTGCAGGTATCAAGCCGTGAACCCCAATTCCCGCATTCCCCAGAGCTGTCTCCCTGCAGTGTCCAGTCCCTCCCACCAGACCCTCCCAGAAGTTAAGTTTGCTGTCTCCAAAGAGACAGAGCACACAACCACCTCTGTTGGGTTCGATGAAGACTCGCACTTCACGTCAGTATAACAGCACAGAGTTGTTTCTGGAATCACACAAGAATATGTTTATTAGCAAAGAACAGAGTAAAAGAGAGAGATGACAGGCTACAAACAAAACACGCTTTCTAGTGACGAAACTTAACTTCAGCATGTTGCCATCTTTGTCTTAGCAGCTTTCTCATCTATCGCCAGTTCCCAGAGACTTCAGCCCCTATGGGTGAAGGATCCACCTTTCTCAGGCTTCAAGAACTCTGGCCCCTTGTGGCCCACAGGGGATGGAGGCTAAAATGGTTTTCTGCTTCTGCCTGGGCTTCCCAAATTGCTTCTGTTTCAAGAGGCAGGAAGGCTTCCTGGAGATACAGCCTCCACACACACACACCCCACTGTGGTCATCTCCCCCACTTTCCAGTCTGATGGGTTTGTTTACCTTATATGTAACTGTACGTCCATTGTTTCTGGCCTCTCCTTGCTCAATCTGCAGTGGTGACGCAGTCAAGTAGACAAAAACACATTCCTTTGCCTAGGGCAGGCTGGGCTTATGCATGGCTTGCCAAGAACATATTTCCAGCACACGTCTATAATTCTTTAGACACTGCCCATATATACATCACTCAATAATATTAAGGACCAGCATGTTACCAGTTCGCATGTGTCACTTTGATGTCACTGTCAGTCTCTAAGAGGTGTCAAGAGTGAGTTGGGGCACTGAGTGTCTCAGGCCTGATGTGATTTGTGGCACTGAGAGCCCTCTGCCAAGTGGCGCTGAAGGGCTCCCCGGGCTCTACCTCATCCTCAGTACCCAGGGGGTTAATTGCAGCTTCCCATTTCCTTCCTGTGTTCTTGTGCTCCAGGGATGGGCTATAAGAGAGGCTGGTGCTGGCATAACCGGAGGGGAGAATGGCAGGGCCATAGCACAACCCCAGGCTCAGGAATCGGTGGGTTCTGATTGCTTTGCTTGTGGTAAATAGCTTTGATTTACCTGGATAAAGATTTGCTCCTGCTGAAAAATCCTGTTGGAATTGTAGGCTGCGGGGGTAATTACTGTGCAGTAACACATTCCCTGACTGGAGGTAGCATTCCTCCCCCAATGCATCTAGCCTTTCACCAGCGGGCTGAGGATTTATGTTGCACTAGTGTCAAGTGCCCCGCCCCTCACTGTCAGGTGCCCTACGGCCACCGAGGAGGATGGGCCCCTGCACCAAACAGCTTTCACGCTAAATAGACAAGACACAGGCAAAGGGACTTGCCCAAGGTCACATGGCATGTCAGGGCCAGGAATGGAAGCCAGGCTGATTCCCAGGCCAGTGCTCTAACCATTGGGCCGCACTGCCTCAGAATTAATATACTAGCGTTTAAAAGAATGAACGACACGTTGCTTGTGGAGACGCCTGCATAGTACCATTCCACGTGGATGGGGCTGCCAGGGAGCCGTCCCTGCCTCCAAGCAGCCTGCTCTGAGTTAAGCCAATGAAGGTTTTGCTACTTGTTTCAATGGCAGCAGGCGTGAGTTCCAGAGTAGACCGAGGATAAGCAGAACCAAAGGAAGGGGGAGAACGTCAAGGGAGGAGGGTTACAAAAATGAGATCGTGAGCAGCAGCCACAATAATTGTATATGTCCACCCACAGGGCGGTGGGACTAGGACCCTGGACCTCCAGCTCCAGAATACACAGGTCTCTGCCCCTTGAGTCAAAATGGGGAGCAAGTGAAACTGCTGGTGGAAATATGTCCCTTAACCTCTCAGGCAGGGCGTTCCAAGCCAATAGTGACACATCTCTCAGTCAGCTCCTTCAGGTAACGTTTTTCTTTGCGCTGGGACGCTGCCCGGAGGAGGTCACTGGTGGAAGGCTGAGCCAAACAAAGGCGAGGTGTGAAGATGAAGCCTAGAGGTGCATAGAGTCAGCGAGAAAGGGAGCACAGGCAGGCCCGGGGCAGACACACAGCCCCTTACAACAGAAGGGAGGGACTATTCTTGTTTGACAAATGAGGGGAAAAGATACAGAGAGGTTCAGGGCCCCAGGTCATGGCACCTCTGACTAGAATCCTAACCCCACCCTGTTTTCTAGCCACTAGTGCCAGGTGCTTTTCTGAAAGAGGCCAGTGAGGCCGAGGCATCTGAATGTGATGCAGACGTATGGACACTAATGGCTGGGCTCAAGGATGCAAATAACAGGCCAAATCCTGAGATTCTTCTGTGACGGTGCTCCCCATAAGGCTTTATGGAAATATGCTTATGAATATATTTATCACATAACTGGAATATATTTTATGCTGCATATGCCATGTAACACATCTCTGTAAAAGTTATGATCTACTGAATCTATTCCTCCTATTTGTATGTATGTATCATTTTTGTATTCGAAGTTATGAATATTGGCTGTGTACTGGCTTGATTTTTAAGTAGCCTTTGTAAAGCATTTGGTCAGCTTCTTCAGAAAGAAAAGGAGTACTTGTGGCACCTTAGAGACTATCCAATTTATTTGAGCATAAGCTTTCGTGAGCTACAGCTCACTTCATCGGATGCATACTGTGGAAAGTGTAGAAGATCTTTTTATACACACAAAGCATGAGAAAATGGGTGTTTACCACTACAAAAGGTTTTCTCTCCCCCCACCGCACTCTCCTGCTGGTAATAGCTTATCTAAAGTGATCACTCTCCTTACAATGTGTATGATAATCAAGGTGGGCCATTTCCAGCACAAATCCAGGGTTTAACAAGAACGTCTGGGGGGGGGGGTAGGAAAAAACAAGGGGAAATAGGTTACCTTGCATAACGACTTAGCCACTCCCAGTCTCTATTCAAGCCTAAGTTAATTTTATCCAATTTGCAAATGAATTCCAATTCAACAGTCTCTCGCTGGAGTCTGGTTTTGAAGTTTTTTTGTTGTAATATCGCAACTGTCATGTCTGTAATCGCGTGACCAGGGAGATTGAAGTGTTCTCCAACTGGTTTATGAATGTTATAATTCTTGACATCTGATTTGTGTCCATTTATTCTTTTACGTAGAGACTGTCCAGTTTGACCAATGTACATGGCAGAGGGGCATTGCTGGCACATGATGGCATATATCACATTGGTGGATGTGCACGTGAACGAGCCTCTGATAGTGTGGCTGATGTTATTAGGCCCTGTGATGGTGTCCCCTGAATAGATATGTGGACACAGTTGGCAACGGGCTTTGTTGCAAGGATAGGTTCCTGGGTTAGTGGTTCTGTTGTGTGATATGGGTTGCTGGTGAGTATTTGCTTCAGGTTGGGGGGCTGTCTGTAGGCAAGGACTGGCCTGTCTCCCAAGATTTGTGAGAGTGATGGGTCATCCTTCAGGATAGGTTGTAGATCCTTAATAATGAGTTGGAGGGGTTTTAGTTAGGGGCCGAAGGTGACGGCTAGTGGCGTTCTGTTATTTTCTTTGTTAGGTCTATCCTGTAGTAGGTGACTTCTGGGAACTCTTCTGGCTCTATCAGTCTGTTTCTTCACTTCCGCAGGTGGGTATTGTAGTTGTAAGAATGCTTGATAGAGATCTTGTAGGTGTTTGTCTCTGTCTGAGGGGTTGGAGCAAATGCGGTTGTATCGCAGAGCTTGGCTGTAGACAATGGATCGTGTGGTGTGGTCAGGGTGAAAGCTGGAGGCATGTAGGTAGGAATAGCGGTCAGTAGGTTTCCGGTATAGGATGGTGTTTATGTGACCATCGTTTATTAGCACTGTAGTGTCCAGGAAGTGGATCTCTTGTGTGGACTGGACCAGGCTGAGGTTGATGGTGGGATGGAAATTGTTGAAATCATGGTGGAATTCCTCAAGGGCTTCTTTTCCATGGGTCCAGATGATGAAGATGTCATCAATATAGCGCAAGTAGAGTAGGGGCATTAGCGGATGAGAGCTGAGGAAGCGTTCTAAGTCAGCCATAAAAATGTTGGCATACTGTGGGGCCATGCGGGTACCCATAGCAGTGCCGCTGATTTGAAGGTAAACATTGTCCCCAAATGTAAAATAGTTATGGGTAAGGACAAAGTCACAAAGTTCAGCCACCAGGTTAGCCGTGACATTATCGGGGATAGTATTCTTGACGGCTTGTAGTCCATCTTTGTGTGGAATGTTGGTGTAGAGAGCTTCTACATCCATAGTGGCCAGGATGGTGTTATCAGGAAGATCACCGATGGATTGTAGTTTCCTCAGGAAGTCAGTGGTGTCTCGAAGGTAGCTGGGAGTGCTGGTAGCGTAGGGCCTGAGGAGGGAGTCTACATAGCCAGACAATCCTGCTGTAAGGGTGCCAATGCCTGAGATGATGGGGCGCCCAGGATTTCCAGGTTTGTGCAAATTAAGTGCCCAATCAAGAAGCACTTAAGGGACAATGGATCTTGGAAGGCTCCAATCCACATAAGAAGTCTACTGGAGGATGTTCAAGGTAGCAGGTAAGCAATGGCTGCTGCCTGTAAAAACTTGAGTCATGCATGGACATGTGACCTGCCCATGTGACTCCAAAACTCCATCTTGGAGCTGGACTTTCCATAGAAGAGAAGAGGGGGTCTCCACCCACAAGAAAAAGTTTATTTAAGCCCATGGGAGACCCCTCCATTTTGTTTTCAGCTGGCTCAAGAGATAGCCTCTCCAGCCCCAAGGATACCTGAAAGAAACTGGAACAAAGGACAGTAACTGCAGGGGGTGTCAGTGATTGCTGGACCCAGACTAGAAGGAGACAAGTCTGTAAATGGAAGCTTACTGGAACACCACTGAGGGTGAGATTTTGTCTGTATTCAGTTTTCTTAGACATAGACTTGCGGGTTTTATTTTATTTTACTTGGTAATTCACTTTGTTCTGTCTGTTACTACTTGGAACCACTTAAATCCTACTTTCTGTATTTAATAAAATCACCTTTCACTTATTAATTAACCCAGAGTATGTATTAATATCTGGGGGGGGGGCAAACAGCTGTGCACATCTATCATTGTTATAAAGGGTGAACAATTTTTGAATTTACCCTGTATAAGCTTTCTACAGGGTAAAATGGATTTATTTGGGGTTTGGACCCCTTTGGGAGTTGAGCATCTGAGAGTTAAAGACAGGAACACTTCTTTAGCTGCTTTCAGTTTAAGCCTACAGCTGTTAGGGGACGTGGTTCAGACCTGGGTCTGGCTTTGCAGCAGACTAGCAAGTCTGGCTCAACCAGGCTGGGTGCTGAAGTCCCAAGCTGGGGGGGCAGGGAAAGCAGGGGCAGGGAGGGCAGGGAAAGCAGAAGTAGTCTTGGCATATCAGTTGGCAGCCCCAAGGGGGTTTCTGTGATCCAACCCGTCACACCTTCCTCTGGCAAATTCTTGTTCATTTAAATAGGAGCTTGCCTGAGCCAGTCGCCAGAAGGACCTCAAAAGGTATTGAGGTGTCTAACCCCCATTAAAATCAGTGGAAATTAGGAGCCTACATGCTTTGAGTATCCGGGCACTCAAGCTTTGGCCCAGTATCTGTCTTTGCAGTAGGATGCTCAACAACCACATAAAGTACAACTCTTACCCACTTGGTTTTTAAGTCAAGGCTGGATGTCTTTCTGAAGCTCTGCTCTAGGAATTACTGTGCTGAAGTTCTCTGGCCTGTGTTATACAGAGGGGTCAGACTAGATGATCACAATGGTCCCTTCTGGCCCTGGAATCTCGAGGCTTTCCCCCTAATTCTTTAGCTATATTTACAGGTTTCTTTCCAAAGTAGGAAGCAAATGTAGCCGGAAGGTGGGGGCGAGTCAGTTGGAGGGGATGATTGAGTTGGGTTAAATGCCCAGGTGGGCCAGGCCCTTGTTCAAAATGCAGCTATTGCTCCCCCAAAAATCCATTTGTAAATATTTGATTTTGGTTCACGTAAAAAAAAAAATCACTTTCTCCCTGCGTTTTTGTTGGTTGGCTTTTTGCTGGCAACACTAAAAACTTGGAGCATTTATAGACCTCCCTAATACAATGGTGCCTTATGCAGCAAGTGAGCTGTGACCATGCCGCAGAAGGAAAGGACACCCCACTGGAAGTTATTTATATTCCTGCTGTTCTTCGGCCTCTGCTTTCCTGTGGTGCATTTTCCTCCCAAAAGCTGAACTGAGGAGTGTTCATGCAACTTGATTCGCTTTGGTCTTCATTTCCTTGCTCTGCTATTATCCTAAAATCCCCATTGCAAGTACTTGCCAGAAACCTTGCCTGTCAAGCCCAGATTCCTCTCAAATGAATCATTGACAGCAACATGGAAATTGTTTGTTCTAAATCCAGGCTACTCAGGACTACCGGAAACTTTCCTTGCTCCAGTGATCTGTAGAATAAACCCATCGCTCCACAACGGCTTGCACCGGCTTGGGTTAGCTGCCCAGCCCGGAATTTCCAGGGACATCTTGGTTCTAAGTGGGAGAGCCAAGCCCTGCTTTTGGACCAACCAACAGGAGATTCATAGACCTTAAAGTCACACTAATGATGTTGTGGGTAATGTGACTGTGACGGGGCAAGGCCAGAAGGCTATAGAAAAGTAGTGGGAGATAGATATATTAGCTCCAGGCTAAACAAATCCCTGGTACCAGGATAAGTGAAATGGCAGCTGCTCCAGGTCAATTAAGACACGTGGGGCCAATTAAGAACTTTCCAGAAGGCAGGGAGAATGCTAGGTTGATTGAGACACCTGAAGCCAATCAGGGGCTGGCTGAAACTAGTTAAAAGCCTCCCAGTTAGTCAGGTGGGGGCAGCTGTCAGGAGCTGTGGGAGGAAGTTGTGCTGTTGGAGAGGCTGAGTAGTACACACCATATCAGGCACAAGGAAGGAAGCCCTGAGATAAGGGTGAAGTGGAGCTTAAGGAAGTGGGGGCTGCTGTGGGGAAGTAGCCCAGGGAATTGCACATGTCATGTTTCTAAAAGGTCAGCTACCCTAGCTGATACTATTAGGGTCCCTGGGCTGGAGCCCGGAGTAGAGGGTGGGCCCGGGCTCCTTCCCCTTTGCCCCCCCCCCCGCCCCGATTAATCACTGAGACTGGGAGACAACAGAGACTGTGCAAGGGAGGATAACTTCTCCTCACCTCCCTCGCTGGCTTATGATGAAAATGGCTCAGTAGACTGTGACCCTTGTCTCTAGAGAGAGAAGGGTTACGTGGAGGGTCACAGTAAGCCCCTGAGGCTAGCAAAATCCACCAGGAAACACGGGACTCACGGAGACAAAGACAGAGCTTTGTCACAGTAAAGAACATGATGCTGCATCACTGTGATAGGTGGAGAGCTGGATACATTCACAAAAATGGCAGGTTTTACAGGGTAAATCTGCAGATAGGTGATTGTAGGACTAACACCTCCTTACTCAGTAGATCTGCTCCTCGGACGATGCTCTCATCCTGCAGAGGTCCTGCACAAGACTGTGCAACCACTTAGGTCTTCTAAATAGGTGCCAAAGTGATGCTCTGTTAATTTTATTCCCTTTGTTTATGCTGATCATGTGTGCACATTTCCTTTTCAGAGTAGAGCCCCGCTGGAACAGCAAGTTAATCAGTTTCGCTCTATAAAATCCAGGGTCACAAAAGGGCAGGGGTGGCTTATATTTTGACCAGTCTTTTTAATGTCTCGGGATGCCATTTATGGAGGCTAAATAATGTGAAGTGTTTGCACAATAACTCAATTCCTGGATGGTGGAAATACCCAGAGGAGACCAGATTTCATTAATTCAATCCCATAAATAACTCATAATTCCACTCCCATTAAAAAAAAATAGGCCATGAGGGAAAAAAGCCAAACACATACTAATCCCAGATATTTGTGCTTGTGGTTTATCTGAAACCTGAGCTATTCAGTGTTATTGGGTCTCCTGCAGTGGTGAATGCGCAGCTGTAATAAGAACATACCTTAGTGGGGGGGTGTCTGAGCCAAAGAGACTGTCCAAGTGGCATCGTAGGAAGTGTATGTCTCCCAGTCTCCAGATCCAACACACTCTGTTCACAACTGTCAAGGTCAGATCTGAGAGTCAAGCTGGGTTCTCTCATTAACACAGATTCTGCAACTAGACCTCAGTGAGCAATTCCATTGATGCTTGGGCCAGAATAGCCTCCAGCTCCCCCTCCTGTTTGCAAAGTTAACAGAAGCACACAGCTGTCTTGGTCAGTAAAGCCAGCAGTTTGGACTCAGGTATGCACAGGCGACAGATTTGCTGAGACAGAAGGGGGCCAGAAAATCCTTCCTCATCCTTAAGATGCATTACAGTTAGCTCTCATGACCCATTCTGTGCAGACTTATCCCCGTTTTACAGATAGGGGACCTGAGGTACACACAGGTTAGGTAATTTGCTCAAGACAGCCACAGGGAGTCAGTGTCAGGATTAGAACTCAGGATGTGCTCAGACAGCTCAGGTCTCCCTCACACTGTGCTTCTTGTCATGCGGATTATTCAATGACACTCTGCGTAAGAATAGCTTGTCATTATGTTATCAGCCCTAGATGTGTCTTTTGCACGCACAGCTGTTTATTTCCATATACCGTTACATACTGTAACATGGGTGGACAACAGAAGCATTATAAAGACTTGCTGAAGGACAACCTAAAAAAATGTAATATTAACATTGATACTTGGGAGACACTTGCCCAGGATCGCTTAAAATGGAGTGAAGTCCTACGTGATGGTCCCCTGCATTTTGAACTTGCTCTCCAACAAGCCAAAGAGGACAAGAGGTGCAGGAGGAAGGAGAGACTGGTCTCCAGTCATGGTCAACAGCCTCCTGCTGAGCCTGAAAACATCTGCCCTCATTGTAATAGAACTTGTGGTTCAAGGATTGGCCTTATTAGCCACCTGAGGACCCATAACTCCCACGGAAGATGATCATACTCGGTAACAAGTGATCGCCCATCATCATCATATTTCCACCGCATTACAGAGACCCTTCCCTAGTGGGGTTTGAAGTCATTCAGGAACACCTTCTGCGATAGCTTTGGGGGGGAGGGATAGCTCAGTGGTTTGAGCATTGGCCTGCATAAACCCAGGGTTGTGAGTTCAATCCTTGAGGGGGCCATTTAGGGATCTGGAGCAAAAATTGGGGATTGGTCCTGCTTCAAGCAGGGGGTTGGACTAGATGACCTCCTGAGGTCCCTTCCAACCCTAACCTTCTATGAATCTATGAGCAGGAGGTGCTGATACGAGCAGGAGGTGCTGATGTAAGCACTCAGACACCATATGCAGGGACCCTAACGAATGGCTCTCCTACATCCATAGCTCTTGGGTCGGGCAGCAGTGAAGACTGATCTGAACACAATCCGCTACCAGCTCCCTTGGGAGGCTGGCAACAAGGAGAGAGTTCAGGAGACGTGCGCTCCCCACCCCATCATTGCATTGGATGTCCCAGGGCGCTCTGAACCGCTCCAAGCATGGGAGCCAGTGGAAAAGCTCTGACTTGGTTCTGCACGTGATTGGGCCAGAACCCAACATGATGGAGAGCCGTGATAGCTAGAACGCCACTGTGCTGCAGCAGCCAAAGGCACCGCTAGGGAAACGCAAGCAAGTTGCTGGGGAGGAAGAGAGCCACCAAACTGCCCCGCACAGGAGAAAGCACTGACTGCAGATAGGGATCTGGCCAGTCCCCATGTGAGTGCATAAGGGGAGTGCAAAATGGGCACTCTACTGCTGGCTGCACTGGAAGCAGACACAGAACAGTGCAGAATACCGTTGTAGGGGGGCGGGGGGGCGGCATGTCCCTCTGTGCTGAGCAGAGGGGCCATGAATCATGTCGCGCTCTTTCCAAGGGTACCACTGCCGTGTGTGCATCCCAGGAACGCCCCTGCAGGAATTCTGGCTCTGGCTCCAGCAGCAGCTGGCAGGGCAGAATTGTCCCTGAGCTACAGGAGATTGGGGGGAAAGGGGCAGCAGGAGGCCAAGCAGAGCTGAGAGGGGAGGGAGACAGTGGAATCTCCTCTCTCTTCTTTCCAAGTTGCTTTTTAAGTTTACATAAACAGAACTAAATGGATTAGCAGCTGCAGCCAGCCTAGGTCGCTCATGGTGCTGAGTCTGAATTTAACTGGCCCCAGTCAATCAATCAATCACAATTATAAACATGCAAATTAATTTAGTGCTGGTGGGAGGTACCTGGGACCAGGAGTTTCAGTCATGCTCATTCAGTGCTTAGCTTCTTTAGCAGGGCTTCCTGGGCCAACTGCATTGGTGGTTTCTATCCAGGCGACAGGCTGACACCACCCACGCTCTTCCTCTGCGATGCTGTGACCAAAAGGGCTAACGCGATCCTTGGGTGGATAAATGGGAACCTCAGGTAGGAGTAGAGAGGTTTATTTTACCTCCACATTTGGTACTGGTGTAACTGCTGCTGGAATCCTGTGTCCAGTTTTGGTGACCACAATTCAAGACGGATGTTGATAAGTTGGAGAAGTTAACAGAAGAGCCATGAGAATGATTAAAGGATTGGAAAATATGCCTTATAGTGATAGACTCAAAGAGCTCAATCTAAGAGAAGATTAAGGGATGACTTGATTACAGTCTATCAGTATCTACATGGGGAACAAATATTTACTAATGGGCTCCCCAATCTAGCAGAGAGAGGTATAACACAGTCCAATGGCTGGAAGTTGAAGCTAGAC
The DNA here is from genome assembly GCF_965140295.1 of Lepidochelys olivacea. Taxonomy (NCBI): domain Eukaryota; kingdom Metazoa; phylum Chordata; order Testudines; family Cheloniidae; genus Lepidochelys; species Lepidochelys olivacea. The sequence continues at coordinate 12,010,593 of NC_140411.1, forward strand.
AAATTCGCACTGGACATAAGGCATAGATTTTCAACTGTGAGGGTAATTACCCACTGGAACAATGCACCAAGTGTCATGGTGGACTCTCCATCACTGACAATATTTAAATCAAGACTGGATGTGTTTCTGAAATATCTGCTCCAGGAATTATTGTGGGGACATTCTCTGGAATGTGGGATACAGCTCCTCCCCCTACCCTCCGCTCCAGACCCAGTGTCATGCTGGAACAGTACAGAGCCGTGATACTCACCAGGGAATTCCACAGGGAAGCTGGATGTTTGGCCGCTTCCTGCTACGGGAGCCAGTTCACAGGGGGCAGCAGTGCTCAGGCCTCCGGACCCAGCCCTGTGCTGGTGAAGCTGGGTAAGTCGAGCACTCTGTTTTTGAGTTATCAGAAATAATGGGAGGGGTGATTTCCCTCAGGCACCATGCAGATCTCCATCTCTGCAGACAGCGCGTACGCAGCGGTAGCTGACATGTTCCCTGTTGGAATACTGAGGGATGCTATGGGACCTCACAGGCCACCCTTCTGAAGAGGAGACATCAGCTTGGCAGGGGTCCCCCGGGAGCTGCAATATTTGGACCCTGACTGCAGAGCACTCCTGGGCTGGTAGGGAGAGCCCTCTGAGCAACTCTCAGCATGTGTTGGTTTTGTTCAAGGCTCCAGGGGCAGGGGAACAGGGAGGCCCAGTTCTCTAGCAATTAAAAAGACTAATCCCATGTTTTACTTCAATGGCCAAACAAGCTACTTTGCCTGGGATCAGGTAAGGAACAGATCCAAGGAGGATGTATCAACAACTCCTCCAGCCCGCATCTCCCCGTCCACACGCAAAGCACTGCTGACAGCCTCTGCTCTCTAGAGTAACTAGCTGGCATGCTGGGCCCAAAGCTAGGAGCACTGAATGCCAGCAGCTCCCATTCAGGTCCATGGGGCTGATTGCCTCCAGCAAAGATGCTCAGGACCCCTGATTCCTAGTGACATCAGTGGGCAGCGTGGGTGCACAGCACCTCTCAAGATACAGCCCCGCCATTTTACCCCGTCCAATGGAAGCGTAGCACTGAGAGACTCACTTTAGCTGAACTCCACCTCCCAGTAGGCTCCTAAGGGTTCTACTTAGTGACCACACTTCAGATTTAGCCGGTACCCCAGGCTAACGGAACCCCTTCCAGGCCTCTATGCTCGTTTGATGTCACCCATATGTTCCTTTTGCTTAGAGTTTTGTTGGAAGATTTCCTCTGGCGAGTTTCATCGAGTTTAAGGCTAAAAGGGACAATTAGATCACCTAGGCTGATCTCCTGTACAACACAGGGCATTCAGTTTCACCCCGATACCCCTGTGCTAAAGTATTTCAGTCTTCAAGAGACTAAATTGATCACTTCCAGCTTGATGTCCTCCGCAAGGGGCAAAATGAACCCAGCTTTGTAGCCATCCCGCCAGCCCCTCCCCCAACACACACACACACACGCTCACACACACACTTCCCACTGACATCACCAGTGGTATCTTTTACATCAGACATCAAAGCCAACTTGGTACTTTTTATTGGCATTAAAGTCACTTCAATCCGGGGCTGGGGAGAGACCACAACTCTGGGCAACCCCTTCTCCCCAAATGAAGACAGCTCCTGTCAAGCATCCTGTCATCAATCATCCGCATCCCAGGTTCATGCAGTTGAGGGAGGGCCAGCAGCACAGTTCACTCTGTGCCAGATGCTTTGCTTGGAGAAGGTTCAGAGGGTGATTCATTGAAGGGCAACCGGTCATGTGCATTTAGAACAAATAACTTCTGCACAGAGGTTGAGTCCTGACCTCGTCCCCACGCAGAGTGAGTGCCCAGACTCACGCCTGTTTCTGGGATGGTTCTTTTATTGGCTGTCTGAAATAATGCCATCGTACGGGACAAACCCTCCAAGCTGGGGTTTCCAAGCAGGACCTCGCTGTGCTGAACCCTGGAATCCTTTTGAGCTGCACTCACTTAACTAATCGGCAATTTCCACGCAGGGGACCCAGCACCTGCTAACAGGGGAGTCAGCCTGAGTGAAGCCCCTGTCTCAAGTTATGGGTGTGTGTGTGCGCGTGTGTGATTTAGGCGCCTAAATACCTTGGTGGATCAGTGCCTAACTCCCATTGATTTAGGTGCCTAAATATCCTTGAGGACCTGGGTATTACTGCTTAGTTATTTCCTGCTTTCTGTTCCTCCACTGACTAATTAAACTCCATCCACTAACCCCACAGACGCACTAGTGTGATGAGTTTGCTAGCCCTTTCAGCAAGGAGCCCTCACAGCATTACCTTTCCCAGTGGCTTGAGGCTCAAGAGGCCCTGGAGCCGCAGATCCAGGTTTTAATTAAATATTCTCCAGGTGCTTTACATTATTCCGGGCAAGAGCGGCATTTGTCATGTCTCCGTTATTAATTGTCAGCTCTGATATGAGTAATCTCAGCCCCCCAGCCCCAGGCTCTGGGAAATTTATAGCTTTTTGTTTGCTTGGTGCAGCAGAAGCAGCTCAGATTGCCCTGGATGAAAAATATCCAGAGGAAGCGCATGTCAGAGTTATTTAGTAAGCATTTGTGGCACGCTGTCAGCTGTTTACCTTCTAATTGCACAACTCCCTCTGCTCCCGATTGAGCTGACAATTTACACTGGGTTGCTACAAGCAGTGGCATAAAGCATATGCCGGGGTGTAGAGCACAGCATAAAATTACACATGCAGGGTAGCATGAGATCAGCTCCAAATCCTCGAGATGCAAATCAGTGTTCAGGGCATTTGCCCTCTCTGGGATCATGTCATTAGCTTGTTTTTCAACCCACTTGTTGAATGCAGGAAATGGAGTTGACACCCTAAGATCCATGAAATATTTTGTTTCCAAAACACAGGTACAAAACGATAAACAGACACCCCCCCCAAGGCCAGTTTCTAGAAACAGCAAAACTGCAACATTACAGTGGGGAGATTCTGAGCATTGCACCTAATTACAACTTACCAGCTGCATTTAAAGAGTATCTAATCTATAATGAAAAAGAATCACTTTTGTTGCCCCTTTTAGCCTGAGCCGTTAGCCGGTAGTTGGGTCCTTGCTGGGTTGGTTCCGTTAGTAGGAGAACTGGACGATAGGAGTCAGGGAAGTTCTTTGGTGCAATCCTGTTGTTTCCAGAGGATGCGCACAAAGCGCCGCACCCCTGAACACAGTAGGAACAACAACAGAAGGTCGTTTTCTTGTTCAGAAATCCAAGTTAGTCTTTCCAGTAAGTACTGGCCCAAACCGAACTCTGTCTTTTGGCTTTCTCGTAGGGACCGCACTCCCTGCTGCTTCTCCTCCCACTGGGCGGCTACACGGGAGATCTTACAGCTGCCTGGGGACAGCTGTGCTGCTGTAAGGTCTCTAGTATAGACACGGTCTTAGCTTCTTCTCTGGCCTCTCCGTGCTGGTCTCTGAGCTGGGGTGATGGCTTCTATCATTTCAGCTATCACTAAACAAAGGGGGATTTAATTGCGCCCTCATTTTCTGAATGAACTGTGCTTAGCCCCATTGACTTTTACCAAACTTGTGATTGATGGCTGGCTGCCACTAACACTTTTTGGCATAAAACTATCAATTAAATAGGAAGCTGCTCTGTAGACAATGTAAAGATAGGACACAAGGACTTCTGCTGTCATTGGAGTGCATGAAAAACGAGGGCTTTCGAGGTAAGTGATATTACTGGCATTTAAGTGGAACTTGAGCTAGATCCTCAGCTGGCGTTTATCATTGGAACTTTGTTGCTCTACACTAGTTGAGGATTTGGTGCCTTGTGCATAAGCTACAGGCCCGGGAGTTGGGTGATCTGGGCTTTCTCCTCCTGTGTGCCCCGGGACGAGTCACCAACACCAAGAAGGAGTCTTACGGTAAGCACCTAAATCCCCATTTAGGCATTAAATAAATGCCCTGAAAGTCAGAGGTTCTGAGCTCTCACAGTGACTTCAGTTAGTGCTCAGCACTTCTGAATATCAGGCTCAATATGCCTCAAGTTGAGCATCTCAAAATCAGAGGACGCTTTTGGAAATTTGGGCCTGAGTTTCTCTGTGTCTGTGTCCCGTCCTGGACAGTACAGATGCTCATACTGACCAGTCGAGGGGGTCTACCCTGCAGGAAATTCCAATGTTCTGAAATTTGTTTGTGTGAGAATTGGGATGAAATGTTAAATTTTTCATTTAAGGTGAAGAATGGGAAATTCCAAAAAACGTCAGTTCGGAAACGTTGAGGCCTTTTGACATTCCCGAATAGAAGCATTTTTTCCCCAACAGGTTCCACATTAATCTGTTCCTTGGTGTGCTTCAGGAAGCCGGCCTTCTAGAGAAGGGGGTCACGCAACACCCTGCTAGGTAGGTGAACACAGCCTGATGGCAACCCAACCCAAAATGAAATATTTCAGTTCAATTTTCTTGATGGCAAAATCTAAAAGTGTCACCAGTGCCGAAACCTTTGGGCAGAACATTTTGATTTTACAGAAAGGTCATGTTGCATTTAAAAAGAAAAAAGAATTTTGATGGAAAATTCCCGGCCAACTCTACTGACCAGCCTCACTGAGCATACAGTGAAGCGAAATTCATTAACAGCTGTGAGGTCCCCAACACAATGCTGAGTGGCACAGAAATGCCTATAAATAAAGTGACTTGCTACAGTACAGGAAGAGCAGCAGTAACCTGTACATTAAGCCTGCCTAACACTTTCCATTTAAAAACCACTTCTTGTAACCTTTTTTTGAAGAGCTCAAATGCCACCATGGTTTGCACCAGTTGTCTGAAATTTGGCCGGGGAATGGTTCTGGGGTCAGGGAGGCACCTTTTCCTGGTGTGGACAAACTGGGAAAGTGTCTGAATGTGTTATTAATATTATCTGTGACTTGGTTTCCCTGTTCAATTGTGTACTGCTGCCTGACTGAATCCATAGAGATGAATTAGAGGAAGCTGTACAGGGGTTGTTAAAGAACCACGCAGGAGAGTTATGCAGTGACATTGAGAGCCCTAGGTGCACAGCGTCGAGGGAACTGTGATAAAAATGGCTGGGCCACCAGCTGAGGAGAGAAGTCACCTAGAGGGCTCCATCCAGGCTAGAATGGGGTACTCTTCCCGAGGCTCCAAGGAGCTCAAGGATCCTAGAAGGAGGCGGGGCTTGTTGAGCCAGCGTAATCCATGCCTGCTTGGTGTGGCACTCTGTCCCCCCCCCCCCCCCCCCGTGGTAGCTAGAGAGCGATGAGCCTGCTATAGCCTTGGCTAAGTGAGATTTGTCTTTTCGCTCATATAGTAGAGACTCGTGCCCCAGAGGTCCCAGGTTTGATCCCAGCTGACGACAATCGCAGTCTGTTTGCATTACCCTAGCAGAGGCTGCCAGTGGGAAAAGCTGACAGGCTGGGAAGACTAGGGAGCATGCTCCAAGAAGTGCACCCAACTCTAAGACGGGGAATAACTGGCCCCACCTGAGCTACAAAGAGAGAGGGCCAGTATAGGTAAAGCTATATGCATGTAGGACTCTTGTTCTGTTGCCCTGTTCTCTTGCCCTGAATACTCAGTATCCTTGGGTGAAAGAATACATCATGTTTTGTGTTGAAGTAATTGCTTGACTGACTTTAACCAGCTGCTGCTCTGAAGAGAAACTCCTGCAGGGTCCAAACCCCAGCTGGACCTGCTGCACCAGCCATGGTTACTACCCAGAGAGCTGGTACCCAGGTCTTGGCCTAAGAACTGGCAAACTACAGCATTCTATCCCAGGAGAAATGAAGGCCCAAGGCCTGACACCTGTGGGGGTGCACTCAATGGGACCCCAAGAAGAGAGAGAGTGGTGCAGCTAGCCTAGTAACCATGACAACTGGTTTAATGAAAATCCTTTCAGATATGGCTAAGCTACAAATTGTCAAAAAAAAATCACCATTTCCCATCTGAGGTTTGAACAGTACGGTTTGTTTGTGGCCCCCAAACCCTTCAGCATTCTATCGCCTTGTGGTCATTAATTATCACTATTATTTATTATGCATCTGTATTATCAAGAGCACGTGGGATTCCCAGTCATGGACTACTATCCCATTGTGCTAGGGTGCTGCACAAACCAAACGATGCCTCACTTCAGCATTTCACACAGAGCTCATGGTCTGGATAAGACACAGACAAAATAACGGTGATGACGGCTGCTTTCCCCCATCAAAATACACTTTGCCCCGGAGGAATGTGCGCTGTGCTGGGAATCAGGAGACCATACATTCTAGACTCACTTCTTCTACTGACTGCTGTAAATAATTCTGTTCCTCTTACAATTAAGCAGTGCTGCATATCACAATGAAATGTTCCACAAACCGGGAACAGAGCCCAGCCCTGTAATATAGCAGGCCTAAATCCCATGTCTGTCAGAAAGAGCCTGCCGTGTCTCTGTGTTTGGCTATGCTGCCTGTAAAATGGAGCTATTAAAGCATAGGTAACCCTGTGCTTCAGTTTGTTATGTTCTCCTCTAGTAGCTGGTTCACATAACAAATTTCAGCTGCTGCCAGCCCCTGTTTTTAGCCCTGTAGCTGCAGTGGCAGACATCTGTGCTGAAGATTCAGGGTTCAAACCCTGATGCTATGGGGTTAACAATGAGATGGTGTTATAAATAAGAGAATTTGGGTTTTTTTCCTTTTTAAAAAAAAAAAATCTTAGGAAATTCCTGTCTACAAGACTACCTTAAAAAATTTTACTAAGGTAGCATAGTCAAGTGGTCAAGAGTTAGGAAATGCCAGAATTAAGGTAGACAGAACAGGACTCCTATCGCTGGAATTTGTCCAGGTTATGCTGTGGTTAGGAGGATGCCTCTTTGGATATGACTGCACAGGCATTAAAAACCCCTGGCTGGCCTGAGTCAGCTGACTCGGGCTCGCAGGGCTTGTGTTCTGGGCTTGGGCTGGAGCCTGAACTCAGGGATCCTGCGAGGGCGGAGGGACCCAGGGCTCAGGCTCCAGCCCAAGTGTCTACACAACAATTGTTAGTCCTGCAAGCCCAAGCCCTTTGATCCTGAGTCAGCTGACCCAGGCCAGTTGCGGGGTGCTCCAGGTCTTTTATCCCTGTGAAGATATACCCCTTATCCCATGGCACTGATCTAGTACAGGAAACAAAACAAATGGATCTATCCCACCATGTCCAGCTGTGGGTTTCTGCACGCCAGACTGGGTAACCGCTGTGTGAAATTAAATCAGAGCCAGGAATGTGGGTGTGTTTTCTGTCCTTTCTCCAACTATGAATGATAGCAAATAAAGACAGACAAGATCTGTTGGGTCCCAGCTAGTCCATTTCCCTGGGGTCAATGCAAGATTGTTCCCTACAGGACACAATCCGTTGATGTGGCAAGAAATCCTGAACCATTCCTGCTGAGGAGGCATCCAAACCGCGTGGGTCCCAGCGTGCTCTCTCCAGATATGTATTGTCAGAGGGTTTTTAAAACATGTGACTGTTAAGCAGCCAGAGACTGGAGTCCTCAGTCCGCAAAAAACACACAGAAAGGTAATGCCAATGCAAGTCCCCACAGCTTGCCCTGCCTCCCACCTGGCTTCGAATTAATCACAACCTACGGGTAATATGAGGTTTCTCTCTTCATTTCTTGACCTCTCTTTGGAGTCTGCCAATGAGGTTGCCAGCTGCAGTGGTGGCTTGGACACCCAGCCACTAAGAAACTGATCAAGGCTAAAAACCTCACTTTATTTTCCAGGGGCTTCCAAACAGCCTTTAGACGGAGCTGACTTTTGGAGACTATGGCCCAGATCCACGAAAGATTTACAGGGGCCTACTCTCCTTTAACTCAATGGCGGTCAAGCATCCAAGTGCCTTTGAGGATCTGAGCCTCTGTGCCTCAGTCACAAACAGACACCATTCAGATCCAAGGCTCTGTAGCCTGTCACCCAACCCCAACCATTCCAGCTGACTACACAGGAGGGTTCAGAACACAGGTAAAAACTGCATTGTAAGTCACATTGATTTCCCTTTGACTTTTGGAAACACCCAAAACTTTTGCTCGCTCACTTTCCTTCCCTCTTGCCGCTGCAAGATGAGATCCCTGCTCAGTTCTGCAATGGCCATGAAGTGACAGAAATAAAAACTCATAAAAGGATGTTTCCTAGACCTCATTTTCCACCCCCTGCTATTAAAGGCCACATTGCTTACATTAGCAGGACGTTTCTGGCCCCAAGCCCAGCGTAATTTTTCTGGGCTATCCCTCCTGGCAACGACATCTTTTATGAAGAGCCATTTTCTCCCTCCTGCAAACTTAAATAAAATAGACTTTTAACCTTACTCAGTTTAAAGGCAAAAGAATGGGACAGACTCCAGCAACCAAAAGGAATGGTTTGGGCTGCATTCTCACCTCCGAAAGGGGTCTCCTTTGTTATTTCTTTTGTGCATAGGCAGATGACAAATTTTGGCCTTATTATGAAGCAGCTCTCTTATTTACTGATATACATCAGCTCCTGGCTCAGCAACCTGTGGAAAAGCTCCAGCAGATAAAATGCACATGAAAATTCATGGGGATTTTTTCTTCCCATGGCTTCAACTGCTCAAATACACAAATCAGGTCCATTTTTCTGCTTTAGCAAACCCTTTGGAGGCTTGTAGGCACGGAGGTGGATTAAGACTAATTGGAGTCCTCTGAACACGCTCACGTATTTCCCATTAGGCTCATGCTGGGAAATGAATTTTCCGTCCACCCTAAAACGCACATATAAGTGCTCGCATATAGAACATGAAGACAGATCCTGCCCCTCCCTATGCCGCCTGTTTTGTACCACTGGCAGCACAAAGTGGGAAGAAAAATGGCCCAACCAGCTTGCTAGGGATTCCCTGTGCTGTAGGGGAATCCCGCAGGTGGAGCAGAGACAGCATAGCCACTCTGTACCTGACATAGTGTGTAATAAGGGCATGTGTGCACTCCAGTGATCCCTGCCTAGTAACATGGCAGCTTGGGGGCTCTTACCAGCCAGTGCAACTTAGAGCAGCCTTGTGGCTGCTCTAGATGGCATCGGGGCCAAAACAGACCCTTGCTGGGATCAAGATCAATGGCGGGGAGAACGACATAAAATCATCTTTACCACCCCACCCCCAAGCAGCAACTGAGCATAGCATGGCTGTAGCTGGTGTGCACACTCACATACCCACTATGTATTGCATCAAACTTTCAGTCAAAGAATGACTGTAGGGGTTTGCCTGTGTTTCCTTGTTTTTCTTCTTTCCCTTGTGTTCTTCGAGTGTAGCTATCCTTGTCCCTTCTGCTTCTGATTGCTTCCTTCCTTCTGCATATAACATTCAATGCTTCTTGTTTTCTCTTGCAGACAACTGTTCTTTTACCAATTAATAATCGATCACCCACAGGTCAACTTCCTTTCCGATTCTGCCTCTCTCCGGTTTCCTCTCTCTCTCCTTCAGGTTCCTTCTTTCTCTCCTTCCCCTAGGTTTTTGGTCTCACTGTCTTCTCCCATTCTCCAGGACATTAAGAGTCTCTGACTGCCTATGTTGGGGATAATTCCTCCTGCTGTAGATGCTTGACGTATGCTGCTAGGCAAGTGTCCTTTTACCCTCCTGTACCCAAATCCGGATTTGAGGTCTTGCTCAAGAGGGCCTTTGGGTTCTGCTACAACCCTTTGGACCTCAGAGATCTAAAACAGAGTCTGGAGGCATCTCCAAAGCAAGTTTAGAGCACCAGTTAGAAACTAATTATTTAGGCTCTGAACTTGCAGTGACACCTGGGCAGATCTCTGTTGCAGTCATTGCAGGATCGGGACTCTCAGGAAGACGGGGGTACTCCCAGGGATTGTTAATGGGACTGTCCCAGTGCCTGGACTCTGCGCCACACATCAGAAGTGGAGGCAGGCTGTCAGTGTTTGAGGGTAGTTTGGGTTAGGCAGTGAGTTTCTAATCCAGCTGCCCTCGTCACACTGGGCAATTTGGATTGTAATCTCGGTTTAGAAACCAAAAATTCAGTGATCATAAAGATGCAGCTACTCCCCCACCCAAGAGAGGATTCCAGCAGGGTCAGGGATCAGGCACCTGGCCACAGACTGGCATGGGGGAGCTGGCACCATTGCCATTCTCTATCCAAGTGCCTTACAAAGAAAGTCACAGCCATGGTAGCCCTGAAGTCTACATTCCTCCCTGCTTCCCCCTGAGACAGCAGCAATTTTTGGATGCCTTTTCCCTCTCCGCCTTTGCTGTTTGCGGGGAAGGTTGAGCTGAAGGAACAGGTGTTACTCTGCCCTGAAGGGGATCGTGGCTGTTAGGTAGGATGTGATAATGCATCTTTCATAGATCCATAAATCTTAAAGCCCAAGGGATTATGAGATCACTGAGTCTGAGCCCCCGTATATCACAGGCCAGAGAATGTCAGCCAGTTACTCCTATATTGTACCCTACTACACTGCACCAAAAAGCTCTCTCCAGTCACAGGATTTCTTTCCCTTTGCCTCAGGACATTGGTGTTATTTCTTCAGCATAAAGCTGGTTCAACCAAGTTCAACCAATCAATCACGTCCTTTCCGCCCTGGGTGACCCCTGGTTCTTGTGTTATGTGAAGGGATAACTAATACTTCCTTATTCACTTTCTTCACATCATTCATGATTGTATAGACGTCCATCATATCCCCCTTTAGTTGTCTCTTTTCCAAGCTGGACAGTCCCAGTCTTATTAATCTCTCCTTATACGGCAACTATTCTATACCCGTATTCATTTTTGTTGCCCTTCTCTGTATCTTTCCCAATTCTAATATATATATATATTTTAAGGGGCAACCAGAACTGCACGCAGTATTCAAGATGTGGGCGTACCATGGATTTATATAGAGGCAACATGATATTTTCTTATTATCTATCCCTTTCCTAGTGGCCCCAACATTCTCTTCACTTTTTTGTCTGCTGCTGCACATTGAGTGGATGTTTTCAGAGAACTCTCCACAGTGACTCCAAGATCTCTTTCTGGAGCGGTAACAGCTAAAAATTGAGACCCCATCAGTTTCTATGTATAGTTGGGATGATGTTTTCCAATGTGCATTGCTTTGAGTTTATCAACATTGAATTTCATCTGCCATGTTGTTGCCCAGTCACCCAGTTTAATGGGATCCCTTTGGAACTTCGCAGTCTGCACTGGACTTAGCTATCTTGAGTAATTTTGTATAGTCTGCAAACTTTGCCACCTCACTGTTTACCCCTTTTTCCAGCTCATAATTATGAATATTTTGAACAGCACAGGTCTAGGACAGATCCTTGGTGGACTCCGCTATTTACCTCTCTCCACTGTGAAAACTGACTCTTTATTCCTACTCTTTGTTTCCTATCTTTCAACCAGTTGTTAATCCATGAGAGGACCTTCCCTCTTATCTCATGACAGCTTACTTTGCTTAGGAGCCTTTGGTGTGGGACCTTGTCAAAGGCGTTCTGAAAGTTCAAGTACATTATTATCAACTGGCACCTCGACGACATGACATGCTCGTGGAGCCCCTCAGGGATGGCCGTATGCATGTCTAGCTCACCAGGTGTCTAACCATCTTCTACATGGGATTCTGGTAGGTCTAAGCTTCCTATAGACCCCCCCTCCCACCATGACCTCTAGGCTCTGGCTGGCATAGCTGGTTCCCTATCTCACAAAAACTTTTTCTTCAGCCTCAGGGAGAGATGCCTTTAAAAGCTGCTTAGTCCTTTTGATCACCCCCTCTTCCTTTCCCCCTCCCCCAGACCAAGTTGTTTTTTAACTGTTTATAGACCTTTGATCTACTATAATGACAGGTTTCAGAGTAACAGCCCTGTTAGTCTGTATTTGCAAAAAGAAAAGGAGGACTTGTGGCACCTTAGAGACTAACCAATTTATTTGAGCATGAGCTTTCGTGAGCTACAGCTCACTTCATCGGATGCATACTGTGGAAAGTGTAGAAGATCTTTTATACACACAAAGCATGAAAAAATACCTCCCCCTTTAGATAAGCTATTGCCAGCAGGAGAGTGGGGTGGGAGGAGGTATTTTTTCATGCTTTGTGTGTATAAAAGATCTTCTACACTTTCCACAGTATGCATCCGATGAAGTGAGCTGTAGCTCACGAAAGCTCATGCTCAAATAAATTGGTTAGTCTCTAAGGTGCCACAAGTACTCCTTTTCTTTGATCTACTAGTTCCCCTACCTTGGCAGAACAAGGCTTGCAACTTTTTGGAGAAAGGATGTAAGGTCCTCAAAGCTCTGCCCATTATCTTTCAAGTGTGTGCTGGGGCATTCTTATCTGGGGCTCTTGTCATCTTCGTGTTTGCTCTTCCCTCAGGCCCCTATACAGCTAAATAAATGCATTCAGACAAGAAAGTCTTACAACCCAATGTATGACTTCCCCTCACTGACTAGGTCACAGGCAGGCAGACACACACACCTCGTTGTAGGCACTCACCTGGGATGTGGGAGAGCTGAATTCAAAGTCCTGCTTCAAATCCAGCAGGGCAGGGATTTGAAGTTGGGTACCCCGCATCCAGTGATGAGCTGCCAAAATCTTAACAACCGGTTCCCTCCTCACCCCACGAAAGGGTCGTAACCCACCCCCGACCCCGGGGACTCCTGCCCCATCCAACCCGCCGAGTTCCTTGATGCCCCCACAACCCCTGCCCCATCCACTCTCCTCTCCTATCCCCTGACTGCCCCCAGAACAGGGCAGGAGGGTCTCGTGGGCCACCATAGTGGGTGCCCACCAAGCCCCTAAGAGCCAGAGGGACCTGCCGGGGGCGAGGTGGGGAGTCTCAACGGTGCTTACCTGGGGCGGCTCCCAGAAAGCATCCGGCAGGTCCCTCTGGCTCCTAGGGGCAGGGTAGCGTAGCTAGGGTGGGAGCAGGGGGAGAGGCTGCTCCCCCCACTGATCACATCAAAAGTGGTGCCTTATGCACTGACTCCATGGGTGCTCTGGGGCTGGAGCACCCACGGGGAAAATTTGGTGGGTGCAGAGCACCCACCGGCAGCTCCCCACCTCGCGCCCAGCCCCAGCTCACCTCCTCCCCTGAACGCACCGCTCTGCTCTGCTTCTCCGCCCCCCGCCCCCGGCTTGCGCGCCCTCCTGGGTTTCCAGGAGGGCGTGGGCGGCCCTCCTCACGCCCCCCCCCCAGCTCACCTCCACCTCCGCCTCCCTGGGCCTGAGCACGAAGCCACAGCTTGCGTCTCAGCCCCCCCTTCCCCCCCCCAGTTCCCACGTGAACAGCTGATTCGCGGGAAGCCTGGGGGGGAGGAGAAGCAGAGCGGGGCGGCACGTTCAAGGGAGGAGGCGGAGGTGGAGCGGAGGTGAGCCAGGGCCGGAGCGGGGAGGGGAGCTGCTGGTGGGTGCTCTGCACCCACCAAATTTTCCCCGTGGGTGCTCCAGCCCCAGAGCACCCACGGAGTCGGCACCTAAGAAGCCACTTTTGGCCGGTTGTTACATTTACAAGCCCTTTTAGAACCGGTTGTCCCCGGCTCCAGCTCACCACTGCCCGCATCCCAGGGGAATGCTCTAACCACTGGCCTCTTGGGTATTCTGGACACAAACACCCACGTCAAAAAATTCCCATCTTTTGTGCAGGCCCCAGTCCTGTAGGCGTGCTCAGAGCGTGCTTGGGGAGACAGGCAGGGCAACAACGAGGTGGGAATCCCCACCAGAGTCTAGCTTGAGTGCGGGGTATCAGAACTTGTGCACGTCTGCTGGTGGAAACTTGGGTGCCCTATGCAGATTTGGGTGCCTACGGGGGGGGGGGTTTAGAATGTCTGTGGGGCCTAAACGTTGGACGCAGGTGCCTGTCTACCTTTGTGACCCTAGCCCTGTCTATCCAGCGTTTTGAAGATACAAAGATTTGTACAAAGGCTTATTACTGATAGACCCCTGGTAAGTTTCAGAAAGGCAAAGGCTGCAAAGGACCCTGGACAAAATGTGCTGATGCAGGTGAATGTCGGCATTCTGTTGGGAAGAAGACGCTGACCTCGGGACTATTTTTGGAGTGTTTTTCTTAACTGTGCAGCCAGTGATCTATGATAATGTTGCTGTGAGTGAGGACGCTGCGCTTGCAATGAGAGCATGTCAGAGCCAAAAAAGAGGGCTGGGTGTGGGACTGGTAATGGGATAGGGAGCCTTTCCCCTCCGGCTTGCCAGTTTAATACCCATTCAGGTTATTTATAGAGCCATACTGCTGTGCTCTGTGTTTTACAGACACGCAGGAAGTCAAGGTCTCTTCTCCCAAGAGAGTGCACTGTAAATAACACAGATAAACAAAGCAAACCACAAGATCTCACTATCCCCATCTACTCTAATTCCCCATCACCCTATCAGAGCCTGGCCATGCCTCTCCCCTGGGCCAGAGGGACCCCTCCAGGACCTGAGAAGGTAATTTAATGCCCATGCCCCTTGCAATCCTGTTGAAATGGCCAATGTAGTTGCCAGTTGTGATATCTGCTCTATGCACACACGGGACCCAAGCTGATAAGTACCAGAAGGTAACTGTAGCAACCTGCGTGGAACTTGGAGAGAGAAGCTCAGGTTGGAGGGGGAAGAGCTTAGAGGAGGCACCAGGAAGTCAGTCTGTATGGACATGGCTGGAATGCTAGCTGCAGTTGTAGCAGCTCTGTAAATAGTTCTTTTAATAAAGAGCCAGTTTAGTTTTACAAGCACGGAGCCCTCTCATGCTATTACCCAGCACACAGCACATGAAACAGTAATGGTAGTCAGCTGTTGCAACGTGGACTGGATTGGGGGAACCTAGGCAGCAGGGAAGCCCTGGGTTCTGACTCAAGCACCGGGGACAGAGCATTCTGGTCACCAAGCTCCTGTGCACTGGACTGCGCCCAAGCCTGACTGCGTTCAGAGCTTCTTTTCAGTGCAGCTTTCCCCCCAGCAACGAGGATTAGTAACCAAAACACCTTCACACACACCGTGCCCCTACTCGGCCCTGGAGGAAGAAGAGCTCTTTAGTTCCGTGCAGCACTTAGACACCAGGGGATAGGTGCTAAATAACAACCCATGCTTAACACACACAAGAGCAGAGTCACTAAAATCTCTTGCTCATTTATTTCATTTGAAAAACTGCCTTCAAGCCTCCAAGCTGTGCACACAGCTAATCTATGCAGCCTTGTGTTCCTGCTACACTTCTCTTCCCCCCCTCCTACCCTTCATTGTGTTCCATTCAGCTGCTGTCTCTTGTCTGTTTAGGACCCGATCTCACAAACACACACATAACATTCAGTACATGAATAGCCCCACTGAGTTCAAAGGGGTATTTGCAGGCTCAGGACATTTGATTATCAGCTTTTTAGGGCAGGAACTGTCTTTTAATATGCAGCACCTAGCCCAATGGGGCTCATTCCAGATTGTTACTGTGATACAAGTTGTTAATAACAATCTGATAGATTGGGATCAGGAATTCTTTAGGTTGCTGGTTCCACTTGCCACCCAGCCTAGTTTACTCATCCAATTCAGCTGTCGGGCATGCTGCTAGCGTTGATTGTTCTACACAGTAATCTGAGCTGGCCCGTAGAATCTAGTGCAATACAGGCTACTGTCCACAGTTTGCTTGTCTTTATTGACCTTTTGAACGTCCGGGAAATTCTTCACTCTCTAAAACACACTGTATCTTTGATCTGGGGATCAGATACAGACCATTACTTTCAGCAGTCTGAGAGGGATGCATTAGGAGTCTCAGATGATTATTGATTAGGAACAGCCCTTCTTTGTTTCCTGTATTTCTCCTTATTCGATCGGAGAGGGGGGATGGGTAAGTAATTTGGAGCAGCCAGGCCTTGTGGAGCTCTGGGTTCCAACGCCACTGGTATCGACCCAGTCTGGTAGTGATTCCCCTTCATCCCCAAGCACCCCCTTGTGGTTGGGCACCCTCTTGCTGGGGCTGTTGTCCCATTTCCTCTCTTGGCCCCCTAAGGACTCCACCACAGGCTCTCTTGCCTCGATAACACCCCTCTGTGGGGCCACATTATTACAAAAACATAGTGCAAATAATCTGTAAGGAGAGTCCCAAAACATGGTCCATTTATCACCCCCCCCCTCCACCCCAAAGCATATAGTCCTTAAAAACCCACATCTGGTCCATCAAGGTGGCACGTACCACAGTCCAGCCCCTTCCACCACATCCTCCTGCTCCCAGCAAAGCCAATGGTAAATTTCCCATTAAATTCACTGGCAGCAAAGTCAGGCCCCAGCGGGCCAAGCCACCAGTTTAGGGGAGCAAACCTGTAACGTGTGCAGTGCTTTGGGATCCAGGGACAGCTATCAGCTAATGAAGGATGCCAGGTTTAAGGCACTGTTATTTCAATCCATTGGGAATCTTAGGCTATGTCTGCACTAGAGAGCTTACAGTGGCCTGGCAGTACCGATGCAGCTGTGCCATCGTAAGATCGCTCAGGTAGCCGCTCTATGTCGATGGGAGACAGCCCGCCCAACGACATAATAAAACCACCCCCAACAAGTGGCGAGAGCTATACCGGCAAGAGAAGCTCTTACACTACCACTTATGCCGACAAAATTAGGTTGCTCAGTGGGGTGTTTTTTCACACCCCTGAGCAACTTAAGTTTTGCCGACATAAGTGGCAGCATAGACATGGCCTTCGTCAAAAACTGCCTGCTTCACAGATGTGATCTCCCACCAGGGCCTAGAACACTAGATACGGAGCAGTGACAAACAGGCCTGTACCGACAAACTAAACACCCCCTGTGCCAGATGGATAGATAAGACAATGGAGTGACTGGTTATAATGCATCAGCATTTGTAGCCATGTGTGCTCTCCTTCTGCTGAGCTAATCAGCCTTAGCCACCCTATGTTAGAAGACACTGAGCATCCAGCAATAACAAAAAGCAAAACTCAAGGGCTTTGATAACCTTCAACTGCTTGTCTGGGGCTCAGCATGTCTCTCTTGTTTTGTCTGGGGCAGCGTCTGTGTTTTATTTCCTGTTTGTTAGCTGCCCGCGTTTAACAGATGAGGAGAATGTGTACGGGAGGTTCCCTCTGGGCCCTGGTCTGCTGCCTTTGCTCCCACAGAATAGCACCTACTTCCATAGGACAATATGCGGAATAAGGTACGATTCAACATGAGTAAGGCAGGGAAGGTTTGGCACCAGCTGGATAACTAGGTGGTACAGTGTGTTTGTCAATCAGCCCCCAACTCCACTGCCTAGAGACCCTGGTTCCGTGCTTGATCTGGGTTGCAAAGGAGTTGACTAAGGGCTTGACTACACACCCAGTTACTGTGCTGCGAGCCAGGGTGTGAATCGGCAGAGCACCAGCCTGCCGTGCAGTAACCTCCCCTGTGGACACAGCTCCAGTAAGCTGCGAGTCCACATGCTGGGACATCCAGTGCACGGTAGCAGTGTCCACACAGGACCTCCCTGAGCACCAGGCTGGTGTGCTGGCGAGTCACACACTGGCTTGCTCCATGGTAGCTTGCCATGTAGTCGAGCCCTTACTTCACCCCCGTCCCTGTTCTACTGTTTCACAGGAAACCGCCGCCCAGTGCTGCGCTGAATTATTTTTTAGCTTTATAACAGGTGTTTGCCTGTTTTTGAGGTACATAGACAACACAGTGACCTCAACCAGACAAGAAACGACCAAGGAACCAATTCGGTGTCAATTAACGTGTGCAACCCAATTTACACTCCCACATCCTGCCTCCTCAGAGAAGAACCCCACCCACCTTCTCAGGGGAAAGTCTGGGTGAACCTCGGCCAACCTAGGCCATTTCTGGGCTGGGAGCACCCTGGAATCAGGACGCTGTTAGCTTGAGCGCCTTGGCTGATCTCAACTGCATGACGGATACTCTGTGCTTACCGAGGGCCCAGGACTGAATGAACCGAGGGGGCTGCAGGCCAGGGCTGAGATGCTTTAGCAAAGCTGGAGGGGCAGAACTGAAACAGAAGACAGTGCTGCAGATTGTGACTGAGAGGCCCTGGCAGAGCTGTGGGAAGAAGCCTGGGACGGGACTAGCAGAGAGTGCTGAAAGGTACGATGGCAGAACGGTGTGTGCTGAAGGGGGGGGAACATATCACAGTCCACCATGGAGATGCTCTGAGAGCTGTGTTTGTGTGTGCGGAAGGGGGCATAGAATCGGACTAACAGGCAGGTGCAGCAGGCCAAGACTGAGGGGCACTGGCAGAGCAGGGTACGGACACACAGAACAGGAACAGCAAGGGGTGCTGCAGGTAAGGACTGAGGGGCACTGGCAGTCCGTGTGGGGAGCCTAGGTCCGGAATAGCAAAAGGGGGCTGTAGGTCAGGACCAAGAACTGTAGGGGTGTGGGTTTGGAAGGGCTCTTTCAAAGGATGCCTTTGCAGAACTGCATGGGACAGTCTTGACCTGCACCGTGCCCGGGTCCAGCCAGTTCTGTTCTCTAGCTTTCATGACACTAAACTCATGCATCGATTTAACAAGACAGGTAACATCGAGGAGAAAGTGCCAAGTCTAGAACTGGCGGTTGGTGAGCGACTGTTTAGGCATCACTTCATGTTTGTATTTTATAACTGGAAGGCAACGTAATGCATACAGCAGGGTTAGCTTTTAAATAGCCAGGAGCAGACAGTAATAGGAAAGTGCTTCCCTTATTCCTTGGGCAGAACAGAAATGGGATAGCGATCACTGATTGCTGCATGTTCTATTAACTCTTCAGTTGCCAGGAACTACTTCCGCATGTCAGTTCTCAGGTGACCTGCAGAAGAGCTCTGTGTAGCTCGAAAGCTTGTCCCTTCCACCACCAGAAGGGGATCCACTAAAAGATATTACCTCACCTACCTTGCCTCTCTGTCCTATCTCTCTGATAGGGCAGCTGGTGGTGTTGGGTTTTCTTGTCATAAAACCTTGGGGAGCCAGCTCGCTGGAACAGGGCAAACAGTGAGAGAGCTGCTTCAGAATTCACAGCTCTCTCAAATGCCATCTCGAGGATGTTCTGAATGCAAGAGATCTATCTGCCGTCTGCACTGCCATCGCTGAGAGGCCACTTCGGGCAGCTATCTCAGGAACTGCCATTCACTGCATGACTGCAACCTACCTCACCAGCTGCATTCGTCAGGGATGCTGCAGTCAGCTGTGCGCAGGGTAAGATGCACAAGTGGTGGTGGAGGGACGGAGGGAGATCAGCTTTTTTTTGGCAGCTGACCCACAGCTGTGGAATTCCCTTCTACCAGAAACCAGAACGACCACCCATCTTACCACCTTCGCAATGTAATGTAAACCCACAGGGCCAAATCCCTAGGTTCACTGTAGCCAAAGGAATTTCACTGATTTACACTCGAGGATCCAGCCCTCTCGCTTTACAACAACTTTGCTCCAGTAACTGCCCTTCAATGGCAATTAATAAATAAATTACAAATTCTCCATGCAGGCTGTCACAGCATTACAGGGGGAAAGTGTGGGAAATACAGACTGAAGGCCATATCCTGCCCTCGGTTACACTGGCATCAGTTAGATATAATAGCACTGAACTCAATGGCGTTACTCCTGATTTACAACAGGGTAATCAGGAGCAGAACCAGGTAGATCTGTCTGTACTCAAATACCACAGTGACCCAGGTGGGAAAACAGATAGAAGGTTGTGACTGCCACAGTGCGTGGTACTCGCATCTTGATTATTGCTCACCCATCTACCAGTGAACATGATCTTTCTCCTGTAATAATATCTGATCTGTAAACTGGATAGCGTGTGCAAATATCACACTGAAGTTCGTACTGTAGTCATTAAACTGCACTTGATCCAGACAATGTCTGCATGGTTTCTTGACCTCAGACTTGACCTGCCTGTCCCATTTCACAACGGCATGCTGAGTCAGTCTCCTTGGCTTTCACCGAATAGAGACTCAAGCTAGGCTTCAAATTTTGTGGTTTGAGGGTTGGCTGATTTATTAGCAACAGTGGGAAGACGGATCTCCGGCTAGCCAAGTGGAGACACCCTCCCTCTCCTGTTGTGTTCTAATGAAAAAGAGAAACGCTATCTGAAAGGCAACCCAGGGAACAATAAAACAAAACCCAGCCATGGGATACTTAGACATATGGTTCACAAAAGTGCAAAGGAAATCAGCTGAGTTGGAAGCAGCCCTAGTACATGCTGATAATGTGACCTCATCACCCCATCCCTAAGCAGCTGCACTGGCTTCTCATTGATTTCAGGATCCATTTAAAAACATCCCTCTTTGTTTTTAAAAGTTTCAGTGGATTTGCTCAAATCTATATTCTGGGCCTGGTCTCTACTTCCTTTTCAGCTCCTGTTGCTTATCCAACACCACTCTCCTCTCTGACCCTTCACATAACCTCGCCTCTGCTGATGCAAGAGACTTCTCCTCTGCAGTTCTTTTCGTCTTGCAGTACTGATAGCTCTCATGATACTTGGTGTTTGCTTAAGGCCTCAGCTCTTGGAGTAGTGTGAATATGCTTCCATTTTTTAAAAAAGGAACATTTTAACCCCAGTTGTTGCTGAGAATTGAAAGGCTTCAAAATGTGAGCCCTAAAGGCTCAGAAACCAGCAGACAAATAAAAAGAATCCAGGGTTTATTATATTTTAGAATCTCGTGGGTTTTTAGCCAACCTCATTATGGGGGGGGGGCTGCTTTGTGATGTTAAGTGCTCACCGTGGAGGGCTCAGAATAGGAGAACTTGCTTCTGTCGCAGATCATGGCACAAAATGCAGCCCTTTGTGTGGATGTTTCCCTGAAGGATTAGTAATCACCCCCATTCCACATGGAGTCTGACCCTTGATGTAAAAGGATGTGAAGAAGAGAGTGAGAACCTGCACTGGGTGGTCTTCCTTGTATGTGCAAATGTGAGGAATAATGACAATAAATACAGAGCACAAGCTGTACGCTTTACAACCATAGAACTCTGGATGTAAAGCTGTGGAGGTAAGTATCATTACTCCATTTTACAGATGGGGAAACTGAGGCACAAAGTGGGGCAGTAACTTGTGTTGCTGTTATGGAGATGTGCTTTAATGAGAATCCTTAAGTTGATCATTTGGCTTTCTTTCAGATCTATCACATGCTCAGCTTCTCCGTTTATCCATATTTTCTCTGAGACCATTGTTACATACCTCACACACTGGTCTTTGTCCCTGAGCTACAACAGTGTGAGTAGGAATTGCCAGATAATCAGATCAGGCTGCCAGACCATCTAGCCCAGTATCCTGGTCTCTGTCAGTGGCCCAGTGCCAAGTGCTTCAGAAGAAGGTACAAGAATCCCTGCAGTAGGCAGCGATGGGATTCTCTGCCCACAGGGGAAGTATCCTCACTAGCTGTAGGCTGCCTTGGCCATGAAGCAAGAGGGCACATAAACTTTGAGCCTCTCCACTCTTCAAAGGCAGTGGATTTACACCAGTTTAATTGAGAGCGGAATTTAGCCGTTTTTTCTTGCATGACCTTTAAAGTCTTACTCTGCTTAGAACTGCATGGTTTCAGTTCAGTTATGTTTTATGATCTTTAGACAACAAGGGAAGTAGTTCTTCCTGCCTTGGTTTCTGTGGCAGGTGTCCCTTCTGCTAGAAGATACATAAAATGACTAAAAGCTACCCTGTGGCTTTCAGTCTGATGTATAAAAGCATCCCGGGGACTTAATGCAAATAGGTGGTTCTAAGATACTGGCTCCCTTGTTTTCCAAAGTGATATTGATTTGTTAAATATAACTATTAGGAGTGACAAATGGTCCTAATTGTGTCAGAGACTTGGAAAGGCTAAGAAAAGACTACGGGAGCCAGCTGGATGCAGCAGTGCTGACTTGACACTACGTAACCTGCATATGCCTGGCTTTCCTCAGTTCCTCAGTATTTGAAATTATATTGGACTCCAGCTCACACTTGAATAATTAATGAAACATGATTATATGAAATATTTCCAGCTACTTTCTGTTTAAAAAATTGTATCTCTGGCTGGTAAATTAGTCACTGTCACTTTAAATATGGGGTTTGCTTGGCTCTGACTGTCTAGATTTATGATAGATCATTAAACAGAGCAAGTTTTAAGGGAGAGCGGACTCGCTAATCTCAGCCAGCCTCTGTGTCCAGAAGTTCATCTGGGCCATTAGTAATTTAGAAAAGATGTGAAAAAAGAGCAGGTATGGGGAGAGGGGAAAAATCTGCAATAGGAAAACCAAATACAAAAGGGCTGTGATAAAATGGGCAAGGAGACAGTGATTCTGATGGGAAAATAAATAGAGCCAATGGGTAGGAGGCCAGACGGGGGTTGGGAGACACAGTACTGAGCCACCAGGATGGCTGCCCTGCATGCTGCTTTGTTCCCACCCAGGATCCTATAGGTAAACTGAGGCTGGTGGCTCCAGGAGACCACAGTGCCCATCACATATCATGAGGCACTGAGCAGCTGGATGACAGGGAGCTCCCAGCCCCATTCCTGTTCCATTGTTGACCTGGGCTGCTATTTCGGCTGCATGGCAGGCACAGCAAGAGAAAATCCTCGACTCTCCCTGCACTGTTATGTCCCATGCCCTGGCCACAGGACCTCCCACTTCACCAGCGCTCAGTTCAGCACAGGGGGAGTCACTAATATAATATCTCCCCATTGCTGCATGGAGACGGGTCAGCCACTTGTGTGGCACCTTCCAGCACCCTGCAGTGGGCAGAGGAGACTCCCACGATCACGACATCGCTGCAGTGGTAAATCTGTGCAAACATTAATGCAGCCTTAGTCACTGCACACGGGGCTGTCTATGCACTGGGGAACACTCTCTGACTTAAGATCCTGGGGTAAACGCCAGCAGCACCCAGGGTTTAGAGCTGGGGCCTTAGAGCCAGTGAGCAGCCAAATTCTGCAATGGAGTCTTAGGTGCTATAGTAATATACATCATCATCATCTGGGGGGAAACTCTGCAAGAGGAATCTCAGGGAGTTTTTTCTCTGCCCATTTTTCCTAGGAGGGGGAGCAGGGGTGTGACTGTGCCGTCATGGCATTTATCCTATGGAATTTATCAGTGGGATCCTACAGAACACGCCATGGAAAAAGAGAGAGCTGGAGCTTTTAAAAAGCTCCTTCTCGCAGTTGCAAAAAGCTGCTCCCTGTAACTGCCATTCGTCCACCTCTTCTGCTGGTATCCCGAGTGCTGCCAGGTACTGCAGATGAAGTCTCCAGCAAGCAGCTATTGTACGGATTCCCCACACCCACCCTGCACTCCGCCAAACATTCACGCAACATACGTCTTTTAAAAGCTGTAGATACAAACTCAAAGCACTAGGAACAAAACCAAGGAAGTCCCCGGCTCAAGGAGCCCTTGTCCTCATCTTTGTCCTCCCACTTCATCCCTCCCTCCCCATCCCCATCCCCATCCCTCATCCCTTGCTGTCTATTATCTCTCTTTCTGGACAAATTCGGCTCTGAGTCACACCAGCAAGAATCCTCTGGGCAGTAACTCCTTTGATTTCACTGGAACCACCCTAGCTATACCCTGGTGTCTCTGGGAGCAGGATTTAACCCCTACCTCCCTGCCCTGGCGTTTATAATCTTAACCTTTACAACTGCAAATTGCCCTGCACCCCTAGTGTGGTTACTGTGATAGACAGAGCACCATACGGAGCAGCCGTTGAGTTACTCCAGATTGATGTGAAAGCAGAATCTGGCCCACAGCTGGGGAAATCCACAAAGGGAAATAAACAACAGAAAGTACCCCTGGCACAAAGACAGGCTAAACACCTCCAATCCAACACACACACACACAACTCACCCCTCTCTCTGCTTCTCCAGAGCCTAACCAGCTACGCGTGTTCTCCTCCCTTTCCATCACAGACAGGGCAGCGCTGACCTGAAAGAAACTCTGAACAGCGGGCACCCCCCTCAGCGCGCCAGGGCTCAACAAATCCTACCAGGAACTGGCCGGACTTTGAACACAGCCAGCCCCGGCTAAAGAGAAACGTCTCGGCTTGCCAGCCGCTGAACGGGCAGGTCTGAGATCTTTATCCCGGGGCCTCGCTTCGCCCCAAAGCCCGTGGCGGGGCGGGCCGGGCTGACTCCTGGCTTTAACCAGCCTTTCAGGGGCTGCCGCTGGCTGTCGCCTGGCACGGGCAGGAGGACTCGGGTTCCCTCGCCACCCCCCACAAGCGAAGAGTGCCCCCTGGATCGCGTGTTTTGGGAGAGGAGGGAGCTGGGGAGCTCTGATCACGCGGCCCCCGGGGGGCGACCAAGAACGGACCGGGGCGCCCCGCTGCCTCCTCCCCAGCGGGGAGGGCTTAATCCTCCCCAGCGAAGGGCAGAGGCAGGTCTGGGAGCCCCCCTCCCGGCCTCGGTCCAGCTGACCTGCCAGTGCAGGGAGACGTCAGGGGGCGTCGGGCGCCAGCAGCAGCTGTCGGGCTGCGGGAGCCGGGACCCCACCCCCGCCCCGCCCCGCCCCGCGCTCTCACTTCGGGAGCCGCGTCTCTCGCGTCCACACTGAGCAGCGGGCGCCCGGCGCGTGTGAGATGAGGCGGCCCAGGGCCGGCCGGCTCCCGCCTTGCGCTGAGCGGCCAGGGCTGTGAGCTGGATCCCCGGGGCGGGGGGGGGCCGCTTTCCACCCCCCGCCGGGACTCGATGCCCAGGCAGGGAGCATGGCAGGGAGGCGGCCGCTGGGCGCCCGCGCCCTCTCCCTGCTCCGGTGGCTGGGGATGCTGCTGCTGCTGCTGCCGCCGCTGCTCCAGGCCGGGCAGGGCTGCCCGGGTCCCTGCTACTGCTTCGCCACGCCGCAGCTGGACCAGTGCAGCTACGTGCGCCTGCAGGAGCCGCCGCGGGACCTGCCCCGCGGGGTGCGCAACCTCACCATCGCCGGCGGCAACCTGACGGTGCTGCGCCGGGCGGCCTTCGCCGGCAACGGGAGCCGGCCGCTGGGCGACCTGCGCCTGCTGCTGCTGCCCCGCGACAACATCCAGGCCATCGAGGATCGCGCCTTCCAGGGGCTGCCCGGCCTGGCGGCGCTGGACCTCAGCCACAACCCGCTGCGCGCCCTGGCCGGCGGCGCCTTCCGCGGCTGCCCGCGGCTGCGCACCCTCAAGCTCAACCAGGCGCTGCTGCTGCTGGGCGAGGCGCCCGAGGAGCCGCTGGCCGGCGCCCTGCGCAACTTGAGCCTGCGGCGGCTGGAGCTGGCGGGCAACGGGCTGCGGGCGCTGCCGGGCGCCGCGCTGCCGGAGGGGCTGGAGGAGCTGGATCTGCGGAACAACTCGCTGCAGGGGCTGAGCCCCCAGGAGCTGGCCCGGCTGGAGTCAGCCCCGCTGGGCAGGCTGCAGCTCTACCTGGGCTCCAACCCGCTGCGCTGCGACTGCGCCCTGCGCCCGCTGCTGGGCTGGATGCGCAACGCCAGTTGGAGGGTGCCCGATGCGCGCAGCCTGCGCTGCGCCGCCCCGCGGGAGCTGAGCGGCTCGCCTGTGCTGCGCCTCCGCCTGGAGCAGCTGGGCTGCGGGGCCGGCCGGGAGCCGGGGCCCGAGGGGGCCGGCTGGGAGCCGCGGCCCGAAGAGCCCGGCGAGCAGAAGGAGCTGGAGACCGCCTCCTACGTGTTCTTCGGCATCGTGCTGGCGCTGATCGGGGTCATCTTCCTCATGGTGCTGTACCTCAACCGCAGGGGCATCAAGCGCTGGCTCAACAACCTGCGGGAGGCCTGCCGGGACCAGATGGAGGGTTACCACTACCGCTACGAGCAGGACACCGACCCGCGCCGGGCCAGCGCCAGCGCCAGCCCCTCGGGGCTCTGAGCCAGAGTGCGGGGGGCCACCTCGGCGCCAGGTAGCCCTGCCCGCAGGCATCGCTAGGGGATCCCACCCCCGGGGATCCCACTCCTCCACCCCTAGCTCATGGGGATCCCAGCCCAAGCCCCCAACCCTGGCCCTCGGGGATCCTTCCCCCAGTCCTTGGGGTTCCTAGTCACCAGCCCACTACCCACAGCCCTTGGGGATCCCCACCCTTGGCCCTTGGGGATCCCGCCCATCCACCCACTACCCACAGTCCTTGGAGGTCCCACCTCATTGCCCAAGGGGTGTGTCGGGCTACCACTATCCAGGAAATCCACACATCCATTCACCGACTAGAGGATACCCCCATGCAGGAGAATATCTATTCACCCACAGATTAGCTCATAAAACCCCACTTCACCAATCCCACCCGCTCCCCAGAGGGGCACTCTTCCCCCCAGGAGATTGCCCACCAACCCATGGAAAAAACCCCAGGAGAATACCATTCACCAACCCCCACCCTCTACCCAGGGAATACTTACCTTCCACCCAGCCACCCACTACTTGGGAATACTCTCCTCTCCCTTCTTGCCTGACAGGGGGCACTTCCAACCAGAGGGCACCCCACTCCCCAGGACAACGCCCACCCGTCCAGGGAACAGCCAGTAAAACACCCATCCACCAGCCCCCAGCTCCCGGAGAACAGCTTTTTGCCAACCCACTCAAGATGGCACAGGATCCATCCTCAGGACAGTAACACCCCTCCTACAAAACTAAGAAAACTGCACAGGATCCCCTCCACCCCCTGGGTCACTGCACAGCATACAGTCCCCAGGAGAATACATCCCCCGCAAGGGTCCTGGGGATTGTGGATGAGAGAGCTACCCACCTTCACATGAATAACCAGCATCAGAGACCACATGGGATCCATCACACCCACCCTCCCACCAGTGTGCTAGGGGCATGTGAACGTACAGGACTCTCCACATAGAATAAACCCTGAGATGGGAATTGACTGGCTCCACCCTGAGAGGCCCTTCTCTCCCCACCCCAATGGTCCAGGAGGTGCAGTATGAATGTACAGGAAACACCCAGCTCCATGCAGAATTAACTCCCATCCAGGACTATGCAGGAATCACTCCCGAAGAACCCCTCCCGTCCAGAATCCACAGGGGGATATGAATGTACAGGATGTAGCTCAACAATCCCTTTCAAGCCCTTCACTCCTCCAGGGTGTGTGACAGCACGTTTTCCACTGCCCTAACAGAAGAACCCTCTCCCCATGTCCCATAGGATGCTTCCCCAAAACCATCACAGCCATCAGTGTCCAGGGAAGTGAGTCTGACCCCAGCAAAAGAGCCTCCCATGACCTGTGGGAGTTATGAATGCACAGAAGAGCTCCGTGCACACGGAACTCCTAGCTACTCCAGGAGATTTTTTTAATTTTTCCTTTGTAAAAAAAACTTCTGCAACAAGCTAGAATACAACTCCCTGTGAATGTACTTTGTGCACATGGACTGTGGGGTGAGTTTTTACTTGGTGAGTTGCTGAAAGCAACGGGCTAGATGGTGTTATACTTGTTTCCTGGATTTTATTGGAGCCCAGACTTTTACCGTGTACAGTTCTCTTTCCTAGTATAGTTCTAACAAATACAAAACTAACTTGATTTTTTTTTTTGCTCCAAACACGGAGGAAAAGAAAACAAAAAACCCACAAGAAATTATATGATCTGCTGAGCCCATTTATTTACTATGGTTTTTGTTCCACAAAAATTATGACTTCTCTCAGGCACAAAATAATGCACCTGCATAACAAACAAAACTTCCCTGCAGGCTGTATGCATGTTGCTAAAGCACATGGAAGCAGCTGGTTTCCGACTGCGGAGTATAATCTAGAGTAGACTGCCTCAGCAATCTTATCAAAAAACAAGGCTCTCAATATCTTGCACAGGTTTGCTTCGAACTGCGCCTATTAGTATATACTAGAGCAAATACACTGAGCGCTGCATCCAGTGCATTGTATGTTTTCTATAAAGCTTATTGCAATAATTTCTGAATCCGTCGTGGCTGAAGCAACGTTGTTATTATGATCCATGTTTTGCAGAGCAAGACCGTTAGGTACTAAGTGATCTCTGTAAATAGATGGTTCCATATACACTTCTGTGCTGTTGCTAGGTCTGGGGGAACAGAATGGGTTTACCGATTAGTGCACAGCATCTGGATTCTAATCATTCTGACCCAGACTTGCTGCATGACC
Organism: Lepidochelys olivacea; assembly: GCF_965140295.1. NCBI lineage: Eukaryota > Metazoa > Chordata > Testudines > Cheloniidae > Lepidochelys > Lepidochelys olivacea. The sequence goes on from NC_140411.1 coordinate 12,038,493, forward strand.
CGGGACAAATGACTTAGACCAGCAGTTCTCAAACTGTGGATCGGGACCCTGTTTTAATGGGGTCACCAGGGCTGGCATTAGACTTGCTGGGGCCCAGGGCCAAAGCCCAAGCCCCAGCCAAAGCCTGAGGGCTTCAGCCCTGGGTGGTGGGGCTCAGGTAACAGGCCCCCTGCCCGGGGAAGAAGCCCTTGGGCTTCAGTTTTGGCCCCACCAGACGTTGGAATTGGCCGAGGGCAGCGGGGCTCGGGTGAGTTCAGGCTTCAGTCCCCGCTCCTGGGGTCATGTCGTAATTTTTGTTGTCAGAAAGGGGTTGCCATGCAATGAAGTTTGAGAACCCCTCACTTAGACCTTAATTTCCAAAGTGGCCAATAATTCTGGGTTCCTCCGAGCTACGATGCCTAAGTATAGCAATGTCTTTAGCCTGCTGAGCCCCCTTGCCCCCAGCTCCAGCTAGCAACCAGGGGAGCTGCAGGTGCTCCATAGCTCTGAAAATCAAACTGTAGCTTTCTCTTAAGTGGGGATCCTTAAAAGGGAGGCACCCAAAATTAGCCGACCCGACTGAAAATTTTGGCCTTAACTTGGTCTGTGTTTGCCTCTCAGTCCTATCAGGATAATAACATTTACATACTTCACTGGAGTGTTGCGAGCCCTAATAAATTAAAGCCTGATCACAATGGAGTCAACAGCAGTACTCCCCCTGACATCCCTGGGCACAGGATCCAGCCCTTATTGTTTATAGCATGCTTTGAAATGCTTGGAAGCAATGCAATATATATTATTATTGTTCTACTCTAAGGCATTAGCAAATCCAGGTCCAAAATCTGCAAGTTGCTCCATCTGGGGGGAACCTGGTGGCCACATGACCCTCACTGAAATCCCAGGGGGCAATCTTCAGTGAGCAGCTCTCAGGATAGGGAGCTAAGAACAGCTCTCAGGATAGGGAGCTAAGAGTCTCGCAGTCCTTGCTCAGGCAAATCTCCCACTGACAGCACTGAGTAAAGATCACAGGCTCAGTGTGAAAAGCACCCTGCAGACTTGGGACATGGATCCATTCCTATTGAATACAATGGCAAAATCCCTGCCAGCTTCAGTGACACTCTTGCTCCTAAATCACACAGATGCTTTTGAAAATTCTTCCTGTAGGTGCCTAAATATGAACTTAGAAGCCCAACTTTCTGCTCCCATTTTTAGAAGTGTCAGCCTCTCTCTGTGTTTCATAAATGGGGCTTTCTCACTGAGCCACTCAGAAGCCTAAGATTAATACTTTGACAAAATATGTCTATAAGTTTATGCAGCTTTTTCATTGCACGTGGTTTTGTCAGTTTGCGATACGGTTTAATCTAATTATGCCTGACCTGTCTGCCAGTAACTTTTTGAACATAATAAATAAAGAAGGCAGAATGTTTGTGGGAGCAAAGGGCTCTTGCTTCATGAAGCCAGAGATCTGAGATGCAAAGTCTCTATTTTCTAAAAAGGATTCTTTTTTTTTTTTTCCCCAAAAATGTGGGAGTCCATTTTTTCCTGCTCATCAGAGAGAAGGATTTCATAGCACCAGCAGCAGTCGGGCAGAGCAAGGCTGAGTGCTGTGCATACCTCCAGTACACCGGGGTCCTTTCCTGCAGCACCTGCTCCTTACCGTTCCTGAGCTAAGCAGACCCCGGCTCATTTTCAGCTGCAGGCCCAACAGGCCAGATCCTGTAGCACAATTCCCATTGGCTTCCAAAGAAGCCAGATCTGGTGTAATGTATAAATGGAGAGTAGGATGAGGCCCGTAGGCTCGCTTTTACACGTTTATGTGAACTGCGAATTGAATGTCCTGTTGCTGCCCCTCTGAACACAGTGTAAACCAGAAGGAATTTTGCTGCCAACTCCCTCAAACAAATTAAAGGTGCCTGCTACTTTACCATCTTGAGAAACAAGGAATAGGCATGTCTGTGGTGCAGCGGGCAGTTGTAGAAATAACACCATATCTATGTTTTCCTGTGGAAGCATGAACAAATATGCAGCCTCAAAATGCATCTCATATCCCTGAAAAGTTCATTGTCTCTAACTCTCCCTCTTCCCCGGGTTGTTTTCCTGCCCCCCAGAGTTAACTCCGTGCACTGTGTAAGGACCTGATCCTGCAAACCCTCATTCATGTGTGTAACGCCACTGTGCCCAGTGGGCTCTGCGAGATCTGCATACAGAAGGGCTCAGATCCACAAAGGTAGGCTGCTAACTTCCAGATACCTTTGTGAATCTGGGCCCGGGTCCCTATATGTGTCGAGTGGGATTTCCAGTGACAACAGGAAAGTTGCCGTGTAGGCCTGCCCAGCGAGCCTAGGTACAGGCCCTGGCCTGCGACGGGCCTTGGGGGTGAACCCCCTGCCCCACCCTCAGTTTAAAGAAAACTCCAGAGGGCCCGAGTCCCCCGTTCTTGCAGGATGGTGCTCAGGCCCCTTGGCTTCAGTGGCACTCTCCATGTGAGTACGGGTGTGCAGGACTGGGCCCTTGCTCTGTGGATTCCAGTAAAGCCCAACACTCCTTTTGGAGTCGCACAGTTCCTTGCTCTGTTTCCCGTAGAGCTTAACTTGCCGGGGATCCCCAGGCACTCGGGGGCGAGGTGCCGTGGTTCTAGAACTGACAGAAAGTGGGTTGCAGTGATCTGTATTGCAGGGTGTTATTTGCTAGCATAGATAGACCTCCACTTATTTTGAATGATGGTTTTACGGTAATTTCTCTCTTTCCTTAAAGCTCTGGGATTTGATTCTTCTCCCACTGAAGTGAATGGGAGCTCTGCTTTCACTGGGAGCAGGACTGGGCAGCTGGTCTGCAGATTCATGGTGTCTGTTTGCCCTTCAAGCCATAGCTTTGCTGTCCAAACAAAGTATTCTGGGTAAATTAGAGCTCCCATGGCCTGATTCTCCTCTGACTTGGCTGGTGTAAACCAGGAGTCGTCACTGAAATCCCGGGAGTGATAGCAGTGGAGAAACTACAATAAGCAAGAGCAGAATCAAGGCCCCACCCTTTGGGGGACAGACATGAACAATCCAAATGCTGCGTCTCTCTACGTCGTCCCAGAAACTCCCTGAAAGGAAAACGCACCAACAGAGCTCGCTGCACAAAAGCAGCTGCGGGCACCCAGCCCAGCTGCCACAAGGCAGAATGTGTAGTCTGTGAGATTGACAGTGGGTTATTGTCATCTTCGTTTTTCATTTGCGAAAAAGAAACCAGCCACGGGGTTTTCCGGTGGAAACAGGTTTGGGGGAAACTGGGTGTATTTGTGTATCTGTAACCCTCTGGATGTGTGTGTGGCCAGCTCCTCAGCTGGTGTGAATTGGCACAGTGCCAATGGAATCAATGGTACTATATCAATTAACACCATTATTAATTGCATTGCAGTAGTGGCTGGAGGTCGCAGTCAAGAGTGGGGCCCCATTATGCTCGGAGAACATACACCTAATGAGACAGTGCCTCCCCTAAAGGGCTTACAGTCTAAATTGACAAGACCGACAATGAATAGGAGGGGAAACGGAGGCATAGGTAGGGGCCATGACCTGCTGAAGGTCACACAGCAGGTCAGTAGTGGAGCCAGGATTAAGAACTCAGGTCTTCAGATTCCCCATTCAGCGTCCTATCACTGGACTATGTGAAGATGGTATGCCAGCTAACACCAGCTGGGGAGCTGGCCTGTGATGTTTCAGCCATAACATGCTTTCTACTGGGGAAAAGTCCTTCAGAATTGAACAGGACATGATAAGTTTTCTGTCGTTCTTTTGGCCCAGGGTATAGAATGTAATGGTGTCACAGCCCTGCTCTGTAGACTTCTACAGCAGGCTGCAAGCTCCGGCAGAAAGGATCTCATTCGCCAACACGTTTCACAGAGGGATTCCCACAGGTCCCATTTCTCCACGGTGTTGCACCAGTTTTACACCTGTATGACTCTGCTGATCTGAATGGCGCTACGGTGGCCTAAAGCGGATCTCTGTTAAATTCTATTGGACTTTTCCCTAGGGGTTTTCATAGCCACCCATCCAATTTCCAATGCTTCCTATGCAATAATATCACAAATATGGGATAGGCAGCAGGCCAACCATTCCCCGCTAATTGTCCCACAGCTGCTGGAGGCCCAGAGGTTCTCAGATGCAGCAGAACTGGGGCGCCCATCCCCTGGGCAATGGAATTGCAGGCTCTTAGGAAGCCCATGCAGAGGACTGTGTCTGTGGATATTCGATGCACCCTGTAAAGGGGCCACTGCAGCTCAGGGAGGCAGGTCACAGCTGCTCACGGAGCCACAACGGGTCACATCTTGCTCTCAGTTATTCAAGGGCAAACCCACTGAAGTGAGTTGATCCCTAACTCTGTAGCTTGCATTCTGCTCCTTTATCCGGCTGGGAGCTTTTAAAAGCTGTATGGCAAATCGATGGGCTGGCGGGGACGGGGGGGAGACGAAGCACCCTTTCAGCTGTGGTGTTAGAGAGGGCAAAGGCATGGGTGATTTGCACCTGCCTGACTAGCCTTTCCCAGGGGCAGTGCTCTGGGTTGGTGACAAACAGGAGGCAACGTCACAAGTACAGTGCATTTCTCTGTCTTGTGTCTGCACCACTCCTGGTTTCACTTTTCCTCTCCTATTGTCTCTAACCCCCAACTCCCCACAAACCCTCTTGCCTCTAGACCTGCTTGTTCACACACACACAGCCAGCCTCTCAGACACTGCCCCTCCTTTCCCCCTCGACCTCTAGCAGACAGCCTTAGCAGCATCCCCCCTGCCTTCTGGTACCATTAGCAACAGACAGAGGACTTGACTTGCTCTTGCACTTTAGAACCACTCCACACACGGTGGTGGGGAGGGGAAGAGGCTGTCAGGCAGCCAGTTCCAGCCCCGATATTGAAGGACAATCTGCATCAGTGTCAGAGTGAGTTAGAGCAGCCCTGGGGCTCTAAAACCTAGGCAGGGCAGTGGGTCTCCAGCCCAAGTGGGAACGTCCTTACCGCTATTGTAAGTGCCATAGCATGAGGCCTGTGAGCCCCAGGTCTGTAGTCCTGGGCTCTGAGACTTGCTGCTGTGGGTATTATTTTGCAGCGTAGACTTACCCTAGGAGAGTGTAGAAGCCCTTCACACAACTAATGCAATTAGCATTGCTATGGTCTGAGGGCACATCATGCCCTGCTGTCGCACAAGGGCAAATGGTTCATGCCATTGGAATGGCATTGGGCACCTATGGGGCAAAGCTGCAGCCTGAACTGCCTATGTCTCCTCCCTGACTCTTCCCACCAATTTATTTGTTGCTCTCCATTTGGGCCCGAGATTTAGAATTTGTAAACACAAGGAGCCATATCTTCCTGGATTGGCTCACTTCCTCCATGCCTGGATCTCCCCACTTCTGTGTGTACGTGGGATGTAAACCACTTCTGGGCACTGTTCCCCTTTCCCTGAACCCTGTCGCAGACATGCCATTGGATCCATGATCCATGCACCACTAGACAGCAGAAATGTGCGTTGCACCAGAGGCAAATCTGCAAAAAGTTAATGCAGCCTACAGTTGCCTCGACTTTCACATGAGGGCCCCATGGCCTGTGTGTGGGTCCCAGACACAGCAGTAGCTGAGGGAAAACTTGATAATGCTGCTCCATTGCACCACTCTGCCAGGTAGCCAAGATGGGGAACTAAAGAGCCCTTACACAGATACCCATCTTTGGGGACCCAGAGACCTTTGGGGGTCAAACCCCAGCTTGTTACTTAAAGGGACAATCCAGCCCCTTGCTCCCATGACAGAACCAGCTGGGGGAAATTCCATGTAGGGAAACTTTCAGAATGTCCCTCCCGTCTTGCCCCATTCCATGGGATATTTATTGGCAGAGGTGGGGAATCTAGTTATATAGCCTGTGAGCAAGAGAGGTGTTTCCATGAACTTCTGCATGTAAAACATCAATGAAAATAATGCAACATTTTGACTGACATGTTTCCCCTGCAGGGTTGGCTACTGGAATATTGCAGCCTGGTGCTCCTGCAGGAGAAACTGGAAAGAAAGACAATCTGGAGAGAAAGCAGGAGCAAAAAAGAAACCGACTAGACTTTTTTTTTGCCCAGTGCAAATCAATAACATCATTTAAAAAATAACCAGCATCAGTGGTAACGAATAATGTACAGATTAAAAACCCAGTGTTCAAGTGTCACAGGCTAGAGGATATTTTTAAAGTCCAATCCTAACAATAACCCTTTCATTTCGAATTGTAACTGTCTCGGTTATTTTTCATGTTGAGATTGTAAGGCAGCCCTCAGATTTTCACGGTGCCATCCTCATCTCAGATGCAGATCCAGGACTGAGAGTCAGGAGACATTGTCCTTGCTCTACCACTGACTTTCTGTATGATGGCCCTTACCACCTTTGCAAAGTGCTTTGATATCTGTCTGCAGATAAGTGTTTGTGGAGTGGCAGAGTCTGCCTCAACCTTTAGTTAATGTCTGTTGCTGGACTGTTTATATATTACACATACATGAATCATCCTGTTTACATAGGTGTGTATAGCATGACATAGTCAGCACACTGAAAAGATTGTGAGGAGATGTGGCAGTTTATTTAAATACTTATTATAATGGATAGTGCCCATGAAACAGATGGCTACAAACTCAGATGTATGAGTCAATCCCAAACCACTGAAGTCAGTGGCCTGGGAGACAGCATTGCTTTTGCTATGTGCCCAGTTCCACTGTTGACTTAGGGGCTGATGTTGCAGTCGTGGCCATGTGTTGTACCCCTCAGTGCCTCGGTTTACTTACCTCTGATGTGGGCATGAGAACATTTAACCACCACACGTGGGGGTGGGCTGACGCTCAGATAAGCAATGCTTGAAAAGGGCTTCGAGAGCCATGGCCAAATGGCGTGATGTCATTTTAATGTACCGATGATTAGTCAGTGTTTGTACGGTACTTTGAGGATACGATGTGAGCTTTGGAAGTGCTTTGAGATCTTTGCATAACAATTGATTACTGTTTATTAAATGAAGCACGTGGCATCTACTCACTTATCGACCTGTCATGTCAACAATAAATCAGTCCCAGGGCGGGAGCTGATCCCACCTAACGTGGGTTGGCTGCCAAGCTTCAAAGGAAGCAGAGTTTCTAATGGGCGCAAGGCACTGCCAACTCAGTCAGAGAAGTGCCAGTGGGTCCAGGGAATTCTGGGAGATAAATCAAATGGGAGTTTCTTTTCAAGGGTGGAGGGATGTGGGGGGCAGCGGGGGCAGGCTCTCAACCCCTCTCACGAAGGGTTGAGCCCTCCATTGTGCAGCCCTGTCCTGTCGGCGTCAGGCTGTAGCTAGCCAGCCATTCTGAGCCCACACAACCCCACCACCCCATCCCAGGAATGGTGCACGCGGGGAGGTGGGGGGAGGCACCATGGCCAGGCGGTGGGGAAAGGGAAAAACTTGTGTTCTTCCCTCCGATATTCGGGAGAAACCAGGGACTCAGATCTCTCTGACTGTCTGTTTTGGCACCGTGCACATGTAACCCACACACCTCCTGGGTGTGGTGTTCGGTCCCATCTAGTGGCCCCGAGACCCCTTAGAGAGAGAGATTAATGAGTCTGCTCTCCAGCCTTAGCTAAGAGGGAGTTGGCTTTTAGCTCATGCAATAGAGGCTCATGCACTTAGCTCCAGAGGTCCCCGGTTCGATCCTGCCTGCTGGGGCCTGTTGGCTTTACACACACACACTTAAATGTCCCCTAAGCCCCCTTAGTATCAGTGCGCAGAATATGTGCACTGTGCAACACTGGACAGTACATCCTGCAGTAGGGTATATGTATAGCCATACATCTTATATATATGTAGGATATAAAGTCAGGGTGAAGCTAAGCAGGGCAAAATGGAGGTGCTGCCATTTAGTGAATTGAGCACAAGGCTGAGTCAGGACAGAGTTCAATTCCCAGCTCTGCCCCTGACACACGGTGCAACTTTAGGGCAGTCATTTCAGCGCGCCGTGACTCAGTTTCCCTATCTGTAAAATGGGGGTACTCATGCTTACCCGCTTTGGTAAAGTGCTTGGAGATGTATTTTTGAACATTGCCGTGCAGGTCCAGAGTCGTCTTATTAAGTGGTGGTGTTAAGTCAACAATTGAAACTTGCAAGCCGTACAATGTGGCTTGCTTGGTTAATTAACCAGACCCATGCACTGCGAATCCTTGGGGCTTGGTAATATGATTTTGCAAATACGAACCCCAAGTGTGGCAAATCAGCATTTTTAATAGCATTAAACAGTTCCTGGTCCTCATTAGTGAATCTTTGTGTTAGTTAAAACAGCGTTAGGTCAATGCTGGGCATGCTTTTGAAAATCTCACTCTAAATACACCTTGGTAGAATATTCAGGCTTGAAATTATTTGATGGCATAGACTTGATCATACTTGATGACGATTTTGGAACCAAGCTATGTTTCAAATTGAAACCAGCCTCTTCTAATGTTCAGCGACTCTAATCCTGCCTGCAGAGCAATATTCACATCTTTTGTGCACCCAAAACTCCAGTCAAGGTCAGCAGGTGTTTTAGAGGCACAAGATTCGCACAGTGGGACCCAACAATGTAAGGGAAGGATCTAGAGTTTGATGTAATCTCTGAATTAATATTTTGATTTATTTTACAAGAAATATCTCATTGTCATTGTAGCACAGAGGTGGGCAAACCACGGCCCCTCCTGCCCGGCCCTTGAGCTCCTGGCTGGGGAGGCTAGCCCCCAGCCCTCCCCTGCTGTCCCCCGTCCCCTGCAGTCATGCTGCCGCATGGGCAGCGCAGCTGGCTCCATCCGGGCGGTGGGGCTGTGAGCTCCTCCTGCTCTGAGTGGCATGGTATGGGGGGGGCGTTGGATAAGGGGCAGGGAGTCCTGGGGGGCAGTCAGGGGACAGGCAGCAGGGGGCGGTTGGATGGGGAGGAGGTTCTTGGGGGGGAGTCAGGGAATGGGGAACAGGGGGGTTGGATAGGGTGTGGGAGTCCCGGGGGGGCTGTCAGGGGGCAGGGGTGTGGATAGGGGTCGGGGCAGTCAGGGGATAGGGAGCAGGGGGAGTTGGATAGGGGGTGGGGTCCCAGGGAGCCTGTCAGGGGCTGGGGGTGTGGATAGGGGTCAGGGGGGCAGTCAAGGGACAGGAAGCAGGGGGCATTTTGATAGGGGATGGGGTTCCGGAGGGGGCAGTTTGGGATGGGAAGTTCTGGGAGGGAGCGGTCAGGGGACAAGGAGCAGGTCGGGTTGGATGGGTCGAGGGTTCTTAGGGGGGCAGTCAGGGGGCGGGAAGTGGGAGGGGGCAGATAGGGGGCAGGAGCCAGGCTGTTTGGGGAGGCACAGCCTTCCCTACCCGGACCTCCATACAGTTTCACACCCCAATGTGGCCCTCGGTCCAAAAAGTTTGCCCATCCCTGTTGTAGCATCTTCTAATGTAACACACTCGTTTAATGCAGTGTCCATCTCTCTCTCTACTAGCTGGCCCCAGTGACTTTTACAGCCAACTACAAATGTACAGCTAAAGGAATTGCTCATTTCATTATTCCTTTTGCTCAAGTGGCAAAAGCTCATGCTTTAGATGCTGAAAATCTCAGGTTAGATCACCGAAGACATTCATAAGGTCAGTATGTATATGCAGCATGAACCTAATTCTGCAAGGTCTCCTTATGCAGAAATCCTGTTAGAGCATGTCTACACTAGATTTCTGTGCCTTGAGTCACTGGATTCCCAATTATTCCAAAGGTCCAAAAGTCTAGTAAAGACAAGCCCTTGGAACCAGTGGCAGTTCTCTATGGTCGTACACGCCAGTCCATTTTACTTTTACATCAGCGTAAGCCAGGTGAACTGAAACCAAATACAGGAGAGAGTGCCTGGTGCTTCTAGAGATCCACAGAGATTTAGCAAAGATTTAAGTGTCTGAAAAGCATCTAGTTTACACTGACTAGGGAAACTGTTGTCTACTGAACAGATCCCTCCTGAATGCTCAAGAAGTATTTATGGGAGCTTTTGTAGGCAAAGTTCCCAAGCCCCATATTGGACCTACTGTAGACTTCGCCATGTTTTTTGGGTTGAAATCATCCCTTACACAGATCAGGGCCCCACCGATAGCTTGGAGCTTGAGTTGCCGGGGCTGGAAACCCCATTTTAGATATTTGAAACCCGTGGGTGGTACACGGGGGAAGGTGCAGGACACTGTGCCACACGCAACGGAATCTGCTGCAGGGCCCCAGCGTACGGAAATGTGCAAATTTCTCCAAGCCTTTTGCACTCTGAGACGAGGCCCACATATTCTTGTGCCTACTCCCCTTCCTGCACCTGCCCGGAGCAGACTGATGTTGGAGACAATATGCATGTTTTTTAAAAACACATTTTCCCCAGCACTAAGACAGCACCTCAAGACAATAGCATCTCACTGGGAAAGGAAAACCATGTCCTCCTCACTCCATTTCTCCCTCTCCCCATGTTGTGATACCTTGTGCGTTATTTGTCCAAGTTAGATTATAAAGTCTGCCAGGCAGGGACCTTGTTTTCTATGCATCTGTGAAGGACCAGACACCTATCAGTAAGGCCAAGCAGCTCATGAGCGCCTCCCACAAATTGGGGCTTGGACATGAGTGAACTGGCTGAGACTCAGCCAAGACAAGGCTGAGGAAATTCTTAGAGGTTGCGGAAGCCATCAGAACTGGCAACGGTTATTTCTAGTGCTTGCAGTAGGGTGTAGGCCTGCCCTTTGTCCCACATATTGCCAACCTCAGGGGACTTACCAGTGCAGCGGGGATGCAGGAACAACAATGACCAATCAGCCCTTGACGAGAAGGTTACGACTTTTTCTTTCAGATACGGACCTCAGCAGTTACCAGGGCCTTCATGACTCCCAGGTAGGGTCACTGCCATGCATTCTGCATGGGGTAGGATCACTGCAAGGCAATCTTCATGGGCTACGCATAAACCATTCAGAAGTTTCAGTTCAAGCAGGTTGCTGGTCCATTCATTTAGTGGCACTTCATGCAAGGACCACGTTACACATGTGCTCCAAGATCTGTTCAGGCTTCCAATTCACAGTGTTGGTTCTGGCCCATAAAGCCCTCAGTGGGGTGGGCCGTAGTGACTGCAGGATAATACCTCTGCAGTTGAGATCAGCTGAAGCATCAGAGCAGACAGCCTGTGGCTTAATGGCTAGGGGCTGGTTGCCACCTTTGGAAATTGCTTCCCCTCGAGGTCCAACGGAGCAGGAGGCTGGTGACCGTCAAGGAATTCTGCAAGGTTCAGCCGCTCTCCCAGGCTCTTGAGAAGAGCCGGGGGGTGGAGGGTGAGAGGGCGGGTAGTGTGTTCTGGTGTGTTAGCTGTGGAGGCAGAGGCTCCATTCCATGGCTCTATCCTTCATACAAAGGGTGGTGGGGGCACCTGACGGGTACGTTTTCCAAATCCAAACGAAACACAAACAAACGTAGCAGTGATAATAGAGCTCATAACAGCAGCAAGTGCCCCCCTCCACCCACATCCCACCCTCTGGAGAGGGACGCTGTGGTTAGACGGTCACCCAAGTGTTTCCATTGTGGCACCCTGAAGCACAGACCTTCGCTAACAGCAAACGAGTGCGGCTCCATGGTGATATTAATGACCCAGGGAATAATTAACTGCTGGCACAGAAGTGTCGTCAGTGGATATCCTGATTGCAAAGATATGGAAAGCATGGCCCTGGGAAGGCCCGAAAGTGTAGCAGCCATGCTTGCTTTGCCACGTGCCGAAACAGGAACATAAAGAGTACCCTTTAATACCAGGTACTCTGGAGCCTATATACAGTGCGTGGGGTGACATCAGGGTATGCAATCAAGCTGCAGACCTCACCTTCACGTCCACACACCCCATAACCCATCCCGCCAGCTTCTGATCATAGCCGCTTGCCTTACTGGAAGAGCCCGTATAGGCCAGGATAATTCTAGTCTCCCGCTTGCCCGCTGCCCCTTTCTCCACTATGCTGGTAATCACTGGCATTTCCTTTCTCTGGACTGCTACCCTCTGATGAAGCAGCCAATGCTGCCCACAGCACTCCAGAAGGAGACCTGCCCTGCAATGCCATCCTAATGTATCCCTTAATAGAGTCTAAGAGCCTCTCTTTTCTGCCTGTCAACCCCCAGTGAGCGGAGAGCATCACTGACCTGTCCGCAAGGGGCGAGCCCATCAGACTGTGCAAGTTTCAATTGTTCCTTCTAATGTCTATGAACTAGAACCTGGACTGGCGGCTCTGGAGACTGAAGCCTGACAGAGCTCCAAAGGCGAGGTAATAGGTACAATACAGCCAATGGCAGGACAAGCATCTCGCCCCATGCAGCACTGATGTCTTAACCCAGCCCTGGAGAGAGACCTCTTCTGGGGTGAGGGAAGAGTTAAGATGCTACTCAAGAGATGGGCCTGTCTCCAAAGGCTGAGTTTCAATAAGCACCCAAACATCAGCATGACGTAACCGAACTTGTCGGTAGCTACAGTGCCAACCATCACGATATCTAGGCACCTCTGTGGTTAAAGCACAGGTCTGCTTCTGTAAGTGGCCAGAGTTTTCTGCCATGACTTTGGGGGAAATCCCTTAATTTCTGGTCTTCAAATAGGGCTAATGCTACCAACCTCACAAGGTTATTTGTGAGGTTCAATGTTTGAAAGGTGCTTTGAGACCCTTGGATGGAAGTGTGGTATTGTGTCTTTTTATATGATCTCAGAACCTGCCACCTCAGTAACACAGGCCTCCTACCATAAGAGCTGCAAGAAATGCCATCCGCTCTTAGCGCTATCGGGTCTGTGATACACAGCAGCAGTTCTGACTGTGTGCAGCAGAGGGCAGTGGTTCTTTCGCACGTTAGACAGTGTTAGTTAGCATGAGGCTGCCAGCTTCAATAATCTGCAAAACTGGAGTGGAGTGCAGAGAAGTCTCTCCCAGGAGTTTTTTTCTGATTGGCCTAGAAATACAGCGTGAGCAGGCCTTCTTATGGTATTTGGGCCCTTTTTGCTTCCAGTCCTTGCTCACACCACAAAGTGCAGAAGGCAGTAAAGAGTAAAGACAGCTTTGCTTTCACGTTGGTGCCCGGGGGCAAGCTGCTGCTTCTGTCTGCCATAACTCATCCGTCCCATGGGCAGGCCTTGGCAACCTCTCCAGAGACTTCTGGGAGTGCCAGTTACCACAGGTTGCCATGTTGTTGTAGCTGTACTGGTCCCAGGATATGAGAGAGACTAGGTGGGGGAGATGATCTCTTTTACTGGACCAGCTTCTGCTGGTGGAAGAGACAAATGCTCGAGCCACACGGAGCTCTTCGTCAGGCCACTGCAGGTGTCAACCACCGACATCTGCACTGAGATCACCAATGCATTTCACACAAGGGGCAGAACCTGCGTGAAACGCTGAGCACGTAAATGCTGAGCAGGCTGGAGCAGTGGGGAACCGGATCTTGCATTAATGAGAGCTACTGCACGAGCACCGGGTTCCTCCCGTTACTAGACACATGTGCGGGCACCCTCTCTTAGAGGGGCCTGTGAACTTCATTGGGGGTGTTCCACTCGGGAAAATCCTGAGTGCTACAGCCCAGCCTTGCAGACTGCAACTCCCAGGATGCCTTGGGGAAGAGAGAGAGACTTGTTCTGGCTGCAGAAGCAGCATGCGATGGGCTCCCTTTTCGTGGGGAGCTGGTCGGGGGGTGGGAGCTTGCTCGGTGGAGCTTTGTCCAAGCCGGAGCTGCTGCTGAGAAGCTGCCGGGGCTCTGGGCAAGCAGGGAGCCGAGAGGGCTATTGCTGGGTGTCACTGGAGCAGCAGGAGTAGCCACTACCTTTATTGTTTGCGGCAGTGCTACCAGGAGAATCATAGACTCATAGAATCGTAGGACATGAGGGGACCTCGAGAGGTCATCTAGTCCAGCGCCCTGCACTCATGGCAGGACTAAGTGTTAGGTGGGGGGTGTCGATCTAAGTTACGCAACTTCAGCTACGTGAATAGCATAGCTGAAGTCGACGTACTTAGATCTACTCACCGCAGTGTCTTCACTGTGGTAAGTCGATGGCTGACGCTCCCCCGTTGACTCCGTCTGCGCCTCTCACCCTGGTGAAGTACCGGAGTCGATGGGAAAGCACTCGGGGGTTCGATTTATCGTGTCTAGACTAGACACGATAAATCAACCCCCCCCCCCCACTGGATCGATCGCTGTCCGCCAATCCAGTGAGGAGTATAGGCATACCCCTAGACCATCCTTGCCAGGTGTTTGTCTAACCTGCTCTTAAAAATCTCCAGTGACAGAGATCCCACAACCTCCCTATCAAATGTATTCCAGTGCTTAACCATTCTGACAGGAAGTTTTTCCTAATGTCCAACCTAAACTGCCCTTGCTGCAATTTAAGCTCATTGCTTCTTGTCCTATGTTCAGAGGTTAAGAAGAACAATTTTTCTCCTTCCTCCTTTTATGTACTTGAAAACTGTTACCATGTCCCCTCTCAGTCTTCTCTTGTTCAGACTAAACAAACCCAGTTTTTTCAATCTTCCCTCATAGGTCATGTTCTCTAGACCTTTAATCATTTTTGTTTCTTTTCTCTGAACTTTCTCCTATTTGTCCACATCCTTCCTGAATTGTGGTGCCTAGAACTAAACACAAACTCCAGTTGAGGCCTAATCAGCGTGGAGTAGAGCAGAAGAATTACTTCTCGTGTCTTGCTTACAAGTGAGGTGTCTATGAGAAGGCTATGATTTGCTGGTTGTGATTATGCTATCTGTATGCATGTATCACTTTTGTATTTGGCGTTATGAATATTGGTTCTATACCTGGATTTCAAATGTAGTTAGCCAGCACATCTTGGAGGGACTATTCAAATTGAGTGGCTCATCAGAAGGACACTTAACTCACAATGGACCGTGGGAGACGCCCATCTCCACTGAGTGGAGTTCCTCAGGAATCGGTTTTGGGACCAGTCTTATTTAATCTTTTTATTACTGACCTCGGCACAAAAAGTGGGAGTGTGCTAATAAAGTTTGCGGATGATACAAAGCTGGGAGGTATTGCCAATTTAGAGAAGGACAGGGATATCCTACAGGAGGATCTGGATGACCTTGTAAACTGGAGTAATAGTAATAGGATGAAATTTAATAGTGAGAAGTGTAAGGTCATGCATTTAGGGATTAATAACAAGAATTTTAGTTATAAGCCGGGGATGCATCAATTAGAAGTAACGGAGGAGGAGAAGGACCTTGGAGTATTGGTTGATCACAGGATGACTATGAGCCGGCAATGTGATATGGCCGTGAAAAAAGCTAATGCAGTCTTGGGTGCATCAGGTGAGGTATTTCCAGTAGAGATAAAGAGGTTTTAGTACCGTTATACAAGGCACTGGTGAGACCTCACCCGGAATACTGTGTGCAGTTCTGGTCTCCCATGTTTAAGAAGGATGAATTCAAACTGGAACAGGTACAGAGAAGGGCTACTAGGATGATCCGAGGAATGGAAAACTTGTCTTATGAAAGGAGACTCAAGGAGCTTGGCTTGTTTAGCCTAACTCAGAGAAGGTTGAGGGGAGATATGATTGCTCTCTATAAATATATCAGAGGGATAAATACCGGAGAGGGAGAGGAATTATTTAAACTCAGTACCAATGTGGACACAAGAACAAATGGATATAAACTGGTCACTGGGAAGTTTAGACTTGAAATTAGATGAAGGTTTCTAACCATCAGAGGAGTGAAGTTTTCGAATGGCCTTCCAAGGGAAGCAGTGGGGGCAAAAGATCTACCTGGCTTTAAAATTAAACTCGATAAGTTTGTGGACGAGATGGTATGATGGTATAACATGATTTTGGTAATTAATTGATCTTTAAATATTCATGGTAAATAGGCCTAATGGCCTGTGACGGGATGTTAGATGGGGTGGGATCTGAGTTACTACAGAAAATTCTTTCCTGGGTATCTGGCTGGTGAATCTTGCCCATATGCTCAGGGTTCAGCTGATCGCCATATTTGGGATCAGGAAGGAATTTTCCTCCAGGGCAGATTGGAAGAGGCCCTGGAGGTTTTTCACCTTCCTCTGTAGCATGGGGCATGGGTCACTTGCTGGAGGATTCTCTGCTCCTTGAAGTCTTTAAACCACAATTTGATGACTTCAATAGCTCAGACATAGGTGAGAGGTTTTTCACAGGAGTGGGTGGGTGAGATTCTGTGACCTGCGTTGTGCAGGAGGTAGGACTAGAGATCTGACCTTAGTATCTATGAATCTATGAGTGGACTGTCCTGTAAACGTGCTGTCTGGAATACAGGTAATGGCTTCTTGCAATGCCTGAGCAAAACTGGGCATGAACATGTGACTTGCCCACGTGACGCCAAACACTGTCTGGTCACCTGTGATTCTCCACTAGCTGTGCTGAGGTTTTTGTTTGAAACAATGGGTTTCCCTCCACACAGCAGAGGATATAAATGGCCCTGGAAACTCCTCCATTTTGCCTCTATCCTGCTCCAGCCTCTTTCCAGCCCAAGCCTCTGGACTATGAACTTATACTGATGGGAGCATCTAACCAATGGACTGAGGTCCTTCCAGTGATTTGGAAGGAGCCAGAGACTTGACTTAGGCCAGCAGTTTATTCCATCACTGCTACAAGCCTGAACCAAGAACTTTGCCATTACTATATGTATTTGATTCCTTTAACCAATTTTATCTCTCGCCTTTCTTTCTTTCTTTTTATGAATAAACCTTTAGATTTCAGATACTAAAAGATAGGCATCAGCATGATTTTTGGGTAACATCTAAGTTATATATTGACCTGGGTGTGTGGCTGGTCCTTTGAGATCAGAAGAACCTTTTATTTGATGAGACTGGTTGTAAAGAACCATTCACCTTTAAATCCAGTGTTTTCGGTGGTAATACAAGGACTGGGATGCCCAAGGAAACTGCTTTTATGACTTCTTGTTTGCCAGTGTGGTGAAACAGAAGTTTATTTTTGTCACTAGTTTGGTATATCCTTTGGGGGATTATCCACCAATCCTGGGGTGTATCTGCCCTATTTCTGAGCAGTTCGTCCTGAATTTGGCATCCTCAGTTGTGACCCACTGAGACACGGTTACAACATCCCAGAATGATGTTTGCTTTTTTTGCAAAAGTGTTACATTCACTGTTCACTCATATTTAGCTTGTGATCCCCATGACACACAGATTCCTTTCTGCAGTACTCCTTCCTAGGCAGTCATTCCCCATTTTCTACGTGTGCAACTGATTGTTTCTTCCTAAGTGGAATACTTTGCATTTGTCCATATTGAATTTAATCCTATTTCCTTCAGACCCTTTCTCCAGTTTGTCCAGAGCATCTGGAATTATAATTCTATGCTCCAAAGCACTTGCAACCCCTCCCAGTTTGGTATCATCCACAAACTTTATAAGTGTATTCTCTATGCCATTATCTAAACCATTAATGAAGTGTGATGGTGGGACTAGGACCTGAGGCCCCCTTCTAGAGGCCTTGTGACCCTGCCACGCTCTGCCCCAGAAAAGGTCAGTGGAGAGGTCCTCTGAGCTGCCTAGATTGGCTGTGTGGGAAGCAGCCAATCAGGGCCCAGCAGGCTAGTATAAGAAGAGCTGCAGGGCCAGGCTGAGAATTTCTTGCTAGATCTGGAGGAGAGTGGGTGCTGCTTTAGGCTGGTTCCCCAAGGACAAGGCCCTGAGGTAAGGGTGAAGAATCTGCAGGAGCCATGGAGAAGTGGCCTGGGGAATTATAGCAGCAACACAGTTTATTTAAAGGGACATTGTGGATGGCTGCTATGGATAGGGTCCATAGGCTGGGACCTAGAGTAAAGGGCGGGCCCAGGTTCCCACCACCAGCCACTGGGAAAGTGGCCTGGACTTTGAGGCACCCCAGAACTGAACTGTAGTGGCCCAGCTGAAGAGCTGGGGCCAGAAGCCAAGACACTGCCTCCAGGGAAGGAGCCTTGGGGCACTGCTCTAAAGTCTGGAGCAGGGACAAACTGAGAGAGATATTATAGAGGGCACTGAGAGAGGCCCTGCTGGACTTGGACCCCAAAAAGGGTTTGGTTTGCTTTGTTTTATATCACATACAGACTGTGTGACTTAGCCAGAGGGCTGAGTCAGCAAAGACCCACCACAAACAGGTAGGGAGAGACCGCAGGCAAACGCACTTGGCAAGGGGAATGCTCGTGAGAGGTGAGTGCAGCCCTCTTACATGAAGATATTGAACAGAACCGGCCCCAGAACTGATCCCTGCGGGACCCCACTTGATCTGTCCTTCCCTTTTGACTGTGAACCACTGATAAACACTTTCTGGGAATGGTTTTCCAACCACTTATGCACTCGCCTTATAGTACCTCCATCTAGGTTGTATTTCCCTATTTTGTGTATGAGAAGGTCATGCGAGACAGTATCAAAAGCTTTACTAAAGTCAAGATACACCACATCTACTGCTTCCCCCCCATCCCACAAGGCTCGTTACCCTGCCAAAGAAAGCTATCAGGTTGGTTTGACAGGATTTGTTCTTGACAAATCCATGCTGACTGTTACTTATCACCTTATTATCTTCTAGGTGTTTGCAAATTGATTGCTTCATTATTTGCTCCGTAATCTTTCTGAGTAGTGAAGTTAAGATGAGTGGTCTGTAATTCCCTGGGTTGTTCTTATTTCCCTTTTTATAGATTGGCACTATATTTGCCCTCTTCTAATCCTCTGGAATATCTCCCATCTTCCATGACTTTCCAAAGATAATTCACTAATGGCTCCTATATCTCCTCAGTCAACTCCTTGAGTATTCTAGGATGTATTTAATCAGGCCCTGGTGACTTGAAGCCATCTAATTTGTCTAAGTAATTTTTTAACTTGTTCTTTCCCTATTTTAGCCTCTGGGCCTACCTCATTTTCACTGGCATTCACTATGTTAGATGTCCAATCGCTACTAACCTTTTTGGTAAAAACTGAAACAAAAAAGTTTGTTTCTAGCTACTTTAATCTCATTTTGTGCCTTGGCCTTTCTAATTTTGTCCCTACATATTTGTGTTAATTGTTTATATTCATCCTTTGTAAGTTGACCTAGTTTCCACTTTTGGTAGGACTCTTTTTTTGAGAAGGGGGACAGCAAAGAGACTCTTGAGTTTCCTTGAGTCTGAGAAGAGACAAAGTGGTCTTATTTTATAACCAGGATTCTGGGTTACTGGCCCCTGGTTATAACAACTCCCATCTTCAGAGGGGTGGTGCAGCCTGGATTGATCCCAAGTTAAAATCGCTCTCCCCTCTGTTACTTCGGCGGGACTGCTTTACCGGACTAACGGAGTGCTGTCCCTGGCTTCAAGATCTTCAAGTGCCCACACAAGTGTCTAAAACACTGAAATTAGGAGGAGTGCACTCTCAGGGGTGTGGTAACTGGTGCCAGTGTAAATGTAAGTTAGTGATGTTTCATTGACTATTGTAAACTTCATTTATTAACTGATGTATTGAAGTGCCCCCTACTGAGGTAAAGTAGCTGTGACATTTTCATTAATCTCAATCTGTTATAGCCTGTTTTTTTCTAAATTGTTAAATAAAGGTGTGTTTGTTCTAGTCTGAGTACGTTGGTCGTGTATTGTTTATAATCGGTACTTTGAGGTTAGACCCACGGCACAGACTAGCTCAGGTTTATTCTTGGAGGCTCCTGAGAGATGCCAGTTAATGTGTACAGGGCCCAGCCAGGCAGAGGCACCGCAAGGTTCATTTCTGTACAAGTAAGAGGACTGAAGCAGCGGGGTGGAAAGAGGATTCCCACCTATCCAACATCACCACCTGGATACTCGGGATCTCCTTTGCTATCAACAGCATCAGGTGCCCAGACACACAGGGGCATGTCTGTTCCTGAGTAACCCAGGCAGGAAAGGGGGGTTACAGATGTAAGACCACAGAGCGTTTGGCTAAGCTTCTCTTTGGCCCCCTCTTCCTACACTCTGCACTCCCGCAAAAGGGCCAAGAGCTAACTTGTTACAGCCTCCCCTTTGGAGCCCTGTGACACTGTTGCCTCAGGACTTGTGACAAATCCCTGCACAGATTTCGGTGTGGGGCAAGCCAACCGAGGTGTAGCGAGGGCAGACATCCTCTTGAGGGGCTGGGAGCGGCTGATTGCAGCAGCCCCATTCAGATAATAGGGATGCAATACCCCTCCTCAGAAAGGGAATGCACCAGGGCTGCCTTCCCTCAGGGTGGCTCTGGCATTTAGCCGTCTCTGAGTCAGTTCTGGTCACAGCCAGGCCCCACTTCAGGGGGCTAGCACAAGAGGTCCACTCTCCCGCCCAGCCTCCCTTCAGCTGAGCTGGCCTTCTCCTTTGAGCAGCCCCCAAAACTGGGGCTGGCTGAGCCCACAGCAGCTCATTAACCCCTCCCTGGCCAGTGTGCGGTTTGTATGCCCCATTTTAAATATTCCAGGGCTGCCTGCCACCCACGCACAAGGACTTGTGGGATGAAGGCTTGGAGGTAACCGTTTTCATTCAAAAAGAAAAGGAGGACTTGTGGCACCTTAGACACTAACAAATTTATTTGAGCATAAGTTTTCGTGAGCTACAGCTCACTTCATCGGATGCATTCAGTGGAAAATACAGTGGGGAGATTTATATACACAGAGAACATGAAACAATGGGTGTTACTATACAGACTGTAACAAGAGTGATCAGGAAAGATGAGCTATTGCCAGCAGGAGCTGGATTTGAGCCACTGAGCTGCATGGGAAAGGCTCTGCACCCCTTTAGCAATTCCACCCAGCTCCTGACCCTTCAAGCGTTTCCTAGCTATACCTCACCTTCCCTCCTCTGAAGCACACAGCAGCCCTTATGCCTGTTTGCCCTGCAACTGACCTGGGGGAGCCTTTGCTTTCCTAAACAAGCCTTGGAGCCCAAGCTCTCCACTGGGTGAGCGATGCGTCCTGCAGGCTGGTGCTGGCAGAGGATGCCACGGAGATAAATTTCTGCCTATTGTGTGGGCTGGGCACCCCATTTCGGAGCCCTCAGCACACAGTAGGGTAGGGCGTGAAAGAGGGAGAGGGGAGTGGCAGGACAGAGAAGAGACCAGCCCTCCCTAGCAGCCAGAGGTGGGGCCAGAGAGAAAGCCAAGGCAAGGTTGTGTTTAGCACTGTTGAATAGTCCCGAGCCACATTAGAACATCAGCCGTTTATCAGAAATTATCGGTATTTCAGTAGCACTGAGCTCAGAACTCCACTCTGCTGGGCCCTCGTACTACACCCAGTGAGGGACAGACCCTGCCCCAAGGATTTTACCATCCAAATAGCCAGGACAAAGGAAGGGTCGTTTTACACAGGGGGAACCAAGGCAGAGAGCCGTGAAGTGACTTGCCACGGTCACACTGAGGAGTCTATGGCCGAGTTGGGAATTGAATTCAGCTCACCCTGGTCCCATGCAGTGTCTTACCCACAGGGCCATCTTTTCTCTGCTCTGTAAGCCCGAGAGCTGGCATATTCCAGTGTCTTTGCCCCAACCACCCAGTGCCCCTGGAGTGACAGACTGGACCATTGAAACAATACAGAAGCCAAATACACCTACTGCACCAGCAGCTTTCCCTGGTTACTGTCCAGCACACAGCTCCCACCACCCCTCCAATCAGAAATGGGGACACAGGGATGCCTGGCAGCCTGAGGAAAGATTTTTCACAGCTGCAGCAGGAGCAAGGCCGCGGTGTTGTGTCCAGCCCTCTCACTGTTCTACACATTCACTCTTAGGCTTTGCAGGATAAATATGTCATGACACAAATCCCCAGAGGACACAGCTGGGCGTTCAGTTCTGCCAGGCACCGGGCTTCAGGAAAGGTGCCCCAGCCCCCTTCTGTTCTGTCACAGTAACGCACCCGATGCGTGCCATTCTGCACGCTCCATCCTTCCCGCGAATGAGGCCAGTCGGCATTTGAGCCTTCTGGCAGCTCCCGGGGCCCCTTTTCTCTTGCCGTGTTTCTCCGCTGGTAATGGCTCCTTTGCCTAATCTCGCTGTAGATCTTCAAGCACCTGCGTCGCTCCCCTTTTTTTCCCAACATGAATTCAGTGCTTGTCAACGGTGCCGTAGCAGCAGCTCTGTTTATCCTCTGACCAGGTGGCTGGTAGCTGTGCAAGCTTCTCCCATCGCCACCCCCGGCCGCGTGCCTCCGCTTGGACCCGATCTAGGGGAGAAAGGGCGTTACATTTACTTGGCGTCCATTAAATCTTGGCGTCACTGCTGAGATAAGGAAATCAAGCCGGCCAGTTATGCTAGGGCTGTGGCCGCCCATTCATGGGAAAGCAGAATGAGATCAGCCCATTTCAGACAGGCTCATGCACAAGCCGTTGCTTGTCAGGTAGCTTTTTCTGAGCTTCCTCAGTTCCAGTGGTTAGGAACATATGGTCCGTGCCAAGACTGTCTTTATTAGCCAGTTCCTCCCCGCCTGGATAGATGTCACTTCAGACACAAACAAGGTTCCACCAGGCCTGTCTATCCGAGACCACACTTTGGATGCCCTCTGTGTGGTGAGTCCCGTTATTTCCCTCTCTGAGTAGCGTTTGACTGAGGGATTCTTTTGGTTGGCCTCCTTGGCATGTTCTATTAGTTATGATTCCATAGTGAAGGTGTAACCGGCTTTCTACTTTAAGGTGGATTTATACCACATGCTTCACAGCCACCTCTGACCTCCTCAGACAAGCTGCTTTTCACCTAAATTTTCTCATGCATGTTCTTTTTCCCCTGGGAGAATGCTTTTGTAAAGTTTGAAACATCTTGGGTTAGGCATCTCGGAGCTAGCCGGGTATGGAAAATGAGAGCTTGCTTTCACTTTTGGAAAAGAAATGTTCAAGTTTTGGGAAATTCTATCTTGACTTGGTCTAGGAACTTCCTCCTCCTTGATTCAGCCATCCTTAAGGAGAACTAGCGCCTTCGAATGCTTTTAGGAAAATTGGGTCATTCGTGTTGAGATCTTCGAGAGCTCCAACAGGTCTGGGCGGAGCTTACCTATTTTCATAGTCTCCCTTGAGCATTCAGTGAGAACTGCACTCAGGCTCCCACACGGCATTTTAGAAGACAGTATTAGATTCTCAAAGCCACCTAGGAAACTTGGATACTCAAATCCACTTGAATCTAGTGGGAAGTGGGCATCCAAACCCCTGCGATAGCTCTAGAACTCCCAGCCTGAGGGCACAGGTAGGGCTGTTTTTTAAAACAGAATGATTAGTGCAGAGAACACAGGACGGAGCATAGAGTTTAAGGCCAGAAAAGACCATTCGATCTGGTCTGACCTCCTGTCCATCACAGGCTACCAACACCACCCAGCACCCACACATTAAACCCAGTGACTGAACTTAGACCAAAGTATTACTGCCCACTTGACTGCTAGGTTGGCCCACAACAGGTGGTGGTCCATGACGGTACTTTGCTGTCCTCTGGCATCTTCCACCTGAGGATCTCAAAGTACTCTACAAACACTCATAAATAAAGTCACCCAACTGCCCTGGGAGGTGGGGAAGGATTATCCCCATTTGACTTATGGGGACACTAAGGAACACAAAGATTAAGGCCAAACTCTTTTAAAGTAGCTACTGATTTTGGGTGCCCACCGTGGGATACCATGGGCCTGGTCTTTAGAAGGGCCAAATCAAATATTCACCACTCTGGCTGAAGCCAAGTGGAGCAGCAGATGCTGAGCGCCTCCGAATATCAGGACTGTGGGGTCTCAAGCGAGGCACTCCAATTTAGACATGTGAAAACTTTGGCCTGAGTGATTTGCCCAAGGTCTCCCAGGGCATCTAGGGTGGAGCCAGGGCTCAGATTCAGGCTGTCTGCTTCCCACTCCTGTGCATTAACAAAATTATCCTTCCTTCTACCAGTTCAAGGAAAGACAGAGGAATCGGGTTCGTCCTTAGGTAAGAGTCATATACTTGGTGCCTCTAGCATTCCTCATCAAACCCAGAGGTATAACAAACAAACACAATAACGTAGCACCTTGATCTTCTACAGCTTGACACTTTTATTTCCACTTAAGCAATACACAGAACAGATGGCTCAGTGGATATACTTGGCAGGGCTTTAAAATTAAATAATTGCAGTATCAAATGAAAACTATTAGATCCACAGGTTACAGCGGCACCATCTCTCTGGGAGAATGGGACTTTTTCTGCCAGAGGGAATACCGGCAAATAGGAATGCTTCAGCAAAGCTGTTTATTGCACAATAAAACTCACTAATCACAGACCAAGGCACCCTGGTAAATAACCCACCTTGGGACAAACATGGCTGGGAAGCACCAGGGCTTGAGCGAGGACACTGAACTTTCTGATCCAGCTTATGGGTCAGGGCGAGCCCTCCTGAGTTCACGCCGAGTGTGCACAAAGGACAAACGGCAGTGAGAGAGTAATGGGCTCTATGCCTTATGCCACAGACTGCTACAATACCCTGCACAAAGAGCCACACTCTTTGGAAGGGAGCTGAAATGGGCCAGGGAACCAGGGATCAAGAGCCCTGGGTTCTGTTCCAAGCTCTGTCACTGGCTCACTGGCTTTGTCTACACGAGCGTTTTTCTTCAGCTGTCCCGCTGCTACCCCACCACTGACGCAGAGCGCTGTCCTACACAAGCTGCTGGTGGGTTGGCCCCGGTGCTCTGCACAGGATTACATGACACTGCAGTTAAGATGCTGAGGGCCGGTCCATTGTAGCATCCACGGCTACTGTAGCATCCACTGCTGTTATCCCTCTTGGAGCTTGTGATAGGGTGCCCACCCCACACAAGGCTTGAGGGGATTAAGGTGGCCAGGAGGGCCAATTAACTCCCCGGGCTGCAGCTGGCGGAGGGGGGAGCAGGGGTTGATTAAATGAGGCTTAGCTGGACAGGAACAGGAGGGGCCTGGCTAAAGCCCAGGAGCTGAGAGCAGAAGGGGTGGCAGGGAAGGAGTCTGCAGCCGCCCTGGGAGGAGGGAGTTTGGGCCGGAAAGCCCAGCACATGGGAAGAGCCAGAGAGGTAGGGAAGGCAGCAGAATGCAGGGTAGGGCAGAGCTTGGCTGCTGATTAGTGTGACCCTGAGCTGGAACCCGGAGCAGAGGGTGGGCCCGGGCTCCCCTACCAGCCCCTGGGGAAGTGTTGCAGACCAGACAGCGGAGAGCGGACTGCCAGGGACAGTTCACCCTAAAGGACTTGGATACCCTGGAAGGGGAGGAGCATAGTGACCTGGCCGTGGGGGCCAAGACATGAACAGGAAGTGGCAGCTCCGAGAGCGAGAGGATGCAAGGTAAGAGAGGATGATGGATGGTGAGCTGGCCAGAGGAGGGCGCAGCAAAGAGCTAATCCTCAGAGCGGCCAGGAGGAGGCGCCCTAGGGGCGAGTGGACCTCACGACAGAGCTGTGCAGTTGGGAAACTTCAAGAAAATAGTGTGATCCTGGACAATTCACCTGGGGCTCAGCTGGGTGCAGCTCCAGCCAGGGAGTGCTGTGGAGATCCCCCCACCCCATACACACACACGCCAGTGAGAGCAGTGGGAGGCACAATCCCTCCTGGAGTTCCTGGGGCTGGGGGTTGGGAGCATGTCTGATTCTACACCAATGCTGGACAGTTCCTCCTGCACATCTGGCCAGCTCCAGCGTGTGAGGGTCTGAGAGTCATGCCCACACCTTCCTCCCTCGCCCTTTGCCGCGACAAGCATCTCCAGGGGTCCTCAGAAGAAGCAGTCGCTGCATTAGTTCCTGGCCCCACTGCAGGGGGACAATGGAGAGGGAAGCTTCTTAGCCTAGACCCACCAAGGTATCTTTCAGAGTAGCAGCCATGTTAGTCTGTATCCGCAAAAAGAAAAGGAGGACTTGTGGCACCGTAGAGACTAACCAATTTATTTGAGCATAAGCTTTCGTGAGCTACAGCTCACTTCATCCAATGCATGCCGTGGAAAATACAGTAGGATGATTTTATATACACAGAGAACATGAAACAATGGGTGTTACCGTACACACTGTAACAAGAGCGATCAGGTAAGGTGAGCTATTACCAGCAGGAGAGAAAAAAAACCTTTTGTAGGACATGACAACTTTGGTAAGTGCCATCTCCCTCTCGACTAAATCTATCACTGGAAAATCTCCGCCGGTACATTGTGTTAAAATACAGCAAACAGCCAACATATTGAATTTAAAAAGGAATACACATTAATAAAATCCTGGCCTTAACAGACTCTCGCAGTCAAGTTCAAGTGCGTTCCACAATTGCTTTTTCCTTCTCAGACGAATAGACGATATCTGACAAGGAAGCAGCCACTCGCCGAGGTTCTGCCAAGTGAAATTCATGTGCCTGTCAGCTCCATCTTTATATTGAAAAGCAAAACCACTGTCAATTTGGAAAGTGATCCCTCACTGGCAGAGCAGATGTCAATTTCCTTGGCCAAGCCATCTTGGGCTGCAATCACAGTTGTCAACTTTCACATGGTAAATAAGTACCCGACTTTCACAATAAGCCAAAAATCAAGCTAAACCAATCCCCCCAACTCCCTATTTGATATAAGAGGAGTTGATCTGGACTGTGGGTCCCACCAGAGGGGAAGGTTTCTGGCCTATCCCCCGACCCATTAGGTGGGCCAGCAGAGACTGCGGGGAATGTTCTCCTCCTTTTCCCCAAGCTGGCCAGTGATGAGATTAGCCGAGAGAACGGCAGGTTTGTGCCACTGACAAAAGGAGCCAAACTGAGGACTGCCATAAACCTCTGAGGTGAGCAAATCCGCCAGAAATCGCAGAACCCACCAAGGCAGAGGAGGAACTGGATAATTGCGTCTTGCCTCACTGAATTCCCTCTGCAGTTCCAAACACAAAATATCTTCACTTCCTGTCCTAAAATGTACAGTGTTGCTGTGTGCTGTTAAAAAGCTGATGCATACTGTCCCAGAGGAGCTAAATGACTGCACTGTACTGATGGAAGGGAAAGGCCTTGCTTTGACATCTTGAGCAAACTATTTAACCTCTCTCTGCCTCAGTTTCTCCACCTGTAAAACAAATACATTTGCATATCTAAAAGGGTCACTGTGAGACTTAATTAATGTTTGTAAAGGGCTTTGGGACCCTGGCAATAAATACATTACGTCAATGCAAATTGTTATTGCAAATTGGATTTGTTTAGTCTGGAAGTTGTTACAAGGAGGAGGGAGAAAAATTGTTATTCTTAACCTCTGAGGAGAGGACAAGAAGCAATGGGCTTAAATTGCAGCAAGGGAGGTTTAGGTTGGACATCAGAAAAAACATCCTAACTGTCAGGGTGGTTAAGCACTGGAATAAATTGCCTAGGGAGGTTGTGGAATCTCCATCACTGGGGATTTTTAAGAGCAGGCTGGACAAACACCTGTCAGGGATGGTTTAGATAATACTTAGTCCTGCCTTGAGTGCAGGGGACTGGATTAGATGACCTCTCGAGGTCCCTTCCAGTCCTATGTTTCTATGATCTGCAGACAATTATGTCCTTCCCGCTAGTCATTGTTTAACCAGGCTGTTCCTATTTACTGCGATTTCGTCATAAATCTATCCTGTCAGAGCCTTTATCATTTTTTTACCCTTTTCCACATTTCCTTCCTGTTAGTAGACCTCTTCCCGGTACAGACTAACCCAGACCAGAAGGGAATTGGTCTCCCCAGAACCAGATAGAGATTTTAATTTAATTCCATTATCAGGATGTCTGGTAAACACGATGTCTGCATGGGAACATATTAATCCGTGTTAGAGTATCAGGAGGCACTCTCAGCGGGGAAGGACATTCTACGCTCCTGAGAATGTAAACCCATGAAATTCCAAGAAGCGGCAGAAATTAGTATTAACAATAGAATTGGTTCTGTTTATTTTAAGCCTAGACTACTGGTGTGTTAGTGTCAGATTCTGAGTTTGTCCAGGATTGCTGGTTTTGTACCATCTCCATCATCACAGTGTCAGATTTTCCATTTGCAACAATATTATTCTGAGTGCCAACAAATTTAGAGAAGGCGCTGTTCCCCTGGCTTACTTTGGAAGGGGACTTGGCCAGGATCGAACTCTAGGACTGTCTTAGATAGCTGTCCTCCCTGTACTTGACACTTGAAATGAGCCAGGCTGGTTAACAAAGTGCTTTATTTCTTATTTGCATAAATTCCTCACACAGGCCCTGCTCTGAGTCAAGTGGCATTCATTGTAAAGCTCTAATTGCATTTCTCTTCAGATCGAAGCTCTATTTATTTCTGTGGTGCCCTGGTGAACACAGACAAACTATACCCTCCCAATGGCATCTTTTCTAACACGCTGATCCTGCAAGCCCTCCCGGGGATGTGTGGTGCTTATTACTCCCATGGAATTATATCCCGGCCATCTGGGTTTGCAGGGTCAGACCCTCTGGCTGAAGCACATTGGGGAAGGAACGCACCAGAATTTGAATTGGTTGGTGCAGCAGATGTCTTGGTGGGGCTGGATTTTAGCGCCAGACTCTCTGGAGAGATAGGGGTGCAGGAACAGCTCTGGGCCTGGGAAGCCCAGCCCTGGCAGCCCTTCTGGGCATGCTCCAGTTGGAGCAGCGGCTTAAAAGGGAGTCACTTCAGCACCCAGCAAGGTGGCAGGTAGAGAGAGACAGAGCTGCACTCACTGTTACGGAGGAACTATGCCAGGATGAGGACAGCTGCACCAAGCCTGGATTCCCTAGCCTGCAGAGGCACATGGGCCAGGTCAAGGGACAACCACCAGCCATGATGCACCCCAAGGATACCTTCCTTACCATGCCCAAGAGGGCCCCTGGGTCGTTGCCCAGTGGAGTGGGGGGGCCTGGGTTCCCTTTTCCCCTGCCACTAGGCAGGGCTGCCACCACAGGCTCTAACCACTAGGCAAACTCTCACCTGCTCACCCTAACCTTAATCTCCCAGGCTGCAGGTTAAGCCCATTGCTCCGTGTCCGCCCTTCAGTGAACGCGGAGAACAATCGATCCCCGTCCTCTCTAGAACAGCCCTTAACAGACCTGAAGACGGTTATCAGGTCCCCCTCCGTCTTCTTTTCTCAACACTAAACATGCCCAGTTTATTCACCTTTCCTCACAGCTCAGGTTTTCTAAACCATTTACCAGTTTTGTCGCTCTTCTCCGGACTGTCTCCAATTTATCCACAGCTTTCCTAAAGTGTGGCAGGAGAGGGTCGTGGCCCAGAGCATGTGCCGAGCCATGGGATATGGCCCAGCAGCGGGACAGCAACGGTGGTTCTGCGGCAGCCGCAAGAGCCTCACTCTGCTGGATATCGCTCAGCCAGGCGTCTGTCACTTGGGGCCTGGATTCCTGCCGCTCCCTCCCCGCC
Organism: Lepidochelys olivacea; assembly: GCF_965140295.1. Classification (NCBI taxonomy): domain Eukaryota; kingdom Metazoa; phylum Chordata; order Testudines; family Cheloniidae; genus Lepidochelys; species Lepidochelys olivacea. The sequence continues at coordinate 12,067,718 of NC_140411.1, forward strand.
ATGGTCTCAGTCCCTGCTCTCCACACAACCGCCTCTTCAGAATCTGCTCCCCCCTCACACACACACCCCCTGCTGCTCACACACACACACACACACACACACACACACACCCTGCTGCTCTCTCTCTCTCACACACACACACACACCCTGCTGCTCTCTCTCTCTCACACACACACACCCCCTGCAGTTCCCTCCCCTCCATGATCTCAGTCCCTGCTCTCCACACAATCACCTGTTCAGAATGCTGCTCCGGCTCCCCTGCCCCTCCACCACACAAACCCTACAGCTCAAGCCACATCAGCACGACTGTCCTTGTCTGCAAGGCCTGTCCTGCTGGACCCCTAGCGACCGCCATGATCTCAGCTTACCCAGCCCCTCCAGTTCTCTCTGCCGTTCTTCTCAGTGCCAGGCTCCAGCCAGTTCCCTTCTTTCCTCCTCTGCTGGCGTCTGATCCTTAGCGGATGCCAGCCCAGCTCCACGGAGCGTCTGCCACCCTTGCCAATTCCCCACTCCAGTTTACCCAGCTCATCTCCACCTCCTGTAATCAGTGCACTGTCAGCCACTTCCCCCCACCCTGGCATCTATTATTCAAGCCTCTGTTATCTGCTGTCCCTTCCAACCCTCACGCCATCCTGCTGTGAGGTTACCCGGTAAAGTGGAACGCAAGGGGTCTTAAGAGATTTCTAGGAACCAGTAACATTAATGCTTCCCATTCCCCTGTCACTTTCCAGTTGCACAAACCAGAATTATTAACCCCATTTTACAGACGGTGAAACCGAGGAATTAGAGGTCAAGTGACTTGACTAAGGTCACAAAGGGAGTCGGTGGCAGAGCCTAGGCTACAGCTCAGGAGTCCTGTATGCAGCCCCACTAGGCCAGGCTGTTTTGCATTCTGCTCCCAGAGACGAGTCCTATCAAATTTATTAGGGACTAAGCCAAGAGGGTTCTATGGACATGTAACAGAGATCCATAACAAGTATTCCAAAACTGCCCAGACTGACACCCCATTCCACTGGATGGGTTAAAAACTCTATAGCAGGTATATAGCAGGAATATGATGCCGTAGGGTTTAAAGTACTTTTGAAAGACCCCTTATTGGGTTTAGTCCTGTAGCTCACGAAAGCTCATGCTCAAATAAATTGGTTAGTACCTAAGGTGCCACAAGTACTCCTTTTCTTTTTGCGAATACAGACTAACACGGCTGTTACTCTGAAACTAAATTCTATAGGACTTATGGAAAAGGGTGAAATAAAAATAAGTTAGTCTATAATTTTTCTTCTCTCCTCACAAGAGAGGGTGACTTTCAGAACCTCAAGGAACGTCTATATACCTCCTGCCCCAGTCAAAGTTTTCTCAACTTCTGAAGGCTGTATGCAGAGCCTTAAAATGAGAACGGGGTTACAAGAGAGCATCCTTTGCCACCCCCAGTGGTATCCCAGAATGCATTCTTCTACAAAACTAATGGTGGTATAGGGTGTAAGTGACAGAAAACAGCAATAGAAAGGCAATGCATGGCAAAGAGATGCCAATGATATGTCACAGGGCCAATCACACAGGGGAAAAGACAGAGGAACAGACAAGGGACAGAAGAGGTTTTTCAGACAAGGTTTGTAAAGGGGCAGAGAGCTGGTGAAGCAGAGAGACTCAGGAAGGCTGTTCCAGATGGCAAACGCTTCTGGGGAGAAGGCTATTGCGCCAACAGGACTGGAAATGTAGGATGGAACAGTGAGGGGCTGGGAGGGGCAGTGGTCTAGATCCTGCCCACAGAGAGTTTTAAGGACAAGGAGGGCTAGGTCATGAACCCGGAGAACAAATGTGTAACCCTTCTGCCCGTCAGAGTTGGCAGCAACAAGGGCCGGGTTCAATATCTAGGGGTTCCATTCCAATAACACAATGCAAACCGGCTCGAGCCCCCACCCAGTGACCTGGGAAAAATATATACCACCCCCGCTGGGCGCCTCCAAGAGGCAATACTTCCCCTCTCGCAAGCACATAGTCTGAGTGTAGCAAAAGTCTTTTAATAACAGAGAGAAACAATGTGGCATTATGTTGGGGAAACACCACCAACAGGATTCATAACACAACCCATGAGCAAAAACAACCCCACCCCAGGCAAATTGGGGCATGCCCTTTTCCCTTTGGTTTTTGAGTCCAGCAACCCCAAATCACCCAAAGTCCCAAAAGTCCAATGCCCCAAAAGTCTCTGTCCCTGGTCAGGGCAGCCCCAGAGTTCGAAAGTTTATCGGCGGAGCTTTACCTCCCAACCTGGGTGGAAATGGGACGGGGGTAAGAGGCACCTTACGTGATCTGAAGCTGACCGCCCCATAGCTCCATAGCGGCGCTCCGCTCCGCCAGCCGCCCCACGAACTCCTTCGCTCAGCTGCGCTCCGCTCCGCCGGCTGCCCCACGAACTCCTTCACTCAGCTCCACGGCCCACAAGCAGCTCCTGCCATCCACACACTGCTCCGCGTCGAACTGCTTCACCAGCCGTCCTGCAAACTGCTCCACAATATATCTTCAGGCTCCCCCACTACTTAACACAACACTCAGTGATTTCAGCTCTTAGGTGAATTCAGCTTATAGTAGGGGAGCCCCAGTGCTGGTGCACTGTCAGCCCAAAGTGAGCTCAGCAGCCTATAACTAGACTTCTAATGAAATCAAAATTAGCTCTGATATTCCACAGTGGAGAGAGGAGGAAGTGCAATCAGCATGTAAGGCCCTCACCAAGGGGCCCATGCCACCAAGTACTACTACTTGTCCCCAGCCTCTCTCCATTCACACAGTTTTGGAACCCATGACCCTTGCCTAGCGAGTGCTACTTAGTTGATGGTGAATCCCTCCATCATAACAAAAGGCCACGTACAGTTCCAAGCACAGTTCCCATAATCAGGGTAATAACAATTTATTCTTCCTGCCCCAATAACAGAGACACTGGGGATCCCACAGCAGCCAAAGTGACCATTTGGGCAGCTATGGTCTCATTCTAGGCGTGGTGGGTGTGCCTATGCAAATGAGATTGGCCCCTGAAGTTCTTTTCCACAACTTGCCACACCTCACCACCAGATGTCAGGGTGGAGCTCATCCTGACACTGCTTACAAATGCAAGGGGCCAAATTCACCTCTGGCTTCACTGCAGCTCCAAATTTCCACCACTGACCTCTTTGGCATGTAAAATTAGAGCCACAGAAATAAGTCGCAGAGGCGGAAGCTTAACATGATGGTGGTTCTTGCCTTTAACCGCTCCCAGGGGTCCTGTAACCTTAGTTTCAAGGTTCCATATTGCAGGTGACAATGAAAGAAGCAGTGAGATACCAGCAGTGTGAGACGGAGGCATAGCTGAGTGTCAAATGAGTGATACGCTTTTGGATATGCCATGTCCTTGTGGCATAACGCAGTGGTGTGGGCACTGTGGGAGTTGGGAGATCCAGAATGCAAGAGGATGGGGAAAGCTGATTGCTGGGAACCGTTTGTCTGAATCAAACGCCACCATTTGCCGTCCATCATATTTTATGGATGACCAGAGTGATATCAGCTATGCGGCATATAGGTGCAAAGTTGGCTGGGGCACTATGTTGGTTTAAAAACATTATGTTCCTGAGATTAGCCGTAAAGATTTGTTCGTCTGAAATAGCTGTGCACAGCGGTGGCACATTGATTTATCCACCCAGTGATAGCAAGAGCTGCAGAGTGAAATGTGTAGGAGACAGAAAGTTTCTCATTTTTGACTTTTGCTTTCATTCTGTAGCTTTGTTGTTTTGTTTGGACCAAGTGTTAGAGCCCTTTGGGAACACTCGCAAGAGGTGTCTTCAGAGGAATCCTGCAAGTTTTTTATCACACTTTTCCCCCAGTGGGGTAGCGTTTTAGACTCACTGAACCAGACCCCTGTTTATTATGACGGCAATTTCCCAAATGCAATTTCGATCAGTTTAGCTATCGAAGGAATTGATTTGCAGATGAAGTCAGGTACATTTCAAGGTCTGATTGTCAAACAGACACATACATTTTTCCCCTGTGATTGCTTGTCGGTGCAATTTAGGTCATTTATGTATCTAATTCCCTGCATTCACCTACAAATTGGATATTACGAGATACTAATGGAGCCAGCAAATAATTGCAAGCACAAAAACAGGGGCCAGAGTTTAGAATTCTGGCCCCAAATGTGTGAACTAATGAGCAGAATCAATTGCGTTTACATAGCAGCTTTTGTCTGAAAACACAGACTTTACCCACAACTCACTGCAATCTCTTCACTAAGGGCTACTGTAGATTGAACCAGGCTCTTGTGTGAATGTGTAAGGGCATGGGGAAGGCATACGGAGCGCCTGTGTTCTCCTGAGCACTGGAACTATTCCCTCCTAGCATGCTGGTGCCACAAGACACACCACAGGTAGAGGGAGGAAGAGATGGGAGAGGCCATCCCACAGAGAAAGGAGCAGGCCAGGCACAGAGAAAGGAGCAGGCTTCCTGAAGCTTGGCTATAGCTTGGAACTGGAACCCCTCCCCAAGCCCGAGGCTTTCACAGATGGGTGCAGGAAGCACCAACCCATGAAAGCAGGTATCTCAAATGAAAGCGCAGTCCCTGGGGCTGTTGTTTCATCAGGAGCCATTATGAAACAAATTGCGACAAGCCTTAGAAAATCTGTGATCTGCCAATATCATAATCTTTGGTAACATCACTGACCCAGATCTGATGGGACTCTTTTGATCTCAGCCACATCTGATTCCAGCTGGGAGAGCGGATGAAGGAAAGGGGATGCCAGGTGCTGGCAGGAATGCGTCTCGGTGACAGACATGGCCAGCAGATGTAATAGTGTTTTGATCAGTGGATGTTCTTTGGCACAGATTTTGGAACCTATTGGTTTAGCAGATAAGGTCTGGTCCCATTTCTCACACAGATAGATCAAAGGGGTCGGATTCTTGCTCTATGGTCTGCTGCTAACCCTACCCTGCTATGTGTTTATGGTTTCCTCACTATTTTCTCCTGCAGACGCACCATAGAGAAGATTGTGACATTACGAGCCTATCGGAGCAAGGTACTTGCATTGTATATACATGGCCTTGATGTGTCAACATCTTGGAGTGAATCCCTAGGGGGAAAAGACCCTCATTTGCATACTGCAGCATGGGCCACATTCAACCTGGCTCTATCTCCCCTTTGCTTCAATGGCATTACAACAGGGCTTAGTTTGGCCCTATAAATGTAGCTGAATTCAGGCTTTGGTGGTGGAATTCCCCATTCAGCTTCCAGGGCACAGCTGCTATGCAGCCACTGAGTCAAGTTTTAAGGCCTTTCAGTATCTCCTGTCTCTGACAGTTAGACTCAGGGCTGCATCATTATCTCCCAGTTAGAAACCTCCATACTGGAACAGACTCTCCCCTGGGATCTGGGGTCCTGGCTGCAACCCTGGCCTATACCAGCTGCTTCAACGAGAGGTACCATGCCTGCAGAGAGCACCCAGACAGCTGGAGATTGGGGGAGAAGGGACATTTGTATCTGATCCAAACTGAGGATCGGTTTGTGTCCTGAAGCCTGAGGACCAGAAGCCCTTGACATTTTTGTCCTAGCTAGTGTAGGGCCAGATGCTCAGCAGGTGTAATTGGTGTAGGTCCATTGAAATCAATGGAGTTACAGGGATTTGCAGCAGCTGATGCTCTAGCCAGATGGCTCAACAGCGCAGGCTCAGAGAGAGTGCCTGCAGGCGGAGTGGGAACTGGCAGGAGGGGAGTGCAATTGGCAATGGCAGCACAGCCAGCCCCCTTTAAAGGTTTTTCTTTGCCCGCTTGCCCTCCATCCAATATTTCCAGGCTTGAAACGATGGGTCTGACAAGATGCTGTGTCGCTCTGCGTGTCTCCAAGGGCTGATTGTGGCAAGTGGGGGAAATCAGCTCATTAGAGGCTCTTATTTCCAGCCAGCCAGGCAGTTTCTGAAGCCCACAGTCCATGAGCAACATCCCACTTCTCCTGAGCCCTACAGGTAAGTGCACTGCTGTGACGTTCCCCTCTGGTGTTACCTGGACTGGTGATCTGCTACGTCACGCCAATCCTTGACTTCTGGGAGCCTGCTCTACTGTGAGAACCCCCACTCCTGGGCTGTTCACGCACATGCCTCTGGCATGTAAGCTGCTCCTTGGATTGTGCAACCAAATGGCACTAGTCCCAGACACAACCCTAGGAACCTCCATCTTGCAGTGTCCAGTTATGCCTGCTGGACTGTGCAAGCTTATATGAGTTCATTAATTTAACAAAGAAATGTATATGTACCAGGCTTGTTATCCCAAGGGGAGTCTCTGACATGCTTCAAACCAAACGCCCTGCTTCAGGTAGAACAAACAAACAAATTTATTAACTATAAAGATAGATTTTAAGTGATTATAAGTCAAAACATAACAAGTCAGATTTGGTCAAATGAAATAAAAGCAAAACACATTCTAAGCTGATCTTAACACTTTCAGTGCCCTTACAAACTTAGATGCTTCTCACCACAGGCTGGCTGGTTGCCCTTCAGCCAGGCTCTCCCCTTTGATCAGTGCTTCAGTCGCTTGGTGGTGATGTCTGTAGATGGAGGTGGAAGAGAGACCAAGAGCATGGCAAACGTCTCTCCCTTTTATCATGTTCTTTCTTCCTTCTTGGCTTCCCCCGCCCCCTTCAGAGTCAAGTGAGCATTACCTCATCGCAGTCCCAAACTGACCAAAGGAAGGGGGTTGACTCACTCGAGAGTCCAACAGATCCTTTTGTTGCTGCCTAAGCCAGTGTCCTTTGTTCCTGTGAGGCTGGGCTGGGTTTGTCCCATACATGCCCTGATGAGGTGTGAACTGCCCCTCTGCTCTTGGAGAGTTTTTGCCTGGGCTCATTTTAAGCCATGAGGATACATTTTCAGCCTCATAATTATGTACATGAAATTATAACCTATAATATTACTAGAACATTACTGTAACAACAATAACTATAACATCACTATAACAATACTCAGTGCATCATGAGCCTTCCGAAGACACCTGACATGACAAACTTTGAATTGGATACCACACAATCATTTTATAAGGATGAACATGGGGGCATAGGGCACTCCCATGAGGTACAGAATGTCACAACTGCATACTCTGTCTTGTTCATAGTTTGGAATGATGCTGCCCTCACTGTTTGCTCACCAATCCAGGATGGTTGATTCACCCTTTCCTGGTGCCGTTTGTTTCTTATGTGATTATTTTCCATGGGTCTGTGTCTTTATACAGTGTTGCTGAAAGACGTACACCGCTGATCTTCCTGCAGGATCTTCCACATCATTCAATGCAGCCTGTTTTTTTAAGAAATCACAAGTGTCAAAAACTCATCAGGGATGGTCTAGATCAATGGTTCTCAAACTGTGGGTCGGGATCCCATTTTAATGGAGTTGCCACGTCTGAAGCTGGGGCCCAGGGCTGAAGCTGAAGCCCGAGTCCCACCACCCAGGGCCAAAGACAGAGCCCCACCACCTGATACCAAAGCCGAAGTCCAAGCCACACTGCCTGGGGCCAAAGCCCGAAGGCTTCAGCCTTGGGTGGCAGGGCTCAGGTGACAGGCCCCCCACCTGTGGCTGAAGCCCTTGGGCTTTGGCTTTGCTCCCTTGCCCCCCCCTCCACCTGGTGTGGGCTTAGGCTTCGGTCCCCCCTTGTGAGGTCGTGTAGTAATTTTTTGTCAGAAGGGGGTCGCAGTGCAATGAAGTTTGAGAACCCCTGGTCTAGATAATACTTAGTCCTGCCATGGGTACAGGGGACTGGATTAAATGACTTCTCGAGGTTCCTTCCAGTCCTACGATTCTATAAGTGGTAAAGGTTCTCTTTTTTGGAGCATTTACATGCATCAGCAGATGCGATCAAGTGCATAGAGATATCTAGCAAGGAGCCAGCGCTGGCTGAAAGGAAGCCTTTCGGGGTTACCGAAGGAAGGGTATTCACAGTATCATGAAGGCCGTTCATCTAATCCCATCACTTCCCGGCACATATGCTCCAGGGCTTGGATCCAACCAATTTACAGGCAGCATGCCATTCAGGCAGATGGGCCAGAGGATGTGTCTTCGCTAATCCATCTCTGATCTGGATTATTTTTCAAAAAACTGCTTTCGTGGCCCCACTAAGCATATTTTTTGCACATCTGGAACAGGTGGAATTCTGGGATATTGTGAGGACGGATCCTGAGAGGAGGCAAACTGAGAGAAAGAGGAAAATAATCTCCTGTCTGCAGGTATGCTTGTTGTTTTATTTCGGTTCCTCCAACCCTGTTCTGGAGACTCCATCAGGCGTGAGTTTTATTGTCCTCATCTGAAAGGGTCTAATTCTTTTTGAAGAGGGAGTTAAAGATGATTAGACATAGTTGTGAGCTAAATTGTCACAAATGATGGGCATAAAAGTTAGTTGGATTTTCACAACTGCTGGGAGCAAGTTCCATTTGCCTTCGGGTTGCCAGGAGGTGGCTGGGTTTGTCCCCTGCCCCTCCTCCCCCCATTTCTATAGTGTTCACCTTGCTGCTGGCCTGTTGTGGCACGACTAATGTGTAGCATTAGTAACTCCCCCGCACCTCCATGACCTTTCAGTACATAAACAGAACAAAGCTAAATACAGATAAGACAATATACTTGGTTCACCCATACAGTGTTAGATATGAAAAGAACACCTTCCGTTCTCTCTAATTTGTCAGGCACTCAGATACCACAATGATGGGTTCAGAGGAAGAGCCTAGATGTAATAAATTAGATAGGGTAACTGGCGGTCTGGATAATGCATCTGTCAATGGATATTTGTAAGTTTGTGGCAGCTGTTTTTTACCTGACGTTTTCTGGTTTTCACCTCATGTTCAATTTTTGTTGATTTCTCAGACAGAGAGATCAGAGGTGTTCCGTCTTATTGTGATGGGTGTTCATATAAGAACATTACTGACAGATATGACTCTCTGAAAGGATTATCCTTCAGAACCATTCATTCAGATATATTCACATTTTCAAACAATTCACCAACTTGATTTTTATCAATATCTATTTTTAGAAGATCTTTGTCACTTCTAATTATTCAAACTCCTTATCGACTCAGTGGAACAGATTCTGATCTTAGCGGGACATAAATCCAGAGTAACTTCATTGGGATGCATTATCCCAGATTCATGCCAGTGTAACTGAGATCAGGATCTGACCCACTTCTATAGAGTTTTTCATTAGTAGATTCCAAAGTTCTTTAAAAAGGTAGGTAAATATCATTATCTCCATTTTATAGCTGGAGAAACTGAGGCACAGAGAAGCTAAGAGACTTGTCCAAGGTCATATAATAGGTCAACAGAGCCAGGAAAAAAACCCAGATCTGACTATTCCAGAGGTTTTTAAACTTTGGGTGCTCCCCTGTAGGGGGGCACGGAGGAACATTTGTGGGGGGGAAGCAGCAACGACAGGTGGTCTCAGGCTTCAGCCCGGTAAAGCAGGGCTCAGACTCCAGCCTGGCACAACGGGACTCAGGATTGCCACCTCTACCCCCGACCCACCTCTTTTAGTCTGGCTTGGGGGACCGAGACCAAAAATTGTAACTCAAATGGGGGGCTCAGCTCAAAAAGTTTGAAAACCGCTAGACTATTCCATTGCAACAGCACATTGTTTAACATTGAAAAAGAGCTCTTTTGTTCAGCATCTTGGGATTCCACAATATTACAACCCCACGAGGTGTTTTCCATACAGTGTTCATTTTATTCGGGCAAATGTCCCTGTGAGCTGATTGACTTTCATTCAATAGGAGTCATGCATAAATGAGACGCAAAAGTTATAAGAAGCCCTTGCAACTCGAAACATGGATCAGGAACTTACTAAAGTTCTGAATTCTGCTATTAATATTGTGAACTTTATCAAGATGCAGCCCACAAAGGCATGTCTCTTTGCAATGCTTTGTGCAGAAACAGCAGTGCAGCACAATGCTTTGTTGTTTCACACAGAAGTCAGGTGGGTAGCCAGGGGGAAAGTGTTGCAATGTGTTTATGAACCGAGAAACGAAGTTCGACTTTTCCTAATGGATTTGAATTTCACCAACACAGAGACACCGTGTGATTCCCCGCTGGCTTGTGTTTTTGGCTTACCTTGCTGATATTTTTGACAAACTGAATTCTCTGAATGTCTCACTGTAAGGAGCGGAAAGTACCATTTTTGACTTGCACAACAAGATATCGGCATTCAAGAGAGAGCGAGATCTCTGGAAAACAAAGATCGAAACTGTTTAAGCGTTACCTTCCCGTTGTTAACTTGACACTGTCAATGAAACAGATATTGAACTATTGAGTTTGGAGTGCCAATCAAGAATCATTTGACTTCTCTCAGAGCCAGTTTGGATAGATATTTTCCCGAAGGAAACGTACCCCTGAATGATGGGATTATCCAACCTTTTGTAGCTGAGGCAGTGACCTGGCCCCATCTCTCTGACATTCAGGAGAAGCTGATTGAACTTCAGAGTGAGAGGACACTGGGCATTCAATTTAAAAAACAGTCTTTGGGGGATTTTGGTTGAAAGTTGGCTCAGAACATCCTGCTTTGTCAAAGTGTGCGATCAAAGCTCTTTCACCATTCAGTTCAGCTTATTTTTGTGAGATTGGATTCTCTCCGCTGGATGTGCTAAAGACAAAGTACCGTTCGAGCCTGGAAATGGAGGCCGACCTCTGAAAGTCGGTTTCAAAAATCTATCCACACATTGATAAACTGTCTGCACAGAAAAAGCCACACCCTTCACATTAATTGGTAAGTATCTGTGTATTTCAAACCTACATGTGTAGGTAATGTAATTAAAGTTGTTTTAAGGTCTCTGTTAGGTTTATGAGTAGGCTATCAAGCACACTGTTGCATGTGTCTATTTTCATCTGGGTTAGGGGGGTGCAACCAAAAATTGTAACTCAAAGGGGGGTGTAGCTCAGAAAGTTTGAAAACTGCTGCATTAAGGCAATAGAGCAAAGCTCTGGACATGTCTGAAGTACGTAGAGTCTTTTCTCACGGTGTCATGTGTGGCTTCGGGAAGAAGACAGGCAAGTAAATTGACTGGGTCAGGTAAAATTCTGAGACCACTTTAGGGACCAACTTCAGGTGTGGTCTCAACACCACCTTGTATCTTTGGAAGGATGTGTAAGGAGGTCTGGTCACAAAAGTTTTGAACTCGATCCTTTGTGCTAAAGGTAATAAATAGTCACTAGAAATACCATCTTGAGTGTCAGGTGGGGTACTGAGCAATTGACAGCAACTCAAAAGGAGACTCCATGAGCATTAGGAGGACAATAGTAAGGTCCTAAGTGGGAGATGGGTCTGTTACCAGTGGGTGAGTATGCAGGAGGCTCTTGAGGAATTTTGATATTATTGGATGTGAAAAGATAGATCATGACTGTACCAGAGCACAACATGCCAATATTGCTGCAAGATGGATTTTGAGAGCTAAATGCTAGTCCAGAATGTTTCAAGTGCAGCATGTAGTCAATGAACTTTGGTATCAGGCCCACTACTGGGTCTAGATTGTGTTGGGCTGCCTATTGGGAGAATCTTTTCCATTTCGAGGAGTAGGTCTTCTTAGTGGAAAGTTTCCTACTGGGTATGAGACTCTCTTGAACCTGTAGGGATCAGTCTGTTTCAGTAGTGCTCAACCAGCCATCATCCAAGCTGTCAAAAGTAATGACTACAGCTCTCGGTGCAGAATCTGGCTATGGTTCTGAAATATGATGTCTGGACAGGGTGGGATATGTATGGACAGCTGCCTGGACAGCTGCAACAGGTGTGACAGCCAAAATTGTCTCAGCCAGTAAGGAGCTATCAGGATCATTGTGGCCTTATCTCATCTGATCTGGGATATAGAGGAATTGGATTTCTTCTAGTTAACAAGGAGGCTGAGCTTGGAGAAGACGTACTCCAGGGCTTTTGCAGTATCTTGATGGGATCTGCCACTGATCAGCCTGTCATTTAAGTACGGATAGATGTGAATGACCTTTCTACTTATATGCACTGCCACCACCATCAGTGATGGGCGGGAGGAGTAGACTTTTCTGTAGGAGCAGTACCAAAGACTACCAGGCTCCACACCAATACCAGTATCCTCTTGGTACCAAGGTCATTGACAATTCTTTTGGAGATATGTCCAGCAGCACCAGCAAACTCTGCTGGCAGCACTGAGGTCAAAGGTTGCCTCTCCAGTGCTGGAGTCATTGCCAGGGACCTTTTTCTCTGTGCTGTGATGACAGATCATAGAATCATAGAATATCAGGGTTGGAAGGGACCTCAGGAGGTTATCTAGTCCAACACCCTGCTCAAAGCAGGACCAATCCCCAACTAAATCATCCCACCCAGGGCTTTGTCAAGCCAGGCCTTAAAAATATCTAAGGAAGGAGAGGTTTCAGAGTAACAGCAGTGTTAGTCTGTATTCGCAAAAAGAAAAGGAGTACTTGTGGCACCTTAGAGACTAACCAATTTATTAGAGCATAAGCTTTCGTGAGCTACAGCTCACTTCCTCAGATGCATATCGTGGAAACTGCAGCAGGCTTTATATATACACAGAGAATATGAAACAATATCTATTCCCACCCCACTGTCCTGCTAGGGAACCCATTCCTGTGCTTCACCACCCTCCTAGTGAAAAAGTTTTTCCTAATATCCAACCTAAATCTCCCCCATGGGAACTTGAGACCATTACTCCTCGTTCTGTCATCTGCCACCACTGAGAACAGCCTAGCTCCATCCTAGCTCCATCCACTTTGGAACCCGCTTTCAGGTAGTTGAAAGCAGCTATCAAATCCCCCCTCATTCTTCTCTTCTGCAGACTAAGTAATCCCAGTTCCCTCAGCCTCTCCTTATAAATCATGTGCTCCAGACCCCTAATTATTTTTGTCGCCCTCCACTGGACTCTTTCCAATTTTTCCACATCCTTCTTGTAGTGTGGGGCCCAAAACTGGACACAGTACTCCAGATGAGGCTTCACCAATGCCAAATAGAGGGGATTGATCACATGCCTCGATCTGCTGGCAATGCTCCTGCTTATACAGCCCAAAATGCTGTTAGCCTTCTTGGCAACCAGGGCACACTGTTGACTCATATCCAGCTTCTTGTCCACTGTAACCCCTAGGTCCTTTTCTGCAGAACTGCTGCCGAGCCATTCGGTCCCTAGTCTGCAGCGGTACATGGGATTCTTCCGTCCTAAGTGCAGGACTCTGCACTTGTCCTTGTTGAACCTCATCAGATTTCTTTTGGCCCAGTCCTCTAATTTGTCTAGTCCCTCTGTATCCTATCCCTCCCTCCAGCATACCTACCACTCCTCCCAGTTTAGTGTCAACTGAAAACTTGCTGAGTGTGCAATCCACGCCATCCTCCAGATCATTAATGAAGATATTGAACAAAACAGGCCCCAGGACCGACCCTTGGGGCACTCCACTTGATACTGGCTGCCAACTAGACATGGAGCCATTGATCACTCCCCACTGAGCCCGAAGAACTAGCCGGCTTTCTATCCACCTTATAGTCCATTCAGCCAATCCATATTTCTTTAACTTGCTGGCAAGAATAATGTGGGAGACCATATCAAAGCTTTGCTAAAGTGAAGGAATAACACGTCCACTGCTTTCCCCTCATCCACAGAGCCAGTTATCTCATCATAGAAGGCAATTAGATTAGTCAGGCATGACTTGCCCTTGATGAATCCATGCTGACTGTTTCTGATCACTTTCCTCTCCTCTAAATGCTTCAAAATGGATTCCTTGAGGACCTGCTCCATGATTTTTCCAGGGACTGAGGCGAGGCTGACTGGCCTGTAGTTTCCCAGATCCTCCTCCTTCCCTTTTTAAAAGATGGGCATTACATTAGCTTTTTTCCAGTCATCTGGGATCTCCCCCGATCGTCATGAGTTTTCAAAGATAATGGCCAATGGCTCTGCAATCATATCCACCAACTCCTTTAGCATCCTCGGATGCAGCGCATCTGGCCCCATGGGCTTGTGCTCATCCAGCTTTTCTAAATAGTCCTGAACCACTCCTTTCTCCACAGAGGGCTGGTCACTTCCTCCCTATACTGTGCTGCCCAGTGCAGTAGTCTGGGAGCTGACCTTGTTCGTGAAGACAGAGGCAAAAAAAGCATTGAGTACATTAGCTTCTTCCACATCCCCTGTCACTCGGTTGCCTCCCCTATTCAGTAAGGGGCCCACACTTTCCCTGACCACCTTCTTGTTTCTAACTTACCTGTAGAAACCCTTCTTGTTACTCTTAACATCCCTTGCTAGCTGCAACTCCATGTGTGATTTGGCCTTCCTGATTTCACTCCTGCATGCCTGAGCAATATTTTTATACTCCTCCCTAGTCATTTGTCCAATCTTCCACTTCTTGTAAGCTTCTTTTTTGCGTTTAAGATCAGCGAGGATTTCACTTGTAAGCCAAGCTGGTCACCTGGCATATTTACCATTCTTTCTACACATTGGAATGGTTTGTTCCTGCAACCTCAATAAGCATTCTTTAAAATACAGCCAGCTCTCCTGGACTCCTTTCCCCCTCATGTTATTCTCCCTGGGGATGCTGCCCAACAGTTTCCTGAGGGAGTCTAAGGCTGCTTTTCTTAAGTCCAGGGTCCATATTTTCTGCTGCTCTCCTTTTTTCCTCATGTCAGGATCCTGAACTCATCTATCTCATGGCCACTGCTGCCCAGGTTCCCATCCACTTTTGCTTCCCCTACAAATTCTTCCCTGTTTGTGAGCAGCATTGGTTCACTGCATTGCTTGGGGCTCAGTGGCTTTGGCCCTGGAGGCCTAACATGGCATGGTCTTTACAGGAGGGAAGGCACTGAGTTCCATCTCGAGTCTCTGACCCTGAATTCAGGGTGGCCTCTCTCGGTGTGGGGCTTCAGTACTGGAGATGTTGACATCTGCTTCAGTGAGGATGTTGTTGGTTTTAATAGCATTTATTTTGGCACCTGGTCTTTCAGTGCAGGCTTCTCTGCACTGGTTTTTGGAATCGAGTGTCCACCAGACGTTGTGTTGTGTGGTACCTGGAGTCAAACTTGTCTCTTCAGGATCTGAAGACAGCTTCATAGATTGCTCCAGCAGGTGACGCTTCAGTGCAGCATCTTGTGACTTGCGGGTCCTGAAAGAGAACAACCAGCTTGTCAAGCATCTGTCCAGTACACGGCTCTCTGCTAAACAGAGCAAGCATCTGCTGCGCCCATCTTTTAATGGGATAAACTCGCCACAGAAAGGGTAGGGCTTAAAACCCACAGGTTTAGAATCAGCCATGTTGAGGCACCCTGAACAGGGGGGGTCTGTACAGAGAGGTCTGACTGTCAAAACCAGACCATACAGGTCAAGATCTTTGCATCTGCTGGGCCTCCGATAGGTTGTAGCAGACCTTCTGTAGGTTGGAATTGAGGAGTTCTGACCATTTTTGCGGGATTTAGAGATTAGCCAGTGCCAAGGACTAGCAGGTTGGCCACTCGCTAGGTTCCATCTCACTGCCACAGGCAGCAAGAGGGAACTGGAGAAAAGCAAGAGGGACCTGTTCTGCCCTGTATGCCCTCACATGCGAGTACGAGGACGGACAGGGTACGTGTGCAGCTCTGATGGCCGCTGCTATTGAAAAGCCTCCAATCTTGCGTGAACGAGACACATGTGCACCTATCACAGGATCCACACGGACATGCTCTCCAAGAACTCTCTCTACTGCAGGCATCAGGGGGTGAAATTATGCAGCCTGTGTTATGCAGGAGGTCAGGCTAGGGAATCATAATGGTTCCTTCTGGCCTTAAAAAGCTATGCGTTAACATGGATGGAGCTGGCAGATCAAATCGAATACAGCTCCTGGAGAACTGTTCATACCAAAATGCTTAACAAATTATGCCCACAAAGGACCATTACAAATATGACCCTCTTGAAGGCACAGTGCCCACTGGGCAAGCTCGTATCATGTGCAGCATGTCCCCCGCCCTCTCAGCAGCAGTCTGCACTCGCGATCGCCTGCGGAAATGGCCCTCTGCCCCTGCAGACTGCAAGCTCTGTGACGTTTAAAGGGGCACTGTGCAGAGCAAAAGTCACAACAGACAAGCTACAGCCACCACAGTCTGAGACACCTCCTGACCCTGTCTGGACGGAGCCTGGCTCATCTGCCTTGGACTGATCTGATGCGGCCAGTATTTGAAGCCAAGTGAGACGTACTGGGCCAGCTTCTCGGGCTTGTATTTTAGTGCTACTGTGTTGCTCACAACTGGCAGCTGACAGGCCATCCACTTCAAGAGCATTTACTGCATCTTCTGCTTCACACTGCCCCGTGCAGCTGTGTTCGTTCACCGTGTCAGTGGATGCCAGCTGGGAGTGGACTGAGATCATGCTTGGCGCCGATACCCCAAAACTTTCTCCTCCTTCCCCCTTGGATGACAAGTAGACTGTGCCACGTACGCTGGCTGAATCAGAATCATGGGACTCCTAGCTACTGCCTTTCTGTGTCATTCTGTTCACCCATGTCAGGCGATGGATATAGCCTGAGTTAAAGGGGGCACCATGGACCCCCAAGTGACTCCTCTCCTCCCTAGACCTGGCACTGACAGCTGAGCAGTGACTCCTGCCCTGTTCCCCGCTGCTCATTGCTGTGCTGGTGCCCCTTCCGCCTCTGGGTCCTAGACCCCAAGGATCTTGCCTTGGTCCTCTCTTGGTCCCTCTGCTGGCTCACGACTGGGATGGAGAGTTGTAAGGCCTGGCCATGTGAATGAAGGTGGAGAGATTAGCATTCGATCAGCCCACGAGGCCAAGTGCCAGGGGTCGGGCTCTGGATTATGAAAGCACAGAGCATGTGAGCACATGGCCAGACAGCTGGCCAGCCAGGGCCCAGCTTCTGACAAGTAGTGACTATAGGAATGAAACATTCCTATTTCATGAGGATGCCAATGCAGAATGAAAGCCTGTGACATCCTTCCCACTAGCTGGCATTAGGATAGCCCTAGACAGTGAGCCAGGAAGGATGGACACATGAATTGCACCTGCTGATTTACAGCATCTGTGCTGAACTTGGCCCATAATGTTCACCTGGTGATTTGGGTTCAGCTCTCAGTGCGAACAGGGCCAGCATGTCATTTCACCTCGTCACAGACCCAACCGATCACTCTAACCTTCTCGCCAGTCTCCCCCCTTCCCCCTACTCCTCCCATTCAAATCCTCTTCTGTTGCTCACACCAGACTCGTGCATCACTTTCATAGGCAGCACTGATATGGTTTTGTAAGAAAACAAGAATACATTTATGAACAAAGAACAGAGATTTAAGTGATACTAAGCAAGAGAAAAAGAGGCAGGTCTGGTTACAAACAAAACAAAACACACTTTCTAATGACTAAAACTGAATCTTAGCATGTTACAATCTTTTCCGAAGCAGTTTTCTGACTTACATTAAGTTACCAGCCTTCCCTAGTGCTACAGACTAGGGCAGCCAACTTTCCTAGGCTCAGAGGGTGCTGTACCCTATTGTCCCCTCACTGATGGATAATTAATTTCTCCCCTTATATTATCCAAAGTCCATTGTCTCTGCTTCTAGAGCCAGGAAGGACTTCTGGGGTGCAGACTCTGTCCCCCAGTTTGATTTTTAATGGTCTTCTCCCCTGCTTGTTTAGCCTGATGGCTTTGTTTATCTTGTATGTAAATGTACTTTCATTGTTCTCCGCCTGTAACCAAGCAGCTCAGAGAGGTAAATACACATTCCTTTATCTAGGGCAGGCTGGGTTTCTGCACTGCCTCCCAAACACATTTTAAGACACACACTTCCAGCACACATCTATAACGCTTGCTACACAACCCATGCATACATCACGCAATGATTTTTGGGACCAGCTTGTCACCACTTTACATATGACACCTTACATGACACCTTTGAGATTCATATTAGGACAACAGTGTGTTGGGGCAGTGAGTGTGTCAGGCCAGATGTGAGTTATATTATGGGGAGCCCTCTGCCAGCTGGCACTGAGGGGCTCCCTGTGTCACACCTCCAAGATCGTCCTGGTTCTGGCCTTGATAGAATCTTATCTACGTTAGACTGTAGATTCTTCAGTGCAGAGAACTGTGCTGGCATAAACAGTCCAGATCTTCTGCTGGCATCAACAAGCTCTGATCCATTGACTCTGACTTACACCCACTGAGGATTTGACCTTCTGTAAAATCTCGTATTAATTTACAATCCTTGTACGTGATTTGTAAAATCAATAATATCGTATCACCCTGCATTACCAAGACAGTCACGCAAGCCCTTTCTGAATCGCTTCCCTGGCCAATGCGGGTGGAGTTAAATGGCTTGATAAACCATTTTACAAACACTGTTGTAGAGTTCAGGCAGGGCCGAAATTGCTCCCTGCCTGCAGGTTACTTTTATTGCAATAATTGGGCAGCACTGTGTATGAAAGGGTTTGAGAGTTCAGACACGGTTAAGTACCAGTGTCCTGTCCTCAGAATCATTAACCAACCCGTATGCAGTTACACCTAGTGGATCCAGCACTGGACTAGGACACAGGAGATTTGGATTCAATGCCTGGCTCTAGCCTGCTGCGTGTCCTTGGGCATGTCACTTCCTTCCCTGTGCCTCAGTTTCCCCCTCTGTAAAATGGGGAGAATGGTACTGGCCTCCTTTGTAAAGCACTGTGAGATCTAAGGAAGAAAAGTCTGATATAAGAGCTAGGCGTGGTTATTTATTGTAAGTTGCGCTGATGACGTAATGTTTCCATCTTACGTTTCATTGGCTGAATGTACTGTCATTCAATATAAGAAACCCCGACTATTTCTGCTTTTTCCTACGCAGATAGTTGAACACAGTTTTTAACAGAGCCGGCCTTTTCCTAATTGGCCTCCACACTCCTGCTATTCATTCAGACCCACCAGGCAAGTCCCCTCTCCCTCCACATGACAGCAGGCCACTGGGCCCCAGTGCTGATGTGAAGAGGGGAGCGGATTGCCGTGCTCGTAAAATGCCCTTTGCAAATATAATTGCTCATCTGCTAAAACAGATTTCCCTCAGTGATTTTAGACTCACTGGAAATGGAACGATTGAAGGGATTATTTCATTAACTAAAGCAGGCTTGCGGCATTTCAAAGCACATCTTCCCCCCACAGAGGACACAGGGAGCTGGAGAGAGCTCGAGGGGAGCTGCCCTTGCCAACCCCGCTGGCAAATGGAGATTACAATCTCCAGCGTTGTGGTTCTCCAATGGCCAGAGCCTGCATGGTGCTGAGCAGCCACGGCTCCCATTGGCTTGAGTGGGCTCCAGGTGCTCAGGCTCTGCTCCCAGCTCAGGAAGACAGGGTTATGCTCGCTGCATCACTACAGGCTGACGGAGTCATTTGCAAGTTGTCTGGCGAATGCAGGAGGCAAAACCATCACTGTAACTCCTTGCTCTCCAGTGGCATGTGGGAGAATCAGCTTGGTCCATACAGGTAGACATATGACCAGCAGGATCATACCCCAAAGCACCATCGGGGACCAGACTAAAAGCCATTCCTGGACCCTGCCAGTACAATCTAAAGGGAAAGTCTTGGCTCTTTGGAAATTCAGCCTCGAATTGGGCCACAGCAAAGCTGAGCCAGAGGAAGAGGCCACGCTGGCCAGAGTTGACCCAAAATTCATTTAGTTGCTAAATTAACACTTAAAATAATAAGGTCTGAATCCAGCTCTGGCCTCTGCCTCCAGCCTGCTGTAGTGTAATGCTTCCCACACCTGCGGGGCTCCGAGCGGCGCCCTGAGTTGTCTTTCAGCTGAACGGGAGAGTCCTCTAGGCTCCCCCTCTCCCTGGCCCAGGTAACCGCACATGCTGTAAAGATGGGCTTGAGGGGCGGTGGAAACACGGCCTGGTCTGGAGCCACGCCAGAGAAGAAGGGCTTGGAAGGTGGCTGGTTTTCACATGGACACAGTGGAAAGAAGCCTCGCCCGAGAGCAGCCCAGGACCCCTGTCGGGGCAGAGCGTGAATAGCCCCAGGCTGACTCCCTGCTCTGTGCACTTTCGAAGCATCCCCACATGGGCCCGTGCGACATTATCTGCTGCAGCCATTAATAGGAGACCTGAGCTTTCACTGCTTCCCTTGTAGGATTGTTATTGCAGTCCAGCCCCAGAGGTATGCCTGGCATGTACAGTCTAGGCATGATAGTGCCCTGCCCCAAGATGCTTCCACCTCAAGGGCCCAATCCCACTAGTCACATGATTTCAATGAGGCCACTCCCGTAAGTAAGGGCTGCAGGATCAGGTAGTAAGTTAGACATGACACCCCACAGGAGCCAGAGGGCAGCAAGGGGATTATAGGAACTGGTCCCCCAGGTATGGAACATCCCACCAGAGACTAGAGCGAGTCTGGCCCTAACAGATGCAAATGCTAGATTCCCCTTTCTGAGTCCTTCTCCCAGGAGCTGTCTCTCCTTCAGCCCGGCCCACAAGAGGGCCAAGAGGAAAGGAAAACCGGAAATCGTACCAGTGGGAGGAAGAGAAGAAGGAAGGGCAAAGGAATATAATACCAATGGCTGTGCTGCTTAATGGGTATATGGTATTTAGATCTATCTAGCTTACCATAGTATCTAGGGGCCTCACAAATCTTTAGTGTGTTTCTCCTCATAGTGTGCAGTAGGGAAGTGCTGTTAATCCCAACTGTCCAGAGGGGAAACTGAGACACGGACAGGCTAAGTGGCTTCAGGAGGGTCATGGAGGATGTTTGTGGCTGTGCAGCATTGACCCCAGGTCTCCTGCAGCCCAGTCCCCTAACCACTAGACTGTCCTTCCTCTGGCCACACAGGGGCTCTGATGTCCAGGGCACAGATTACTTACGCCAGTATCCTAGGCAGACACAGCAGAGCGGGGGGCAGAAGCTGGTGACTACAGGCTGTTTGTAACCCTTCTGCCAGGCAGAGCCGGCAGCAACCAGGGACAGGTTCAATATCTAGAGGTTTTTTTCCATTGATACAACACAGAACCGGCTCGAGCCCCCACCCAGTAACCTGGGAAAATTACACACCACCCCGAGCGCCTCTGAGAGGCAATACTTCCCCACTCATCAGCACAGAGTGTAGAAAAGAAACTTTTAATAAAAGGAGGGAATTAACTCAGTGTTAATTTGGGGAAACACCGCAAACAAGGTTCATAAACCACAAGCAACAGACCCACCCCCAAGTAGTTTTTCCACCAGGGTCTTAAGTTCAGCAACTCAAAAGTCCCTTTAATGTGCCCATCCCTTCTCTGCACCCCACTCACAGTTGCTGTCCTTGGTCAGTGCAGACCCAGAGTTCAGAGGTTCATCCGCGGAGTTCACCTCCCACCCTGGGTGGAGGTAAGGAGGCACCTTGCTCCACTGCTCAGGCACTTGCTTGCTGCCCCTCTCTGCTAGCCCCGGGCAGGAGCCCCGAACCCCAGAGCCCCACCATGAGGGGCTGACTGGCTGCCCCAGAGCTCCAGCAGCCCCAACCCCAGACACACAGCTGGGGCAGGGGATTGGTGTGTGGGAGGGGGTGAGGGGTGCAAGCTCTGGAAGGGAGTTTGGGTGTGGGAGGGGGCTCAGGGCTGGGGTAGGGGGTTGGGATGCAGGTGGGGGTGAAGGGTGTGGGCTCCAGCCAGGAGGCGCTTACTTCGGGCAACTCCCAGGTGACGGCACATTGGGGCTAAGGCCAAGGGCCGCAGAGACATGCCGACCACTTCCAGGAGCAGTGCGGGGTAAGGGCATGCAGGGAGCCTGCCTTAACCCCGCTGTGCTGCCGGACTTCTGGCAGCCTAAAATCTCCTGGTTTGGCTTCAGTAGCCTCTGGGAGATAGAGCCTGATTCCGGGAGACTCACAGCGAAACCAGGAAGGTTGGCAACCCTACCTACAATGAAAGACTGAACAAAATTGGGTTCGTTTAGTGTGGAGACAAGAACACCAAGAGGGGACATGATAATGGTTTTCAAGTACATGAAAGGTTGTTACAAGGAAGAGGGAGAAGAATTGGTCTGTTTAACCTCTGAGGATAGGACAAGAGGCAATGGGCTTAAATTGCAGGCAGGCTAGTTTAGGTTGGACATTAGGAAAAACTTCCTATCTGTCAGGGTGGTTAAGCACTGGAATAAATTGCCTAGGGAGGTTGTGGAATCTCCATCACTGCAGATTTTTAAGAGCACGTTAGACAAACACCTGTCAGGGATGGTCTTCATCACCGTTTCTCAAACTGGGGTCCGCAGACCCCTGGGGCTCCCCGAGGGGACCTCAGGCCCTACTGATCAACTCCCCCCCATCCCTCCCAGCGCCTCCTGCATACTAAAAGCCTAGCGGCGCAGAGGGACTAAGGCTTCCTACCTACCCTGGCTCCACGCTGCTCCAGGAAGCTGCTGGTACGTCTCTGCAGCTCCTGGGAGGGACAGGGGGTCGCCGCACACTGCCCCTGCCCCATAGCGATGACTCAGCAGCTCCTATTGGCTTGGAAGTGTGGCCAATGGCAGCTGCGGGTGCCGTGCCTGTGAGCAGGGGCAGCACACGGAGACCCCTTTCTCCCGTCCCCGACTGCGAGAGAGAGGTGCTTTCAGGAGCCGCCCAAGATAAGCGCCACCTGGCCGGAGCCCACACTCAAACTCCCTCCCAGAGCTCGCACCCCACACCCCCTCCTGCATCTAAACTCTCTCCCAGAGCCTGCACCCAAACTCGCTCTCAGAGCCCGCAACCCTCCTGCATCCAACCTCCCTCCCAGGGCCTGCACCCCATACCCAAACTCCCTCCCAGAGCCCACACCCCCAGCCGCACCCCCTCCTGCACCCCAACCCCAGTCTGGTAAAAGTGAGTGAGGGTGGAGGAGAGCAAGCAACGGAGGGAGGGGGGATGGAGTGAGTGGGGGCATGGCCTCGGGGAAAGGGGCAGGTCAAAGGCTGAGCAGGGGGACTTGGGGGTCCCTGAAAAAAAATAAAAATGGGGGTCCTCGGGTTACTAAAGTTTGAGAACCACTGATCTAGATAATACTTAGTCCTGCCATGAGTGCAGGGGACGGGACGGCACTAGACAACCTCTCGAGCTCCCTTCCAGACCTATGATTCTATCTAGACACACAGGAGCCAGCTGGTCTGCTCTCAGGCAGCATTGAGGGGAGAACTCAGCACCATCCTTTTCAAAAAGACAGGCTCCTGCAAGTTCAGAAGTGTTCAGTCCGTTTGCTGGAGGACCTGATCACACACAGCTAGCAGGGTTGGCGTTCCATCCAGCAGCGACACACATGCCCCTTATTACCTAGCCCCTGCAAACTAGACCACGGCAGAGCACTGAGCAGAGGCAGTGAAGCAGACCCAACAACAAGGGGGAATCCAAGATGCTGTAGCAAAACCCAGTAAAATCCAGAACCAGGGGAAAACTCAAGAGAGTCAAGCGGCTTGATTAGAGAAGTGAAACCTCATTATCAGCAGAACTGTTTTAGGGGAAGCTCAGCAATAAATAAAGATTAACAGGAAAATGCTGGTTAAACGACTGCCCAGGGCTAGGAAACCTCATCTCATCTCTTCACTGAGAAATTCATTCTTGGGAGCAGAAGTAATTCTGTAGCTACTGGGGTGCCGGCCCTCAGAACCAGCGGTTGAGCTCCGGATGTGCCACTGAAAGCCCATAGGAACCAGAATGCCCTGGGGACATCCAGCCAGCATCCCTGGACTGTGGAAGAACCCCAGGAGAACTTGGCCTCAGAAGATCCAAACCATTTTACACAGCGCGCAGTGCAAGCTAGGACAGGCCTAAAGGGAGTGCTATGCAACTGCTTGTAGAGTGCAGACATGGGCAATTAACTACTCCGTGATGTATCTCACTATGGGGTCCCAGTGCTTCGACTTACGGCGCTCCCAGTCAAGGGGGTCGCAACCAGTAGCATAGCTGGGGGGGAGCGGGGCAGCGGCCGCTCCCCCACCGAGCAGACGTGGCGCCTTGTTAATTACTTGGCGCCTTTTACATGTTTACTCCCCCGGCGGGGCTCCGGGTCTTGGGCGGCAGGTCAGGGGGCGCGGAGATGAAAGAAGGCCCCACCCCCTGGTACTCACCCGGCAGCGCTCACTTCAGCAGCACTTCGGCGTCAGGCCCTTCACTCGCTCCAGACTTCAGTGGCATTGTGGTGGTGGCGGCGGGGGGGGGGGGGAAATGGATGGATCCTTCAGTGCCAAAGACGGGAGCGAGTGAAGGACCCGATGCCGAAGTGCTGCTGAAGACCCGGAGCACCGCCGGGTGAGAAGTAGGGGGTGGCGGCTTTTTTAATCTTCGCTCCCCCTGTTTTTTCCACCTGGCTACGCCACTGGTCGCAACAGGAATGCGGTCATTAACTGGGAGGAGGGGCAGCATTAGAGGGGTATTTTGGTGGATGTACTTTGTGTTTTGGACACCAGCCGGGTGGCCAATGAATCCTATTGACACGGGTAGTTGCATTGTCAGGGTTCTTTCCAGTGCCCTCCCAGTGCAGCTTTGGGAAGAGACATGCAGAGGTGACAATTAAAAGGACACTGTCCACTGGGGGGGTGGGAGGTTGGTCACACTTCTCTCTGAAAACCTTTACCTACAGTTGAGTGGATAATGACCATAAGAACGGCCATACTGGGTCAGACCAAAGGTCCATCTAGCCCAGGATCCTGTCTTCCGACAGTGGCCAACGCCAGGTGCTCCAAAAGGGAATGAACTATTAAACGTACCCATGGTGTCATCATAGTTTTCTGTATTTCGGTATATTCTCAGCGACTATGTACCGCTGATCTATGAGGAGATGGAACTAGGCCTTCAACGGGGACAGGGAGTGATCTCAGGAGAGACGGCTGGAGCCCTCTAGTGGCTGTAGTAGGGAAACAAATTGTAATCACGCTGGTGCTACGTTAGGGATTCTTTCACAGTGTGGCTACGACAAGTTCTCTTTGCTTGTGGCTCAGACCTGAGCTGGGTTCTCATGAACAAAAAATAATATGATCGGAGAGAAGTTAGAAACACACATTTCAGACACAACTCAAAGTAAAAGACACTCCCCCAGCCCTTCAAGGAAAAAAAGTGTTCTGAAAATGTGCCCCTTTATTTAATACCCACGTAAGCAGGGTCTGCATGAGCTCTCCCCTGACTGCTAGCTGGGAGGGGGAGAGACTTCAGGAGCAAACTGTACTTACATAAACACACCGACTCTGCCAAGATATCCAGCAGATAGAGCGGTATTGCTCAAAGTGATGGACTTTGGCTGGTGTCGGGTTACGAATCACTTTAGTACAGAATGCAGGGGTAGTGGATGCTCCCTACGGGTCCCTGGTCTGGTTTAACCTGTTCCTCCGCACTGTTCAAAGATAAAGCTAAATAGGCTTCATCAGGAGCCTTTTTGTTGTTTTAAATGTTCAACCAGAGTTGAGATCACTTGTGGTGGGGCGGTGTTTCTGCCCAGCCTGCTAGGAGCTGACAACCACGAAGAGACTGACCTGCAGGGTCACAGCAGAGAGGCAGGGTGGCAGCAGCAGGTGGGAGCAGCAAGCGGGCGGCTGGGGAGCGGCCGGCCGGCCGGCAGGAGCAGCGAGTGGGCAGCTGGTGGGAGCCCAGCCGGCAGAACAAACAAGGTGGCTTTCACCATCCCCCGCCTGCCCACCTCTGAATTCTGAGTCTGCACTGACCAGGGACAACAGCTGTGAGTAGGGTGCTGAGGAGGGGGCATACTACAGAAACTTTGGTGTTGGATTCAAGAACCTGAAGCAAAGGATATCGCCCCGTGTACTCTGGGGTGGGTGTCTTGCTCATGCTTTTATGTTTATGAATACCGCTTGTGCTGTTTTCCCAGATTAATGCTAGGTTACTTTTATTAAAGAAAAACTCTTTCTACCTCAGACTCTGTGCTTGCGATGGGGAAGAATTGCCTCTTAGAGGCGCCCAGAAGATAGCGTGAAAATTTTCCCAGGTTACTGGGTGGGGGCTAGAGCCAGTTCTGTGTTGTATTGTTGAAAAGGAACCCGTAGGTATTGAACCCGGCTCTTCTTGCTGCCCACTCCACCTGGCAGAAGGGTTACACACAGTGTCACAGTACAAGAGATGCACATAAGGAATAGGAGAGGGCCACCTGCCCTCAGTGCTAGCTTTTCAACTCTCTAACCTTTGAGCTGTCGTTTCACACACTGACTGTGTGTGTGACCATCACAGCCACTCTATCTGCGGCACATGGGTTTGTTACAGCTTCACAAGCCCGAAGAAGGGTCTCTAGTACCCAGCCCCTTCTCAGGACGTTGATGACGAGAACAGACTAAGGTCAGATTTACAGTCCCTGTCAGTCAGGAGACTCATGCCCAGCAGAGGTAGAAGTGGAGCAAGCTTCCCCCAAACTGTCCTTCCAAGAGGAGTTCAGTCTTTGAGGCCCAGCCAATCTGGGCTTCTATCCTGAGACTCTCTGACTGAGACTCTGAGTCTTGTGAGAGGGAAACTTTCCATGAAGAACTACACTGAGACCCACCAAACTCATGTCACACAAGGCCTCTGAACAGTAACAAGTTTCATTCACTGCCCACCTAAGCAGTGGAACCACAACACAACACCCTTACACCCACCAGGTGGCATTTCCACTGGTCTTCTCCATCCCTTCTTCCTGCAGAACCAGACTTTGGTATCTCTCGAACCTGTTTGTATTCTTTGCTCCAATCACTTGTTTCAAGCCTGAGCTTGATAAGTTTATGGAGGGGATGGTATGATAAGGTCAGCTGCAATCATAGAAATGTAGCCCTGGAAGGGACCTTGATAGGTTGCCTAGTCTAGTCCCCTGCACTGAGACAGGGCTAAGTATTATCTAGACCCTCCCTGACAGGTGTTTGTCTCACCTGTTCTCCACAACCCCCCAAGGCAATTTGTTCCAGTGCTTAACCATCCTGACAGTTAGGAAGTGTTTCCGACTGTCTAATGTAAATCTTTCTTGCTGCAATTTAAGCCCATTGCTTCTTGTCCTGTCCTCAGTAGCTAAAGAGAACAATTTATCACCCTCCTCTTTATAACAACCTTTTACATACTTGAAGACTGTTATGTCCCCCCTCAGTCTTCCTTTCTCCAGACTAAAGAAAAACAGTTTTTTCAATCTTCCCTCATAGGTGATGTTTTCTAGTCCTTTAATCATTTTTGTTGCTCTTCTCTGGACTTTCTCCAGTTCGTCCACATCTTTTCCCAAGCATGGTTCCCAGAACTGGACATAATATGCCAATTGAGGCCTTATCAGCGCAGAGTAGAGTGGAAGAATTACTTCTCACATCTTGCGTACAACACTCCTGCTGATATATCCCAGAATGTTCCCTTTTTTTGCAACAGTATTACAAGAGTTTATTTATATTTAGTTTGTGATCCACTATGACTCCCAGCTCCCTTTCTTCAGTACTCCTTCCTAGGCAGTCATTTTTCATTATGTATGTGTGCAACTGATTGTTCCTTCCTAAGTGGAGTACTTTGCAGTTGTCCTTAGTGAATTTCAGCCTATTTATTTCAGACCATTTCTCCAGTCTGTCAAGATCATTTTGCATCCTCCAAAGCGCTTGCAACCCCTTCCAGCTTGGTATCTTTCACTAAATGTAGGTGTACTTTCTATGCCATTATTCAATTAATTTATTAAGACATTGAATAGAACCAGACCCATGGCGGATCCCTGCAGGACCCGACACATCTTGACTGTAAACCATTAATAACTACTCTCTGAGTACACTTTTTCAACCAGTTGTGCACCCACCTTATAGTAACTCCATCTGGGTTGTATTTCCCTAGTTTTTTAGGAAAAGGTCATGTAGAATAGTATCAAAAGCCTTACTAAAGTCAAGATATACCACATCTACCGCTTCCACCCATTCACAAGGCTTGTTTCCCTGTCAAAGGATGATATTAGGTAAGTTTGACATGATCTGTTCTTGACAAATCCATATTGAATATTACTTATCACTTTATTTTCTTCTGCTGCTTACAAACTGATTGTTTGATTATTTTCTCTATTATCTTTCCAGGTACTGAAGTTAAGCTGACTGGTCTATAATTCCCTGGGTTGTCCTTATTCCCTTTTTCATAGGCATATTATGTCCAGTTCTGGGAACCATGCTTGGGGAAAGATGTGGACGAACTGGAGAAAGTCCAGAGAAGAGCAACAAAAATGATTAAAGGACTAGAAAACATCACCTAGGTACTATATTGCTCATTTCCAGTCCTCTGGGACCTCTTCTCATCTTCCATGAGTTCTCAAAGATAATCGCTAATGGTTCACAGATCTCATCAGCCAGTTCCTTAACTATTCAAGAATGTATTTCATCAGGCTCGGCCGACTTGAAGATATATAATTCGTAACTTGTTCTTTTCCTGTTTTAGCTTCAGACCCCACCCGATTTACATTGACGTTCACTATGGTAGTCATACAATCACCGCTAACTTTTCTGCTGAAAACTAAAACAAAAAAGGCATTTAACACTTCAGCTACTGCTGTGTCTTCTGTTATCTTTCCTCCTCATGTAATGGTATGTGGCCCATCCACGACTGCTATTAGCAAATATCTCCAATGGCCCATGAGGGCCACTAGAGGTGGAGGGCTGAGTTAGTCTGAGTTTCTCTGAGTTACTACAAAGAATTCTTTCCCATGTGTCTGGCTGGCGGGTCTCGCCCACATGCTCAGGGTCTAAATGACTGCCAGATCTACAGACAGGAAGGAATTTCCCCCCAGTCAGATTGGCAGAGACTCTGGGGGTAGTTTCACTTTCCTCTGCAGCATGGGGCACGGGTCACTTGCAGGTTTAAACTAGTGTAAATGGCGGATTCTCTGTAACTTGAAGTCTTTAAATCATGATTTGAGGACTTCAGTAACTCAGCCAGGAGCGGTGAGGTTCTGTGGCCTGCAATGGGCAGGAGGTCAGACTACATGACACCGATGGCCCCTTCTTGCTATAAAGTCTATGAGTCTATTTGCCAACTAGACTGGGCAAAGCACTAAAGAGTGTCCTGTAGGGACAGGGACTGGCCCCAGGGAGATGTGCAGGGGATCCAAAGGGCCTTGTCCATATCTAACTTCTGCGGTATTACTGCTTCAGTGACTCTGTATTTGAGCTCTGATGGGTGCCCAGAAGAGCAAATAACAGACCCCCACCAGACATGGAGGGTTTACATTCAAATGCAGGCAGCAAGTGCTTCCCAGCCAATCAGAAACACACTGACAGGGTAGATTCTGGATCCCAGGTATTTTCTGCAGCTGTGGAATCCACCTTGGATGCTACACTGAGTCCTGGAATTTAAATGTACAGTTTAAAAAAAAAATACTACGGGCTGGAGTCTAATGCTAATTCATCGGCCTACTTGAGGAGTGAGGCTCTCCTGGGCGTGGGTATGGGGATCAGCATCCAGCCCTCTGTTTCCAACCCACATGATAGTGGAAAAAACACTGACAACATAACTCAAGTCTGCAGTGATGTAGCTCCCCGAGTCTGCAGACAGCCTGAAACAAATACCCAGGAGGGAGCTCTGCCTCCTTCAGCCCAATAGCTTGGTGACTCTGAAACCTAACGAGGACAATTTACCAGGAAATATCCAGAAACACCCAGCTAGTGCGCTTACCCCATAACCCCAAATGCCCCTCACACCTCCCCAGCAGCCAAATCCCCAGCCTGCCTTGAATAGCTTCTATGACACTGGTTCTCAAACTGGGGGTCGCGAGCCCCGACCCCAGTGCGCGGCTGCAAGTTGCGAGCCCTGACCCCTGTGCTGAGCCACGAGCCCCGACCGTGAGGCATGGCCGCGGGCCGCAAGCCCCAACCCCGGCGCCAGGCTGCGAGCCCCGACCCATGGAAAAGAAGCCCTTGAGGAATTCCACCATGATTTCAACAATTTCCATCCCACCATCAACCTCAGCCTGAACCAGTCCACACAAGAGATCCACTTCCTGGACACTACAGTGCTAATAAACGATGGTCACATAAACACCACCCTATACCGGAAACCCACCAACCGCTATTCCTACCTGCATGCCTCCAGCTTTCACCCTGACCACACCACACGATCCATCGTCTACAGCCAAGCTCTGCGATACAACCGCATTTGCTCCAACCCCTCAGACAGAGACAAACACCTACAAGATCTCTATCAAGCATTCTTACAACTACAATACCCACCTGCGGAAGTGAAGAAACAGATTGATAGAGCCAGAAGAGTTCCCAGAAGTCACCTACTACAGGACAGGCCTAACAAAGAAAATAACAGAACGCCACTAGCCGTCACCTTCAGCCCCCAACTAAAACCCCTCCAACGCATTATTAAGGATATACAACCTATCCTGAAGGATGACCCAACACTCTCACAAATCCTGGGAGACAGGCCAGTCCTTGCCTACAGACAGCCCCCCAACCTGAAGCAAATACTCACCAGCAACCACACACCACACAACAGAACCACTAACCCAGGAACCTATCCTTGCAACAAAGCCCGTTCCCAACTGTGCCCACATATCTATTCAGGGGACACCATCACAGGGCCTAATAACATCAGCCACACTATCAGAGGCTCGTTCACCTGCACATCCACCAATGTGATATATGCCATCATGTGCCAGCAATGCCCCTCTGCCATGGACATTGGTCAAACTGGACAGTCTCTACGTAAAAGAATAAATGGACACAAATCAGATGTCAAGAATTATAACATTCATAAACCAGTCGGAGAACACTTCAATCTCTCTGGTCACGTGATTACAGACATGAAAGTTGCTATATTACAACAAAAAAACTTCAAATCCAGACTCCAGCGAGAAACTGTTGAATTGGAATTCATTTGCAAATTGGATACAATTAACTTAGGCTTGAATAGAGACTGGGAGTGGCTAAGTCATTATGCAAGGTAACCTATTTCCCCTTGTTTCCCCCCCCCCCCCCCGTTCTTATTAAACCCTGGATTTGTGCTGGAAATGGCCCACCTTGATTATCATACACATTGTAAGGAGAAAAGAAAAGGAGGACTTGTGGCACCTTAGAGACTAACCAATTTATTAGAGCATAAGCTTTCGTGAGCTACAGCTCACTTCCTCAGATGCATCACGAAAGCTTATTCTCTAATAAATTGGTTAGTCTCTAAGGTGCCACAGGTACTCCTTTTCTTTTTGCGAATACAGACTAACACGGCTGTTACTCTGAAACCTGTCATTGTAAGGAGAGTGGTCACTTTAGATAAGCTATTACCAGCAGGAGAGTGGGGTGGGAGGAGGTATTTTTTCATGCTTTGTGTGTATATAAAAAGATCTTCTACACTTTCCACAGTATGCATCCGATGAAGTGAGCTGTAGCTCACGAAAGCTCATGCTCAAATAAATTGGTTAGTCTCTAAGGTGCCACAAGTCCTCCTTTTCTTTTTGCGAATACAGACTAACACGGCTGTTACTCTGAAACCTGTCAATATTAGAGCAGTTACACTCGTACATTTTATGGGGTTGTAGTGACACCCAGTGACCACCTTCAGTAATTACAGGTAAATATGGCCCATAGACTATCTGTTCCCACATCCTTTCCTACAGATTGCTGCCTCTCCAAGGTACTGTCTCTCTTGGTATCCTGCCTCTCCTGCGTTAGCCCAGGTGTATCAGAGTCACCTATTCCGAGAGATCGAGTGACCCCGCGAGCTTTGTATCATCTTCCTTTTTGCTCAGATGATAATGTTCAATGAAAATGTTTCTGAAGACAGGAAAGCCTGCAGGTGTTTTTTTACACATTTCCATTCTGACACATCCCCTATTAGTCATTCTAAGTAAGAAGTCACTCAGCACAGAGTCATTTATAGCCATCTTGCTGCCTCTGGATTGTTAGGATATAGATATTCAGGCCTGTCTGTAAAGGCCTGTACTCTAAGAATTTAGGTGTATTCTTATCACTTAGCTAGTTAGAGAGGTATAAAAGAAAGAATCAAAATCACTGTCTGCCAGTGTAAGCGCCTTCTCTTACTGTGACAGTCTGAGGCCCTGTTCTTAGGCTGAGATCTCTGGCTAAGCAACAGAGGCAGCCATAAACTGGGAAGCGAATGGTCACATCCTCACATTCCAACCTAGTCACATTGAAAGAAGGTGCTATTGGGCTGTTAGGAATACAATCCTGTCCTGATAGTGCCTGTCACCTCCAGAGAAAGGGAAGTGCCTAGAAAATATAAAAGGAAACTTAGTTTGATAGCATCCTGTCTGGCAAGAACTCACTTATCAATAGCTGAGATGTGAAATCCTCACTTCTGTATTGTTTTGTCATTATAGTTCCCACTTTGCTATTATTTGCATGGTCTCTCTCTGGTTCTGTGATTGTCCCTGTCTGCGGTATAGTTAATTTTGCTGGGTGTAAACTAATTAAGGTGGTGGGATATAATTGGTTACGTAATCATGTTACAATATGTTAGGATTGGTTAGTTAAATTTCAGGAAAATGACTGGTTAAGGTATAGCTACGCAGAACTCAAGTTTTACTATATAGTCTGCAGTCAATCAGGAAGTGGGTGACTGTGTGTGAGGGGGGGAAATGGGAACAGGGAATGGGGGTGGGGAAATTGGAATCATGTTTGGCTAAGGGCAGGAATGGGAGCAAGGACACAGGTGTAAGGCTCCATGGTGTCAGAACTGGGAAAGGGGACACTACAGAAGGAAACTGGAATTATGCTTGCTGGAAGTTCACCCCAATAAACATCGAACTGTTTGCACCTTTGGATTGGGGTATTGTTGCTCTCTGTTTATGCAAGAAGGACCAGGGAAGTAAGTGGGTGAAGGAATAAGCCCCCTAACATGGATCATTAAGGTCCCTAGCAGAATGGGGCCCCATTCTTGTTTGCCCTTAGGCACTACCAAAATAATCATGTTTATTATTACCATTAATAATCATCATAAATCTCAAAACTGCTATTGACTTCTGCCGAAACAGGCTTAGGCCCAAAGCTCATAGCATTTATTCAGTTCCTTAGGAACTTCCTAATCTTTCAGGGTATGTTTTAGATCCCACTGATTATAGAACAGGTCCCTCTCTCCTAGCCAATTAGCCTAGAGATGGATGCAGGCATAATTAGGAGCCAGATCCTGATTTTAAGCTTTCACCTCAAAGCCTGGGGTATTACTGGGACATAGGCCTGTAGCTCAGCCCACCCCGACTAGATCATACAGTCCCCCTCTGGCTGTTTGTGTATCTGTTCAGGATAAATAGATGCTTTGCAGTGGGGTAGGGTGAGTACTTGCCCTCTCACATAGCATATCAGGTTTGGAAGGGACCTCAGGAGGTCATCTAGTCCAATCCCCTGCTCAAAGCAGGACCAGTCCCCAACTAAATCATCCCAGCCAGGACTTTGTCAAGCCGGGCCTTAAAAACCTCTAAGGAAGGAGATTCTACCACCTCCCTAAGCAACCAATTCCAGTGCTTCACCACCCTCCTAGTGAAAAAGATTTTCTTAATATTCAAACCTAAACCTTCCCCCACTGCAACTTGAGACCCTTACTCCTCGTTCTGTCATCTGCCACCACTGAGAACCGTCTAGATCCATCCTCTTTGGAACCCCCTTTCAGGTAGTTGAAAGCAGCTATCAAATCCCCCCTCATTCTTCTCTTCCGCAGACTAAACATCCCCAGTTCCCTCAGCCTCTCCTCATAAGTCATGTGCTCCAACACCCTAATCATCTATTAGTTGCCTTCATTACTTTGTCAAGTAAACTAATATTGGTTTGAAATTTCGTTCTCACACGGAGCTGAGTTTCCAGGTGTAGGCAGAGCCAGATTCAGGCAATACAGGGCCCTGGATACGCTGTGACTTGATTGAGGGCCGCCAAAGCTGCGCCTGTGGCTTGCCCCTGAGCCTTGGTCCCAGGCTATACGTGACTGACATTAGGAAATGGTCTCCCCTGCCCAAGGACTCTGAGGGGCAAGTGCAGCAGCAGAATGGGGTCCCCATTCCTCAGAAATGAGCAGCAGAGGTCCTCTTTCCCCACCAGAGAGCCAGGGATGGCAACACAGGTCCCTTCAGCCACCTGTCTCCAGAGATGAACGGACAACAACAGACGGGCTCTCCATACTTACTCCAACAACTGGGGTGTGCCTGCTTGAGTGGCACATCCAGAGTGAGAGGCCTTGGCGTTAACACCCTGCTGAAGAGCATGAGGCATATCAGTCCCCTCTGAATGGTTGTTTCAAGCTGTCTCAAGACCCAGGGAGTTATCACTGCAGTGAGGACATGGGGGTTAGGGCAGGAGAATCCAGGTTTGAAAAAGAAGCAAAAACTACAGAGTCTAATGTAGTCCTGGGACAGCAAGAACTGAGGGTGTGACCCAAAGCTCCCCCATCTTCACACCCTGCACGCTAGTGTAATCATCTTTGTACAAAATATGCCTTGTGAGAGAGCATCTGAAAACGAATAATTCCCTGGTCAATGACATCGTGGTGATATGTACATAGCAACAGTATGCGTAAAGTTATGAATTTCCCCTGTATGATATTAGCACATGTTCAAAACCCACCCACCCCTGCCTAGGCAAAAGTTATTAAACAGGCCTATCCCAAACATAGAAACCTGTGTGCACCGAGCACAGGGCCTCCTTGACCCCAAGACTGCATGTGCCTTCCTCACTGCTTGAATAAACTTGGCTTTGAAGGTTACCTTCAGAAGAATCCACTTCAAAGTTTCACTGAACTATAAAAGAAAGGGAGTAGAGAATCGCAAGTCAACTCTTTCACCCAGGACGATACCTTTGGGACTCTGGGAGAGATCCTGGCTGAGAAGAGGGTCAGTCACCATCTTGTTGAAAGACTGTGGGGTAGAAAGGCCATGACTTTTATTTACTTGTGTAACTGTTCTGCCACCCAGAGTTAGCAGCCACAAGGACCAGGTACAAACACCTGCCCCTGCCCTCTCTCAACTCACTGGGCTGCAGAACCCATGTCCCTTGCCTTGCGAGTGCCGTTTAGATGAGGGTGAGTCCCTCAATTGGGAAACACCAAGTATAGCTCTCCTGCCCTTGGTTCCCATAACAAAGATAACAACCCTATATTACACCTGCCCCGACAGCAAGGAGACTGGGGATCTCACGCCAGCCAAAAAATGACCATTTGGGCAAACAATCCCATCATGCTGAGCACCCCATGCAAACGAGATCAGCTCCTGAAGTCCTTTTCCACAGCTCACCACTAGATGTCTGGGGAAAGCTCATTCAGACTCTGTTTACCCTTGTAACCCTTTCTAACTTCATCTCTTATACTTGAATTCACTTACAATCCTATCATCTTGTGTTAATAAATGTGTTTTATTTTTAATCAAAAACTAATCCAGGGCTGTGCATAACTGGAGTTACCAAACAGTTCAGTTTCAAGTAACCAATTGTTGAATATTGACACCCTACAGGGGCAAAGAACCTTACTAGCTGAGCTGTCCAGGAGAGGGCTGACTAGGGCAGAATGCACGTCGATGGGAAAATCTGGAATTGGGAATATGTTGGGGTCACCAAATAGTAACGAAGACAGGTGGAAGCCAGAGTGGGGCTGTAGACAGGCTGCTGGGGTCAGAGTTGCTGAACCAGAGCTGTCTAGCACACAGATACTCAGGGTATGACTCACAGGCTGGTTGTGAGTGGCATATCCTCTCCCCACTAAACATTTCAGGTCTGATCAAGCTTTCTTTCCATGCCCCTAATCATTCTCGGGGCCCATGTCTGAACCCCCTCTAGTTCTGTGTCTCCTCTTCGAGACCAAGCGACCAAATCTGAACATATAACAGAAGAGCCTGCAACATCAATGCCTGTAACCTTAGAACATTCTCCACGTTAGTCTCCATCCCATTGTGTTGGCTTTTAGGATCATGGTTACATGTTATGAAGAGTCGTCATTGAGCTGCTGCCAGTAATGCCAGATCTCTTCCCTGAGCAGCTGCAGTTAATTTAGCGCCCAGGAAGGTGTACGAATAGTTCAAACTTCCCCTTCCAACGTGCATTCCTTTTCATGGATCAGCACTGAACTGCATCTTCCATGGTGCTGCCCATGCACCCAGCTCAGGTCCTCAAAGCCCTCTGGGCTTGACTCATTCTGAATCTCTCACCGTCTCTTGGACAACTCCTCTCCTTTCACATCTCCCAGTTCCTTGGCTGAACCCTTCTAAGCTTGTTGTGCTCACCAGGCATCTTTCCAGACCTAAACCATTGACCTGTGCTGTGTCTAATTTCGATGAGAGTGGAGTGGTTGCAAAGCCATAGTTAAGGTGGCATCAGAGACTTGTGTTTAATGAGGAAGAAAAACATCTGCTAAATATTTAGCTTCAATAAAAACACCAGATGATCCAAACTAGAGTGTAGGAGGGCTTTGCATTTCCTGCACTGTGGGGAGCTGTGCAGGAGTCAGACACTTACAAATATTTTGGAAACAAAAACAGATGGTTTTGGAAATTGGCTTCCTCAGGTCTCACTTTTTTCCTGAACCCGGGTACAATACGCTCACGGGGAGACTCCACACAAAGTGCATGGGTTAGGTGAGCTCTGGCTCTCTGAGTGTGCAGAACATCATGCTGGGATGTTTCCATTTGGGAATGTCTATGACAAAAATGACTGAGCTGCTTTGAGCTGCGCCCTTTGAAAGCGAGGCATTAACAACGTGATTACGTTAGTCGTAAGGAACTGTGGGGAGGAGCCAGCCAGAGACTAAGCCCTGGTCTACACCCCCTACTTACGTGGGTATAACTACTACCTAACCCCCCAGTACAGACAGCGCCACATTCATGGGACTGGGAGAGCGTCTCCTGCCAATGGACCTACCGTCTCTGGGGGAGGTGGAGTCCCTGCGCTGACGAGAGAAGCCCTCCCGTTGGCATAGGTAGTGTCTTCACGCAGTGCTACAGTGGCCCAGCTGTGCCGGGGCAGCTCTGTGAGTGCAGACGAGCCCTGAATCTGCAGAGCAGCAGCAGAAGCAGCTTAGCCAGGAACTGACAGACCCTGATCATACCTTCCGCAGTTTTGACTGGACTTCCTCTCCCCTGGACTGATTGGCTGTTTGCTGCAATGCCCTTTAGGCCTTTATCGCATCCCCTCAGCCTCATGCCACACCTGACCCCGATACCGTCCTCTCACACCTCTTCTGCCCCGAGCCCCTCACCCACTGCAGTCCCTCGTCTTCCCGTTGAGCTACTCCCCTCCTCACTCGCCTCCCCACCCCCATGGCGTTCAGGTATTTGCCATCATTGCTTTGTTCACGTGGCCGTGAGCTCAAACCCTTTCCCCGCCCTTCATCTATCCCGTCTATTTAGACTGTGAACTCGTCAGGGCAGGGACTGTCTCCTACTCTTTGGTTTTACAGTGCCTGGCACAACAGGGCTCTGATCTTGGCTGGTCGCTAGGCACTACCGTAATAAACATGATCATAAGGTCACTTCGGCACATGTTGGCCCAGGTGTTTACATGTGAGGCTTCAGCACCTGTAGCTGTCATGTCAGGACCAGCAGCAACCCCCTTAACGCTGCCCTGGCAGTGACTCTAGGCACTAACAGACCTGCTTTCAGAGCGCATGAGGGGAGTTGTTCGCCTTGCTCCTCTCTGTGCAGTGAGCTGAGTACAATGGGGCCAGATGCTAGGGTGAGAACCATTGACAGATCCATGGAGACTAGCGAGCCCTTTGGGCAGACACCCCCCGAACGCCTGGCTGTTGTTACATACCAACACCACGGTGCTCTACAGAAAGCTTCTCCAACCTGCCACAAGCCCTGCGATTGCTCCTAACGCCCACAAGCCCCTCCGCAGCCATGCAGGGGGACTCGGCCGGACAGCTGGACTCTCTCCCCCTGCGGCAGCTGTTGATTTACTGCCAATCCCTTAGAACCAGACATTCAGACTCAGGAGGCTGCTCCCCTCCAAGGGGCAGGGCCTGGCCCAGGGAGCTGGTGGGGATGAGGGGGCTTGAAACAGGCCT
This sequence comes from Lepidochelys olivacea, assembly GCF_965140295.1. Taxonomy (NCBI): domain Eukaryota; kingdom Metazoa; phylum Chordata; order Testudines; family Cheloniidae; genus Lepidochelys; species Lepidochelys olivacea. The sequence goes on from NC_140411.1 coordinate 12,105,559, forward strand.
GTCTGGTAATTGCTGTATTTCTGCCTGGTGTGCAGGACCAGGTGGGACAGCAGGCCTGCTTTTAAGGTGGGACAGCAGGCCTACTACCAGCTAGTTCTCCTGCCAGCAGGAGTTCCAGCTAGTTCTCCTTCCAGCTGAAGCCACCTTGCAGCTGATGAAATCATACCCGGTCCCCTACAGGCAGAGAAAGCAGAGCTTGGATTGGATAGCGAGGAAGCACAGGAAAATGTGGCAGATCTACTACTACCAATGGGTGACAAGATCCAAGGCTATTGTGCCCCAGCCCCTCTGCCTTCAGTGAGCCTTGGCCTTACTCTTCAATCTTGGCCTCCTGACCCTTGAAACCTTCTCCTGTCCCCTTGCTTCTGATCCTCCTTAACAGGCCAGGACCCATTCTGTGCGTATGCCAAAGCTACCTACGTATTCTCGTGCCTCTCTGAAACCTCCCCCTGGCCTTGCCTGTCAAACCAAGCCTCCCTGGCCATGCCGAAGCCTTCCAGTTACTCATCGAAAACTGCCCCTGCCCATCTCTCTCTCCTGCTCCCACTTCAAATGATTGATTGCAACAGATCTGGCTTTCTGAGGAGACTGTAAATGCCTGTGAATTTGACAGTCCCTGTGCTATGGGTCCTTGGGACCCTGTTCTTCCTTCTTCCTCATAGGCTTAAGAAATGACCATCTTGGGTCCTATGTGGAGATGAGGAGAATTCTGTGTCTCCACCTCATCATCCCTCCCCCTTGCTTCTGGCCTTCGAATGTGCAGGACCCCTCCACCACCCCCGCACCAGTCTTTTGTCAGGCCAGAGGGACTAGAAAGAGTGAATGCTTTACCTCTAGTTCTCTTCCATCTTGGGTTAGGTAATATGGTTAACAGGGGGGTGAAATCGCACTTTGACCAATCAGCAAGTCTCTCTTCACTAATGGCACTTCCCTGGAGGAAGAGTGACATGGAAACCATGAGTTAACTCCAGCTCTGCCTGCAGGGAGGTGGGGGCTAAAAAGAATGCCCTTGATTGTGTCACTGGCATTTATTGAACTTTAATTTACTTACATTCAGGGTTGCAAGAAACTAATCTTTTGTACTGATAATCAAGGTGGGCTGTTGACAAGAATGTCTGAGGAACAGTGGGGGGTGGGAGGGGGGCATAAACATGGGGAAATAGTTTTACTTTGTGTAATTACCCATCCACTCCCAGTCTCTATTCAAGCCTAAGTTAATTGTATCCAGTTTGCAAATTAATTCCAATTCAGCAGTCTCCCGTTGGAATCTGTTTTTGAAGTTTTTTTGTTGAAGAATTGCCACTTTTAGGTCTGTAATCGAGTGATCAGAGAGACTGAAGTGTTCTCCAACTGGTTTCTGAAAATAAGGTGTACATTTTTAAGTGAGGGTAACTAGCCCTTGGAACAATGTACCAAGGGTCACAGTGGATTCCCCATCACTAACAGTTTTTAAATCAAGACTTCATGTTTTTCTAAAAGATTTTCTCTAGACATTCTTTGGGGGAAGTCTCTGGCCTGTGATATACAGGTCAGTCTAGACAATCACAATGATCCCTCATGGCCTTGGAAGCTATGAATAGCCAGCAGTTGTCTCTAGAGAAGCCTTGCAATTGTATCTTACCCTTTGAAAGCACATCAGCATTAGTTATTACCCTAAACCCTACCGTAACATTAGTGCAATGCACAGGGTTGCATTTGGATTTCGTTGGCATTGGTGAGTTAAGCTTACTGGAATTGCCCTGTTTACACTGGTAACAATGAAACCAGAATCCATCTCACAGTGTTCCATTGTTATTGTAATACTTCGCTCAAGCTGTAAAAGACATTTCACCATTGAAAGTGCCAACAGTCCTTGTCCTGAGGCACTTGCTGTTTAAATGGACAAATGGCAGGGCAGGGGCCCAGCAGAACATGCATGGCTGATGGTGGGATGGAGCAAGTGTATAAGCAACTCTGCATGTATTTGTGGGAACAGTGTCTCCTCTATGTTGAGACCACTCCTCTGAGGAGAGGAGCAGGCCTCCTTCCCCATCGGAGCAGTGTTTAAGGAAGGATTTGATGGAGGCCTGGCAGACGGGGGCCAGTAGGGGCTTCCAGATATAGCAGGCCAGAGAAGGGTGGCGTGTGGGGATAGGAGGACGGAGAGAAGAGCTGAGAGATTGATTAGCTAGGTCACGTAAGGCCTCGCAGCCCAGAATAGCATGTTGCCACAATGAAGCAAGCAGATATATCTGACCAGCCTTTCAGGGTGGGTTGGATTATGGGGTGGCAGAGATGAGCAGCTCATCTTTGAACAGGAGCCTAACCCTGAACCAGAGGTCAAGCCCACGGAATAAGGGTGGGTGACTGCAAGAGCTATTGAGTTGTCCCAGCATTCCAACCAAACTACATTCCTATCACCTCCGCCAAAGCAGGAGGCAGCCCCGCTGGGCAACCACACAATCAGTCGCTTTACTCCAGCCTGCAGAGCGTGGAGTACAGGGGGCATGAGTGCAGCCTAGCTATGACTCTGGAGGCCAGCCTGGCTGTAAAGGAAATCACCTCTGACCAGAGTCAAAAAAGCTCCAAACAGTGAAGAGAAGCATAAAATACAAGCTCTAGTAACTGCATCACCTTATGTTTGTAGCTTTCATCCCTGGCAGGACAGAGTTGGTTTCATTTTTACCCTGCTCTTCTGTTTGCTTCCAGCAAAGCCTCTCCAAGTACCACATCTGGAGGGTTTTTAAACTCCAAAGCCCCAGAGGTTGGGGCCCACTCATACCAATGTTATTGAGGCTAGCGTATGCATGGTAGGCTATGATCTGTGTGATCATTGGTGGAACCATGTGACAAATTGTATTCACTATACATCTGCATCCGCCTCGCCTGCACTCAGCTCACCCAGCCAGCCCCACCCCCAGGGCCTCGTTCAAACATTCCAGCTCCTGGAGCAGCTTCAAGCAATTGCCATAAAAGAAATTAAACATCCAGCTTCCCAGAGAAGTTTCAGAGTAACAGCCGTGTTAATCTGTATTCACAAAAAGAAAAGGAGTACTTGTGGCACCTTAGAGACTAACCAATTTATTTGAGCATGAGCTTTCGTGAGCTACAGAGCTGTAGCTCACGAAAACTTATGCTCAAATAAATTGGTTAGTCTCTAAGGTGCCACAAGTACTCCTTTTCTTCTTCCCAGAGAAAAGTTTCTGCTTTTAGGCATTCCTCCTCCTTCCCCTCCCCCCAAAAAAGAACAGCCTCACTTCACAGAAGGGGAACTGAGGCACAGAAAGATTAAGCGACTCTCCCATGGTCATGAAGGAAATCTTAGGGCAACAGGAATTGAACTCAGAGCTCCCAATCCCAGTGCCCTGACCATAACATTATTTCCTTCCATCCATCCCCCAATAAACAACTGCTAACCTGCTGCCATGAGACCTTATAATTTACATTTAGGAACTCAGGGTAGAGGATCCCAAAAATCAATCAATCAGTTTTCTCCCTCCCCTGCCCTCACATATGATTGCATCTGACTGGGAAGAAACAAACATCTGTATACATACAGTAGTTCTGCTCTTTCTTGCTAATTCCAGCCAGTCAGCCCCTAAAGCACTTGTCTTTCCTCTTTAAATGCCCTCCATTTCTCAATGTCTCTTTGGTGTTGACCAAAATGCTTCCTGCTAATTCAAATTCAGCTCATTACAATTGGTGCGAGAGAAAGAGAGAAGTAAAGGAGAATGCAGATCACAAAGGGCAGAAGGATTCTCACTAGACGAGGCTCAGATGTGACGATACTCCTGGATCGCTGCTTTGCTTTTGGTCAAGGTGGTAAGCTTTGTACTTAATAGTCTTACATTTATTACAGCATTTTGCTCATCCCAAAGGGTGACACAAGAATCATTTCATCACGAAAAATTAAGAAACTTCTAGCACTAGCATACTATGTGCGTTAGCTAATATACATTAGGTGTAGTATACGCCACATTTATACATATAAGTGTTGGGAAGTTATGCTAACAATGTATTACGCTTTCCCTGCAATTCTGTTCACCCATGTCAAGTATCCCTCAATACTGTGCAAAGCTGAAGTCAGCTTTGGCATTAGAAAATAGGAAACTTGTCCAAGGCAAAACACATTAGTGCTCTGCCCCAGTACAAGCTAGGGAGGTATATTTGCAGACCAGTATCCAGAATGTAGTATCAAAAAGAGATTAGAAAAGTGCAGAACAAAACAAGACAAGGGACTGTTATGAACTGGTTGGTTGGATTTTAGTGCGGTATCAGGAATTTCGTAACTTGTAAAACCATACCATAAATATAGCCAGTTTAAATGCATATTTCCAAAGTACACCTTCCATGTAAAAAACGCGCTGCAAGAATCTGCTTCCCGGAAGGAGAGTATTTATGTCCCCTTTTTGTATTAGCTCAAGACAAAACAGCACAATAAATTTGATTATTTGGTCTCTTCAACGTTTTAATGAGTTAACTGTGAGTGTAATCCAACAACTGGCTATGTCTGAGTCAGTACGTGTTACACAGCATTGTAAGAGAGGAAGACTCAATCGAGAACACTACGCAAATCTTTTTCCTATTTTGTATGTAAGCTCTTTGGGGCAGGGACTGTCTTCATTGGGTGCATGTAATGCTTAGAACAATGAAACCCCCTGATTCTTGACTGTATTGCGGTAGTGCCCAGAAGTCCCAAATGAAAACACTTTTGCAAGAAGTGCCATAACAAACTACTGTCCCAAGACCTCAGTTTACAGTCTCTTATGAAATATCCTGCTATATTAAGATTCACAGAACAGGTTTTACCTTGATCAGAGGGGAGGATGTGTTGATTAGATCCTGTTGGGATTTAAACCAGTTGATCCTAGGAATCTAAATATTTCAAACCTGATGCTTAAGATCACTAAACCCTCCCCTTGGGTTGAGAATAAGACATCGTGTCAATTTTCCACTGTCTTCCCGTTTAAACTCAAATCAGAAGGCAGAAATGGAAGAGACCTGCTGGGGAAAATTTTCAAACATGCCTAAGTCTCACTGAATTTCAACGGGAGTTGCACACAATTTTACCCATCATGCTATCTAATGCAGCTCTCTGTTCCCTACACTTTTGCAGGGCTTTGTCCAGCCTACTGGAAAATGACCCAAATGATAGGGGTTTCCACCACTTCACATTACAAGCTATTCCAGTCTTAGATCTGAACCAGGAAATGATAGAGTATGTTCTCTTCCTTTCAGCCCACCTATTTCTAAAAAAAGGTCAACTATGTTTGTTATGTACGTTTGGTACTTGTTACCAAGAAAACAAAGCTTTTAAAATTACCTCCACTGTTACAAAACAGATGTATCAAGAATAAATTCTATGTTTCCACCACTGTAAATAATCTTGTATATCGTATCTTGGATTGGAGCTGGTCAAATATTTAGGAATTGTTTACATGACAATTTCCCCCCTCTATCAATTAAAAAGCATTTCTAAACATTTCTAAACCACACATTATTCAACCAGCTCTACACTGATTCACACGAGCGTTAAAGAAAAGCTCCAATAAACACCAAAGGATCACACGGAGATTTGCTACTACGAAGAGAATGTTTTATTAGTTACAACACTTCATTCAGCTAAATCCACATAGTAATCCATACAGAAATACTTCAGAAAAAAAGTGCAAATTCTCAGTCTGTATTTATAATACACCCCAATTTCTTAAAAGGCATTCAAAGTAACAAATGGTACAAGAATAGGTAACAGATCTAAAACGTTCCTGGGTTCTAAATCGAGAGCAATGACTTCAGGTATTGTGGGTGCTATCATCTCGGAAGAATCAGCCATCGAACATTCGTGGGACATAGCTGCTATATTCACTGGGAATTTGAGATCAGAATTGGGCTCTGAATGCCCAGGCTTCCCCATGCAAAAAGCACCCCTCTCTTCTCTTGGGTGTGGTAAGACACGCTTACAAATGTTTGTGCCTTTTAGACGCTCTAGGTAAAAATCATGAAAGAAATATTCACCAGGAGCGCTGATTCAACTCTTTGCTTAATCTTTTAGGATCAATAGTTTCCTGAACAATGGCAAAAATCTTCCCCCTTGTGATGAGGCCAAGTAGCCGGGCTTGGTGTGGGAGACTGGAATCCTTCTGTTCCTCAGGCTGTGAAGTGACAGCAGACTCCCTGCAACCCAGACTTTGCAGTAGCCATCACTGCTTCTGTGCTACACGCTGGTGTGGGGAGCGGAGACCCTACTCACAGGTTCCGGACACCACCTCCCTCCCTGCCACGGAATAACACTGAGTTTGGGGCCTTCCATGGAGACAGGATTTGGCCCTTGATCTAAATGCAAAGGAATTGCTCCTGTGGTAGAAGAGCAGTGTCTTGGCAAATGCCTCTGCCACTTCAGGTCCGACATTGCCTAGATGGAGTCTCAAATACGTCTCAAAGTAAGAAGCCATAAAGCCATAGGGCCCTGATCCTACAATGAGTGTGTGGGGGTTCATCTCACTTTAACGGGGCTGTGGGGGAGGAGCAGAGGTATGCCCACACACAGCCAGTTTTAGGGGCAGGCCCGTATCTTTACTCAGCAGGTTACTTTGTTCATTCCTTAGCACTAGACGCTTTGCCCTGCCTGAAGCTAGCAGTGACCACCCTCTTACTTTCCATGCAAAAGTTTCAAGGAAGTTCCTTGAACTCAGGGTGCTTCATGAAACATCCCTTGCCCCCAGCTATAGGGAGCAAAAGCGAACACCGCTGGAAGGGCAGAGTTCAGGAATACTATAGGGGCACTGGCTGAGAACAGAAGAATTTCAGAGAAGGAGAGGGCATGTTCTGGCCCCCAGGTAGACACATGGCTGTTTGCTTCAACATTTCCAATCTCTTTGGCCTTATTTTTTCCCTTTTATTAAAAAAGAGAACTGAAGTTGCTGGTAACCTGGAAGCCTGGTCTATGTGACAGTGGGGGATAAAGGTACTACCTGAGCATTGCAGTACCAGGGATAGCATTATCGCTGGCACCCCTGTGGGCAGGCACCCTGTGATTCTAAGGGCGCATTAGTACATGCCTTCTCTTGTAGGCTTCCCTCTGCCAAAACCCCAAGTTCCTTAATTCCCGTTCAAGTCTTATTGAATCAAATCATGATCAGTGAACCCTGCAGGTGAACTGTATCAGGCTCAGTAGTCAGCTCAGAAATATCATTTTAGTGTGTTCCATTTATTCAGTCCCATTTTAATGGGAAAACATCCTGACCCCAAAGACAGAAGAGGAAGTAATTGTACTTCTAACTACAGTAAGAGGTTCACTTAAGTTTTGCTTTAGGACATACCTGTAGTCATTCAGTGCTGCACTGCCAGGAAAGAGGGGAAGCATGCATTAACAGCTTTTGCTATCCACTCCTGCTGCAGCTCAATATCTCCTCCAGAGTTATGACGAGCTGTGATATTACCACAGAGGGAGGTGGATAACAGCTGTTGATTTCCTTTTACTAACTGAACAGCAAGCACTTCACATTCTGAAGAAGATGGTGCTTATGCAAAACACAAATAGAAGAGGTGTATTATAAATAGTGTCAACTTGCCTGGCAAATTTTTTATCCTTTAAAGGATCATATCCTAGTCCCATGGAAGTTCTGCCACAGACTTGAATGGGATAGAGATTAGGCCTCTGTATGCAGCAGTACAAAAAAAAACAACAAATGAAACTACTCAAATGCTAGACACAAATAATCACTGGCTCTATCATACCTGATGAATCGCTCCACACCAACCTTTAGAAATGCATCTTATAAACAGGAAGCGCCGTAAGTCAGTAAACATCCAGACGAAAAAAGAACTGGTTTGGTTTAGAATTAGTCACCTCCCCACACACAGTTTAAATATTTCTACAATGCAAACAAAACTATTAAAAAAGCCCATAACTGAAACCAGATTGTGCACGCGTTCAAAGTGCTGAGGCAGTAGGTACAGCAAAAAGGTACTCAGCAGTGAGGTAACAAGATGATCATCTTTCACAGTAACAAAAGTAGGGGAGGGAATGGAGAGAGAGGAAAGAAAACAACTTCTCCAAATGGAATAGTAGGGATACTTCAAGCATTACACACATCAATGGAAAACAATGGTAGCAGCAGATTAAACAGCAGTAATTATTATACCCTTAGAATACAGTCATTCTGGTGCCCCACTTCCAAAAGCACTTCATCCATGATGTACTGCTTAAGAACTAAGGGCCTAATGATCAGTTTAAGAAAACCACAGATACTCAGCTCCGCCAGATTCATCAAGTCTCAAAAGCATTTTGAAACCCGCATCTTTTAAGTGTTCAACGGCCTGGTGTGCATGTTAAGATTTATCTAATACTGGATTAGATTCAGACTAGGTATGTAAATAGTGTGTAAAAAAAAGTAATCGGTTAAACATTTAACTGGGGAACTAAGGATGTGGGGGGTGATGTAGCAACCCCATGTTTTACACGGGGTCCCAACTGCCGGCTTTGCGCCTGGGGTCCCAGCTACGGCTGGTGCATGGCATTCGGGCACGCGGGATGACAGCTGGGACCCGGAGCCAGCAGCAGTGTTTAATCGTTAACTGAATTGATAAGCATCAAGCTTAACGGTTAATCGGTTAAACTTTTAAACATCCCTAATTCAGACCAGGCTCAGCTAACCAGCTACTAGGAAAACAGATCTGAAAGCCTTACACAATTCTATGTGCTACACCATACCGTTCCACAGACACAACTCCATACGCCTTTTACAATGTTTAGCTTTGTTCAAACCACACACACAAAAAATGAATTGTTCTCTTCTGAATTACAAAAAAAGATTCAAAACCCCAAGGACTTGATCCTGCTGCCAATGAAATTAATGGCAATGCTTCCACTCACTTTAGTGGGACCAGAATCAAGTCTGAAGTTTAACTTCCATCATGAAAAAAAATGCAAAGTCCCAGCAGCAACTTAAAAAGACTTGCTCCGCATATCTTTGGATATCTTCCAACTGGTGCAATATTGTGAAAGCAGTCAAGCTTCATTGTTTTCACCCATTTCCCCCTCCCCCCCAACATCGCACTCACAAATATACAATAATCAAAGGAAAGAACCCCTTTTGGCATAAGAGAAATTTCACTCAATTGTGTGGACAACTTGGAAATCTCGTTTAAAATAAAAAAAATAAATAAACATTGCTTGTAAATAAGAATCTGTTCGACAACTTCCTGCAGTACATGTACATTCATATATAGCTAAAATACGTATTTATGGTCATAGTGCAAAGCCTCTGTCAGCATGACATATCCAATTTCTGCACAGAAACCGAAAACATTTTGTCTTTATATCTGCCTAGCTGAGATATGTACAGCACCGTTCTGCACTGTCCTACAGAACCTAGCTATAAGGGTATAATAGAGGACAAATTCAAAGGTTTAACAATAGTGGCAAACAATGGTTTAAACAAGTGCCTCTTGGGTTTTAGGAACTCAACTATATATTGATTTAGAGCAGATTAATCAAAAAAGATACTACTAGAGTCCTATAACCATGTTTAGGCATCAGACACCATAGTATGTACTTGTGTGTTCAACTGTCCTACTTAATTATTTTAGTACCATAGTGGCTAGATGTCCAGAGCATCACAGTTCCTATTTTAGAGATTTCTATCACCAGTTTAAAAGACAAAGTGTCAAGCATTATTCTGCACCCAGGGACATGAGCATCCAGAGGACGCTGAATAGGGAAGCAGTATGCTTTTTAAAATACAGTTTTTCCAGAACAGGTTGCTAATAGCAACCTTCCAAAGACTTTCCACATTAAGAAAACCAGGTTCTAGTCAAAGAGAGTAAGGTACTAGTTAGGAATTATATCATTAGGAATAGCAGCTAAAAACTTACACGAACAGATAATTAAAGTAAGTTTAGAGGAAGGATCGAATATTTGCAGGCAGGCAACATCAGGAGCTAATTTGTAGATGCAACTGTAAGTGAAGAAAAGTGAGAGTAAAGGGGTGAATACCCAGAGCCCATGTCTCACCTCCATTAGCTTCCTCTCTCATAAGTGAGCAGAGAACATAGACACTGTCATTTCAAGAGGTTAGAGAAATATTAACTCGATTTCCACATAGTCCTCCCTGCATTCACAAGGCATCTATATTTTAGAACAGCCTGCTTTTAGATGTCTTAATTTGAGATAATGTAGAATGAGATCCAGAATATTTTGGGAGAGTTTTATAAAGTGAAAGAAAGCCAACTGATTAAACTATGCTCAATGGGCCTCTGGTGGTTAGAATCACTAATTTAAACAAGACACAGACAGATTATTTCCCCTGATTAGGTCATCCTGGAAAGGCACTGTTTGATCAGTAAAAAACCAAGCTGCGGATCAAATTGCATGGAGTTGCCACTATTGTTTCACTGTTAAGTAAACATCAGTATTTTAAGATACACAGGAAAAAATACAATGCACCAAGAGCCCCTCTAATACTAGGATATTTAAATGGCTGAAAACCATATACTGTAACAACTTGTCTAAACTAGACATTTTAAATACTAAACTCTATTTTATCATACTTGTAAATTAAGACCTGTAAAGGTAAATGATACCTACACACTCCACAGCAATTAAGAAGCCGGCTCATTTTGTCAGTCTTATGTGATTGCTAATTCCCTTCAAATACACTTATGACTAACAGAACTTTTTGAATTCAAGTCTTTTCAAATCAAAGGTGCTAGGTATTCATTCACTCAACATGAAACCTAGTGATTACGCTACAGCAGAGTTTAGCAGTCTTAACCCTTTGGAGTGCTAAATTTTGAACTATGGGAGTTGACTTCATTATGCTAATGTACATGTGTCTTCTGGTCAAAAGAACATGAAATTGTAGATATTAACTCCCCCAAATCCATTTGCCAGCCATAGCTTTTTGCTGGAAAACTGACAAAAAGATGCAGCCTCTTTATTGGTTTTAAGAATTTAGCCAGTTAGGTAACTGACACACACACGCACACACAATTAATGCTAAATGGAGTTCTGATCTTGGTTCCTTTGTTCCACATGATACAGCGCAAGGAGAGTCACTTCTACAACAAACTGCTGGAGGAGATCTACACGGAACGCCAAATCAGTCCATTCTTACTGGGCTCCAAAAAATTCTCAATCAAAGCTTCAATGACTTTCTGTAGTTGTTCTTCCAGAAAGGTTTTGTCACTAGAGGGAGAAATCAAATGGCTGAAGTTACAGTAATATCAAGTGATCTATCCCACAAAAGTCAGCTCCAACACTTCAATAAACTAAATTTGATTAGATTTCAAGAACCTCAGAAGTCCCTTAGACGTTTTCTTCCCATACAGCTAATTGTAATGTTCGTACTTGCTGAGCTTCTAGACTTAGAGCTCAATCTGTTTACTTTAGGAAAAAGATAATTGAGAGGTGACCTTGATTACAGTATACAAATACCTTCATGGGGAGAAAATAGTGTGTGCTAAAGGGCTCTTTAATCTAGCAAGGAAAGGCATAATAAGAACTAATGGCTGGAAGCTGAAGCCAGACAAATTCAAATTAGGCACACATCTGAAACACAGAGGGATTAACCACTGGAACAAACTACCAGGGAAGTCTCTTGGAGTTTTCAAATCAAGAAGACCCTCTGGAAGATATGCTTTAGTTAGTCCAACAAGTTACTGGGCTCAGCATAGTGGTAACTGGGTGAAATTTAAGGGCCTGTGATACACAGATGGTCGGACTAGATGATGTAATGATCTCCTTCTGGCCTTAACTCCTATGAAATCTAATTAATGAATGCAGCAAGGGAAGAAAATCAAGACCAACTCCATTAAACAGAACAACATGTCTCTAAAGACACATACCCCTCTCTCCTGCTACTCCCTGTTGTACAGTATATTTCCACTGGGCGCAAGAGGAACCGACTCACTCAATCTGATATTAAGTAGAAATAAACACATTTGACCTATGTCCTGTTTAGATCAGTTTTGGCCATTTTGACCCTGCCCAGGAACTGGCAAGAAGTTTGTTGCTCTTTAACCCGTGAAGACTTAAAATATAAACTAACAAGGAAACATTGAAATAGAAGAGCACCTCATCTAGCATAGTATAGTACTCCACTCCTGATAGAGACCAAAGAATAATGCTTCAGAGAGAAGTATTCAACCTCTATCATCCACCTAGCTAAGCAGTGCTATAACATCAGGGGAGGAAGTGCCTTTCTGATCTGCAGCTGCTGATCACGTTATGCTCTGGAGTAGAAGGGCTTGATAGTCCTTCTAATTTCTATCCTGGAGAGTAAATGCTGATACTCTTCTTATCCATTTGAATGTCTAATCCTTTAGAAAAAATTAAACTATTTCTTTGTATTGGTTACTAAAACAAAACAAACCAGCAAGATGTGCACACACTTTGGGGTCTGAGCCAAAGCCCAAACAAGCCAATGGAGTCTTGCCATTAACTGCAGTGAGTTTGAATCAGGCATTTACTGAAGGTATGTCTATACTACCAGCCGTATCGGTCGGCCCCGATCGATCTGGCAAGAGCGGACATTCAGAAAATTAGTGTTCACAATACCTGCCACTTCGAGTTGCAATTGCCCAGGCTCCAGTCAAACAGAAAATCTATTCAAGGTCCTCAATATGGTAAACAGCTACTAACTGCAATGTGTAAACTGGAAGTTAAATATACTCAAACTAGGGAACCAACAAATACCTGCATAAATATGAATGAAGGTGCCTAAGTAACTGACCCAACTTTCCCAAGGGCAGAGCATCCATTGCTCTGATTGACTGTGTGGAATGAGCATGTTTGGCACCCTGAAAATAAGGCCAGTTGAACTGTCTGTCTTTAAGACCCTCCCAAGTTTGAAAAGTAAAATCTAGGTGCTGAGAGTGACTCTCACTTGGGAGTCGTGTGGCCACCCTAAAGCCCTTCCTTCCAAGAGCAACAAACACTGATGATACAGATGGTATGTGGTGGTATAAAATGCTTCTCCCCAAAAAAGGCACGTGGGACACTAAAGAGGAGTGGTGTTGTTTTTTTAAAGATCAGAGGGAGGAGAGTTTCACATATGCAACTCACGAACGCAAAGATTTCATCGCCAGATAACCTAGGGGGCAATAGTGTGATCCCTAAAAGGCGAGTGGGTGTTCATGGACCTCTCCGTATGAGCAGAGCTTGACGAGGAGTGAAAGAAAAACCTTTGCTCCAGGATGAAGGTGCGGGGTGGGGGGAATGGGTTGCAGCAGCAGACTTGTGAAATTCAACTCTTGTTCATTTTATCCACTGCTAACACAGTTCTAGCATTAAGCCTCATGAGCAGATCCATGCATGCCAGTGGCTGGGGAGGCAGTTTAACAGCCCGAAACCCTCAACACCTGTCCGTCAAGTCATGTGCATTGCACCCAGCAACTAGGGTGGGAAAGCTCTTATCTTTGGAGAATGTGTCTCGCCTAATGCATGTTCACCTACAGGTCTGTGGAAATATTTTGAATGATGAGGGTGTAGCTCCGATACTCACCAGTCAAAAGTACTGGCCGGTCAAGCAAAAGGTGTAAAGACTGTACAGAAAAGACACAGATTCAGCCAACCTAGTGTTGACACAATGTGGAAAATGGAAACCCTCACCTCTGCTCAGGCCGCGCACACATCTCTGCATAGTACTTGATCTTTGGCTCAGTTCCACTTGTCCGGAGGGTGGCAACACACCCATTTTGAAAAGTGAAGGTGATCATTTGACTCTTTTTACTTGCAGGCAACACCTAATGGAACATCATCATCATTTTAATCTGTACAATCAACATGCATCTCCCCTCCCTGCTATCCTAAGTATTATGCACTGCATAGAAACTCTGACACAATGCAAACAAGTGATCAATATGAAAATTAGTTTCCGACGACCTAGTGCTGTCTATATGGGGACTTAAGCCAATTTAACAACACTGCTCCAGAGTGTGGATTTTTCACATCCCTCTGACTGATGTAGTTAAACCAATCTAATTTTCTAATACAGCCAAGGCCTTAATTACCCATGTGTAAAACTAATTTTAATTAAATTATGGATATCTTAATGGAAACTTAAAAAAATTCTTTGGTGGATACTTCAATTGTTTAATTAATATTGAAGATTTATCCACTGATGGTATTTCCTTTAAATCAAAGGTGTTTGAAATTACCTTGAAGCTACTGGGCTCTTCTGTAACTTTAAAGGAAACTCATTTAATCAGCGTCTTGAATAAAAAATTGGCTGCAAACCTCTGCATTTCATTTATAGCTATTTGCGTTTAAAACTTTGATAGGGAACATAGCTGAAAAACTTCACAGGATGGAGGCTTGTTCATATCTCAAACATGGGGAGGGGAGGGATAGCTCAGTGGTTTGAGCACTGGCTGCTAAACCCAGGGTTGTGAGTTCAATCCTTGAGGGGGCTGTTTGGATCTGAGGCAAAAAATTGGGGATTGGTCCTGCTTTAAGCAGGGGGTTGGACTAGATGACCTCCTGAGGTCCCTTCCAACCCTAATATTCTATGGTTCAGTTACATCATAATAAAGTCAGTACTTTCGGCTAGTGGCCTTCTGCTAATGTGGATAGATATTCGCACTATTGCAAAAATTGTTTAAAGTTGTTCACGTTTTTTATTTATGTGGAAAGGACATAGGACAGACTTTAATTAATGTGATAGATTTAAATTGTCTGCGTCACTGTATTTTCAAGAAAACATACAGTATATAAGAATTCTTCCATAGACATAGCTACCACCTCGTGGGGAGGTGGATTACCTCCACTGATGGGACAGCACAGGTAGCGTCTACACTGAAGTGCTACAGCCGTGCTGCTGTGATTTTTTAAACGTAGATAAGCCCTACATTTATATCCCAAATACTGAATGTTTGGCATCTTTCTGTATCATAAAATCAACTTAATGTACTCATTCAGAGGCTCAGAAAACACCTTGTCAAAGGGTTAAAATGTTAGCCACTATACTAATTTTTTCTCCAAGTATTGCGTAACTCACCGATTTCTTATTAAGCTGGCTGCTATCATAGCCGGTGGTAACATCCCGTACGTGTAATATACCATAAGTGCCACAAGACTTTGGATAAGATTTTGGGGAATCAAAATTCCGAAGCTTTTCGAATATCCTTTTGATAGTAGGAGGTTCGTAGCACAAGAAATAGGAGGTCTTTGAAATGTGATATCCATACCTACAAGGAAAAATATTATTTTAAATTACAAGAGTCTCAGTCTTCTGCACACTAAGTCTACAGAGTGATCAGTTATCCAGAACGGTGACCATGATTCTCCATATTCATGAGCATACTTTAAGTCCAAGCTTACTTTTACTTACTGCTGATTTTAAAAGATAGCCTAGACAATGTAAAATGATGCACGAAGCCTGTTTGCAGACCCAAAACCACTGAACTTCACCAATTCACCCTAAAGTGAGGGTCAGTAATGAAGGACAAGAATGTACAGTAACCCTCCACAGTCACAGAAATGGGCTGAATCCAGTTGAGAGAAGAACTTGAAATTCATGCCACTAAAAATATAGGATCCCTGTTTGGAGCCCGGAAAATTGTGCTTGGAGCAGAGAGCTGATCCAATGCCTACCTCCATGTCTCTATCCCTGGTCTGATCCATAAGCCTTCTCTATTCTTCCTTGGGCCCCCAGCCTCCACACAACTCCTCTAACTGCTCCTTTCTGGATGCACAGAGCAGCCTAATTCTTGCCACACCCATCCTTTCTTGCCTTTTACTACATTCTCCTCCATTTTCCCCACTGTGCCTTTGGAAAGATATTGTAAATTTCATACCTCTGTGTTGCCCCTTGCCAGTATTACATCTCCAGTCCTGCTCTGTGCTGAGTTCGTCCTGCCACAATCTACACGTGACAGAGTGAACTCAGTTCAGCAGCAGTCAGAACAGTGGCCAGAAGAAGCACTGCGATGGGAGATATTTAAAAGCAAAGGCTAATCCACAGGCCATAACAAAGACAGCAAATTTATTTTCAAACTAAACAGATTACTACTACTTCCTTTTTAGAAGCTAAGCTCTCTGGGGACCTGTGTTTATATATAGGACCTAACATAATAAAGCCTCAAGCAGAATTGGGTATATAGAAAAAGTAAGACACTCATGAAAAATAGTAGTGAACCAAAGACTGACACAATTTTGTTTCAAGATCTGAAATTCTGTGTTTGTATCAGTTTCCCTGCAAATTTCAAGGTTTTCAATTATTCCTTTAAGTGGCCACTGTATGTGATAAACCTAGCTCGTCACAGGGTAGAGCCTAACTAATCCAAATCAAGCTGCTTCAATCTGTTAACTATGAAACACTTCACATAAAGAGATATTTTCTTAGCACCCCCAGAGTTTTTTTTTACATTTCTATAGCATCTTTAAACCCTGATAGGATGGGGAATTATGGAACAAAATGGAGATGGAGAGGATACACAGGGAGGAAAGAATCAAACAGCATAGCAAGACAGATGCTGAATTCGAATCCCAAGGGCAAAAAGACGATGAGGTAAACTAAGGACAACTTAGAAAAGCACAACTGAAGAGGAACCGAAAGCTATTAAAATGACATGGGCAGAAGCTACGCCTGCAGCAAGATACTGTCAAAGATGGAAGGCAGCGATGAAGGCCCTGTGGTCTGCATGGAATAAAGAGGCATAAGTCAAGTTAGTTTACACTCCAAGCACTTTACAAAGATATACGCAGAGCACAACTAAAATACAGAAGGGAGGATAACCAAAACAACCTAATAGTGGGAGAAGAAATCATTTTTTCTAGGGATAGATCCAGGGGAAACCTCTATTCTTACACAACTTTTTAAGATGCCAATTCAGAACTGACTAGGCCTCCTCCATTCTTAAGAACTATCCTCCAACGTGACCTGTATCTACCTCAAGGAGAAGAAAAGTTGAAGTGACCCAGAGAGGTTTTTAAACTGTGATTCCAGCACGTCAAGGCATTTTATAGCTAACGCTTTTCACTAAAATCATCCTCCAGTAAGGTTAAAGGAACCCACACTGTAAAGACTAATCAGGTCTAATTACAAGTAGTTAACTTTAAAAAAAAAAAAAAAAAAAAAAAGTGTGTCCCAAACCCACTTATTTTTAAAATAAGTTTTCAGATGCAGAGCTCATTGTTAAATTTAAAAAAAAAACTTGTGATTTTCTGGAAATCACAAATATACCCTAAATATGCTATTGTCTTTAGTTCCTCCACACCTCTTGATTCTGCCTGGACTTCTATGCTTCACTTGCCCTCCCTCCTTAAACACAACATGAAAAGAACCTCAACAAGAGGTCAGAACTTCTCTTGCAAGACATTTAAAAAAGCAAAAATTAGTAGGTAGAAGTGTATAATTTAACTCATCTAATAGTAGATTGATTATGACGACAATGAACTAAAAAACACAATCCTTGCTAGTAGGGCTCTTTCTGATATTTATTCTAGCAGCCAAGTTTTTATATCCTCCCCTCTTCCCCATCTCCTAATCACCATGTTATCTGTATCAAACACAGTTGACAGGCATCTTATTTCTCTGAACAATACATACACATTTAATGTATATTAATCCAGTTTACATTTATCTGGTATTAATGTTTTATATCGCACTTATTTTGTACAGAAGAAAGTGAGTCCTACTAGCAAGTGACAGATACTGTTCTGATTTTGATAGTGCTGAGGAAATTGTTTGATTACGCAAAACTCAGGAAAAAAAATCAAAAAGGAAAGTAGAGCATGTTAAAAAACAGAACTTACATTTCATATATTTCAGTTAGTTGCTGTGCCAATGTTAGGTTCTTGATTTCCAGATAAGATGCCATTTCAGCTATAACCACAGCTGCACTCACGCCATCCTTATCCAACACTGATGTGCCACACATGAAACCTGACAATCACAAGACTAGTGTTCAGAGCAGTTCTATCCAAGATTTCCATTTGTTTTACTCAGGTGAAGTGTTAAACTTCAGATGCCCTTTGTGCACACGGAACTAAACACATGTCCAACTGCTGCCACTCTATCTATGCATATGCTACACCCATCTACCCAGTAAGCCAGCCACTCAGAGTTATGGGGATGGAAAGATGTACTGAACAACTTATCAGATTCAGGTAGACAGAAGCCTACAGCCCTACCATGCTATGGTACAATTCCCCTCAAATCTCACACACTAAGCAGGGCTGGTTTGAGCAAGTACACTTGTATGCCGCAGGGAGTGTTGCCAGTGATTTAGTAAGCAGCACTAGTCCCACAAGTCAATCATGAATCAATGCCCCACCGTGCTGCCAGACGTGTAGCCTTTTGGAGGACATCTAAAATCAAGGTTTTGACTCCTTGCAGTTGTTAAAGATCCTTCTACGTTTTATGTAAGATCAGGGATGTTCAATCTAACTTGGATAATTGCAATCTGCTTCCCTAAAGTCCACTTTCACTTTTAATTGGATATACTTCCTGTGCTAAACTGATATGTTTCTATGTGCTGCTAATCAGCTGCCATGTTCCTGTGACGTTGCACCCTATATGATTTTATAAAATATGCTAATGAGTGTGAATATAATGTAACTGGAATATGCTTCATGCAAAAGTTCTCTTGTAAGGTATCATTACAAAGCTTATAATCTACTGAGTGTGGTCAACCTTTTTGTATGAATGTATCATTTTTGCATCTGAAACTAGAAATATGAAATATAACTCTGAGGGTCTGTTGTAATTATGGAATGTGTGGGGCTATTAACGGTAGTTTGGAATCTTGATGGCTCCCATTAACCAGGACAATTGTCTGTAGATGGCTCTGTTTTACTTGTAAGTCTTCCTGTATACGTGCTGGCAAGTGGATAATGAAGTCTTACAGTGCCATGTGATCATGTCACCTGAACTGGAATCCTTCGTTAACCTGGTGCTTTTCCATTTAGGAGGGGTGGGACCCCAGAGAGGGATAAAGAATTTCTGCCTTATGTAAAAGATATGTAAGTGGGTGGAACAGAAAAAAGGGGGCAGCAATCATGAGAAATCCCCTAGCTACCACCTAATCTGAAACAAGGGCTGTACCAGGGGAAAGGATTGTGCCCAGACTAGGAAGGCGTCCAGTCTGTGATAGAAGCATCTCTGAGGGTGAGATTTTATTGGTATTCCATTTTCTTACTGTACTAGACTTAGACTTGCGTGTTTTATTTTATTTTGCTTGGTAATTCACTTTGTTCTGTCTGTTATTACTTGGAACCACTTAAATCCTACTTTTTGTATTTAATAAAATCACTTTTTACTTATTAATTAACCCAGAATATGCATTAATACCTTGGGGGGCAAACAGCTGTGCATCTCTCTCTCTATCTGTATTATAGAGGGCAAACAATTTATGAGTTTATTCTGTATAAGCTTTATACAGGGTAAAAATGGATTTATTTAGGGTTTGGACTCCATTGGGAGCTGGACACTTGAGTTTAGAGACAGGAACTCTTAAGGTGTTTTCAGTTAAGCCTGCAGTTGTTGGGGGATGTGGTTCAGACCTGGTTCTGGGTTTGTAGCAGGCTAGCGTGTCTGGCTCAAACCAGGCAAGGCACTGAAATCCCAAGCTGACAGGGAAAACCGGTTAGAAGTAGTCTCAGCACATCAGTTGGCAGTTCCTAAGGGGGTTTCTGTGAGCCAACCCGTCACAGTTCCATCTAAGAGGTGGATGAATTTCCATAGCTGAAGTGTACCCTGTGTAGTCCTTATCTACCTCTAAGGGTTGTCAAGAGACTTTGTTTGTGAAGTGCTCAGAGAGCCTCAGATGAAAGGTACTATAGAATAATTGCTAACTATAAAGGTATTATAAATTACCTAACAGAAAATTAACAGTGTTTTAGAGATGATGTAGCTCTGTTGGCCCCAGGATATTAGAGAGACAAGATGAAAGAGAAGCATTCGACACACAGAGTTTTCTTCAGGTCTGACTCCAAGTAGCTTGAAAGCTTTTCTCTTTCACCAATAGAAGTAGGTCCAATAAAAGATATTATCTTACCCATCCTGTCTCTCTAGTATTTCCATGGAGGATAGGTCCATCAATGGCTATTAGCCTGGATGGGTAGGGATGGTGTTCCAGCCTCTGTTTGCCAGAAGCTGGGAATGGCCGACAGGGGATGGATCACTTGATGATTACCTGTTCTGTTCATTCCCTCTGGGGCATCTGTCAGAAGACAGAATACTGGGCTAGATGGACCTTTGGTCTGACCCAGTATGGCCATCCTTAAGTTCTTATGTTTTAAAGAGTGCTTTCCAAACACCTGTTACTCTGCGATCTGCTATTCATTGGAACCTTAGATAAGACAAGCGGTTTTTGGAAGGAATACTCCCTTCAGCTTATTTGAAAATACGAGGCATTAACCAAACACTAAACAATTGTTGTGTAGAAAAAAAAATAAGCCACCTCTCCACCTGAATACCAAGAGCAGGCTACTTCATAACTGTACTCTACTGGATTTCTTGCACCTTGCTCTGAAGCATTTGGTACTGGCCACTGTTGGAGATGGGATACTAGACTACATGAATCACTAACATGAGCCAGTATGGAAATTCCTATGTCCATGATGTACAAAGTAAAGTGGACCTTGCAATGGAGACAGGAACTTAACACAAGGATGCACCGGTACGGAGCTTTAGTTGAGCTGGCAGTTGGTTATGTACTGTTGGGTACAGTTAGTTCTGGGAAGATACATCAACTGTCAGACGCTACAAATTTCTGAAGTTCTCTCAGAAGACTGTGTTAAGTGACAGTATCTGAACATATCTGGCAAGTAGATTAATTTACTTTTCAGTAAGGTGATCAAAAATAGAGTTAGTAAGTGGTTTGGTAAGCAAAAAGTTTAAAAAAAAAGCAAAGCAAAGCAAAAATTCAACATCTATTACAGAGAATGTTATCAACTGAACTGAAGACTGGACATTAGCTCAGTCTGGTCCATCAGGACTCTGTATGGATGCTACAGATCTTCTTACTGTTTTGTTAGAAGTTCAAACAATGTCACAGTCCTTCACTGTGACTCAACCAGTAGCATCCACACAGCATTTGATAGGACAGTGACTGCCATTCTGTTAACTAACGTTAACAAGGAGTTCAACAAAATGCAAAGAGGAAAACTAAAGAGAAACAAATCCTATGGGATTCCCTGTCACGACCAAGGTACATTAGCACAGAAAATATTGTTTACTAGCTTTCCACATTAAGATATTTTAGAATACATTATTGTACATACCAATAGACTCTTCAAATGCAAAAAGAACTTCTTTCCCACTGTTTAGGAGATCTTTTACTCTACTTCCAATCCATTTAAAACCAGGCAGTGTTTCCTGAAAATGAAGAGGCCACCCAGTAAGAGCTATTTTTTTTTCCAATACAACAGTATCATGGAACAAGGGAAACATTTGCTGCTTTCACATAAAAAAACACCTTTCACCCCCAGATGCATTCTTGTATGAAGTCTTAAGTACAAGGCCTGGAATGTCAGAAAACCGGAAAAAGTAAAATGATGCAAAAGGACTTCATGATCAACAGGACCAAAGAATGCTGATAAACCAAATAAACAGAAGAATGGCCATACTGGGTCAGACCAATGGTCTATCTAGCCCAGTGCAAGAGGCTTCAGAGGGAATGAACAGAACAGGGCAATTTATCAACTGACCCATCCCATTGATCAGTCCCAGCTTCTGGCTGTCAGAGGTTTAGGGACAACCAGAGCTTGGGGTTGCATCCCTGACCATCTTGGCTAATAGCCATTAATGGACCTATCCACCAGGAACTTATTTAATACTTTTTTGAACCCCATTATACTTTTGGCCTTCACAAAATCTCTTGGCAACAAGTTCCACAGTTGGCTCTGCGTTATGTGAAGAAGTACTTCCTTATGTTTGTTTTAAACCTGCTGCCAATTAATTTCCACTGAGTGACCCCTGGGTTCTTGTGTTATATGCTACTAACACTTCCTTATTCACTTTCTCCACACCAGTCATGATTTTATAGACCTCTGTCATACCCGCACCCTTAGTCATCACTTTTAGAAGATGAACAGTCCCAGTCTTTTTAACCTTTCCTCATACAGAAGCTCTTCAATACACCTAATCATTTTGGTTGCCTCTTTCTCTCCCTTTTCCAATTCTCATATCTTTTTTGAGATGGGCTGACCAGAACTGCACGCAGTATTCAAGGTGTGGATGTACCATGGATTTATATAGAGGCAATATGATATTTTCTGTCTTATTATCTACCCCTTTCCTAATGATTCCCAACGTTCTGCTTGCTTTTTTGATTGCTGCTGCAAATTGAGTAGATGTTTTCAGAGAACTATGCACAGTGAGTATTCACCCACGAAAGCTCATACTCCAATACGTCTGTTAGTCTATAAGGTGCCAGAGGACTCTCTGCCGCTTTTACAGATCCAGACTAACACGGCTACCCCTCTGAAGCTATTCACAGTGACTCCTAGATCTCTTTCTTGAGTGGTAACAGCTAATCCAGACCCCATCATTTTGTATGTATAGTTGGGATTATGTTTTCCAATATGCATTACATTTCATTTATCAACATTGAATTTCATCTGTCATTTTATCACCTAGTCACCCATGTTAGTGAGATTCCTTTGTAACCCTTGGCAGTCAGCAGTGGACTTAATTCTCTTGAATAATTTTGTATATTCTGCAAGCTATGCCAACTCACTGTTTACCCCTTTTTCAGATCATAATTATGAATATATTGACTGGCACAGGTCCCAGTATAGATCTTTGGGGGACCCTGCTGTTTACTTCTCTCCATTGTGAAACCTGACTATTTATTCCCACCTACCCATTTATTTCCTATCTTTTAACCATGAGAAGACCTTCTCTTTTATCCCAGCACTGCCTACTTTGCTTAAGAGCCTTGGTGAAGGACCCTGTCAAACGCTTTCTGGAAGTCCAATACACTATATCCACTCGATCACCCTTGTCCATGTTTGTTGACCCCTTCAAAGAATCCTAATAGATTGGTGAGGCAGGATTTCCCTTTACAAAAGCTGCACTGACTCTTCCAACATATTGTGTTCACCTGTGTGTCAGATAATTTTGTTCTTTACTATAGTTTCAACCAATTTGCCTGGTACTGAATTTAGGCTTATTGGCCTGTAATTGCCAGGATCACCTCTGGAGCTTTTTTTAAATTCAGTGTTACATTAGCTAACCCCTCAGCATCTGGTACATAGGCTGATTTAAGCAATAGGTTACATACCAGTTAGTAGTTCTGCAATTTCATATCTGAGTTCCTTCAGAACTCTTGGGTAAGCCATCTGGTCCTGATGATTGTTTAATTTATCAATTTGTTCCAAAACCCACTCTACTGACCCCTCAATCTGGAACAGGTCCTCAAATTTGTCACCTAAAAAGAATGGCTGAGGTGTGGGAATCCCTCTCATATCTTTGGCTTTAAATGCAGATGCAAAGAATTCATTTAGCTTCTCCGTAACAGCCTTGTTTTCTTTGAGTGCTCTCCTTTAGCACCTCCATCATCCAATGGCCCCACTGACTGGCAAGATTCCTGCTTCTGATGTATTTAAAATTTTTGCTGTTAGTTTTTATCCTTAACTAGTTGCTCTTCAAATTCTCTCTTGGCCAGCTTTATTATACTTTTACACTTGACTTGCCAGAGTTTATGCTCCTTTCTAAAGAGTAAGATCAATAAGAGACCCCAATCCAAGCTGTTTTGTCAATTAACCATGCTTAAACCCAGCAAAATCTGTTTAAAGCCAGCAAACAAAGAGGCCAACACACTCAGTTTAGACTATGAATCTAAGGCACAGTGTTTCAGAATAGCATTCACTACTGCATATGTAAGCAACACAAAAATAAATACTTGTTATAGCCTCCCAAAAAAAGATTTAGCTCTTATGAGGAGCCCGATGGAACAGGAGCTGGCAAATATGCACAGCAGAAAGCTAAAATCTCCTTTTAAGAGATCTGACAGAAGTACAAGATTAACAGAAGGACAAGTGGTAATGATATAGTAGCAGTCCTGAGTGAGAGAAATATTACTCTCTACCTACAAAAAGGGGAAATTCTGTATCATGACTGATATTTAAGGATAGAAATTTCAAACCAGATTAGTATTTCTGAACTCTCGAAAGAAATTATAAAGCCTGGTCATATATATTTCTATAATCAATATTTTCCAACTCAAAATACAGTATTTAGTAACAGACACCAGAATTTTCACTAGAGGGCAACAACACTTAAGTTGATTAATAGCACAATAGTACAGTCATTTTATACATTTTTTAGCTCTTCATTGTTTGGCAAAATAGATAGAAAAAACCTCCCAGAGTTCTCATCTGGTCTCAACTGACAACTATATTAAACAAGACTTGAATCTTATTTAGTATATTATGTCAAACATGTTTTTTATGTTCTTGTCTCAGCTGCGGATATTCACAGAGCTCTAGGAAACTGAGCAAGATCCATTGTTGGTGTAGGATCAACAAGAAAAGTTGTTCCCTTCACAGCACCCCCGCATTTTTTTATTTAGAACTCGAAGGGCACAAAGTAAAAGGTATTTACAGTGTAGAAGAGTTCTGATCAAGTTATGACAATTTTTAACTAAAATCTAGTTCAAAAACCTCACATGCCAAATTAAAATACAAGTACTGTTCAAGTCAATTTAAACCCCACTGAGTAGCTTTCATGTCATAGATCTAAGAGAGCAACAGTTTCTGCATTATGCACTCTGGAAATCCCATAGCTTCTCTCCTTCCTCCCTCCCCCTCCTTCCCCCCACAATCAAAAGGGATTCCCCTCCTCAAGGCAAAGTTTTGAGTTATTAGACCCATCTGAGGATAGTGGACCTAAAATTAATCTTGCAATTCTTTAGGGGTGGGGGGGCATCACACTGCCTCACAAGACCACCTCCCAGCTCTTCACAGACAGAGATTACAGTCTGCATACTCTGCAACATGGATTAGCAAGTAATACACATGCTAATCTTCAAGGTAGACAAATGAGATCTAATGGGTAAACTGGCAGTGCCAAAAGAAACACTGAGTAAAAATCCTCAGTCAACAGCAGCAAAAGAGTAATTTGTGTCTGGACTTTTTGGAGGTGTAGGTAATGAGGCAACTACAAAAACCTGTGGCAATCAGTTATGATAGCAATGGCTATTATATTCTTCCTGAATATAACTCCTGGGGATTATAAGACACACAAGCCACCCTTACTTCAAAGTGAAACCCTTCTTGAAGTGCAATCGCCTTCAGAATTTTAGAGGAGACTGTGGTTGCTAACATGTAAATGTTCTTCACATCAGCTTCTTTGGAATGGTTCACCTTCCAGCTCCTGAACATCCACCACCCAAACAAAGCTGCCAGCTCGTTGCCGGTAAACACCTTCCAACGACCACTGCAAACAGGATGGAAACAACATCAAACAGTTCCTTCAAGTTTCTCAGAAGCATGCATTAAGAGTCAAAGACTGTACAACATATTCTGCAACCACTGGAACAGTGAACAATTGAATGTGTCATTCTACCTTGAAAAGTAGCGCCATGAACAGCACACTAACAGGGTTCTGTTACCTTGTCTCAATGTTTCCAGACCAAATTTTCTGTTTACAAGTGTGGTCTCCCTGTTACCAACCCTTCAAGCAAGATAAATGAACCAGAAAGAACCTATCAGCAATTCACACTCCACCCTCAATTACACCTGTGCAACCCCTTTGTCTTCAACTGAGTTCCACAAGTGAAGGGGTGGCCCAGGATTTGGCCCTGCTATTGGAACAAAGTTAACAATTCTGTTGAGAATTCAGCGCGGTATACAGGAGTCAAAAGGTAGTAAAAGTATATGGTCATCAAAGGTGCTATGCTTACAATCAGTCTTCATAACAGATCTTTAGTGAAAGGTTTTAACTAATCTTGCTTAAAATGCATCATTAAGATAAAAATGTAAGAAAAAATGAAGACTAAAAATAAATCTCAATATGATCAAATGTCACGTTGTTAGGGATGGTGGAATAAACTGGGAAATCTAAGTGACAATCAACATCAGAGGATGGAGTAGTTAGTTCCCCTTCCCCTTTTCTCTCAAAGGCAAGGTTAAAAAGAAAGGTCCCATTTCTTACTTCTCTTGTAGTTCTGCCACCGCCAATCTGTCTGCATCAGGATCAGTGGCCACAACCACTCTGGCGCTTTCTTTCTCCGCAAGCCTCAGAGACAACTCCTGAAAAAGGCGATTTAGCCATTATATGCAAATAGTCAAATTCATTTGTGGTCCTCAAGTGTATTAACTCTGCTGAAATTCACACACACACCCAGGTCTCTGACTTTATTGCATTACCATTTCAAAACAAGTGGAAACCCAACTGAAAAACAAAGTGACTGAACTAAAAAACTAAATACCAGCACAGATTCTCCTTCTTCAGGATTTGGACATTTAACGGTAGAAAAATCTGGATCTGGATCTTTTTGTTCAGGTACTGGAATGGGAGGCTTAAAGCCAAATGCTTTAAAAGCCAGCTGGACATAGTCATGTCCAACGCCATGGAAAGATGTATGAATGAACTTCAAGTTGGTCTTTGTGTTCAGTTCCCTGAAAAAGAAAAGAGACTTCAATTAACATTATAGGTTATTTCACAAAATGCTGTGACATCATGAACCATGGTGAAATGCCAAGACAACATGACTGAAGTTTACGATAAAGTTGTTCTTTCTCCAGATGTCTTCAAAAAAATGTGAAAAAGGAAAGTTTCAACTGTAGGCATTCAATAAAGATTGCTGGCTCAATTCTTCCTCACTCTGGAAACTGGGATCTCTGCTGCTTGACTGGTTGCATATAGTACTTTTCCAACCCTTATTTTTTAAGGTTTGACCTACATTTGTCATTGCTGGTCAGAAACCATTACACTTTGACAAGTTTCTGAAGTGAACCCTGCATTAGAGTGTGGGAGTTGTTATATTCTTCTCATACACCACCTGTGATAGCAGATCTTTTTCAGATCTTCCATATAGCTTTTAGAAATTTCCTCCAGAGGATCTCGTGTAAGAGGACTGGTGTCTACTAGATTCTCATTCCAGGAACCATTCCATGGTTCAACACATTCTTCTATACATTTCAGGATCTCTTTGTCATGAGGAGATGTGATCTGAGCTCCATTTTCCCAATAAACCTGGCATAAAAAAAATTGACACTTAGAACTGTGTGTTACATGGGCAAGAAACTTGTAGCAAAGCACAGTATCAGACTGGTTTAGTTCTCCAGAACTTTTTTGGGATCACTCAGGCCAAAGGTTTCAAGTATCTAATTTTAGATACGTAAATTCATAATTAGGTGACTGATTTCAGAGTTCTTGAACACCCAGGCCCCCAACTGAAATCAGACTATGGACGCCTAAAATCAGGTACCTATGTTTTAAAATTAGGGCTGTCAAGCTATTAAAAAACTTAACTGTGATTAATCGCACGATTAATCATGCTGTTAAACCCTAATAAGAGTACTGTAGTGCATCTCTTTACCATGTAAGTTGAATTTACAAATGTAAATTATGTACAGAAACCCCTGCATTCAAAAATAAAACAATGTAAAATTTTAGAGCCTGAAAGTCCACTCAGTCCTACTACTTCTTCAGCCAATTGCTCAGACAAACAAGAAGGTTGATTTTCTTTTTTTGGTGATTTGGGTTCTGTAGTTTCTGCATGGGAGTGTTGCTCTTAAGTGAAATCTGCAGTGAAAGTGTTCTTAAAATTAACATGTGCTGGGTCATCATCCGAGGCTGCTCTAACATGAAATATATGGCAGAATGTGAGTAAAACAGAGCAGTGGACATGTAATTCTCTCCAAAGGAGTTTAATCACAAATTTAATTAACGCATTATTTTTTTAACGAGCGTCATCAGCATAAAATCACGTCCTCTGGAATGGTGGCCAAAGCATGAAGGGGCATGCGAGTGTTTAGCATATCTGGCACATACATACCTTGCAATGCTGACTACAAAAGTGCCATTCAAATGCCTATACTCACTTTCTGCTGACATTGTAAATAAGAGCATTATATCCTGTAAATGTAAACAAGCTTGTTGGTCTTAGCAATTGGCTGAACAAGAAGTAGGACTGAGTGGACTTGTAGGCTCTGAAGTTTTACACTGTTTTGTTTTTGAGTACAGTTATGTAACAAAAAAAAAATCTATATTTGTAAGCTGCTCTTTCAAGACAAGGAGATTGTACTACAGTACTTGTAAGAGGTGAATTGAAAATTACTATTTCTTTTGTTTATCATTTTTACAGAGCAAATGTTTGTAATCAAAAATAATATACACTTGGATTTCAGTTACAATACAGAATACAATATATATGAAAATGTAGAAGAACATAAAATATTTAATAAATTTCAATTGGTATTCTATTGTTTAACAGTGCGATTAAAACTGTGATTAATCGCAATTCATTTTTTTGAATTGTGATTAATTTTTGAGTTAATTACGTGAGTTAACTGCGATTAATTGACAGCCCTATTTAAAATATTAACCTCGAAGTCCTATATGAAGAAAATCAACCACCACTTTTATAAAATCCTACTTCCTTTAAAAAAGCACCACTCCCACCCAGGGCCACATTTTTAGATTAGAAATGAATGAGATCAAGATAGACAAGCAACGTCCAAGATGTGATGCTTTGTTCCATAACTGAATCCAGTTGAAGGGTCACACTGTCATCCAACCAAGTCAAATCCTCAAAAATTACTGACACAAGTAGCTGCTCTTTGTACCACACATGTGAATGCAGTGGGAGCTTAAAAAACAAAGCAACTGGGAAACCCAAGGATAAGGAGCCTGGGTGATGATAAATACAATGCAGGTCTACTTCTTTTGGAAAAAAGGCAAATCAAGTACTTCATATGGACAGCAGCACTGAGGCCAACACCCCAAATGCTGACTTCAACTCTTATTTTGAATTGCTCCATGTAACCCCTGCTCATTATCTTGTGTATTAAGTTTTCAAAGGTTAAATGCATATTTTTAAATGTACAGTCAAGTTCAAACCCTGACACGTTGGACAGGCTTCCACAAAGAATTACAAAAAGAGGAAATACAGCATGCATTGTTCGAGCAATATGTAATATTGTGGCTGAATACAGTGCTCCAAATTAATCAAAGATGGAAGTGACAAATGGAGCCACCAATTAAACAGAACAGAATCTCAAAAGTAACTCCAGTATACAAGGTATTTTAAGTAAGTCCTCCCAGTACTGATCTTTTTTTAGACTACGTTCTAGACAAAATTCTCTAGAAAGGTTGGGCTCAGTTCTAACCTCATTTTCAGACTATCAGCTTGGGGAGGGAAAGTACTTTACTTCAGATGCTTGCGTCATCTATGTGTAATGAATGGCAGAGGAACAGAGTTGCAAACTTTCCCCTCATCTGTATTCAAGACCTATAGTGGACTTGAAGTGGAAACTTCCTTGCTTCTGTTCTCAGAAAACTGGGGGTATAATTCAGAAGCCAATAAAATAGAGCAATTATGTGAAACTATTTTTCCTTCTAATGGGTATAGACAGAAAAACTCCAGAAGTCGTCTCATATATTAGATGTTTACAAAGTGCCAGTTGTTGTAGCATCTTAGTGTTTCTCAAATGCAGTCACCAGGGCCTTTTCTTGCGGCCACAGCCTCCTGGGCTGAGTGTGGCACAGAGCAGTGGCCCCAGTCCCAGGGCCACCAGCAGCGGGTTGGGCCCTGTCCCCCTCCAGAGACACAAATGCTGGAGGTGCAGGCAGCTGGTGAATTCCACACTTTCCTGGGGGTAGGGGAGGCAGGCTTCGTCCAGGGGCTCCAGGCTCTCTCCACGCGCTGGCAGGCTCTGGTTCCAGGCTCTGGCCCCAGGCTCACCACGCCCATCATCGTTCCTGGGCCCCGCTGCCTCCCTCCCCATCCAGGGCTTAATTTGTCCCAGGGCTTGCTGGAGCTGAGTAAGTCTGCTGTGAAAAGTGATATTAAACATACAAAGATCACTTTTCACAGCAGAAGACTTACCAGCTAGCAAGTTTTAGAATTAAAAAAAGCGCAACCTAAAAAGCAAAAGAAACAACAAAAAGACAAGAACATCCAAAGCACTTTCTATGTGTTTCTATTTTGTTTAGATCCAATAAAGAACAGAGACAACTGTAAATTATTTTTACTACTGAGTCTGAAAAAACCCTACATGAATAAATTACAATAATTTGGATATGAACATATTTATTTGTTTTTTCTAAAGTTAATTAAGTATTTTAGGAAAAATTGTCAGCATGGCCACCAGCAAGAGTTGGCCACACTCTGAGGCCATCAAAAAATGTGTTGGGAGATCCCTTGATCTAGGTGACATACACTGTATACTTGGTAAATCAACTTCTTTCACAAATTTGCAAAAATAAGAGCACAGGGCTTACCTTGTATCCATTGTCCTCCTTACGGTTATGTGATGCTGTGATCATCACACCAGCTGCAGCTTTGAGTTGCTGAACAGCATAGGGCTGAAAGACAAAAGCAATTTAAGTTCACTATTTCTGAGCTGACATAAATACATAAAGGTATAAAGTCAGTTAAGGGGTAAGTATTATAGGTTCTTAAAATTTCACAGGCTGATTTCAAAGATATCATTTGAACAGTTGGACAACCAGCACACTGTGTCTCTTGTGATAAGCGATGGGTTGTGTGAGAGAAAGCATGATCAGAGTTACTCTGCTAAATTAACATTCCCATAATAAACTGCCAAAACAGATAATCTCCCGCAGGTACTCCAAGGCACACAACTTTTTAATGTCTTATGGTGAAGAAAAGCCTCCACTTTAGATTACACATATTAGAGGAGGACAGAAAAGACTGGCGCAACTATCAATAAGTCAAAAATCATTCCTATCCATGAAGGATTTCACCAAAACACTTGGTAAGCTAATAAATACAGCTGAAAATAGATTTTAAAAGTTATAGAAATAAAAATCACAAATCCAGAAGGCAGAGAAGCCATCCATCATGGATCAATAGTAATTTTGTTCTTCAATATGGAGGAATGAATTCAGAGGTTCTTAAACTGTGGTCCCCGGAACACCAGTAGTCCACGAGCTCCATTCAGGTAGTCCGCGGATAGTTTCCTCCAAGGTACCCACCTGGGTGGCTGCACATGAGAGAGTGAAGGGCCACCCACCTAATTAGTGGAGCCACGCCTGTGTGGCTCCACTAATTAGATGCCTGCACTCTGGAGAAGACGCACATGTAAGGTGAGGTGGTGGCCTTGGGGGAATAGGTGATAGGTGGGAGGGGGTAGTGGTGTGAGAAGAGGGGGTGGGGGGAATTTGGGACATGCAGGGCTGCAGCAGCCAGAGAAAGAGGCAACTTTCCGCAGCTCCAGGGCTGTGGCTGCCAGGGAGAGACCCCCTCCTCTCCAGCTCCAGCTCAGGGGCTGCTGTGATTGGGGAGAGACCCTCCCCCCCTCCTTCCCAGCCCCAGCTTGGGGGTGCTACAGAGGGGGAGAGAGGGCATATCCATCACATTAGAAAGGTAAGACTACTGATTTTAAAATATGAGTTGTGTGCATTTACTTGTAGAACAAAAAACGTTAATTATTAAGTTTTTTTTAATAGCACTTTTATCCAAAGCGCTTTATAATAGTTAGCTAATGGTACAAACAACATTTGGAAAAATCACTAAGTGGTCCGCTGAGACCCTCAGCAATTTTCAAGTGGTCCACGGAAAAAAAAAAGCTTGAGAACCACTGAATAAATTGAGAATACCAAGGTTATAGATACACAGGTGGTAGCAACCACAAGCAACCTAATTTCAATATACTAGGAATGGAGTTCATAAAAAACACACTAGCAAAATTCAGGAAACTGAGAAACCTAATGAAATTATTTCTTCCCATAGTACCAGTCATACCCACAACTGGGGCCAACTCACTAAAACAACTGGCATATTGCAAATGCTGATCCAAGTGGAAGCCCCAGTGCTGGAGATATTTAGAAGTTTAAAATTAAATATACACTACAGAGAACAATCCTTCATTTCCTCTACCTACCCCTGGGAAGAGTCTAGAGGTCCCAATCCTGCGAATGCTCAAACACAAGTAGACCCACTGAACTCAACAGAACTACTTACGTGTTTAATAATTTGAATAATAAAATTACAAGGGATCGGTTTTCCATCTTAAATTATGGGCCAAGTTTTGCTAAGTTATACATTTCTCACTGCAGTTACTATGCTTAAAGCAATGGAGTTACTATGGATTTAATACTAGCGTAACAAAACCGAATTCAGCCCTATGATTTCTTAAGTCTTCCTAAGGAGTCAAATGTTCCACCTCTAGTCTATTCTTCCATTTACGTTCTGGCCTTCTGACAAGAAAAATATTTAGCTAAAATTAAGATGACAGCCTTGATGAAATGCTAAAAACATTAGCTGTAATAGAATAAAGTGTAAAAGACTTACCACAAAGGGCGTAGGAACGTATTTTGAAAACAAGTACACAGGTACGCCTTTCGCAAGCAGGACTGCTGCAGTAAGCTTTGCAAGTCTATTGAACAAGAAAAAACATGCAGTGAATCCTATTATCTGCAATACTGCTCTAAAAGCCCCAATCCAAAGAACAAGTTCTTTTTCTGCCTTCTCTCAAGATGTTCTTATTATAGAATCACAGAAGTGTAGGGCTGGAAGGGACCTTGAAAGGTCATCTAGTCCAGCCCCCTGCACTGGGGCAGGACCAAGTATATCTAGCCAACCCTGAGAGGTGCTTTGTCTAACCTGTTCTTAAAAAGCTTGAATGACAGTGAGTCTGTAAGGAGCTGCTAGAGAGACAAGGCAGGTGGAGTAATATATCTTTTATTGGACCAACTTCTGTTGGTGAAAGAGACCAGCTTTTGAGCTTATACAGAGCTCTTCTTCAGATCTGGAAAAGGTACTGTCACAGCTAAACACAAGGCAGAACAGATTATAAAAGAGTTAGGGTGAAGTGGGCAGTTAACACCTCAAAAAAAAAAAAAGACAAAAGAGGGTTAGTAGGTTACACATTGTAGTAATAAACCATTCATCCAGTGCCTTTATTCAGTCCATGATTATTCTTGTCTAGCAAAGTTATGAATTTAAGCTCCCAGGCTTAAATTTTGAAGGTGTTGTGAAGGTTTACTTTGAGGATGAGGACTGATAGGTCAGATATAGAGTGTTCATTTTGTGACAGTTCTTCACCCACAGGTGATATGGTGTTTTTGTCTTAACATTTTTCAGTGTGAGTTCATTTGAAAAAGTACTTGTCTGGTTTCACCCACATAGTTGCTATTGGGGCACTTAGTGCACTGGATGAGATATACCATGTTGTGAAGGACTCATGGATCTTGAAAGGTGTGTTGGGAGGGGGAGGAGGGTGGCGGCAGCGCAGAATTGATTGTTGTAGGGATGGAGATCTGTCTACAGGTTTTGCATCTGTTCTGTCAGTGTCTAATGCCACTGAGATGACGTGTCTCGGTCTGTGGAGAGCTTGCTTCTGATGAGCTTAGCAAGGTTGGGGGGGTTGATTGAAGGACACAAAAGGTGGTTTGAGAAAGATTTCTTTCACGATGTGGTCATCATCAAGTATGGGCTGCAACTTTTTGACGACACCTGGATGTGTTCCTGTGTGAGGTGGTAGGTGACAACTCAGACAGAGGGATGTGGTCTGAGGGTTTTTCCCATATCCAAGTAAGTTCCCATAGACTATTTGGGTGGCCTTTCTATGATGCTATCTACTTCTCTGTGGAGTGTCCTTGTGTGACAGTGTCCCGGGGCGCAACCTGGACTGCAGGACCACTGATGTCCTCCAAACCCACCAAGCTGGGATGCCCCTCACATTGTGATGCTGATGTCAAGCTACAAACTTCTGAAAGGCACTGCACTTACAGAGACATCCACAGGCAGGGACACACCCAACTACAGGGATACATGAATGATCTCACAGCCACTAATGAACCAATAGAGAGGCGCCAGCCAATTCCTCCCAGCTCCAGTCCTACACTCCAGAACCATACTGCCTTGCAATTAGCCAGCCACTTCTTCATAGGGAAGTGGACATGCACCTTTGTAACCTGAGGAGATTTCCTAAGCACTTTAGACAAACTCACTGGTAAGAATAAAACATTAAAATAAGTTTGCTAACTACAGAAAGATAGATTTTTAAGTGATTATAAGCGGTAGACATAAAGATCAGAAATAGTTACCTCAAGAAAATAAAAAATAAACATGCTTCCTAAACCCTCAACTTTTAGTCTAAGCAAGTGTTGAGGCAAACAGCTTTTCTCACCCTGACAGATGGTACAAGCAGGTTACAGTTCCTCAATACCCAGGCTGGGACTACCTTCCAGCCTGGAGCCAAATTTCCCCAGTTTTCAAAGTCTTTGTCCTTCAGACATTCTTCTAGGTGTTGAGCTGGGGAGGGGGAGGGGAGAGAGAGAGAGGCCAAGTGATGTCACTGTCTCTCTTTTATACTTTCTTCCAGCTTGGTGGAATGATCTTTGCTGTGACATGGGTTAGTCCACCCCCATGGCATACATGTCTTCTCCGAGAAGTCTTTGGATACTGGATTGTGTGTTGATGAGCCATTAATGCCATCTGGCTATTGATGGCTTCTCCTTAGTTACAACAAAGGCTGGCTGTGCGTGTTCCCAACCTCACAACATATGTCAGTAACCTATATAGTAATACTTCATAAATTCACAACGATAATACGTAAAACCCAATAGTTATTATTGTTCAGCAGATCAAGACTTACAAAATGATATCTCACAAAGTATACTTTGTATAAAACATACCATAATAATATCACAGTGGTGAATATGGGGATTCCAGGGTGATACTTTGAGGTACAAAGTGTCATACCTTGTTTGGAGAAGGTGGTTTAAGGGCGTGGCTTGGACTTTCTCCTTGGAGCATATTCTGGGGTACTTAACTACCTGGCTGTAGAGAACATTTCTTGGTGTGGGTGGATGGTTATTAGATCTGTGAAGGTAAGTGTGGTGATCCATAGGTTTCTTGTATATAGTGTCTGTAGGGTTCCATTGCTGAAGTTGATCATGGTGTCCAGGAAGTTGACAGTGCTTTAGGAGTGTTGTAGAGAGTTTGACAGATGGTTGGTGAAGTTATGGAGGAAATTTAGATCATCTGTCCAGAGGATGAACACATCAAGTATATATCTCATGGTGCATTTGTCCATAAATTCTTCCTTAAGGTGACCCATTAAGTGGCTGGCATATTTGGGAACCATCCCAGCACCCATGATTTGGGCAAAGTGTCTGTTGAATGTAAAATGATTATAAGTGAGGATGAAATGGATAAGTTTGGCAATGTGTTTGAGGTGGATATCTGAGAGTTGTTCATTAGTCTTGTAGATATTTGAGGCAGGCAGAAATGCAGTCAGGGTGACAGACGCTGATGGATAGGGAGGTGACATCCATGGTGACAAGGACAGTGTTCTGAAGGAGGCTGTTAATGTTATGGAGCTTCTGGTGGAAGTCGTCATGTCCTGGAGAAAACCGGCCCTTTGTGTGGTGAACTGTTTGAGGATGTTTTCTGAGAGTCCTGATATTCCTTCAGTAGGAGCATTGTAGCTAGATAAGGAAACCCAGGCAGATCCGTCTTATTTGTGTATCTTGGGAAGCATGTAATAGGTCCCTGGAGGGGGCAGGGTTCACGAAGGGTGAGGTTGTAGAGTTTCTCTTGAAGTTGTTTCGAGAAGGAAGGATTTGATGATATCCTTAAACTCCTGGGTGAATTGTAGTGTGCAATCTTCTTTGATTTCTTTATGGCAGGTGATGTCAGAGTTGTTAGTTGGCCTTGTTGATGTAGTCATTGAGGTTGAGAACTATGACAGCACCTCTTATCTACTGGTTTGATCACTATCTTGTGGTTGGATTTCATGGACTGTGTACCTGTCCTCTCGGCAGTGGCGAGATTGTGGTGGATGTGATGTTAATGATTTCAGAGTTATTTTTTTTTCCTGAAGCAATCAACATAATGATCCAGTGTGTTGTTTCGTTCTCTGTGAGGAGTCCAGCCAGATGTTTCTTTTTTCTTATGACTAATTGGCGGAAACATGGTAGTTGTGGGTGGTATAGTCTTTGTTGTGAAAGAATTCTTCTAGTTCTCCACATTAGTATGGTATCAGGTTCTGTGGTGGAGCAGAAGATCAGTCCCTTGGCGAGTACAGAGAATGTGGCTCTAATTAAGGGTTTTCTTGATAAGTTGAAATTCACACAGGTCATTAGCTTTACTGCCAGACAGACATACAACTTATTTTAAAATAATCTTTTCATTAGGGCTAGGGGGAACTTTAGTTCAATTTCATCGACAGTTTCTTATCTCTGAAACTACAACTTCACAGGTATTTATAACCAGAAAATTATTTGCACTTTGATCATTAAAAGTGATGGGGCGGGGGGTGGTCATTGTAAGTGAACAAGCAGGCTATGAAAATTAAGGATCCATACCATGTTCACTTTGTTCACTTTTTTAACAGTGAAGTGGAATTTAATTTTTTAATCACATGATAGTGTAATAGTAAGTGTACTGTAACATACTGTAAAGCAAGAGTTGCAGTAATATGATCAAGTGAGAATTAATGAAGTTACAGGAATGCTTTCTCTGCATTTCAAACCATATACTATCCAAGGGGGGTGGGGGGGTCCACACCCAAAAAACGGGCAAGGATACTAAAAGAGATTTTTTTAAAGTAGTATACCAGCCTGGCTGAGCTAAATCAGCAGCATCAAGCACCTTTATATTTGTAGAAGTTTGGATTTTTTTAAGCATGAAATTAGAAAAGACTCCTAATTTGTGAGAGTGTGTGTTAATGCCTGCATACTGCTGAGACAAATCAGTGTATGAGGCTACAAGAGGTATCGCAATAGTTACATAGGATTGAAGGAGGAATTACTCCTTTTCCCACCATGAAAGTTTAAATCACATGTGCAGTTTGACAGAGTTGGGACTACAGTTTTGCACTAAAACTCAATACAGACACATCGATAACCAGTCGTGCACTTTTTTGATGTATTCAAGCTAAGGGCTTAGCATTAAGTTTGCTTTCACACTTAAGTCCCACACAGATATCGTGATTTCTGCATCATGGGACTGTCTTGCTCTTTAGAGTGCTTGTGCATTTAGATGGTATACTTTTTTGGGGCAAGGACTGTCTTTGTTATGCATCTGTACAGTGCCTAGCATGAGCGGTCCATGACTAAGATGCTTAGGCACTACAGAAATTTAAATAGATAATACACTAAATTCCTGATAAAATCCCCATATGAAGAGACACATTCTAAGCCACACTTCAAATTCTAGTCTTTCAAATGGAATCAATCCTCATACCTCTTACTGCTGCAGCTGCTGGTCACCTGACCTCGCGTGTCATATCCAACAACGAAGCCTCTCTGCCTGAAGTCTGAAAAACACCTCTCAAGGTATTTGTACATTCCCTGCAGTAAAACAGAAGCATGAAGAGTTAGCTCCATTATACTGCACATACAGCTCAAAGATTACTCTGTTCAGAATTCATTATGCCACAATAATGGGGAAAAGGACTTTTGTTTCACTAGAGCTGGGTAAATGATAAAAAACGATAAACACTGGTTCAAATAGACAGAAAATCTGCTTTAATGGCGTTTGAAGTACGAGTACATTTTTGTTCCTAGAGTGTTCACAGGAAGAGAAAGGTTGCAAATACCCATGAGAATCTAGTCAGGGAGCAGAAACAGATAACCAGGCAGAATGGACAGAAAATTAGGTAACAAATCCTTGAAGCAGCAAATACTTGAGATTAATCCACAGGATACAACATTAATTGTAAATAATGAACCAATTCATAAAAGAAAAATCTGAATAATTCACACACACTTTGTTATATAAGTTTCAGAGTAACAGCCGTGTTAGTCTGTATTCGCAAAAAGAAAAGGAGTACTTGTGGCAACTTAGAGACTAACCAATTTATTTGAGCATAAGCTTTCATGAGCTACAGCTCACATCCGATGAAGTGAGCTTTAGCTCACGAAAGCTTATGCTCAAATAAATTGGTTAATCTCTAAGGTGCCACAAGTACTCCTTTTCTTTTTGCTATATAAGTGGTTCACTTAAGTCTCATGCTTGTGTTTAGACCACAATCTACGGAACACAATATGTACTAGTTCTCACTTCCTACCTAAAGTAAATTATCTTTCCAACACTGCACATTACTTTAGAAAATGTGACTCCATACACAACAGTTTTTCATTACAAGTAGATTTACACACCTACTCCCAATGGTGAAGCAGTTATCCCATAAGTGTATTTAGTTCACCCTGTTTATCTTTAATAGGATATTTACTACTGATAATGCTAAAATTAAAAGTATGTCTACGATGGTCTGAATATTAAGTTATTTATTATTTAGATATTAGAAGTTGTTTTTGGCAATTGTTGGTGTGTAGCAACTATATCTAGGAGCACTGATGCATCCAGTAAGCACCATTTTGATCCCCAGTGCTGAGTGGCCCTCTCTTAGAATGAGAATGTAAAGCTGCCAATTCCGAAGTGTTTTCCTATAACGTCACCATCTTAATGGATCAAGCTTGAACCAACTACTCTTCTCAAAGCTTCCGGTTTCCTTCAGACAGTGGAGGATACGGGAGATGGCACTGCCTGCACTAGAAGACAGAACGGTTACTTACCTTATAGTAACTGGTTTCAGAGTAACAGCCATGTTAGTCTGTATTCGCAAAAAGAAAAGGAGGACTTGTGGCACCTTAGTAACTAACCAATTTATTTGAGCATAAGCTTTCGTGAGCTACAGCTCACTTCATCGGATGCATACTGTGGAAAGTGTAGAAGATCTTTTTATATACACACAGAGCATGAAAAAATACCTCCTCCCATCCCACTCTCCTGCTGGTAATAGCTTATCTGAAGTGACCACTCTCCTCAGAATGTGTATGATAATCAAGGTGCGCCATTTCCAGCACAAATCCAGGGTTTAACAAGAACGTCGGAGGGGAGAGGGGGGGTAAGGAAAAAACAAGGGGAAATAGGTTACCTTGCGTAATGACTTAGCCACTCCCAGTCTCTATTCAAGCCTAAGTTAATTGTATCCAATTTGCAAATGAATTCCAATTCAGCAGTCTCTCGCTGGAGTCTGGATTTGAAGTTTTTTTGTTGTAATATCACAACTTTCATGCCTGTAATTGCGTGACCAGAGAGATTGAAGTGTTCTCCGACTGGTTTATGAATGTTAAAATTCTTGACATCTGATTTGTGTCCATTTATTCTTTTATGTAGAGACTGTCCAGTTTGACCAATGTACATGGCAGAGGGGCATTGCTGGCACATGATGGCATAGATCACATTGGTGGATGTGCAGGTGAACGAGCCTCTGATAGGTCACGCGATTACAGGCATGAAATTTGTGATATTACAGCAAAAAAACGTCAAATCCAGACTCCAGCGAGAAACTGTTGAATTGGAATTCATTTGCAAATTGGATACAATTAACTTAGGCTTGAATAGAGACTGGGAGTGGCTAAGTCATTATGCAAGGTAACCTATTTCCCCTTGTTTTTTCCTACCTCCCCCCCCCAGACGTTTTTGTCAAACCCTGGATTTGTGCTGGAAATGGCCCACCTTGATTATCATACACATTGTAAGGAGAGTGGTCACTTTAGATAAGCTATTACCAGCAGGAAAGTGAGGTGGGAGGAGGTATTTTTTCATGCTTTGTGTGTATATAAAAAGATCTTCTACACTTTCCACAGTATGCATCCGATGAAGTGAGCTGTAGCTCACGAAAGCTTATGCTCAAATAAATTGGTTAGTCTCTAAAGTGCCACAAGTACTCCTTTTCTTATAGTAACTGTGGTTCTTCCAGATGTCAGCTAAGATACATCTCCAATTCTAAATGACCGATAAGCAGAGTCCCATCTGGAAGATAGGATTGAGGAGTCCTGCTTGCCACTAACTGCCTTACAAAATTCAGCTATGTGGCTGTTTCTAAAGCACACAGGAGAGGCAGTCTGCCCTCTTGTGGAATAAGCTTTGATACCAGCCATGTGATAGCAGCCTGAAATGCACTGTAATCCATTTAGGTTCAGTTATTATCTGGGAAACTACACGTCCCTTAGAAGCATGAGAAATGGCAAACCCCCCGCCGCCCCCCCCCCCGGCAAAAAAAAAAAAAAAAAAGACTGGAAGTGTCTGAAGGGCTCCATCCTATCACAGTCCGAAAAACATCTAAAGCAGGGGAAATTTTACTCCACTGGAGAGGAATGGGGTTTTGGAATAAAGACAAGTAGATTGGTTCAAATAAGTGTGACAAGTTCAGGAATAAATTTGGGATGAGGTCTCAACAACCACCTTATCTTTACGGAATATTGTGGAAAGGGTCAGTCATGACAGCTTGCAATTTGTTGGCGGGGGGGGGGGGGGTTAATTTGGAGGATTAGCAGTTGACTCCTGGAGAGAGGGAGAGAAGATTCTTTGGGTAGCTTCTGTGAGGAGAGAAATCTCCACTAGGTTCTCAAATGCTTAGTATATCCCTTTCAGTGTAAGAACTAGAAAGGTTACTGACCATTGTTTTGTTTGTGTTATGTCTATTCGGGTTAAATAAATTTACTGTTTATCAAACCAAGCAGTTGGAAGTGTAGTCAGTTGGTGGGTTTTGGAAGGGAGCTGCAGGGCCCTCGAAAACAGAATTAGGAAAAGTAGCCAAGACAGGATACGTGCCTATAAATATTAGGCTAAGACAACTAGGAAGGTAAAAAGGCTGCACTAGTGATCCAGAGACCCTGATAAATATGGGGTGTGCCCAGAAAGGGGTAGATCATGACAAGATTTTATGCGTAGCCTCATGCCCCTTTGGGACCAAGGTCCTTGTATATGGAGGTGGGTCCAGGTATGCACTGCACCCTGTTCCTGATGCATCTGTGATCAATGTCTTTGTAGGCAGTAGTGTGGAGAAGGGTAACAAGCTGGTCTGACCACCTGTTTGGTACTGACAGACTGGGAGCTCGGAGTAGAACTGGCATGCTTATTTGATGTTTTGCAGTGTGATACATTGACCTTAGCCAGCCTTTAATGCATGTAGGTGAAGTCTGATTAGTAATGTCACATATGTGCAAGTTTGTCGCAGGTTTTTTCTGTGATGTCAACCACCTGGATAGAGCAAAATCTGTACTTGGGAAAATATATTTTTGCTGATTTTGAATAGATTACTGTTTCTAAAAGCTCTGATAGGTAGGCAGATTTTTCATAGTTTACCATGCGGCTCAGCTGTCTGAATTCAGCCAATCATCCAGATATGGAAAATGTGAATGCCGTATCTCCTTAGATGTGTTGCCACAACAATTAGGCATTTTATAAAATATTTTTGCTGTGGAGAGACCAAATAACAGCACTTCATATTGGTAATGACTGGGCCCTACTGTGAATTCTAGATCATCCACCGTAGGTTGGATGGATTGAGATATGAAATTGAGTGCTGTGAAGGCAGAGAGCCACAAACCAATCTTGAGCATGAAGAGAACATATGGCGGCAAACATTACCATTCTGAATCTCAAAACTGGATCGGACAAGGCCCCCCTTTCTTCTTTGGAATAAGGAGATATCAAGAACAAAATATTTCCACTAAATTCCAAAAAGGTAGCTCTCCTAGAGGCACCAGAGAAGCCACTTTTAGTTTATTTTCATCAGAAGGATCTCTGAAGAGAGATGGGTAGGAGGCAAGGACAAACTGGATGGAATAGCCTTATGAGACAACTTTCAGCACTTCTTTTACTGCAGACCAAGCCTGATGGAAGAAAGCAAGCCAGCATCCAAAAGGTAGCATTTGTGGATTGCTTGTCTGATGGGTATCAAACCTACGGTCTGAAAAGCAGATGAAAGTTAACCAGAGACCGAGAAAGATGGTCTCCTCCAAGAAAAGCTCTACCTCTTTCCAGGTGGGTATGCAGAAAACCATTGTTGAGGGTATGCAGGTGTCTTCTGTATGGATTTCCCTTGGTATTTAAAGCTTGCAATTTGGGGTAGAGATGTAGAGACCCAATGAGCAAAGCATAGCCCAGGTGCCTTTTAGGGAATGTAACTGCATCATCTGTATGTGCGATACATAAGGGTCTGTACCCTTAAGTAAGTCCTTAACTTTGTTTTGCAGCTCCCAAGGGATTCCAGAGGCCTGTAATCATGACTCTCTGCACATAGTCTCCACCATGGCCAGGGATCTATGGCTGCCTGTAAAGATGCTTTTGCCACAAGCTGGCCTTCAGCAATGATGGCTTTTAACTCTGGATTCCTGAAGTTCAGCCAAGAAGGGGGTACAATTATCTCATTTAGGATAGGGTATTTTGTAAATAAGGCTTGATAACTGCGATGAGCAAACTGAGTGTTGCTGACAAATAAGCCTCTCTTTCAATGGCAGCTAATTTACTTGTGTGTTTGCACACTGGTCTTGTCCTGGACTGCAGAGACCTCTAAAGAATCCAGTGTTGGACAGATGCAAAGATGCTCCAGCCATTTGATACTTCATTTCTGCCTCTAGCTGTTGGTGGTAAAGTTGCTGATATCTGCCACAAGGGTCTAGGTTGGTTCTAAGATGCCTTCATTAATTCACAGTGCGATTCTTCAAGGAGTGTTTCAAAGCTCACAAGCTTTTGCTTCAATTACTAGGTCTCTATTTTGAGTGTCTCTGCAACATGAGAGTAGCAGCTTCATGGAATGCTCTAAAGTCATCAGAAATCAGTCCAGGAGTTGAAGAAACTTGTCAGGAGAGGACAGTGACGTGTCTCTGAGAGAAGATTAAGGAGGGTGTTGCTCAGGATGCTTTAGACCTGCCTGTTCCTCCAGCAGAAGAGGAATGTGACCTATATTTGCTTAAGTGGTAGGAGGGAGATTGGCTCCTGGCTGCTCTAGATTTAGATCCCCAGTATATGCCTATTGCTAAGGTGGAGCATTGTAGCGATAAAGCTGGTTCTGTCTGGTAAGGCTGACCAGACCATTACCATGGCTAAGACAGATGAGTCAAGGCTCTGCAGTATGTGTCCCTGTGTTTAGACAGAGACCTTCCGAGAAGACTCCCTACTAGACAGCAGAGAGAAGGTATGTCCCTGGTGATGGATATGAGCGATAAGTCTCCTCCAGAGGTGGTGCCAATCTTTGAGGTGACTTCTGTACCCTAATGCTGGAGAGCCAAGTGTAGTGTCATCGGTGCTGAGGGTGATGTCAGAGACATGACATATCTTCCTCTAACATTGAATTGGCCAGTACCATTAATGTATCCATTGTCTGTATTGGTGACAGTATAGTGTCTATGCAGGTGCCAATGGCTGATTGCCAACAGTATTGTCAGGTGTAGGCACCAAGTGACTTGTGCCTCTTCAATGGGGAGCTGGAGACAGAGCCAGCATCATCTGCCCCTACTGAACAAGCGGGATTAGTGCTCTGTTTCTGGGAGGAGAGAAAGGGTTTGAACTTCTTGTGGGAAGAAGGGGGGGGTCAGTGCAAGGAGCCATATCTATCCCGATGTTCAGAATTTCCCTTGCCTCAGTGAGGTGATAGTACTAGTCCTCTATGCCCAAGTGGCTGTTGGTACCAAGGTTGTCTTCAGAGGTCCCCTATCAGGGGCACCAGTAGACTGGGACATAGAAGAGATTAGATCCATTTGGAGGTTGATCCTTGATTGTGTCTGAATTCCCTTACTGATTGTTTGAGAAAGCATAGCTTAAGCTGAGTGTCCCTGGACTTTGCTACTCGGTATAACCCAATTCCTTTTCAACCAGGACAATCTGGCACATGGATCTCACCAAGAGAGACAGTTGCTGTGGCAGTCTGTAACAGGAATGACTCCTTGGCAGAACAGACACTGTTTGAAACCAAAGGATTTTGAATCTACCATTTTAGGCCCAGACAAGGATGCAAAGAGCTGAGGAAAAGTTTTAAATTTAAATCTTTTGTGGGTTTTTGGTAACTCAAATCAAAGGGGGGGGCTATGTGAAGGGAATTAATCCCAATTTATCAGAGTAGTTCTGCCAAGGGGTTTTGGGCTGACACAGGTGGTAAGAGAAGAGAGGAATGGATGCAGCTGCTTTGCCCTTTAAGTAACATTCACTGCCAAGCATGGCCCAATTGACACTGCTATTCACAGATCCCAATCCTGTGCACATAATGTGCAGGTGCACCTAGAGTGGGATTCACACAAACACATACCCTAAGAAGAAAGTTATGTTCTTTCTGCATACTGATGGAATCATAGGCCATGGCATCTCATAGTCACCCTCTGAAGCTTCACAAAATGCTGAATAGAAGCAATGTCAAGATTGAGCCCCATTCGACTTCTGTAAAGGATTTTCACTTAGCTGTGAATGGGGTGATCATGAACCACTGGAAAATGTCAAAGAGAAATGAGCAAAGCTTATTTAACCCTGACTCCATCCACCCAAGCTAGATCGCATAGGCAGGTCAGCAGCACCATGTATTATTGCTTACATTATATTAAAATAGCTCGTACAGGCCCCAACAGATTGGAAGACTAATGCAGAGACAAAATCTAACATTTATTTTAGTCAAACTGAGAGGTAAAATTTTGCCCATCTTTGCATAAATGATACAACGATGTATA
The DNA here is from genome assembly GCF_965140295.1 of Lepidochelys olivacea. Lineage (NCBI taxonomy): Eukaryota > Metazoa > Chordata > Testudines > Cheloniidae > Lepidochelys > Lepidochelys olivacea. The sequence continues at coordinate 12,150,141 of NC_140411.1, forward strand.
ATTTCCATTTCACACTTACAAATCCTGAGATTCTTGCCTCTGCAGTCTTTGGACTGAGATTTCCCTTGAACTTTTCAAAAACCCTGATATGTTCAGGGTTCTGTATATCAGCTTCCCTCCCTCCCCCATGCAGAAACTGGCACAGCACAGATGCTAACAAGCTCAGGATAGTTCAAGCCAGCACAAATTTCAGGCACAGGATTTCTGACTGGCTAGTTAACACGCTTATCTGATGCTCAGTATGTTCTGTTCACACAGCTTTTATCTTTCTCATCCTCTTGACTGCAGTGTGAATTTAGGTGGAATATCCATGTTCTCTCACAAAGGTGGTTTCATTTTTTAAATTGCTTCGGTTAAGGGACAATTGCATTAATCTATTTCAGTGCTGCCAACTCTTGTGATTTTATCATGAGCCTCTATGTTCTGGGTTTTCTTAAAGCCCCAGCTCCTGGAGTCATGGGATTGTGAGAATCTCAGCTTCCAAGCAAGTAACAGTTTTAAAAAGAACAGGAGTACTTGTGGCACCTTAGAGACTAACAAATTTATTGGAGCATAAGGTTTCGTGAGCTACAGCTCACTTCATCGGATGCATTCAGTGGAAAATACAGTGGGGAGATTTATATACATAGAGAACATGAAACAATGGGTGTACACACTGTAACGAGAGTGATCCAGTAAGGTGAGCTATTACCAGCAGCAGAGCAGGGGGGGGGAAACCTTTTGTAGTAATAATCAAGGTGGGCCATTTCCAACAGTTCACAAGAACATCTGAGGAACAGTGGGGGGGAATGGGGGAATAAACATAGGGAAATAGTTTTACTTTGTGTAATGACCCATCCACTTCCAGTCTCTATTCAAGCCTAAGTTAATTGTATCCAGTTTGCAAATTAATTCCAATTCAGCAGTCTCTCACTGGAGTCTGTTTTTGAAGTTTTTTATGTTTTTGTTTTGAAGTTTTTTAAGTTTATGGCTACTTTTAGGTCTGTAATCGAGTGACCAGAGAAATTGAAGTGTTCTCCAACTGGTTTTTGAATGTTATAATTCTTGACATCTGATTTGTGTCCATTTATTCTTTTACGTAGAGACTGTCCAGTTTGACCAATGTACATGGCAGAGGGGCATTGCTGACACATGATGACATAGATCACATTGGTAGATGTGCAGGTGAATGAGCCTTTATGGTGTGGCTGATGTGATTAAGCCCTATGATGGTGTCCCCTGAATAGATATGTGGACACCACATAAAAAGTGAACCCTACAGGTGCAAAAGCCCAGAAGGCAATTTTTTTCTTATAATTTTGGGGGACTGATTCATTTTTGAATGCTTGGGATTGACAGTGCTGCTACTCTATAGTAGTGGGAGAACGTATATTAGGCAATTTCTTGGCCCCTAGCAGAAGTGGTGCAGCTGCTCACTTCCATTTAGGTAATCTCTAAATTAATTTAGATGAATTAATCCGATGAATTAGATCCAATGAAGTGAGTCGTAGCTCACGAAAGCTTATGCTCAAATAAATTGGTTAGTCTCTAAGGTGCCACAAGTACTCCTTTTCTTTTTGCAAATACAGACTAACACGGCTGCTACTCCGAAACCTAAATTAACTGAATTTACCATTAACAATTGTCCTGAGTTCCTCTCCTCCACCTTCATCTCGGATTCCCTCCTTCCCCAAAATGTGACTTGTTAGTTACAAGATTGGTCAATGTTGTTTGCGTAATTTAAATTAACCACTTAGGAGAAATTCTCCTGCTGACATAGCGCTATGCATGCTACCGCTTATACTGGTGAAACTTGTCATTCAGGGAGGTGGTTTTTTTCCCACTCCTGAGTGACATACGTTTTGCTGACATAAGCAGTAGCCTAGAAATGGCCTAAATTCCCCTCCCTGTCCTTCATGCCACCATTTATCCCTTTTGCTTCCTTCCCCACAGCAATGCCCAGCTCCAGCATCCTTAGGCCACTCCCAGCTTTCAAATCCTTCTTTGCACATAAATGAGCAGTTAACTGCTCATTCTTGGGGCAGAATGATGGGGGCCTATCACTAGCCTGGTCACACTGTTAATATGTTATATCCGGTCTCCTCTCTCCAACAACTGCCTGAGGCTATGTCTACATTGCCAAGTTTTTCTGCCAAAAGTTAGACCACTTTTATTAAATCGCTTTAAAACAAGCTGCCGTTGCATGCCCACACTGTGCTCCTCGTGTCACTGGAGCCAGAGCCATCCTTTGAGTAGGGCGAATCAGGGCAACTGCCCTGGGTCCTGCGCTTTGGGGGGCCCCCGCGCTTTGATAAAATAGAGATTGTCCCGATATTTAGCCCTTTGTCCTGCATCCCAACCGATGTGTGATCAGGACACCATTTGTCCTGATATTCAGGAGAAGAGGCAGGCAGGGAGGTGGCTGGGCAAGCAGGGTGAGGAGGTGAGTGTGGAGGCGAGCGGCAGACAGACAGGTGGGAGGGGGATGAGGCCGCGGGTGGGCAGATGGACTGCGAGTAAAGCGGTGGACAGGTGGCACACCGGGTGGACGGCGGGGAGGTAAGCGGCAGGCAGGCGGGTGGGCAGACAGTAAGAAGGAAAGCGGCATGTGAGGGGGGTGAGGAGGCGAGCGGCCGCCGGGCTGCCGGCGAGGAGGCTGATTTGTCCTAGGCCCCACACCCCCTAGGAACAACCCTGGCTGGAGCGCATCCACGCTAGCAGCTCTTGCAATGACAAAGAAAGCAGTGCACTGTGGTAGCTATCCCACTGTGCAACTGGCTGCAGGGTGCTTTGGGAACAGTTTGCAATTGTTGGGGATTGGTCCTGCTTTGAGCAGGGGGTTGGACTAGATGACCTCCTGAGGTCCCTTCCAACCCTGATATTCTATGATTCTATGAATGCCTCATGGAGCAGGTTTCTCAATCCCATTGTTCCATGGGCATCCTACTAGATTACCATCTGCTTTTCAACTGAAGTATGTGGGGGGAAGAATGTGTGACAGGGAGCGTGTGTATGAAGGTGGAGAGAGAGAGACTGTGTGTTGGGGGAGAGTGAGTGTGTTGGCATGCTGTGTCCTAAGTTCAGACAGCCACCAAAAGCAATCTGTCCTGAGGCAGAGTGAAGAGAGAAACCCTGACATCAGCCCCCAGCTCCCTCTCTGGATCTGCACAGCACAGAGTGTCTCTCTCTCTCTCTCACACACACACCCCTCCACCCCTGCGTGTTCGTAGTGTGGGAGACAGCAGGAACGTTCCATGTTGAAGATTTGCTCTGTTTCCCAGCACAGAGCAGAATGCCAGCTGCCAGAAGGGAGCTTTGAATGGGAAGAAGCACATGCATGCAAGGTTGCTGGGTTCAAAACAATGAGCAGTGCTGTCACGGCAGGCACTGTTGGACATCTCCCGAGGCCAATGACAGTGATAAAAGAAAGCAAGGTGTTTACACTGGCACTTTGGCAATAAAACATTTGCACAAAAAGTCTTATCACCCTCATGGTGGTGGTTTTATTACAGCGCTGCTACTGAGGAGTTTCGTTGCAAAAAATGGCTTTGCAGTGTGTACACCTCTGCTGTTTCATCGCCAAAAGCTGCCTTTTAGCGAAAAAAACTTGGCAGTGTAAACCAGGCCTTAGTCTTTGCGGAGTGTGAGCTCTCTAGGGCAGAGAGCTCATCTCGGTCTGTGTTTAGAAAGTCCCTTGCACGGTTGGGTGCTACCACAATCTAAATGATAATACTCTCCTCCAAAGTGTGGCAGGTTTTTCATACTGCACCTACTTCTACAGACTAGGGATTAAACCTACAAAAACTGTTTACGTACGAAAATTGTTCATATGGAGCATATTCACTGTGTGGGAAAACAACAGTTGTTTTATATCTTTAAAAGTCATGTGGGAGTTTTACCTGGCACTTATGACATGTTACAATATCCACGATAAGGGAATTCTTTTCACCACCTCATTTAAATATCAGTTAGCCAGCAAGAGACCCCAAATCTGAGATGTGAGTGGGCTGAATTACTCCCAGCTTGTCAACATTTGTACTTTGTGCCAGTGCTACAGGAGAAAGCTGACAGGGAGAGCCCAGAGTATTGCCAATATTTAAACTACAAGAATTACTTGAAATCCCATTTCCTTTTGGAACTTCTCTCTGCTTTTGATTCCCAGCATCACCACTGACTGCTTTCAAACACTTCCATAATAATTATATGGACCATTAACCATTTAGTTATTATACACCACTTTGTGGTACACTGAGAACTTTAGAAAGTTCAGACACCACTGAAACCTTTAGAGCACCAAAGCCACTTGATCATACATGAGGGCAGGTAGCTTTAGAAAAATATCAATTTGCTGAATATCTGATGTTTAGCCAGACATACACAGGCTAGAATTTTCTCCTACTCTGACCCAACCCCGATTTGGCTCAGGATTTTGTGTTTCTGATATTAATTTTAAAAGAGCAATAGTGTTTCTAGCACTGTTAGAAGAATCTTTGGAGGTAGATTTCAGTAACATACTAAACGTAATTAGAATGCCTAGAAACTAATGCTTGCTGCAGATTTATACTGCATTCCTGGGCCTAATCCAGAAAAGTGCTAAGCATTCACAATCCCCCAAGAGAGCGAATATTAGTGGCTGCTGGGCACTTCTCTGGATCAGGCCTTTGTGAGTGAGCTGTAGCTCACGAAAGCTCATGCTCAAATAAATTGGTTAGTCTCTAAGGTGCCACAAGTACTCCTTTTCTTTTTGTATGACCTCCTGTTCAATCACAAAACTTTGGTGCCAAGGAGTACAGGGTATATTTAGAATAAAGACTTCAATGGAACACCTTAAAAGGAAACAAATTTAAAATTACACTAAAGACCATTTAAAGTACTGCTTTGGGAATGAAGCAGTTAACATTTTTTAGTAAATCAGGATTACCCATTTAACATACTCCCACTATACCTTATCTCTAATGTAGTTAAAATCCCAGAACAAAGAAGATTGAAAGTACTCAACGAACAGAGATTAAATCAAAAGCCTTTCTGCTTCAGAAGTAAGCTTTAGCTGGCTCCTCGAGATCATCACAGTAGCATGCCTAACCACAGAAAGTAAACAACCAAAAATAGAGCCTTTACAGAGTAAATACCAACCAGTTTGACTTTCAATAACCCACACAGAAAAAATAATTCACATGATACAGCACTAGGAAAGACTGATTCCCTAGTGCATAAAATGAAACTTTACACTTCCTGCCAAGAACGTTTATTCTGTCAGCCAATCCAAGCTCACTCACACTTTCAGCAGACCCAAAACACAAAGGCAGCATGCAGTTTTCAGGCGTTCGGAGCATGAACGGCTCCGAACTCAACACCACACAGGTCAAAAAGCCAAGTGACTGACTATAATTTCCTTTACAGCAAAACATTTATTAGCAAACAAGGCCACTAGACTTTTTTCCTTCAGAAGTTCCATCATCACTATCACTACTGTAGCTAAACCAAGTGCCAACACTGATTCTGTACTACGGAAGTTTTTATACTGCACTCATTGTCATAGTATCTGAGCACCTTCCAGTAAGCGTGTTAAGCAACATACCTATTTATTGGTCATGTGTTTGTTCGCTCATCCTCTCCGCTGAAGAAAGGCAAAAAGAAGGTGGGGGAAATTAAGGCAGAAGTTGCTGCAGAGCCAAATACAGCCAAGGAGTGGGTCTGTTGGGGCAGCAATTTTTCCAGAGTCCCCCAGAGAATTAGCAGGTGCCATGCAAAACCTGAGATCAAAACTGACTGAGACCATTTTGACCTGCATCACAACAACAGTTTGATCTCTACCTCAGGGCAAAAAAACCAAACATAACCAAAAAACCCAAAAAACAAAAACCACCAATTTTTTGAAAAATGGCTATTTTTTTCCTCCCAGATTATATCTCTGGAAACCCTAGCTCATATGACCCAACTTTGAATCACCAACCCTACTCTGCTCTGCACTCACCTGAGTCATAGCTAATTTCAAAAAGAAAAGGAGTACTAGTGGCACCTTAGAGACTAACCAATTTATTTGAGCATAAGCTTTTGTGAGCTACAGCTTGAAGTGAGCTGTAGCTCACGAAAGCTTATGCTCAAATAAATTGGTTAGTCTCTAAGGTGCCACTAGTACGCCTTTTCTTTTTGAGAATACAGACTAACACGGCTGCTACTCTGAAACCAGCTAATTTCAAGAAAATCAGGGCAAGCATGCAGATTTTAGAGCAGTCAGAAGTGTCCTTTAAACAGGAAGTGAGGATGGGAAGGACTCCTTTACACATCCACTGACAGCACAGGAGGGTCTGAAAAGGTGTGAAGTGGCCTATTCATTTCAATGTGATGTTTTCAGCATGCAAACACCCCATGAAGATTAACATAATCTAAAACAGGTTTCAAAGTAGCAGCCGTGTTAGTCTGTATCCGCAAAAAGAAAAGGAGGACTTGTGGCACCATAGAGACTAAAATTTATTTGCGCATAAACTTCATGAGCTACAGCTCACTTCATCGGATGCATGTAGTGGAAAATACAGCGGGGAGATTTTATATACACAGAGAACATGAAACAATGGGTGTTACCATACAGACTGTAACAAGAGTGATCAGGTAAGGTGAGCTATTACCAGCAGGTGAGCCGGGGGTGGGAGGGAACGGAGGGAATAAACATGGGGAAATAGTTTTACTGTGTGTAATGACCCCCAAAATCATAAGAAAAAAATTGCCTTCTGGGCTTTTGCACCTGTACGGTTCACTTTTTATGTGGTGTCCACATATCTATTCAGGGGACACCATCAGTTGGCAACGGGCTTTGTTGCAAGGATAGGTTCCTGGCCTGACAGACAGCCCCCCAACCTGAAGCAAGTACTCACCAGCAACCACACACCACACAACAAAAACACTAACCCAGGAACCTATCCTTGCAACAAAGCCCGTTGCCAATTGTGTCCACATATCTATTCAGGGGACACCATCATAGGGCCTAATCACCTCAGCCACACTATCAGAGACTCGTTCACCTGCACATCTACCAATGTGATATGTGCCAGCAATGCCCCTCTGCCATGTACATTGGCCAGACTGGATAGTCTCTACGTAAAAGAATAAATGGACACAAATCAGACATCAAGAATTATCACATTCAAAAACCAGTCGGAGAACACTTCACACACTGGTTACTCGATTACAGACCTAAAAGTGGCAATTCTTCAACAAAAAGACTTCAAAAACAGACTCCAATAAGAGACTGCTGAATTGAAATTAATTTGCAAACTGGATACAATTAACTTTGGCTTGAATAAAGATTGGGAGTGGATGGGTCATTACACAAAGTAAAACTATTTCCCCATGTAAAAAGAAAAGGAGTACTTGTGGCACCTTAGAGACTAACCAATTTATTAGAGCATAAGCTTTCGTGAGCTACAGCTCACTTCATCAGATGCATGAAGTATGCATGTTCTCAGCACCCCATCCAAAGGGGCAGGACTTTTCCAGATGCTGGCTCAAATTGAGGGGCAGAGAGAGAGAGACTCAATGTTACGGAGCCACAGGTCTAGTGCTCTTGCACAGCTCTGTAACAGTCCCTGGGAGGAGCCCTTTAGAGTATTAACCCCCTAGGGTCACATTCTCTCACTGGAGTAAACCCTGTAGCTTCACTGCCTCCTGAGTCCAAACTTCAGAGCCTTCAGCACCCATTTCACTCAGTGAGCCCACTCGAATTGGCCACCTGGGGGAGACTTGCATACCCAAAGGAAGCAATGTACCCCCAACCTCAGTGACTCAGACAGCATTGGAAAAGAAGGGTGTATTAGATGTCTGGAACAGCATAGAAACGTCTTAGTTAGCACTGAGAATAGAACAAAAATTACAGCATAGTCCACCTGGGTCAGTCCTGCCCCTCCTCTTTGTCCCCAGTCCAGAAGCGTGTTTCCTACTTCCAACAGCCCACACTATACTACCCTAAGGGTCTCTCCTCTATTGTTTGTTTCTCTTCCTGGTCTGAACAAGATCACCTGGCTATCTACCTAAGCTCTCAGTCCCCTAGCTGGACAAAAACAGCTGGCTTCCTGCAGGGGGTGGGGGCAGTCCAAGGTCATTAGTTGCCAGGCACCATGCCCAGACATCAGAGTGGCCATATTCTGCTGAGACTTTAGCAGAGCAAAACAACCCTTCCCACCACCTATTTCAACATGCAGCACATAGGGGAAACTGAGGTATGCACAGTAATCATACAAAATATTAAGAAACATTCCCACTTCATCACATTCAGACCCTCTCAAAAGGGCAAGCACCCTCCCCCCCCCCCACCAGATTGCCACTCACATGGGGGGGGGGGAGAGGATAGAAACCCTGAAAATAGAGAATATAGAAAATTCCTTCTCAGTATTTACATCTTTCAAATACTTGCAAACAAGAGCATTTTGTTTGCTCATGTAATGTCAGATAAGTCCCCTGAAGTTAACACAAAAAGCTTTAACTCACTGGCAAAATTCCACTTTAGGTAATTACATCCGGCCTACCGAAGATGCCTTGGGTGGGTTTAGCTGGATGAGTAGTTTTACACTTCTTGTCCTTTTGGTATTGCTGTGTACTGTTGAACAGCTGCCACATTCCACCCATGAGGCTGGATTTCAGTGATGGGTGACAATTCCTATATATAGCTTCAAGTAAGTTTAAATGTGTTGTGAATTTTGAAGATGAAAGGCACAATTTTAAGTGATCAAGATGATTACTATGAAATCATTATCAAGAAGTCTGCCTGTATAATACTACCCAAGTTACCTGTGTTGACTGGATCACTGTAAGGTCATTAATGTAGCAAAAGCCTGCCCCCATGGCAGAACGAAGTCCAGCAGTCCCGAAGGTCAGCCTGCAACAGAGACGATCCCGCAGCTCTTTATTCATCCCATTCCGTACCAGGTTTTCAATCTGCTCTTTTGTTTTAGGGTTCTGCAAAAGAAAAACAAAGGTTCTGTTCCCATTGCTCAAGGAGAATCTGATGGAACAATTACTGCTGCAGTGCAGTTAGTGAGAGAATTATTTTAACACAAATTCACAGGATAGGAAGAAGTGGTCTCCGTATCCACAACCCAAGCTCTTTTATAATACAAGTTCTATGTTGGTGTAAGAAAGGATCATTCTTTGCTCTAACCTGTGTCATTTCTAGCATGATCTCTCCTCAAACATATTTAATTATGCATAGGCTTGGAAACAGCAGATTTTTATTGGTAAATGTCAATTTCACCATACACACATAAATCAAACACAAACATTCCCATCTATAATCATCAAAGTTTACATATAGGCAAAGAAAGAAAAGTGCTGTTTGAGAACTTGCTAGAATTTGAGTTAAGGCTCAAATTTACTTTGTATATTTTGACAAGTGATGTTGACTGTGTTTTAGCGGTTACAAAGCTTTAACTTTCTAAATCTCAACATCTACTGTGATTAAATAATTATTCTCTGACCTTCCTATTGTCTGAAATACCCCATAATTTCCTGCAACTGTGAAAAGTTAAATAGATAAAAGTCAGCAAAATCCTTAAAAACAAACATTTTTTATATTATCCATCAAACTGATCGAGTCAAATTCTGCCAAGCCTAATTATGTATGACTCAATAATTAAAGAAGTGCATTGTACTCCAGAAGATGTTCCTTTCCAAAGTTAAGGCCCAGAACCAGATATCTTGGAGTAGTTTACATTGCAAAGAGTCGTAACAAAATTGCTTGTCAGCTGCACTAGGAATTGGGGATTTTAAAAGGCTTATGGGTAAATTTCAAAGGCACCGTTAGTCAGTGGGAGTTGGGCTCCACAGGTGCCTTTCAAAAATCTACCCCCTACAGTATTACATAATCTTATTTGTTTCTAGCAGCTCATGCAGAACCATTCCCTAGTGCTTTGTCCAGTTTAGCTTTAAGTTACTCAAACAGATGATATGCTGTTGTTGTAGCAGTGTTCGTCCCAGGATATTAGAGACACAAGGTGGGTGAGATATTGTTTACTGGACCAACTTCTGTTGGTGAGAGAGACAAGCAGAGGAGTCAAGCAACGATTAAGTTGGTGTCACAGTCAGGACGTGTGAGGGATATTCAAGTTACATTCAGCCTCAGAAATGTGTTTGGATTTGTGAGCACCCACAGTAGTAAAAAAAAAGGTTAGGGCAAGATTTGTTTTCATTTAGGAGAATGTAAATATGAATGCACAAGCAGCTTCAGTGTCTCTAAGCAGGGACAAAAATATTACTGTGGTGTACCAATAATTTAATCAGAACTGTAAAAAATATTTTAAAATATAAAACCCAGCATTCATGCCATGTGAAGACTGCATAGATAATGATAAAGTCTGGCAATGCAAAGCAGAAACTGCAGTTCCAACAGCAACTTTTATTGCTTGATGTGAAGCAAGGCCGAATTATATAAATTAGAGGTTTATCCAGAAGAATACAAGAGCGTACACGGTATTTGCACTACATGGTACATATGAACCATTTTCTATTCCTCTTTGGGGTACAGTATTACTACTTATTACAAAAGGCATATCTTGATGTCTTCTGCTGCACAACTGCTGATTAACATTGAAGTTTGAACCTTTTTATTTCTAACTGTGCAACCTCAGCATGTTTTCTGCACTGAATTTCCTAGTGTTTTCTGGGGGAAGCTGGAAGCGTGGAGGCTGGTTTTAGAAAACATTTCTCCTTGTGGAACTTACAGGCTCATTACTCCATAGCTATTCTATTTGCAAGCCTTACAAATTCTGCCTTCACCACTGCTGAATTCCACAAACCAATACATGTGCACTTCCGTATTTGTATTGCACTTGTATACATAGCCATATTCAAGTGTGCATGTGTAAACTTTAGTTTTCTACTGCACATATTCAACGAACAATTTTGAATGATTAAATCAAAACAGATTTTGTTCAACCTAAGCGATGGAAGTCATCCTCGGTAAGCACAAGGTCCATATCAACTTTTACGCTTCAGAGCTCAGCTGTTTCTTTTTACAACTGGGAATGGGGAGGAATGCTTCACTCTCACCCAACAGTCAGACTGTCAAATACAATTTGACTTTGGATAGAGACCAGTATGAGAAGTTTACAAGAATGCTGCCAATTTAAATGCTCTAAAACAGACTTAAACAACATGCTCTGATTTTGTCTCCAGTTCCTTTTATAGGGTATTTCTTCTCCACTGTTTACATTTATGCAAATCTTTTCTGCAAGGGAGAAGTTTTGCAGAGGAACGATGAAACTGACTAGACACAAAATAAAAAAGATTCAGAATTTTTTTGCTAGCTTTTAAACCACAGTACTTCTAGATGTCACTATAGTCGGTACAACATTCAGACAAATGATCTTTCAAATCATGTCCCTTTAAGCCTACAATGAGAAAATTCTATGTAAAAAAAGGTTTCAGAGTAACAGCCGTGTTAGTCTGTATTCGCAAAAAGAAAAGGAGTACTTGTGGCACCTTAGAGACTAACCAATTTATTTGAGCATAAGCTTTCGTGAGCTACAGCTCACTTCATCGGATGCATACTGTGGAATGCACAATATGCATCCGATGAAGTGAGCTGTAGCTCACGAAAGCTTATGCTCAAATAAATTGGTTAGTCTCTAAGATGCCACAAGTCCTCCTTTTCTTTATGTAAAAAAAGATGCGATTGAAACTAGTATGTAACCTTAGAGTCCAGTCACACACTTATGCACATGAGTAACTTTTCCAAAGAGTAGTCCCACCAAACTTCAAGTGTTTGCAGAATTGGGCCCATAGCCATTATTTGTATTATAGTAGCATCCAGAGGCCCCAATAAGAATCAGGGTGCTATCTGAACATATAGAAAAAGGTGGTTCCCACAATGAGGAGCTTATAAACTAGCTTAAGAAAAGATGCAACAAGTCGGCCTAAAAGAAGGAATGAACTGGATAACAATGACAGGGGTATATGGTCACAGACTAACCATATGCACAATTTAATAGCTCCAAATCATTGTGCTGAAGTATTGTCTTTTTTTTTTTTTTAATTCAGAGATCGAAAAAATAAATACAATAATTAGCAATCCTCACTGGCCATGAATCCAGTGAACTATAATAGATACACACAGTACCCAGACAATAGCTTAATATTTTTTAAATATCAGGTCAGAAAATCCAGGTCAGAATTAGAGATTGTATGCAAATATCTGCCATTTATAATACAAGAGACACAAGGTCTGAGAGCTCTGTGTAAGATCAAAACTTCTCACAGAAGTTGGTCCGATTACCTCATGCACCTTGTCTCTCTAGGATCGGCACTGACACTTAACCAGAAGAATGGCTCAGATGTCCTTGTATGTAACCATCATATGTAACTGAAGACAGTATCAAACTCTCTCTCATGGTCAAGAGCCTCCAATCCATTATCCAACCTATTATTTGGAAAAATCCCATTTGATTGAGGCTGAACTGACTCATCATTATGCCTGCCAACAAGTGGTCCATTATTTCAAAGATTCATGTTGATGTTCAATAGGGCTATTGAACTATAATTGACATGCCTCATTGAATATACATGCTGAGAGGATATTTCCTTCAAAATACTTTCCTTCCATGACAGAAAAATCCAGTTAGATCTAAATAATTTAACTGGTCTTAGATATGTTCCCTACCTGATCCCTCAAACCCAGTGCAAATCTACCCCAGTAAAGCTGAAACTGCTTTTATTTGGTCAAGGTCCCCACTGCTGTTTTTAAACTTCTGGCAGTAACTGTTTCTGCCTCTGCTATTTTTATTTTTAATTGCCATTCAAATAATCCTGTCTAGTTTGTTGCTTCTTTATTATGGAATTAGATTAGACCCAAATCCTGGAGTGACTGGGGATATGAGTGAAATTAAATGAAGCGCATTTTACCAAGGACTCTTTGGTATGTGTACAGCTGCCGGGAGCGAATCTCGACAGACTCACACTTGCAGGGCTTAGGCTAGCGTGCTACAAGCCGTGTAGGCACTGCTTTGACATTTGGACTCCCTAGGTGCCACAGACCAAACCTGAACATCCACACGGCTATTTTTAAGCGTGCTAATGTAAGCCCCACTAAAACAAGTCTGTCAACGCGGGCTACAAGACTTGGCCCCAGCAGCTGTGTAGACACACCCTCAGAGGTCTATGTCAACTAGAAAGGCTTGCAATAAAATTAATGGCAAATCAGACTAAAAGCTGATTTTTTTAATGGCCTAATCTTTAAGAGGCCAAGTATCCATGAGTTGTATGTGGATGGCGAGTCAGTGTGTGACTCTCTCTGCTAGCATACTTCTACAGATATCACCAGAATGCAGAAACAACTGACCTATAAACAAACAGTAGTTGGATGAAGTCAGCTGCCGAGCATGTTTTGCAACTAACTATTTTAAATGTAAGTTTGATTCAGTTGGGGTTGGTCCTGCTTTGAGCAGGGGGTTGGTCTAGCTGACCTCCTGAGGTCGCTTCCATCCTAATCTTCTATGAGTCTAGGATTACAAGTAAAGGAGTACTTGTGGCACCTTAGAGACTAACCAATTTATTTGAGCATAAGCTTTCGTGAGCTACAGCTCACTTCATCGGATGCATACTGTGGAAAGTGTAGATGATCTTTTTATATACACACAAAGCATGAAAAAATACCTCCTCCCATCCCACTCTCCTGCTGCTAATAGCTTATCTAAAGTGATCACTCTCCTCACAATGTGTATGATAATCAAGTTGGGCCATTTCCAGCACAAATCCAGGGTTTAACAAGAATGTCGGGGGGGGGGGAGTTAGGAAAAAACAAGGGGAAATAGGTTACCTTGCATAATGACTTAGCCACTCCCAGTCTCTATTCAAGCCTAAGTTAATTGTATCAAATTTGCAAATGAATTCCAATTCAACAGTTTCTCGCTGGAGTCTGGATTTGAAGTTTTTTTGTTGTAATATCACAACTTTCATGTCTGTAATCGCGTGACCAGAGAAATTGAAGTGTTCTCCAACTGGTTTATGAATGTTATAATTCTTGACATCTGATTTGTGTCCATTTATTCTTTTACAAGTGAATTTGATGACACAGAAGTAGGTTTGTTGCCTTGTTACTATGGCAAGTCAGCAACAAAAGCCTCTTTCTTAAAGAGGCATTAATTTGGATTTATCAAAAGCATCATTTAAGTACTATACCTAACCTGCAGTTGTACCCTCACAGGCAGGCCTTTTTACCCACATGGAGCCCTACTAGTTCAATGGACTCTAAAAGTGATCTGATAGCAGATCTATTTGTTAGCTTTAGCCAATATAATTGTTACTCAAGAAGCTTTCTGCTTTGTGCACATTAGAGCAAGGCAACAGTAATGAAAGACAAATTACAGGATGACGGAACTTAATAGCAGCGGAAGTTTGAAGAAATCTGCTACATTCTCAAGTAGACCACGCAACCTGCCTAAATAGCTTCATAGCAACTTTGCTATTTGTGGTTCTGGATACCCAGTTAAAGAGCAACCTCTTGTTTCATTCTCCAGAATGAGGAAGCTCCCGACTTTCACTGAGATAATCCACAAAGTCTCAGAGACCAACTGTCACTTACGACACAATTAGGTCTGACTCAAGTTATGTTTGTTTGTTTTGTCTTCAAGCCAAGGTTTAAGACAAACAAGTTATGGTTGTGCAACATTATGGCTGTGGTAGAACTGAAGTTAGGAAAGTCAAAGTCATAGTTCCAATGTCAACAATAAAGCAACTGCACTTCACACAAGTCAGGTATGAATAGGTAAGCTATACAAAGCAATGCTACCAAGATTACCCAAAATGCTGCTTTCTGAAATAGGTATCACAGGGCATGGCCCTATAACATTGACCATTCCCTCTATTACCCAAAAATTAGATTCACTGTCCTGCACTGTAATCAAACAATGGATGTTATATACATGTATGCAAGGGGACTAAATTGTTGATGCTGTGGGATAAGATCCCAACCATAACACTGAACATGAAAAAATTCTACAAGTAATTATATTGAGCTTAGCTGCCTTTAAGCATTTGATACACAGCATGTTTACTACAGAGCACCCATTCACCGTGACTCTCACAGACAGCAACATCTTTCTCAAAAACTGATGTTCTGCCTGGAGCAGCTGTTCAGACTAAGCACTCTGACAACAAGAAGTAGGGTGGTATTAATTAACTGGAGACTTCCATTTTTATTAGTTGTCAACCAAGAGTACAACTTTGTTAACACTTGGTACAATTTTTAATAGGCATTTAGCAAAGTGAATTTTCAAGTTAAGACTGCATTTTCCCCCTACCTCCATTATAAATTGAAAACAATTCAGAAAGATGTTAAAGGTCAGAAACATTAAATACAAATTAAAGTGGATGCAGTGACCTGGGTACATTATACTTTAAACCAACTACAGGGAGGAGCCAGCCAGAGACTCTAGCTAGTAAAAGCAACTAAAGAAGGGACACACAGACGCTGATATCATCAGAATTTTCTAGTTTTGACTGGACCTTCTCCACTCCGTGCTAACTTGCTATTTGTTCCAATGCTTCCCCCATCCCCGCAGTTTTCATCTCAGCCTTACACCGGCCCTTCTTGGCCTTCATTTCTCCCCTGCCACACACATACACCATTTGTTCTTGAAAGTTATTCTGTGCACAAGATAAATATGGATGGCCCCATTTTCAGAGCTGCTACAACTGACTTCAATGGGAGCTGCAGGTTCTTGGAACACCTTTAAACTTACGCCAAGAAGCTACTGCCTTGGTGAACCTTGATGTAAAATTTGGGCCCCTTTAACAGACTTTTCAAGAATGTCAATAAGGCATTCTGAATAGACTTCAGCCGAAAAATTAACTGCTCTATTTCCTTGACATTCCCTAAGACTTTCTTAAAGACTTCTCCCCATCTCCTGAGGTTTGGCAGCAAAGATACTGAAGAAATACCATGATTGGTGAATAGGGAAAATTCTTTGGGGTTGCCTCTCTCTCTCCAAGAGAAGAGTTTAAACCTCTCCCCACAAGGTCATATGCTCTACAAGATCATCAGGAACTCGTCCTGGCTGATTTCCTCTAGGTCACTATGATATAGCAGTATGAACAGTGCTTAAGTACACATCCTCAGGATCAGTGTGCTTACAGTACATTTGGTTACATTTGCTTACACTTGGTATAGTCAAAATACATGTATGAAAGGGGGTGAGGATTGGACAGTTTCAGCTTTGTTATCTATAACAGACAAACTAAGAGAAGACAGCATGATGGGGATGAATGTGACTATCTTGGACAGACTGCAGATAAAGTATAACAAACACAAAGTGAAGGAAACAGGTGAACAAAATGGGTTAAAAGGGAAAAAATAGCCGGGAGCCATGGTCAAAACAGAAGAGCTGAATGAACACTACTAGAAGGGCAGTTCCAGGGTTGTGAAAGGGTGGAAGTCAGACTGGAAGTGATTCAAGTACAGTAGGTTATTTTGGGAGAAGTGGCTGGATAAAAATAACTGATGTGCTTCAGCGCCCACCTATACTGAAGGTTCTACAGAGAGTTGGAGGAGACGCAATACGTGCATCTATTTCTGATTTTTGGACAACAGGGTTAAATTCATCCCAGTTGTAAGTACACTGAAATCGGTAGTGCTGATCCAAGGATGAATTCACACCAAGGAGCTTCTGGGCTTACCCCTGAATTCCATGAATAATGTTATACCTGTATTGGATTTCACTTGCCAGCACTAGTCTCATCCTCTTTACCACCATCTTTCAGGATATCAGATAAATCACCTGTATGAGAGACCAGAGAGTGCTGAACTGTCAGGGCTCAGCCCTGCAGGGTGTAACGTATACAAAGACCAGCTTCTAGTGGAGACAAGTTTAATACAGAGCCCATGGCTAGAGAGAGGTTCCATTTTGTCTCACTTAGTATGCCTGAGGTCAACACACCACAATGAATCTCAGTATAAAATGTCAGCTAAACAGTCAGTGAGTCTAGACACCATGTGTGATGCCTTAATAATTGCTGATGTTTAACTCTAGACATCAGTTGGCAGACAAGACCTGGCATAACTCAAACACTGGTTTTAACTGACCTCTGGTTAGTGCTCACCCAAGCTGTACTATTGCAAAGTCTGCACATGTGTGACGTTTCCCTGGTGTTATCCGGACCGGTGATCTGCTAGGTCCCTCCAATCTTTGACTCTAGGAGCCAGCATTACACAGCTCTGCTGTGAGACTCCCACTCCTGGGCTGTTCACGCACAGACTCCGGCATGTAAGCTGCTCCTTGGATTGTGTAACTGAATAACACTAGCCAATATCTCCGGTCCCAAACAACCCTAGAAACCTCCATCTTGCAGTGTCTGGTTATGCCTGCTGGACACTGCAAGCTTAAATGAGTTCGTCAAGTTAACAAAGAAATTGATATGCACCAGGCTTCTTATCCCAAGGGGAGCCTATGACACGCTTCAAACCAAATGCACTGCTTCAGGTAGAACAAACAAATGAATTTATTAACTATAAAGATCAAATGTAAGTGATTATAAGTCAAAACATAAGTCAGATTTGGTCAAATGAAATAAAAGCAAAACGCATTCTAAGCTGATCTTAACACTTTCAGTGTCCTTACAAACTTAGGTTTCAGAGTAGCTGCCGTGTTACTCTGTATTCGCAAAAAGAAAAGGAGTACTTGTGGCACCTTAGAGACTAACAAATTTATTTGAGCATAAGCTTTCGTGAGCTACAGCTACTCCTTTTCTTCTTACAAACTTAGATGCGTCTCACCACAGGCTGGCTGGCCGCCCTTAGCCAGGCTCTCCCCTTTGATCAGCGCTTCAGTCGCTTGGTGGTGATGTCTGTAGATGGAAGTGGAAGAGAGACCAAGAGCATGGCAAACGTCTCTCCCTTTTATCATGTTCTTTCTTCCCTCTTGGCTTTGCCCCCTCCCCCCTTCAAAGTCAGATGAGCATTACCTCATCGCAGTCCCAAACTGACCAAAGAAGGAGGGGTGACAGAGTCCAACAGATCCTTTGTTGTTGCCTGGCTTGTCCTTTGTTCCTGTAAGGCTGGGCTGGGTTTGTCCCATACATGCCCTGATGAGGTGTGAACTGCCTCTCTGCTCTTGGAGAGTTTTTGCCTGGGCTTATTTTAAGCCATGAAGACACATTTTCAGCCTCATAACTATATACATGAAATTATAACCTATAACATTACTATAATAACAATTACTATAACATCACTTTAACAACAATGCTCAGTTCATCATGACCTAACATGACAAACTTTGCATTGGATACCACACAATCTTATTATCAGGATGAAAATGGGGGTGCAGGGTGTTCCCTCGAGATACAGAATGTCATAACATGTATTCAAGAATTTGAGATATCTGGGTGTGCATGCAGTGCATAGTACATTTTTAAATGTAAAAAAGAATTTTAATTTCCTGCAATTACATTGACCAGTTTAAATGAAATATAATGGCCCTCCCCTATCCTCCCTTGATTACATTAAACTAGGCAATCTAAGCCCTCTAGTTATTTCACTGATCACTGTTAAGAATTCTTTCCCTCTGGCTGTCTATCCACTGTGGCCCCCACACTGAGATCAGTGGACAAGTACCTTGAAAGGAGAGAGAGCTGAACACTGTTTAAGGCTGAATCTTAATTTGATATGTGGAGGAGTCTCTGCAAGTTTTTGGGTATAGAAAGGGTATGTGATGGGGGAGGGGGAGGGAGGGCAGATGCTATGGAAAGCCCTCAACTTGCTCAGAATATCAACAGTAGAACCTCAGAGTTACCGACACCTTGGGAATGGAGGTTGTCTGTAACTCTGAATAAAGCACAGTTCGGGCTCCATATCCAGCAGCCGACACTCCAGGCCACGTTTCAGCGGCAGCTGAGCTGCTCCCTACTCAGCCCCTGCATGAGTTTGCAAGCTTGTCCCCCTATCTGCAGAGGTGTGTGTGAAAGCAATGGGGGGTGGGGGTGAAAGCAATGAAGACCTCAAGACTGCTCCTGCTCTGCTAGCTGGCTCCAGCTGCCTTGGGCTGGCACCCCAGTGTCTTGCTGTAAGTGGCTGCCCCGTGCGCAGGGATGGGAGCGGGGTGGAGACGGGCAGCCCAAATGTGCCTACCTTTAAGATGCAATACAGGTACAGTACTTGCTTTTTTTTTTTTTTTAAGCAGGTGGGGTCTCTGCTGCTGCCCGATTATTTACGACTTCACCTGATGTCCGGTTGACCCATCAGTCTGTAACTCTGGTGTTCACATCTTTGAGGTTCTACTGTATTGAAAAGTCCAGTGACACATTCTGTTCAATAAATTGAGGTACTGTATAGAATATGTTGGCAAGATGACCAGAAGTCTACTTCAGGGGGGCCTTCTGCCTGAAATATGGAAGTGTGTTTGCTTGTGGTTTGTTATTTCAGTTATTACAGAAAATAAGCGGGGAGGGGGAATTTTTTTTAAATGCTCCTTCTCCAGCCCTCTGCAAATAACTCTGCAGGTAAGAAGGGACGGTCAAGGCTGTTGGGGGAGCCCCATCCATTCAGAAACTCAGCACAAGGACAGTGTTGAGGCAGATGATCAAAAAGAGGCAAAGGATATGATCCTCAAGCACTCCTCCTCCCCCACATCTTATGCTGGCAGAGGGCGGGATGACATGTACATGCGTATGTATTAAGAGCCCTGTCCCACAAAACTCATATTCAGCAACAGCAGCAAGAGGCAAAATCTGCCATTTCCCTAGGTGGTACTCCCTCTTTTACATCAGCAGGGGACAAAGCTATCTGAAAAAAGTAAAGGCTCAGTTAAAGAAATATGCTGAAGAGAAGGCTGAAGGACAAAATGATCACAGAGCATTCTCACCCAGCATGTCCTTAGATTAATACGATATGGAGAGTCAGGGCAGAAAGAAGGTTGAAAACATTTTTTAAATTAACTGATCAAAATTCTGTGTTTCCTACTGTTGTAAATGTGGATATAGTGACAACACAGGAAGCAGATCTGTGGAGTAAGAAGATGAGACTCTGAAAAGAACACCAGCCCATTTACTTAGGGCAGAATAGCCCCATACACGAGAATAACCTCCATAAGCTATAGGAAACCGCGTTTGTACTTCCGGTTTTCATCTACTCATATGCCATGGCAAGGAGAGGGCAGGACTGTTCTCCCTGAGAGTCTGGAAGGGGGCTCAGTCCTTTAATCTACAGATTGGCAGCAAGGAGGCTCAGTACCTGTGCACTGCCTCCTAGAGCTCACTACAGGAGCCATGCCACCAAAGTGGCCCTTATTATTGCTAAACATCCACTCAGTAGCAGTGCCTCACATCACACTGGGGAACTCCTAGCTTGCTATTACTAATTATATACTGTTTAATAGCTTATAAAGTTATATTTATTATAGCACCATCAATTTGTATGATACTACCTAGAAAAGGTTCTACCCCATGGAGTCTAGCATTTACCCAAACAAAAACTACAGATCATCAGACCCTTAGATTATAAAATACTTAAAGCAGAAAACTGGTCTTCTTACTTTTATGGCACTGTTCAGACTTACTAGTTTATATAGTGTCGTGAGGATCCTTCTATTTTATGAGGCACCTTGCAAAGCTTTTTAGCCCTCAAATACAGAGGAGAACCAGTTTAAGAGATAGAAATGAAAGTTCCTTCCAGGCATCTTGTAAAGAGATCATGGAGTAATGAAGTCTTTTCATTTCATTCACACAGTTGAGCAGAGAACACCCTGAACTGGGGGTGGTGATGTAACTTTTGATAGCTATTTCTCTCAAGCTGGAAGAAAACAACAGTCACTGAAAATTTGCAGATGGTAAACAATGAAGAGGACAGGTCCCTGATACAGAGTCATCTGGATTGCTTGGTAAACTGGGTGCAAGCAAACAGTGTTTTTAATATGGCTAAATGTAAATGTTGAACATGAGCTCCCACTGTGATGCTGTGGCCAAAAGGGCTAATGGAATCCTGGAATGCACGAATGGGAATGTCAAGTAGGAGTAGAGAGGTTATTTTATCTCTATAGCTGGCAACAGTGCAACCACTCCTGCAATACGGTGTCCAGTTCTGATGCACGCTATTCAAGAAGGATGTTGATACACTGCAGAGGGTTCAGAGACTTGATTACAGACTATAAGAATCTACCTGGGGAATAAATATTTAATAAAGGCTCCTCAATCTATCAGAGAAAGGTATAACATGATCCAATGGCTAGAAGTTGAAGATAAATACAGACTGGAAATAAGGCATACCTTTTAATGGTTGGAGCAATTAACCACTGGAACAACTTACTAAGGATTGTGGTGGATTCTCCATCACTGACTATGTTTAAATCACAACTGGATGTTTTTCTAAAAGATCTGCTCTAGGAATCATTTTGGGGAAGTTCTATGGTCTGTATTATACAGCTCAGACTAGATGATTACAGTGGTCCATTCTGGCCTTGGAATCTATCAGTCTATGAAAGCTGTAACCAAGGCCTGGTTTACCTAAAACTTCAGTCGACCTAGCTATATTGCTTAGGGGGTGTGAAAAATTCACACCCGAGAGACACAGTTAAGCGAACCTTAGTCAGGGTGCAGACACTGCTAGGTTGATGGAAAAATTCTTCCATCAACCTAGCTACCACTTCTCAAGACGTACTTGAGGGTATTCATTACTATTGCAATGACAGGGGTTTTCCCATTGCTGTAGTAAAGGTCTACACTACAGCAATAAGAAAAGGAGGACTTGTGGCACCTTAGAGACTAACAAATTTATTAGAGCACAAGCTTTCGTGAGCTACAGCTCACTTCATCAGATGCATTCAGTAAGACAGCAGCATGGTGCAGCACTTGTAGCATAGACCCAATCCAAGACTCAAAGCTGACTCACCAACAATGCAGATGGATCTGTAATACAATTAATACACAGCTATAACACAGTTAACTCTTGTGATAATCAGACAGCGCAACTGTATGTATACACTGGGTACAGTATGGCTTAGACTAGAGAAGCGGTTCTTCAGAGAGTAGCTTAAGGCAGTGTCTTAAGCACAGGTTAAAAAAGGCAACTGGAATCTGAAAGACTGAGTGAGCACCGCTGACATTTACCACACAAAGGTCAGCCAGTTTCTAGAGCTAGCACTGCCTGGCACTGCTCGGCTTTTGCTACACTTAAGAGAAACGCAGTAGAGAGGATTAAAATGATAGCCTAACATCATTTTTCTCCAATCAAAACCAATGACCCTTCATTAGAAAAGGAAAAATATAAGCAATTTAGGCCCAAAAGTCTGACCTACTTTAAAACTGTTCAACCAATGGGAAATAAGCCCTGAATGGTAGAGAATAATGTAACGTTTAGTTTAAATGCACAAAAAGACCAATACCACAGTGTGCAAGTTCTCTCAGCTGACTGTGCAGCAACAGCTAGTTTCCCTCAAACCAATAATGCTGGTGCATCAAAAAGGAATTTAATCTAGTTTAGATTCATTTTTCCTATTTGAACTGGTTGCTGGGTCAGAACCAATACTGGCCGAAGAGGTGTACCGAAGAAGAGGGTTTCAAAGAGAATTTCCTTTCACACTAACTGAAAGACTCATTGCAGATTACCACATTTTTGCTTGTTTAAGCAAATCTTCCTGCAATCTCCCAAGCAAGTGAACAGCCCATTGTTCCAGTCCCTGATCACACCTGGCTCAGTTTGCAATTGAGACAGAGGTTTTTGCCCTTCTCCTTTGTCTGGAAAAACGCCTGGCTTGCCTCCTTTGTCTGTTTACAGTCTCCAAAACAAAATATTAGAGTATCCATAATTTCACACACAATGTTTTTACATACATTTCCCAGTGATATCAGAAACCAATGTGTTATTAGTTTTCAAATGATATATTACAAGACAACTTTTAAATGAATATCATGGCAACAGTGTGAGGTGCACGGACCTGGTCAGGCCAGCTGAGATTTACTGTTACATACCAGGGAGCCCTTTCCCATCTGGCATGGAGGTGCTCGTTTACAGTCACGAGTACATTTGGCAAAAATAATTAGGTTTTAGTATTGCATCCTAAACCCTAGCAGAATGCATATTTTACCAGTATTAATGTGCCATTCCCACAAAAGAGTGCTAACACCAATAATGCTGGTGTACCACAAAGGAATTATCCGATGTGTATTGCAGAGGAAGAAAAGCAGCCAAGAATTCCCTAAATGAATTCTAGTTTGTTAGGGTCTTGTTCAATAGCGAGGTGATTACTAGAATCTTTTTTATTTACCAAAGTTATGAGTAAAAATTAGTAAATCCCAAAGCTTTTAACAGATGTTTATCGTAGAAATGTTTAGTTGGAAGCAGGGCTGTCCCTAGGGGGGTACGGGGCCAAGGACATAGGTCCCAAGTTTCTATCTGCCGGGGGGTGGGTGCTCTCCCACGGCTCCACCCAAGGCCCTAACCCCCACCTCACCCCTTCCCTGCCCAGTTCTGGCCCCACTAGTGCGCTGCACCCTCGCTCCTCCCCATCCCCCTCCCCCCAGTGCCTCAGGCACAGTAAAACAGCTGATCTGCAGTAGGTGCTGGGAGGGAAGGGGAAGATGCTGATCGGCGGGACCACCGACAGGCAGCAGGAGGTTGGTAGGCGGGCTCCTCCTCACCTATTGCCTCACCTCCCCGCCCACTGCCTCCTCACAAAGCATGGGGCCCCTCAAACAGCGGGGCCCGGGGCAGTCGCCCCAATTTGCCATACCGTAGGGATGGCTCTGGCTGGAAGGGACCTCAAGAGAGTATCTAATCCAGCCCCTTGTGCTGAAGCAGGGCCAAGAAAACAATTCTCGACCATCCGTGACAGGTGTTTGTCCAAACTGTTCTTTAAAACCTCCAGCAAGGAGGATTCCACAGCCTCCCTTCGTAACCGATTCCAGTGCTTAACCACCCTGACAGATACACAGGTTTTCCTAATATCTAATCTAAACCTCCCTTACGCAGATGAAGACTTTGTTCATGTCCATTGGAGGTAGGACAAGTTCTATTGATCACTGTCCTCTTTATAACGTATTTGAAGACTTAACAGGTCCCCCCTCAGCCTTCTTTTCTCGAGACTAAACATGCCTAGGTGTTTTTTCGTTTGTTTTTAAACTTTCCTCATAGGTCACATCTTCTAAACTTTTTCTCATCATCATCTCCTCCTCCTCCTCCTCTGGGCTCTCTCCACTTTGTCCCCATCTTTCTTGGAGCGTGGCGCTCCAAACTGGACACAATGTTAGGATATAGATATTCAGGCCTGTCTGTAAAGGCCCGTACTTTAAGAATTTAGGTGTATTCTTATCACTTGGCTAGTTAGAGGTATAAAAGAAAGAATCAAAATCACTGTCTGCCAGTGTAAGGTCCTTCTCTTACCGTGACAGTCTGAGGCCCTGTTCTTTGGCTAAGGGACAGAGGCAGCCATAAACTGGGAAGCGACTGGTCACATCCTCACATTCCAAAGTAGTCACATTGAAAAAAGGTGCTATTGGGCTGTTAGGAATACAATCCTGTCCTGATAGTGCCTATCACCTCCAGAGAAAGGGAAGTGCCTAGAAGATGTAAAAGGAAATTGAGGTTGATAGTTTTCTGTCTGGTAAGAACTCACTTATCAATAGACACAGCTGGGAAACTCATGTCTTTATAGATGTAGTTGTGAAATCCTCACTTCTGTATTGTTTTGTCATTATAGTTCCCACTTTGCTATTGTTTATTGGCATGGGGTCTGTCTGGTTCTGTGATTGTTTTTGTCTGCTGTATAATTAATTTTGCTGAGTGTAAACTAATTAAGGTGGTGGGATATAATTGGTTAGCTAATCATGTTACAAGATGTTAGGATTGGTTAGTTAAATTTCAGTAGAATGATTGGTTAAGGTATAACTTTAATTTTCCTGATATCTGCTGGGAGAGCAATACAGCGGTGCATAGACAATCCAGGAAGTTTTTGGAAAGCGTAGGGGACAATTTCCTGGTGCAAGTGCTAGAGGAGCCAACTAGGGGGGGCGCTTTTCTTGACCTGCTGCTCACAAACCGGGTAGAATTAGTGGGGGAAGCAAAAGTGGATGGGAATCTGGGAGGCAGTGACCATGAGTTGGTTGAGTTCAGGATCCTGACGCAGGGAAGAAAGGTAAGCAGCAGGATACGGACCCTGGACTTCAGAAAAGCAGACTTCGACTCCCTCAGGGAACGGATGGCCTGGATCCCCTGGGGGACTAACTTGAAGGGGAAAGGAGTCCAGGAGAGCTGGCTGTATTTCAAGGAATCCCTGTTGAGGTTACAGGAACAAACCATCCCAATGAGTCGAAAGAATAGTAAATATGGCAGGCGACCAGCTTGGCTTAACAGTGAAATCCTAGCGGATCTTAAACATAAAAAAGAAGCTTACAAGAAGTGGAAGGTTGGACATATGACCACGGAAGAGTATAAAAATATTGCTCGGGCATGTAGGAATGATATCAGGAGGGCCAAATCGCACCTGGAGCTGCAGCTAGCCAGAGATGTTAAGAGTAACAAGAAGGGTTTCTTCAGGTATGTTAGCAACAAGAAGAAAGCCAAGGAAAGTGTGGGCCCCTTACTGAATGAGGGAGGCAACCTAGTGACAGAGGATGTGGAAAAAGCTAATGTACTCAATGCTTTTTTTGCCTCTGTTTTCACTAACAAGGTCAGCTCCCAGACTGCTGCGCTGGGCATCACAAAATGGGGAAGAGATGGCCAGCCCTCTGTGGAGATAGAGGTGGTTAGGGACTATTTAGAAAAGCTGGACGTGCACAAGTCCATGGGGCCGGACGAGTTGCATCCGAGAGTGCTGAAGGAATTGGCGGCTGTGATTGCAGAGCCATTGGCCATTATCTTTGAAAACTCGTGGCGAACCGGGGAAGTCCCGGATGACTGGAAAAAGGCTAATGTAGTGCCAATCTTTAAAAAAGGGAAGAAGGAGGATCCTGGGAACTACAGGCCAGTCAGCCTCACCTCAGTCCCTGGAAAAATCATGGAGCAGGTCCTCAAAGAATCAATCCTGAAGCACTTGCATGAGAGGAAAGTGATCAGGAACAGCCAGCATGGATTCACCAAGGGAAGGTCATGCCTGACTAATCTAATCGCCTTTTATGATGAGATTACTGGTTCTGTGGATGAAGGGAAAGCAGTGGATGTAGTGTTTCTTGACTTTAGCAAAGCTTTTGACACGGTCTCCCACAGTATTCTTGTCAGCAAGTTAAGGAAGTATGGGCTGGATGAATGCACTATAAGGTGGGTAGAAAGCTGGCTAGATTGTCGGGCTCAATGGGTAGTGATCAATGGCTCCATGTCTAGTTGGCAGCCGGTATCAAGTGGAGTGCCCCAAGGGTCGGTCCTGGGGCCGGTTTTGTTCAATATCTTCATAAATGATCTGGAGGATGGTGTGGATTGCACTCTCAGCAAATTTGCGGATGATATTAAACTGGGAGGAGTGGTAGATACGCTGGAGGGGAGGGATAGGATACAGAAGGACCTAGACAAATTGGAGGGTTGGGCCAAAAGAAATCTGATGAGGTTCAATAAGGATAAGTGCAGGGTCCTGCACTTAGGACGGAAGAACCCAATGCACAGCTACAGACTAGGGAACGAATGGCTAGGCAGCAGTTCTGCGGAAAAGGACCTAGGGGTGACGGTGGACGAGAAGCTGGATATGAGTCAGCAGTGTGCCCTTGTTGCCAAGAAGGCCAATGGCATTTTGGGATGTATAAGTAGGGGCATAGCGAGCAGATCGAGGGATGTGATCGTCCCCCTCTATTCGACATTGGTGAGGCCTCATCTGGAGTACTGTGTGCAGTTTTGGGCCCCACACTACAAGAAGAATGTGGATAAATTGGAGAGAGTCCAGCGAAGGGCAACAAAAATGATTTGAGAACTGGAACACATGACTTATGAGGAGAGGCTGAGGGAACTGGGATTGTTTAGTCTGCGGAAGAGAAGAATGAGGGGGGATTTGATAGCTGCTTTCAACTACCTGAAAGGGGGATCCAAAGAGGATGGCTCTAGACTGTTCTCAATGGTAGCAGATGACAGAACGAGGAGTAATGGTCTCAAGTTGCAGTGGGGGAGGTTTAGATTGGATATTAGGAAAAACTTTTTCACTAAGAGGGTGGTGAAACACTGGAATGCGTTACCTAGGGAGGTGGTAGAATCTCCTTCTTTAGAGGTTTTTAAGGTCAGGCTTGACAAAGCCCTGGCTGGGATGATTTAACTGGGAATTGGTCCTGCTTCGAGCAGGGGGTTGGACTAGATGACCTTCTGGGGTCCCTTCCAACCCTGATATTCTATGATTCTATGATAGCTAATAATATTACTATATAAATTAGGAGCAAACAGGAAGTAAGTTGGGATTCGAAAATAAGGAAAAAGGAACTTGTATTTAAGCTTGCTGGAAGTTCACCCCAATAAACATCGAATTGTTTGCACCTTCGGACTTCGGGTATTGTTGCTCTCTGTTCATGCGAGAAGGACCAGGGAAGTGGGAGAGTGAAGGAATAAGCTCTCTAACACACAATACTCCAGCTGAGACCGCACCAATGCCTAGCCAAGGGGGACCATTACCTCCCATATCTTACATGCAACACTCCTGTTAATACGCTCTTGAATTATATTAACCTCTTTGGCAACTGCATCATCATTGGCTCATGTTCAGTTTCTGATCCACTATAGGTCCCAGATCCTTTTCTGCAGTACTACTGCCTTGACAGTTATTCCCCATTTTGTAGTTGTGCATTTGGTTTTTCCTTCCTGTGTATAGTGCTGTGCGCTTGCCTTTATTGAATTTTATCTTGCTAATTTCAGACCAATTCTCCAATTTGTCAAGATCATTTTGAATTCTGATGCTGTCCTTCAAAGTGCAGCTCCTCAGAGCTTAGTGTCATTTGCAAATATTATAACCATAATCTCCGCTCCATTATTCAAGTCATTAATGAAAATACTGACCACTACAGTACCAGACCCAGGACAGACTCCCGCAGGAGCCCATTAGGTATGTCCTATTGATAACTACTCTGAATAAGATTCTTCAAAGACTTGTGCACCCACCTTAAGTAATTTCATCTCGATCACATTCCCCCAGTTTGCTTTTAAGAAGGTCATGTGGGAATGCATCAAAAGCCTATTAAAACCAAGATAAGCACATCTACTGCTTTCTCCCATCCACTCGACCAGTGTATTGTGGTTTAAAGATGGAAATAGATTTGTTATATTAATGAGTCATCTACATCAATTTATCCAAATGCAATTAAAACTATTATTTTATGGTCATTACACAAATTCACTCTCCTGCTGGTGATAGCTATATATATATATATTTTTTTTTCTCTGTGTATATATAAAGTCTGCTGCAGTTTCCACGATATGCATCTGATGAAGTGAGCTGTAGCTCACGAAAGCTTATGCTCTAATAAATTGGTTAGTCTCTAAGGTGCCACAAGTACTCCTTTTCTTATTGTGTAGAGAGTTGTCACTTTGGATGGGCTATCACCAGCAGGAGAGTGAATTTGTGTGGGGGGGTGGAGGGTGAAAAAACCTGGATTTGTGCTGGAAATGGCCCAACTTGATGATCACTTTAGATAAGCTATTACCAGCAGGACAGTGGGGTGGGAGGAGGTATTGTTTCATATTCTCTGTGTGTATATAAAGTCAGCTGCAGTTTCCACGGTATGCATCCGATGAAGTGAGCTGTAGCTCACGAAAGCTCATGCTCAAATAAATTGGTTAGTCTCTAAGGTGCCACAAGTACTCCTTTTCTTTTTGGTGTTACAAGAAGGAAGTTTTTGTTTAATGATAAAACCCAGTTATATAAATGTAACTGTATGTGCAACTCCATGCAGTCACATTGGATGGAAGCTTGGTAATTAAATTATCCAAGGGGGTCAGGCAGAGTGGCTAATACCACCACTTTGCTTCTGTCCCCAGAAGCCTTTACAGCTATTCTGAAGGAAAATGGGCCCTTTTCCCACAGAAATGGTCTATAAGGGACTGCTGCAGGCAGCAGGCGGAGAGAGAATCTGATCAAAATTATTTGACTATTGGGTAATGTAATCAAAATCACTAAAGGATGTAAGGGGTTTCTATTGGAACTTAACTTGGCTGCCCCTGGTTGTGTCTACTTGTACAAGATGGACGTGTAATCGGGGTACAGTTGTGTAAAAAAGAGTAATCACAGTGCAAGGAATGTTAGGCAAAAGAGAATTTTGTGTGTGTGTTTGTACAGTGCTCAAATCTGAAGCTGTGTCTCAGCTATTACCTGAGAATAAATTTAAAGCTTGGTACAGCAGAGAAACTATTGTAAACATGGTCTGTTGCACAAGAGGGGAAACTGAGGTATACCACCTCATGAATTTCATAAATGACCAGTGAGTGGGGTAATTCACTAGCCTGACTATAGAACAAAATAAGAACAGCCTGGAGGTAATTCTTCTGTTTTTCCGGCAATTAGCAAGGAAATTTGTAAAAGAAAGTGGTATTATTATTATTAAGCAATAATCTGTCCCCACCAGGGGGGTGGGGATTGTTTCTTTTGTTTTTCAGACACTCTACAAGCAAGCTGGCGCCAGTGGAAAAATAACCCACAATACCATGGATCTGTGTTTTGTGTTTGTCTGTGGTGCTTATCTTGTTGCTAGCATTGTAGTGTTTTAATGAACAGAAAATCTCATGATACGGGTGGGGGATGGCTTCAAAAGGCTGACCGGGGGAGGGGGGGAGATGTGTATGGGAATGCAAAATGCTCAACTAGGAGGCCAGCACCTGTGTAATCGCTACCATGATACCTGGAAATGGAACAGCAACTAAGGTGGTCCCTACAAGCCCTATGGAAATAATGAGAAGGGGAGGAGCTCACTGGGAATCAATAGAGCGGTGTGTAAAATAGTGTAAATCAACAGAAGATGTTTGGATGTGCCCCTCTCCTATGACTATAGAGGAGCAGGATCAACGGCCTATGCAAGGAGTGGACAATTGGGTGTACTGTGTATAAGGTGTTTTGCTGGGAATGTACATATTACTGGGGGCACAATTACACCAACCCATAACCAAACTACATCCATCTATATGCTGCTATCTGGACTTTGGTGCACAAATGGATCTGTGAATATTATTGCTGTGAATAATCAAACCAGGGCATACTGCCAGATTCCATGCCAAGTGGTTAAGCTGGTTTGGACAATATCCCATTTCTCTGGAACATTCAATGGACTTATGATATGGACAAAAGCAAGCAAAACCTGCAGGGGCAGCTTGTTGCAACTGCCAGCAACTGGACACATAAGACCGTGACCCTGTCAAAGGAGGAGAGGCAGTGTTTTGGGGGTGTCTCGGATGTTGGACCATACTGCAGTGGTCAGGACTCAGTGTCACTGTGGATTTTGTATTGTTAACTGTACTTGTGTTATGTTGCATATGGAGACAACCTATACGTAGTGCAATAAGCCCTCCAACCCCTGCAGTGCACTAGACAACCCGGACCCAACCTTCTCGGGCCCACTATAATGGGAAGTCTGAAACACTAATTGGAATAGGTGTGATATGCCCGTACGAGAGAAGGTGCAGGGCACTATACTACACAAGGGGCAGTGGGACAAATGGAATATCGACACCTTCCACCTTGATGCCTGGCCCTATCAGGAAATGTGTTGCTATATGTCCTAAGCTTTTCCAGGGATACCTGGGCAGGAGGATCCCAAAAGAAAAAGAAAAAAAAGGGGTGGAGTGTTAGGATATAGATATTCAGGCCTGTCTGTAAAGGCCTGTACTCTAAGAATTTAGGTGTATTCTTATCACTTAGCTAGTGATAGAGGTATAGAAGAAAGAATCAAAATCACTGTCTGCCGGTGTAAGCTCCTTCTCTTACTGTGACAGTCTGAGGCCCTGTTCTTAGGCTGAGATCTCTGGCTAAGCAACAGAGGCAGCCATAAGCTGGGAAGCGAATGGTCACATCCTCACATTCCAACCTAGTCACATTGAAAGAAGGTGCTATTGGGCTGATAGGAATACAATCCTGTCCTGATAGTGCCTGTCACCTCCAGAGAAAGGGAAGTGCCTAGAAGATGTAAAAGGAAATTGAGGTTGATAGTTTAATTTAATTGAGGTTGTAGGAGTAAGTGATTTAAACTTAGTCTGATAGCATCCTGTCTGGCAAGAACTCACTTATCAATAGCTGGGATGTGAAATCCTCACTTCTGTATTGTTTTGTCATTATAGTTCCCACTTTGCCATTGTTTGTCTGTATAATCTCTCTGTCTGGTTCTGTGATTGTTTCTGTCTGCTGTATAATTAATTTTGCTGGATGTAAACTAATTAAGGTGGTGGGATATAATTGGTTACGTAATCATGTTACAATATGTTAGGATTGGTTAGTTAAATTTCAGGAAAATGACTGGTTAAGGCATAGCTAAGCAGAACTCAAGTTTTACTATATAGTCTGCAGCCAATCAGGAAGTGGGTGGGTGTGTGGGGGGGGGAATGGGAACAGGGAATGGGGGTGGGGAAATTGGAATCATGTTTGGCTAAGGGCAGGAATGGGAACAAGGACACAGGTGTAAGGCTCTGTGGTGTCAGAGCTGGGAAGGGGGACACTACGGAAGGAAACTGGAATCATGCTTGCTTGAAGTTCAGCCCAATAAACACCGAATTGTTTGCACCTTTGGACTTGGGGTATTGTTGCTCTCTGTTCACGTGAGAAGGACCAGAGAAGTAAGTGGGTGAAGGAATAAGCCCCCTAACAGTCTCTAAGGTGCCACAAGTACTTTTCTTTTCGCAGATACAGACTAACACGGCCGCTATTCTGAAATCTGTATACTCCAGTGTGCAATAGAACATAGTAATGCACTTTTCAAGCCTCTCCACAACTCTGGCTCTAACATAGCACCAAGGATTCTTCATTAACATAAATACTAACAGTGTAGCGGTTTTTAATTTTCTGAAGATTGGTTGCCAATATATCTTGGGTTCAGTTTTAATAAATAAATAAATACAAAAGTACTGCCTTACCTTACCGCCTCTTATTTAATTGAACTGCTAATTCTCTATGGCCTTATTTGCACTTGGAGATTCTTTTGCTATCCCCAAAATCCACCTGCAGTGAGTTATGGCTAGGATTTTCACTTTTGTCCTTCAACTTTATAATCTACCTTTGGCCACTGAAATGCACATGGAGTGATTTCATATTTCTTCTCTTTGGCTTCTGACAATCAGTTGTGCTCAATTTGTCGTTGTTTAGAGAAGCTTGCTTTAAAGATTTTGTAAGGAGAAAGATTTTACATTACTACACTGTCAGCCTTTAGAAAATTTCATCAGTGCACCTATTTCAGTTTTATCTTTAAATGCAACTTTACAACAACAATATGAAAACCAGAGTACAGATGCACTGCAGCATCTTTTCAAAGTGAAACAGCTCATCTGTCATAATCTTTCGTGTATACACAGCCACCACTACCAGTCCACATCAAGGATCATAGCCACCAACCAAGACCCAATTCTGCAGTAAGCTCTGTGCAAGTGCACCACTGTGCTGGCAGAGCCAGTGGTTTGAGCATTAGCCTGCTAAACCCAGTATTGAGAGTTCAATCCTTGAGGGGGCCATTTAGGGATCTGGGGCGAAAATTGGGGATTGGTTCTGCTTTGACCAGGGTGTTGGACTAGATGACCTCCTGAGGTCCCTTCCAATCCTGATATTCTATGAAAACAATAAGTCAATGGGATTCCTCACATAGGTCAGCACATCCAGAATTACTGCAGTACCACAAGTCAAACAAGTTTTCTCCATTTGCTGTTCAGATAGAAGCTTTGCAGTCTTCTGCTGCTTGACGCCAGTATAATAATCCCTCTTCTCAGGCACAGAATGACACCCAGATTCCCATTATGAAAACTCTCCACTTACCCACCCGAGAACTTAATATCACATATAGCCAACACTGGTAAAGTTAGGACTCCTCCACTGAGCACACTCAAGTAATCAGACATCCATTAGAGCAGGGGTGGGCAAACTTTTTGGCCCGAGGGCCACAACTGGGTATGGAAATTGTATGGCGGGCCATGAATGAGCGGCTGGTGGTGCGGGTTCTGGGGTAGGGCTGGTGATGAGGGTGCAGGAGGGCTGGGACTGAGGTGTTTGGAGAGTGGGAGAGGGATCAGGGCTAGGGCAGGGACGCAGGAAGGGATCAGGGGTGCAGGCTCCGGGTGGCGCTTACCTCAAGCAGCTCCCGGACGCAGCAGCATGTCCTTCCTCCGGCTCCTATGCGGAGGCGCAGCCAGGCGGCTCTACACACTGCCCTGTCCACAGGCACTGCCCCTGCAGCTTCCACTGGCTGTGGTTGCTGGCCAATGGGAGCTGTGAGGGCAGTGTGTGGAGCCCCCTCGCTGCCCCTACGTGTAGAAAGGACGTGCCGCTGCTTCCAGGAGCCACACAAAGCCCCGGCATGCGCGGAGCGGGGCAAGACCCCGACCCCACTACCCAGCTGGAGCAGGGCAGGCCCCAGACCCCGCTCCCCGGCTTGAGCTTGAGGGCTGGATTAAAATGTCTGAAGGGCCGGATGCAGCCCTCAGGACGTAGCTTGCCCACCTCCGCATTAGAGGGTGTAGGCTTTGCAGGAGCTAACTAGCAACAAACGTGCAGCTGGCCAATAGGAGTATAAGCATTTATTTTTAAATGCTGATTGAGAATTTACCTCCCAGACAGATACCCGCTCATTATGCACTTTACTATGTCTTTCCAGACAGAGAGATAAATCCCTCCCTTTAGGCCCACATTTTTTTATTTAGTTGCTCCAAACCTTAACTAGATGTAAAATTGGAAAATTCCTCAGGTGTGAAGCCAGTATTTGATCCTCCAGGTTCATATTAAATGCCTTCTGCATTGCTCTCCACAACAGGTTCTCAGACACTATGGTGGTAGGGGCCTTATAAAAGGATATCAGATCTTCAGTGAAAGAATCTTGTTTTCATACCACTATATAAAGTCACCTAATGAAAACAGGCAGCCCACCTACTCACAATTGAGGTTGGGACCCTATAGTGAGCTCCCTGTGGGAGATGTTCTGCTCAAAAAAATCCTGTTCTGGGACCCCTTTTTGAGAAGTCTGTACATGCCCAAACTCAATCTTAGGAGATCAAAGGGAAAATAAAAAGAATTCAGAAATCAAAAATGGGAACAAGGAGAGGGGGGAAATGCCCATAGCAGAATAGGCTAGTGTTTCATTTGGTCAAGTATGTGGTCTACAGATGAGGAGGAGTGAAGACCAAAAAAACCCAGAATGCTGTTGTATCTTGTAAACTTGAAAGAACTAATTTCTCAGCAGTAGAAAAATGAGACAGGGATCAACAACAAAAAAATGATAAGAAAGAGGAAACTGAGAAAAAGTACACGAGAAGAAAAGGAAACAAATGGAAAAACATGATGGAAACAGAATTTAGATTAGTGAAAGTTTCCTTTGTACAAATGCCTATGTGTTATGTTATCTTTGGGAACCATCCTACAGCTCTTAATCTGAGAGGAAAAAGGAAAAGACAATATTAGCAAGCTAGTGCTATTTAGCCTGGAGTCAAATGGTTGCCTATTGTTCCTCTTGGGCACTGCAGATTCACGGCTAAGGTGGATGTTTCTGTTAGCCACAGGCAGTTGCAGGTACAATAAAAAGCCTAAAATGATAAGAGTCCAAAAGGCTGAGGGTTTTTAGGGCTCCAGGAAACTGGTTTTAAAATGGAGACAGCAAGTATCTGTTTACCATGACAATGCTATGGGATGACAGCTTCACAGAAGTAAATTAATCATGTATGCGCAAGCATGTTTTGCTTTGTCTTTGGCCAAAGGAAAGAAATCATAATTAAGGAGTTTAAAATCACAACAAACCACAAAAAAGACATACACACACACACACATAAAGATTCTGATTAATTAGATTTTTTTAATTCATTATATTCATTTTGATAAAGAAGTCATACTACATGTTTTTTGCTTTTGCAGCTCTTATCCAAATATTTTCCATTAAAAATTAGTATTTAAGAAACCTGTTTTTAATGTTCTTCTATCTAGCATCATTTCAGGAGGGAAGAACATTTTACCTTCATGCTTTGTTCAAATACATTCATTCAATGAGATGTTTGCTGAATAAGGCCTGATGTTTGGATTTTAAGATGTTGCACTTCGGGCTGCAGTTGCATAAGAATTCTGGAAATCAGGCACTAGCACAAAGTGTAAACAAAAGTAATTTTGACACTTTATTTCGACGGTCTAAAATTAAAAGTGAAAACTTTGTAAATTAGAGGTTTTAAAAATTCATTATTAATCTAAGGTGTTTAGTAACACAGGTCAGGAAGCTTTTTAAAAAGCAAACAAACAATTTTTAACCTGACAATGTATCTAGGAATTACTCTGTGGAAGTTCTATGCCCTGTGTTATACAGGAGGTCAGATTAGATGATCACAATGGTCCCTTTTGGCTTTAGAATCGAATCTTTACATGAAAAATTATTAGCCAGATAATCCACAATACTGGATCCTGACTACATCCTAGAATTAAATTTTAGTGTTTTGTGAAAACTAGGATAATTGTGCAGCCCTTTTGGTGCCTCGTTCTATTTTTAAAATTGCATGCTGAACTCCAATCTCTAGGTTTAATGTTGAAGAAATGACATAAGTCTATCTTTACACATTAGTTTTCTAGATTCAGAAAGTCAAGACAAATAAGAAGTTACAATGGCCTCACATAATGCAGTGTAAATATACTTTAGGAACATGGATAATTATATTGTTTTTAAACTCCTTAAATGCCAATACAGGTATTCGCAAAAAGAAAAGGAGTACTTGTGGCACCTTAGAGACTAACCCATTTATTTGTGCATAAGCTTTCGTGAGCTACACGATGAAGTGAGCTGTAGCTCACGAAAGCTTATGCTCAAATAAATCGGTTAGTCTCTAAGGTGCCACAAATACTCCTTTTCTTTTTGCGAATACAGACTAACATGGCTGTTACTCTGAATACAGGTATTCTTCATTTCTTGTCCCAAGCAGCTGTGCATGTGCTATTAAGTAGTTGCTAGGTTTCAGGTGACTGCACTCAGTACTAGCCAACATATTCTTTTTACAAAGAGTTCTTACAATCAGTGAAATTTGTAAGAGCTTTGATATCCCAAAACGGCCAAATCCTGCAAAAGTTTTTCTCATGTAAGTAATTCTGGCTTCAGCGGGAGACAAGTCTTTGCAGGATCAAGCCTAACAATGGAACTCTCATATCAAAACAAATTAATAAGCCATTTAGTCTGTTATCACAGACAACAGTGAATACTCAATGCTTCAGATGAAAGCATTCGTACACTATAAGGCATCTAATTATTTGATACCCTTGGATACTCTGGCTCATTAACCTCAGCTGGTGGTGAGCTTGTGCCATGAAGTATTATAGCCTTTATTTTTTTTCTTTACAACACAATATTCTACAGTAGTGTATTCCTTTAGGTTAGTTACACATTGCATTAAAAAATATGTTTGCCATTTAAAATTTTTGCCTTTTTCA
The DNA here is from genome assembly GCF_965140295.1 of Lepidochelys olivacea. Lineage (NCBI taxonomy): Eukaryota > Metazoa > Chordata > Testudines > Cheloniidae > Lepidochelys > Lepidochelys olivacea. Next base: position 12,186,620 of record NC_140411.1, read on the forward strand.
TACTGAATGCCCCCCTCAGAACCGGTCAATCACCACAAAGAGTTTCTTATGTTGCTCATCTACATTAGGGCCAGATTAATTCTATCTGGGATTTAACTGAAGAGAGAAACCACTGAAGTGTTCGCTTCTCCACATAACGCAATGCATTCAGTAATTTATCAGTCAATCAATGCATCTTCCCCTTAATATCTTCTCATAGGCTACATTATGTGCTAAACAGATTACAACACAACATAGTGTTTACTCCCATCTGTGATTCCAGGACCTTCACATGCCACATTCCTCCTCCCATATATTTTTCAAATGACTTCTCTCACCCTGACCCCTTGTTGCATGAGAGCTCAGCTCACCACCACCTGAGCAGTGGGACAACCTCACAGAAGGAGCATCAGTTACTGGGTAAGGGATAGAGGGAGAACTGGAATGAGATGTCATGAGACCAGATCTGACACTTATTGGTAAAAAAACAAGAGAGATGAGGAAGAGAAACATAACCAAGTGAAAAGCCAACTAAGGCCAAATTAATGTGTCCTCAGAGGGAACAAAGACACATCCCCCCCACCACACACACACACACACACTGTGGTCATGTTTGTTTGTTTTTTAAATGTCTTAAGACAGCAGTGTCCAGGGGTGACTAATATACACTTTTTAAGGAACAGCAAAGTGCACCTTAGTGGGATAAAATCTGCACGGGGTGGGAGGATGTAGCCCTCCATCGGAGAGCTATCGGCCAGTACTGCCAGCTATCTGACAACACTGCCTGATGCCCTTTTGCGCAATCCAGTGGCTCCCAGAAGGCAGACACGCCGTCGTCGAGAGCACACAAGAAGTCTGCTCCTACGGGCTGTGATACTTGGGTCTAAGCCTGGATGGTGGGGTTTAGTGCGGTCTGCTTGGTGGGGTCGGTGACTTTTGATTTACAGGGGTCAGGCGAGACATTATATTTTCCACTGGATGCATCCGATGAAGTGGGCTGTAGCTTACGAAAGCTCATGCTCAAATAAATTGGTTAGTCTCTGAGGTGCCACAAGCCCTCCTTTTCTTTTTGCGGATACAGGCTAACACGGCTGCTACGCTGAAGCCTTCTGGTACGAAGCCCACCCCCCAGCAGCCCCCCGGCGCGCGCCCCCGCCCCCCAACAGCTCCCAGGGGGGCGCGCGCGCGCACCCGCCCCCCAGCAGCCCCCGGCGCGCGCACGCACCCGCCCCCCAGCAGCCCCCCGGCGCGCGCACGCACCCGCCCCCCAGCAGCCCCGCGGCGCGCGGACACCACGGCTCAGCCCCGGCCGCGCCCGGGCAGGGCACACACACACACCCCCCCCGTCAGGGGGCTGCCCGGCTGCCACCCGGAGGCCGGCGGGGGCGGTGTACCCACCTTGTCCCAGCTGAGCCACTGCCCGACCGCCTCGTCCAGCTGCGCGTCCCCGGTGCTGCGGGCGATGAGCAGGTTGGAGTTGACATCCCCGTCCCCCATGGCGGCGGGTGGCACGAGCGGCGGACGCTGGGGACTCACCTGCCGGCGCCCAGCACGGCCCAGGGCATCGCCCGGGGCGGGGGGGGGGGTCGCGGCTCGGTGCCTCAGCCGGGGACTAGGCGGCGATGGCGCAGGGACCGGGCAGGGCTCAGGCGGCGCGCGGACAGACCCTCGAGCGCCCTCCCGCCGCCAGGCTGCGCCGCCTCAGAATAACGGTCCCTCCGCTGCGCACTCCGCGAGCCCGGCCCCGCCCGCAACGGGCGCCGCAGCCGCGTTCCGGGCCACGCCCACCCCGAGCCAGCGGCACCGCCCCGGCGCGCGCGCGCTCCTGGCCCCGCGCCCCGCCCGCCTCCGACTGCGGCTCGCGGGGCGGCGTGCCCGTCCCTGTGCTGCCCCTCTCGCGGTGCCCCACGGGAAATGTAGTTCTCCCTCCCTTCTTTGGTCGAGATGTGGGAGGAGCATAGGGAGAGTAAGGGACTCCAGTTCCCGGCAGTCCCTGCGCGCTCGCTCTCTCCCGGGGTTGGGCGCTGCCAGTGTGGACGCGGCTCGGGCTGACCCCGAGTGGGTGCCCACCACGTGTTCCGCTCTCGGTCAGAGACCGTCTCTCCAGGGCCCCGAGGCCCCTCGCGCAGCCGTGGCCTACTCCGGCTCCCACTGACCCCAGTGGCAAACCCCACCTTGGTGGCAGCCGGATGGAGCCCAGCGCACACACCTCCAATGATGTGCGGCCACCTCTGGGGCGGGGAGCAGCTGCTCTGAGCGCTAGCGAAGAGTTTAGGACAGGAAGTGTAGGTCACAGAGCACCTGAGTGGGCTCAGCGCTTGGCAGGCAGGATTCCAAGAGCCCAGCTGTGGAACTCGCTGTCAGGGAATGTTGTGAAAGCCAAAAGAATAACCAGGTTCAAAAAAGAATTAGATAAATTCCTGGAGCATAGAGCCTTTAATGGCTATTAGCCAAAATAGTCAGCGCTCTGGGTGTTCCTAAACCTTCAACTGCCAGAAGCTGGGGCTGGATAACAGGGGGTAGGTCACTTGATAAATTGCCCTGTTCTGTTCATTCCTTCTGGACCATCCAGCACCAGCAACTGTTGGAAGACAGGATACAGGACCATGGGTCTGACCCAGTAGGCCATTCTTATGTCCGGAAAAGCCACATCTTGAGCAAAGAAAATCCTCTCCAGTTGCTTCATCATTCCTTCCTTTTATGTTGGCTCAGAACACTCAGTAGCCAGCTAAGGAAAATGAGCATTTATTGCCAGTTACACTGTCATCTGTCCTACTTGCAAACCCCTAGAACATCTCTGTGATCCAAATAGACTGTTCTCATCCACCTCCCAGCAAGTGAGGAAAAAGCCCTTCATCTAAGGAATAAACCCTTTGTTCAGCAGCATTTCCAGCTCTGCCTCAGCTGGAGTTAAACCACCACAAAAAGAAAATTATAACTCACTGATGTCCCCCCCGCTCAGGTTGAGTTTGTTCACATGCCCTATCAATTCCGCACTAAGCCATTGTAGTGATCACATCTCTGCAGCACATCCTTGCTTCTGTTTCCATAGTGATAGGAGGCACTGACTGCAGAGAAATGTGATGGTTTCAGTCTCTGGCCAAACCATCAGTACAGGAGGCGGGGATTGCGGTTTATGAGCTATGCAGGGAAACAAAAGCCTGACCTGGTAATGTCAGTCTAGGGACTGGTTGAAATCAAGGGAGATAAAATACAACAGGGATATCACAGTTGTGGGTGTAAGAAATTCATGTGTGGGGCTGGGGCTAGAGAATGAGAGGACCAGGGAGGAGAGACAATGGAGGGATGCAGTGTGGGTGGAAGAAGAAGGGAACAGGCCCAAAGAAGTGTGGAAGACAACTCAAATGGGAGGCAGGCAGCTTCAGTTAAATAATATGTGCCAGGATAACAACAGAGGCTATTTAAAAGCTTAAGATATAGGAGGGAGCTATCCATCCCATGAAAAATGTTGATCTAATTTTACAGTGGTTTGGACCAGTCTCAAGGATTTTGAGTCAGCTTCCTGAGACACCCTGTTTTCTGGCTGCAGGATACAATTAATTCTCATTCAAGGCAATGGGAGTTGGTACCCTGTAGCCTGAGGATTTTGGTCAGCAGAAGTCATAAATCCCAGGGGAAGCCATCACACGCACGCTACAACCAACTTGACAACAGTTAGGCTGCTGGTGTGCTGAGAACATTGCCTGTCATTCTGACTTCTTGTGCTCCTCATCTGTTTATATCTATCTGTTGTCTCTTGTCTTGTAGTTAGACTGTAAGCTCCTTGGGGCAGGGATTGTCTTTTTGTTCTGTGTACTACAGTGGGGTCCTGGTATGTTACTAGGACTCCTAGATGCTACAGTAATATAAATAATAATAATAAAACGTACCACTGTAGGAAACTCCAGAAATCTAAACTATCCCTTTCCCTTGATTTCTTGCTCACAGAGCCTGGGGTGACACACCTGCACGTGACAATCACCTGGAAAACAGAATGTCATTTATAAATAAAACGACTCAATGGAAGAGGAAAACTCCGGTTTATTTTTACTTGCTCCGTGGACATCTGGGTCTCACAGCACTTACCCACAGCACTGGATCTAGGGTCATGTTTGGAACTCATAGGACCCGTGCAAGTGTCTCTGATACTAGAATATGGCCCTTGGCTTTGTTAATAGAGCAATGGTTTCTTTTTTGAGAGCTTTGGATGTGAAGTACTGTGCACAGTTTGAGGCTCGTTGGTAGAAAACAGATGAAAGCCATCTGGAGGGACTCCAGAGAAGGGCAATAAAATAAAAGGATTACAGGCTGTAGCGCTTGGAAGGGATTAAGGGGATTTTATATGTTCATCCTAGAGAAAAGAAGACAATGTGGGATATGACAACTGGCCTGATATGTGTCAGGGTTAATAGCACCAAAAGAGGGAGGAATTGCTGAAGCTGGTTAAGAGGAGTAATGCAAAGAAGCTAACCTAAGGCCAGATTGCATCTGTCCCTGTGTAGATGTGCAAGAGAGGCAGAGTATGTAGCATGCCCGCTGTCTGGCTTACCCTGAATAGGGGCCAGACACAATCATAGTCCTTGCACTCAAACAGGACAAGGGCTGCCTCAGGCTAGTGATCACATTGGTATTAGCCTCCCCAAGTAGGGAAGAGATGGCCCCTGATCCTTCTCCACGCTAGCCAGGGACTGACCCCATTCAGGACAGAGCGTATGCTGCACCCTGCAAAAAGTGTAATAGAGGGAGCCTGGAATCCCTGAAAGAATTATTCCTATAAGAGGGGGAGGGGTCGGCCAGAGGGGACCAGTGCTGCCCAAAAAGGGCGATGCTGGCCAGGTAGGGCATGTGGCTGAGGGGGCTAGGATTATGCTGCTTCAGTATATCTCTGCCACAGCCCCCACCAATGGAGCTTCAGCAATAGAAACACCCCCTGCCCCTCCCCCAGTGTGGTGGGTGAGGTCAGTGGTGCAGAGAGATGCAACTGACTCTCATTTTAACCCAGTGCTACAACCTCTCACGGTTTTAGCTGAAAAAAGTGAACGCTAAATGCTCAGAAACCAAAAGGCAAGTAAAAAGAACCCAGCTTTTATTATTTTTGTAAATTTGATGGTTTTTAACCTAATCTTACAATGTTTGGAGTCAGACACATGGTTCTGAATGTCTGAGATTGTCAATACTGTAAACTTGTAGAGCTGAATCAAGCCTGCAGGGGAAAATGTAACAGTAAAGTCAATTGTCCAATGGGACAATTAGCTGAGAAAGGCCAAGGAAGCAACATCACTAGAGACAAACATGAGCAGACTAATTGGTGTGAAATGGTATGTACAGCCTGCCTGGTGGTTGGGAAAGTAAAGGTTAATTGACTCTCTGTCCCAGAGCAGAATGCCTACTCTCATTCACCAGGAATTGCAAAGGAGCAAAGCCACAGGAACTGTAAAAAGAGTGTATGTGTGACATCTTCCTTTCTGTGGGTTTGGATCACTGGTACCAGGCACCCTATTGCTAGCTACTCTGATAAAAAGGGAGACTGGCTGGCTGAAAAGGGCCTTGTATGGATGCTCAGCACCTCTAAAGCTTCTCCTTCCACTTGAATAGCAAGTGGTTTGCATTTTTGGAATAGGAGGATGTCTGTCCTTGTTGTCATGAAGCAAGGAGTGGCCATGCTGTGAAGCATAATGACAGCGGCAAAGAGGTAGGTGACCATTGTTTAGGCCAAAAAAACTTGTTTGTTTTAAAATGCAGAGAAAATAATATCTTTGAAAAATGAAAGCTAACATATCGTTTAAAATAATAAACTTCAGGATTTGCAAGTATATGATCTAGTGAACAAGATCTTACTGCTGTTCCTCACTCAATGGGAATTTTATCATGACTTCAGTGGGACTACAATTAGGCCAAAAGGTATCAGTATCATATAACTAAAAGAAAAGGAGTACTTGTGGCACCTTAGAGACTAACCAATTTATTTGAGCATGAGCTTTCGTGAGCTACAGCTCACTTCATCGGATGCATACCGATGAAGTGAGCTGTAGCTCACGAAAGCTCATGCTCAAATAAATTGGTTAGTCTCTAAGGTGCCACAAGTACTCCTTTTCTTTTTGCGAATACAGACTAACACGGCTGTTACTCTGAAACCTATCATATAACTAAACATTCTGAATAGTGATGCATCATTTTTTAACTTTTTTAAATATATTTTACTTTTCAATAAATGTAATACATATTAGCGACCCAGTGATATGGTCACTAGTCAAAATTCAGTTGTACATGCAAAATCAGTTAGTGTAATCCCGCAAATTATTATTATGGGCTGGATCCCTACATCATCTGGTATAAATTGGGATAGCACCATTGACTTTAATGAAGCTGCTCTGATTTACATTTACAGCTGAAAATCTGGTCCTGAATTTACTAGGCACTTTTTTTTAGTATGGCCAGTGTTTTCAGTATAATCAGTCTGCATGTCATTTATTCCAGATTCTTTAAATCCTATTCAGTATTGGTCTCCCATAATGTTTCCATTTACTTCCCTTCCCACCTTCAGATTTTCTTAGCAATCAAGATCATGCAAAATAAGCACAGTGCGTCTCTTGAGAGATTACATGCCAGCAGAGTCAGCAGTACTGTACATATCCATGCCCTTGTTCTGCAGTGCTCTTTTTATCTCATCATTATTTATTTAACCTGCATGCCCCATGCTCTTTCTGTGCCTCTCAGTTTACACGGTAATGATACTGTGGTAACACAGTTCCTTTCTTTATCTCTCTAACAGTAATGTGTTTCCAGAAATCCAGTGCAACCTTAAACCCAGGCTGTAACAGCATCTCAGCCAAATGAATAGCATGCTTCAGGGAGGAATGATGTCACTTGGTTTCTGAATGAAGCTTCCAATCTGATCTGGGGTCAGATAATCTGTACTTTGTCTCAATGAACCAGCAAAGGCCTGGAGGGTGCATTGCAAACAAAAGGAGGAGGCAGGGAAATGAGAAGGACTCTATAGTAATGGGCAGAGGGATTAGGAAACCGCTTTAGAATTCTGCAACTTAATTCTGATGGGCTATTGATGTCAGTCTAGTAAAGAACTAGTCTTGCCCCCATACTGCAGCTAATGACAAAATACCCACTGATTTTGCTGAAAGCAGGATGTGGGCCCTAAATACACAGATCCAACAGAATATCTGAGGTCTTGTTTGGATCCAGCAGTTAATATTCTGCCACCAAATTGCAGGAGGGTTGGGATGATTTCCCAGCCTCTGAGTCAGTCACATCCACTTTCTAGATACTTTTCAGAGTAACAGCCATGTTAGTCTGTATTCGCAAAAAGAAAAGGAGTACTTGTGGCACCTTAGAGACTAACCAATTTATTTGAGCATAAGCTTTCGTGAGCTACAGCTCACTTTCCACAGTATGCATCCGATGAAGTGAGCTGTAGCTCACGAAAGCTTATGCTCAAATAAATTGGTTAGTCTCTAAGGTGCCACAAGTACTCCTTTTCTTTTTGCGAAAACAGACTAACACGGCTGTTACTCTGAAAAAAATACCACACAGTTCAGCAAGAGGCCCAGTCTCTGCTGAAGAGGCCGAGAAGTGGAATGGCTGGGGGCGGGGGTAACATAGGTTGTATGACTGAAGTGCACAGACAGAGCAAGGTGGAGATTCATAGCTGGTTGTTACAGATCATGGCACAATGACGTGGAAAGATGACACAATACTTTTTCCCTTCCCCTCACTCTTGGCAGTGTGCCTTTTGCCAGACTGCCCCTGTGCACAGAGCAGTCTCCTTGCATTCATCTGACTAGAAGTCTCTTTTCTTTTGCAAATTCCTCCTTAAAATCCAGCTCTCCACATAATCCCTCCCATCTCCTTGTCATCACCAATAACCCTCACACCCTCCCTCACCTGTATTGTTGTCCAATGTCTTCCCCTCTCCCAGGGCAATCAGACGGGGTGGGGAGGCAGACAGCACTCCCTCCTGGGATTCTCTGCAATCCCCGACTTATGGGAAGTGTTCTGGGGTCCATAGCTAGGCTCCTCTTTTTGTCACTGGAGGAGATGATGTAAAGGAGAAAAGAAACCACCCAGTTGGGGAGGGATTCACATAGAGGGGTGTATGAGAGGGCAAAGCCGCACTGCTGGAATAGTGGCAATGCATAATGGCTTGGAACCAAATACTTTACCTCACTGCCCAAGTCAAGAGGGCAAGAAATGCTACTGAGAAAGCACACTCAGCTTCAGCTTAGCCACTCCATGCATCAACTCCCTGGGGAAGCCTGCTTCACTAAGTTTCTTTGACAGCTTTAGATGCCAGTAGAAATGCTCTGTCAGGCATTTCCAGCGTCACTGGTTTCCCAGTGCAGGCTATTCCATGGACAAGCTTCTGGCAATATTACACACCGTGGGGCGGGGGAGACACCACTTACATACAGGCATAGAAAGCTTGATTTTCATAATTATATTTTCCATCATGCATTTAGAAACACTTTGACAGCCCTGGCTGTGATGTGGCTTGACCATATTAGTGCAAGAGTGTGTCCTAGATTAGAGGGGGTGAGGAGAATGACCAAGGGCCTGGAAAAATTCTCATATGAAGAGAGATTGAAAACGCTGGGCTTGGTACCTTAGAAAGGAGACGAATATGGGTGGGCATGATAAAAGTCTATTAAACAATGAATGGCCTAGTGAAGGTAGATCAGGAACTTCTTTCCCCTATCTCCATAACACAAGGACAAGAGGATATTCAATTACATTAAAAGATGGGAAATCTAAAGCTGATAAAAGGAAACAGTTTTGCACACACTGTGTAATTAGACTGTGGAACTCCTTGCCACAGGAAGTCATTGAGGCCAAGAATTTAACAGGATTCAAAAAAGGACTGGATATTTATATGGATAACAAGAATAGCCAGAGTTATCTTGATTAATTATAATTTTTGGAGGAGATAGCAAACCTCACAATTCAGGATCTAAAGCAATCTCTAACTATTAGAGACTAAGACAAGGCCTAATTTGGGTAGGGCCCTACCAAATTCACAGGCCATTATGGTCGATTTCATGGTTATAGGATTTCAAAAATCGTAAATTTCATGATTTCAGCTATTTAAATCTGAAATTTCAAGGGGTTATAATTGTAGGGGTCCTGACCCAGAAAGGATTTGTTGGGGAAGGGGGGTTGGATTTGCAAGGTTATTGTAGTGGGGCTGTCGTACTGCTACTCTTATTTCTGCGCTGCTGCTGGCCGCGGCGCTGCCTTCAGAGCTGGGCACCTGGCCAACAGCCGCCGCTCTCTGGCCACCCAGCTCTAAAGGCAGCGCAGAAGTAAGGGTGGCAATACCACGACCCCTCTAAAATAACTTTGTGACACACACACACACCCCGCAACTCCCTTTTTGGCAGGACCCCCAGTTTGAGAAATGCAGGTCTCCCCCATGAAATCTGTATAGTATAGGGTAAACACACACAAGGAGCTCCTGGCCATTAGAGACCATGTACCGGCTTTGGAGACCAGAGTGGCTGAACTGGAGGAACTAAGGAAGACGGAGAAGTACATAGATGAGACTTTCCAGGACACAGTAGAACAGTCACCCCCGCACCGCACCCCCCGTCTGACAGCCTCTGTGCTGTTGCGGAAGAGATGAAAGTCTCAGGGAAGGAGAACATTCAACTGGAGCAGAGGGAAACAATCCCATAGTTGGGAACCTCCTTCCAGATGATGTCATTGTATCCTCTCGCACTGAGGATACCTCTCCGGGGAATGGTACTCCAGTTATTAGGAAGAGACAGGTAATAGTAACGTAGGATTTGATCATTAGAAACATAGATAGCTGGGTTTGCGATGACCGTGAGAACTGTATGGCGACTTGCCTGCCTGGTGCAAAGGTTGAAGATCTCTCGAGACATCTAGATAGACTTATGTGTAGTGCTGGAGAGGAGTCGGTGGTCATCGTACATGTAGGTACCAATGATATAGGGAAGGATAGGAGAGAGGTCCTGGAGGCCAAATTTAGGCTGCTAGGTAAGAGATTGAAGTCCAGGACCTCCATGGGAGCATTCTCTGCAATGCTTCCAGTTCCATGTGCAGGGCCAGTTAGACAGGCAGAACTGCAGGGTCTCAATGCGTGGATGAGACAATGGTGTAGTGAGGAGGGATTTAGATTTATTAGGAACTGGGGAAACTTTTGGGAAAGGGGGAGCCTATTCCGGAAGGATGGGCTCCACCTAAACCAAAATGGAACCAGATTGCTGGCACTTAGTTTAAAAACTGCTCTATGACCTTTTTAATTTTAAGGGCTGGGGAAAAGCCGACAGGTGCGGAGGAGCACGTGGTTCGGACAGAGACATTGCTTAGGGTAGGATCTATTCATGGAGATTCTCTATGTCCTAGGAAGGAAGAAAGGATGGAACATGATAAAATACAGGAAGGATCTGATGAGGAAAATGTCAAATGAAAAAGAGTCCCATTCAATGACATCATGTAATGGCAGACAGCTAAAAAATGACAATTTTTTTAAAGTGCTTATATACAAATGCTAGAAGTCTAAATAATAAGATGGGCGAACTAGAGTGCCTCTTGTATGAGGATAGCGATGTAATAGGCGTCACAGAAACTTGGTGGCATGAGGCTAATCAATAGGACAGAGTAGTACCAGGGTACAAAATATACTGGAAGGACAGAACAGGTCGTTCTGGTTGGGGTGTGGAACTATATGTGAAAGGAAGTGTAGTCAAATGAAGTAAAAAAAAATGAACCAAACTGTACCATAGAATCTCTTTTAGATAGAAATTCCATGCTCTAATAATAAGAATCTAGCAGTAGGGATATATTAGCACCCACCTGACCAGGATGGTGATAGTGACTGAAATGCTCAGGGAGATTAGAGAGGCTATTAAAATAAAAAACTCAATAATAATGGGGAATTTCAACTATCCCATACTGACTGGGTACATGTTACCTCAGGACTGGATGCAGAGATAAAGTTTCTTGACACTTTAAATGACTGCTTCTTGGAGCAGCTAGTCCTGGAACCCAGAAGAGGAGAGGCAATTCTTGATTTAGTCCTAAGTGGAGTACAGGATCAGGTCCAAGAGATGAATATAGCTGGACCTCTTGGTGATAGTGACCATAATATAATTAAATATAACATCCCTTTGGCGGGAAAAACACCACAGCATCCCGACATGGTAGCATTTCATTTCAGAAAAGGGCACTACACAAAAATGAAGAAGTTAATTAAACAGAAATTAAAAGGTACAGTGCCAAAAGTGAAATCACTGCAAGCTGAATGGAAGCATTTTAAAGACACCAGTATAGAGGCTCAACTTAAATGTATACCCCAAATTAAAAAACATAGTAAGAGAACCAAAAAAGTTCCTCAGTGGCTAAACAACAAAGTAAAAGAAGCAGTGAGAGGCAACAAGGCATCCTTTAAAAAGTGGAAGTTAAATCCTAGTGAGGAAAATAGAAAGCAGCATAAACTCTGGCAAGTGAAATGTAAAAATATAATTAGGAAGGACAAAAAAGAATTGAAGAACAGTTAGCCAAAGACTCAAAAAGTAATAGCAAAAAAAATTTGTTAAGTACATCAGAAGCAGAAAGCTTGCTAAACAACCGGTGGTGCCTCTGGACGATTGAGATGCTAAAGGAGCACTCAAGGACGATAAGGACGATTGCGGAGAAACTAAATGCATCGGTCTTCACAGCTGAGGATGTGAGGGAGATTCCCAAACCTGAGCCATTCTTTTTAGGTGACAAATCTGAGGAATTGTCCCAGATTGATGTGTCATTAGAGGAGGTTTTGGAACAAATTGATAAATTAAACAGCAATAACTCACCAGGATCAGATGGGATTCACCCAAGAATTCTGAAGGAACTCAAATGTGAAATTGCAGAACTACTAACTGTAGTCTGTAACCTATCATTTAAATCCGCTTCTGTAACAGATGACTGGAGGATAGCTAATGAGAAGCCAATTTTTAAAAGGGCTCTAGAGGTGATCCCAGCAATTAGAGGCCGGTAAGCCTGAGTTCAATACCGGGAAAACTGGTTGAAACTATAGTAAAGAACAGAATTGTCAGACACATAGATGAATATAATTTGTTGGGGAAGAGTCAACATGGTTTTGGAGTCTTTCCAGTTACTTCAATGAGCTTTGAATCAGGCCTCCCAGGGCTTCTTGCAGAGTAATTTACTACTTAATGTAATAAATTAGCTGTAGTACAGCGTGGCATAATTGGGCTCTTTGTGAGGACAGGAGATGATAAAAGCCCTGATATGAGCAGAAAAGGATACATATGAAACAGAAATAAAATACACATGAAACAGAAATAAAATAATAACAATGGGCCACACCTTCAGCTTCAATGGAACAGCACTGATCTGAAGGTCTGAGTCATAATCTCTTAGGCAGGAGCATGCCTTTTTTGCAGCTGTTTGTTCAGTGCCTGGTACATTGAGGGGACTACTAGACACGTAATGTCAGACATACCCATATACCCTGAGTGTTGTGCCATTCCAGCCACACACTGCAGCTGTAAACCTGGTTTAACCAGCCACTGGAGGGTTCTCCATGTGTAGGAGAACACTTGGGTCATGCAAATGGACCACAGAGGCTCCTAGTCCTCTGCTTGGTGTACAGAAATAGGCTGCCTCACTAAGAACCACCCTCTACTGGGTGAACAGGCTGATGCTCCCACAGCAGGTTCAACAGACCCCAAGTTTGTTGACCTTCCAAGCACACTGCAAGCCCCATCTGTTTTCTAATTGCAGACCTGTTTGCTGGAAGTGATGGTGATCAGAGGAAAGGATCTTTATTGTGGATTTAGATTTTATTGAGACATTTACTAGGTTTTTAGATAAGTCCTTTAACTAACATTGGATTGACTTGTTATTTGCTATTTTAGCTAATGTGTTTCAATTTTGTACTCTCAGAAGTCTGAGTGCCTTTTATGAACCTATATAAATAAATAAAAGGACAGGACATTGGGATTAATTCATCGCAACAAAGGAAAAATGGATATTATTAATATTGTTACACCATCTGTGTGCCTGGCTCTTTCTAGAGGTGGAGTGCTGATTTAAAGGGCCAGCCAGACAAGCTGGCATCATAACCAGTTCATCCAAGACAAAGTATCAGCCAACATCAAGAAACATGAGGGCAGGCACGGAATGGATAATGGACATCGGCCTGGGAGACTTCAGAAAAACAGTAAGAGTGCGTGGCAGAGAGAAGGATGAGAACCAAGGGCCATGACTGATGAGAAATATTAATCTTGACCATTAACATGACTCCACCTGAGGTCTGTGAGGATGGGTCTGAGCAAGGAGTTAAAAATATGAAACAATTGCACTTAGCTACAATCTGAACTCTCAGCCAATGACAAATAAAACTGCTATAAGGAGACCAGTTGTGCCGCCCTTACTCACAGTGATAGTGTCATACTAAACAAGTATCAGAGGGGTAGCCGTGGTAGTCTGTATCCACAAAAGCAATGAGGAGTCTGGTGGCACCTTCAAGACTAACAGATTTATTTGGGCATAAGCTTTTGTGGGTAAAAAACCCACTTCTTCAGATGCATCCATGCATATGCATCTGAAGAAGTCGGTTTTTTACCCACAAAAGCTCATGCTCAAAGAAATCTGTTAGTCTTGAAGGTGCCACTGGACTCCTCATTGTTTTTGTACTAAACAAGTTGTCTTGCTGAAACAAGTGGGACTCTGGGTAGTGAGGAACTAATCCAGAGACTCCATGTCTTCTAGGGACTCTGCAGTTGCTATTGATTTTTCATGGAAGCCACTCAGATACTATGGTGATGGGCAGCAGTGTAAAAGCAATCGTTAGCTAGATAATCAGCATGAGTGAGGGTTTTACAGTTAGACCATAGTTAAGGCCAAACTTTCCTTATAGCGGATGCTGGAAACTTCTGGTGGAAAATGAAAGATCAGATTTAAAACCAAACAATTTGTCTGAAGACCAGCTAGGATTTTCACTACTAAGCTTCCTCCTGAATCACCCCTCTGATATACGGCCTGTATTGCCATATATCTCCAGAGGTGTGTGGAGGGTCTTCTATAGTTTCAAGGAAAACCCAGCTATATAAAGATGCTTAACACTGGGAGTCCATTAACTTATCAGTTATATCAAAGACGAATAGAGCTATTTATGTTTGTATGCGGCACTCATACAGCACACATGCATCTGTTATATAATAAATATTACATGAAGATACAATCTAGTATTGCAGTAACTTTGCTTGACGTCCTGTTTTGTCTTCTCTCTTTCTTTTGTAATAATGATCTCATTCAGTTCTACGTGATGTCTGTTTTTATAAAAGCTGTGATGGGGTGTGTGACATTCCCCTGGTGTTATCTGGACCAGTGAACTGCTAGGTCACTCCAATCCTCGACTCTGGGAGCCAGCCTTACCCTGCTCTGCTGTGAGAACCCCCACTCCCGGACTGTTCACGCACAGCCTCTGGCATGTAAGCTGTTCCCAGCTACATGAATGAGCACTTTTGGCCAGCCGCTGCTTGGATTGTGCAACCAAATGACACTAGCCAATATCTCTGGTCCCAGACACAACCCTAGGAACTTCCGTCTCGCAGTGTCCAGTTATGCCCGCTGGACACTGCAAGCTTATATGAGTTCGTCAATTTAACAAAGAAATTTATATGTACAGGCTTGTCTCTGACACACTTCAAACCAAATGCACTGCTTCATGTAGAACAAACAAATTTATTACAAATTTTATTTACTACAAAAGATAGATTTTGAGTGATTATAAGTCAAAGCACAATAAGTCAGATTTGGTCAAATGAAATAAAAGCAAAACGCATTCTAAGCTGATCTTAACACTTTCAATGCCCTTACAAACTTAGATGCTTCTCACCACAGGCTGGCTGGTTGCCCTTGAGCCAGGCTCTCCGCTTTGATCAGTGCTTCAGTTGGTTGGTGGTGATGTCTGTAGATGGAGGTGGAAGAGAGAGCAAGAGCATGGCAAACGTCTCTCTCTTTTATCATGTTCTTTCTTCCCTCTTGGCTTTGCCTCCCTCCTCCCCCATTCAGAGTCAGGTGAGCATTACCTCACCGTAGTCCCAAACTGACCAAGGGAAGGTGGGGTGTCTCACTCGAGAGTACAACAGATCCTTTGTTGCTGCCTAGGCCAGTGTCCTTTGTTCCTGTGAGGCTGGGCTGGGTTTGTCCCTTACATGCCCTGATGAAGTGTGAACTGCCCCTCTGCTTTTGGAGCGTTTTTGTCTGGGCCTCTGCTCCTGGAGAGTTTTGCCTGGGCTTTTTTTAACAGATGAAGACACATTTTCAGCCTCATAACTATATACATGAAATTACAACCCATAACATTATTATAACAACAATGCACCATGCATCATGAGCCTTCCGAAGACACCCGACATGACAAACTTTGCACTGTATACCACACAAACATATTATAAGGATGAACATGGGGGTGCAGAGTGTTCCCCCAAGGTATAGAGCATCACAGGGTGTCCACCCCCTACAAGGCCTGAAGGGGTAAATTAGGCCAATTAACCTATAGGCCACATCTGGAGGAGAGTCAGGGAGTGCTGAGGCCTAATTTGCTGATAAAGTCCAGCTGGAGGAGGAGCTGGACCAGGTTTATAAAGCCAGGAAGTTGGCAGCAGAAAGTGGCTACAGGGAAGGAGTCCCTGGGAGTAGGGAGGTCTGTCTGAGGTCAGAGGGTTCAGTAGTCTGTAGTTACTCCCTGGGAGGAGGGAGTTTGAGCTGTTACACCCACAGTGGGAGGAACCAGAAACTGTTGAAAGGAGTCCAGGGGAGGATTAACAGGGTCTGAGGGAAAGCAGACCGCAGTTGCCCAGTGCAGGGTTCCTGGACTGGAATCTGGAGTCGTGGGCAGGCCAGGGTTCCCCTGCTAGCCACGGGGGAAATAGCACCCTCAGGGGAGTGCCAGAGAAGACTGCCTGAGACTGTTCGTGTGGAAGAACTTTGGTACCCTGCAGGGGAAAACTGCTGAGTGACCTGGCTGGAGTGCTAAGTCACCAAGAGCGGGCTGCAGCTCGTAGAGCTAGAGAGGGGCCAGAGACCCACAGAGAGAGGTGGAGAGACCACATGCGACCACGGGAAGGGGCATTGACCTCGTGAAGCTAATCCCCAGAAAGGCCAGAGGAGGCGCCATTCTAGTGGTGAGTCGAGCACCTCGTCACAGAAGCATTGAAAGTGACTGGCCGATCTGGTTATTTCTGAGAAGTACTGACTGAGCTGCTCCTGGAGATGGGTTCTCTCTCCCCTCGCTCCTGGGGAAGGTAATAAATAATACATGAATAACATAAATACTCTTTTGAACTTCTATATCAACTTCCACCAGCAGGTTTACAAACAGCATGGAATGCAGTCACCTGCTCTTGGTGACTTAGCACTCCAGCCAGGTCACATAGCAAAGTATTATCCCTAAGTCACAGATGGGGCATCTAAGGCACAGAGGCACTTTGTGGCTTACCTACGATCTCCTAGCAAATGTGAGGCAGACTCAGGAATAGACGCTGCATCTCCTAACTCCTGCATGTGCTTTGCCATAAAACCACCCCTATCCCAGGGAGGTTTTTTAGTGGTCTTTGGTCAAAAGTTGAGCTCAGCTCATTGGCCATCCTGGAGAAACCCAGCCGATACAGACTGTGGGCACAGAGTGATATTACTGTAAGGTGAAATGCCTGGTGTCACATTCTCGCTCGTAGTGCCAGCTAGAGGTACTCTACGGAGCTGAGCTTCTGAAAGACAAAAGCTGATCCCTGAGATTCTCTGCAAACAGAATTTTGCATCCATTGGGAAATGCTGCCTTTGGGCTGCTTTAATATTTCATTTGATCACTACTGACCAAACAGTAGCCCACCCTTACATGGCTATGCAGGGATGTACTGGGAAGCAAGACCCTGGCCACATTCCCACTCCCCTCTGCTGCCTCTCCACATTGCAGTTGCAGGCATGGGAGAAGGAGAAGAGTTGCACACCTGGCATTCCACCTCCACCCCCAGCCCATGCAGGTGGATGGGAGGAGGTAGAGGGGGGTAGGAAATGGGTGGAATCTTGGCTTTGCTTCCCCCGCTTCCTCCAATACAACGTGCTTAATTATTTGCTCCATTTATCTTTCTGGGTACTGAACTTAAGATGGCCTCTTCAGTGTGTACAGGAGAGATTAGGGTTACACTTTTTTCTGAGAAAACCTTGTACTCCACTATGTCTTCCAGAGGAGTCTGCAGCTCCATCAAATGCACAAGCAGACATCTTGGGGTCCAATTTACGAGCATTTAACTCTTCTAAGACGTGGGTTGTCACACATGCAGCTGATGGGTCTTCTATAACCTGAACATCTAGAAATGCATCTACTGGCCTACCCCTGACATCAAGATAATACACGCAATGATTTAATACTCGATGCCCATTTGCATCGGTGCATTCATCAGCCATGTATGCACATTTTTTGAATGTGATGAGAGAGTTCTTCACTTTTCCAACTGCTGAGTCTTTCAATGGCAATGCATGAGTCTAACCAATCCATTGAGTTTCTTGCAGAAAGATAGTGAGCATTTGCTGGTCTTGGTCAGAACCTGTGTCCAACTTCAGGGTTAACAAGTGACAATGCACTTAACATTGGCCTCCAGTTTGTAGTATGTGGTATCTTTTGCTTAAATAGAAAGTATGATACGACAGCTATGTTTGTTCGTATAAACTGTGTCATATCTCCAGCATTTTTAGCAGCCTCATTAAATACTTCTGACAGTGACTGGCTTATTCTGGCAACACTTGATCTAGTCCTAGGTGAAGCACAGGATCTGGTCCAAGAGGTGAATATAGCTGGACTGCTTGGTAATAGTGACCATAATATAATTAAATTTAATATCCCTGTGGCAGGAAAAACACCACAGCAGCCCAACACTGTAGCATTTAATATCAGAAAGGGGAACTACACAAAAATGAGGAGGTTAGTTAAACAGAAATTAAAGGGTACAGGGCCAAAAGTGAAATCCCTGCAAGCTGCATGGAAACTTTGTAAAGACACCATAATAGAGGCTCAACTTAAATGTATACCCCTAATTAAAAATCATATTAAGAGAACCAAAAAAGAGCCACCATGGCTATAAAACAAAGTAAAAGAAGCAGTAAGAGGCCAAAACGCATCCTTTAAAAAGTGGAAGTTAAATCCTAGTGAGGAAAATAGAAAGGAGCATAAAAACTGGCAAATGAAGTGTAAAAATACAATTAGGAAGGCCAAAAAAGAATTTGAGGAACAGTTAGCCAAAGACTCAAAAAGTAATAGCAAAGAAATTTTTAAGTACATCAGAAGCAGGAAGCCTGCTAAACAGCCAGTGGGGCCACTATAAGATTGAGGTGCTAAAGGAGCACTCAAGGACGATAAGGCGATTGCGGAGAAACTAAATGAATTCTTTGCATCAGTCTTCACGACTGAGGATGTGAGGGAAATTCCCAAACCTGAGCCATTCTTTTTAGGTGACAGATCTGAGGAATTGTCCCAGACTGAGGTGTCATTTAGAGGAGGTTTTGGAACAAATTGATAAACTAAACAGTAATAAGTCACCAGGACCAAATGGGATTTACCCAAGCATTCTGAAGGAATTCAAATGTAAAATTGCAGAACTACTAACTGCAGTCTGTAACCTATCATTTAAATCAGCTTCTGTACCAGATGACTGGAGGATAGCTAATGGACCACACTTTTTAAAAAGTGGTGATCCCGGCAATTAGTGGCCAGTAAGCCTGAGTTCAGTACCGGAAAAACTGGTTGAAACTATACTAAAGAACAATATTGTCAGACATATAGATGAACATAATTTTTTGAGGAAGAGTCAACACAGTTTTAGTAAAGGGAAATCATGCCTCACCAATCTACTAGAATTCTTTGAGGGGGTCAACAATCATGTGGACAAGAGGAATCCAGTGGATATAGTGTACTTAGATTTTCAGAAAACCTTTGACAAGGTCCCTCACCAGAGGCTCTTAAGCAAAGTAAGCTGTTATAGGATAAAAGGGAAGATCCTCTCATGGATTAGTAACTGGTTAAAAGACAGGAAACAAAGGGTAGGAATAAATGGTCAGTTTTCAGAATGAAGAGAGGTAAATAGTGGTGTCCCCCGCAGGTCCTGGGACCAGTGCTATTCAACATATTCATAAATGATCTGGGAAAAGGGGTAAACAGTGAGGTGGCAAATTTTGCAGATGATACAAAATTACTAAAGGTAGTTAAGACCCGGGCAGACTGCAAAGAGCTACAAAAGGATCTCCCAAAACTGGGTGACTGGGCAACAAAAAGGCAGACGAAATTTAATGTTGATAAATGCAAAGTAATGCACATTGGAAAACATAATCCTAACTATACATATAAAATGATGGGGTCTAAATTAGCTGTTACCACTCAAGAAAGAGATCTTGGAGTCATTGTGGATAGTTCTCTGAAAACATCCACTCAGCATGCAGTGGCAGTCAGAAAAGCAAACAGAATGTTGGAAATAATTAAGAAAGGGATAGATAATAGGATAGTAAATATCATATTGCCTCTATATAAATCCATGGTACACCCACATCTTGAATATTGTGTGCAGATGTGGTCACCCCATCTCAAAAAAGATATATTGGAATTGGAAAAGATTCAGAAAAAGGCAACAAAAATTATTTGGGGTATGGAATGGCTGCCGTATGAGGAGAGATTAATAAGACTGGGACTTTTCAGCTTGGAAAATAGATGGCTAAGGGGAGATATGATTGAGGTTTATAAAATCATGACCAGTGAAGAGAAGGTAGATAAGGAAATGTTATTTACTCCTTGTCATAACACAAGAACTAGGGGTCACCAAATGAAATGAATAGGCAGCAGGTTTAAAACAAATAAAAGGAAGTATTTCTTCACAGAATGCACAATCAACCTGTGGAACTTCTTGCCAGTGGATGTTGTGAAGGCCAAGACCATAACAGGGTTAAAAAAAGAACTAGATAAATTCATGGAGGATAGGTCCAACAATAGCTATTAGCCAGGATGGGCAGGAATGGTGTCCCTAGCCTCTGTTTGCCAGAAGCTGGGAATGAGCAACAGGGGATGGATCACTTGATGATTACCTGGTTCTGTTCATTCCCTCTGGTGCACCTGGCACTGGCCACTTTTGGAAGACAGGATACTGGGCTAGATGGACCTTTGGTCTGACCCAATAGGGCCATTCTTATGTTCTTATGTTATGTTCATGCCGGGAGCCTGGGTAGCTGAGGTACAATCTATCCTTCCTGCAGAAGGAGGAGGATCAACTCAGTACTTACAACAACTAGCAGAGTGTGGGGGTCAACTAGCTGCACCAGCAGATGCTGCTTCAATTCCCCAGCAACCACAAAGAGGGTGAGAAAAAAAGTCTCTTGCTATATACGGTCACAGATGGACCATTTATTACAGTATGACTGCAGGGCTAAGAATAATGCCTGGAAGCCATCAGGAAATTAGGGGTGAGGGCTGGGCTTATTGGCCAGACCCTCTTTTATCGTGGTGTTGGATACGGTGTAAGAATCAGAATAGAATAGGGACTAACTGAAGCAGAGCAAAGGCCAGAGGTAATTTATTGAAGTTGCATTACCTCCGTTGCTAGTGTTGTATGGGTCACTGTGAATCAGACAGCTGCTGCCTGGTTTAGTGGCTATGGGAGCTCCTGTTTCTTCAGTGACTGAGAACTTTGAACAAATACCCCCGGGACCTCTCCTCATTGGCTTCCTGTCAACAGAACTGAGGGCCAAGAATTGTCCGCTAAAGGCAAGGCAGATCTCACTGTACATATTGGTGCCTAGGCAGGGGACACCCCTTTGTGGGCGCTGATATGGTTCATTTTGGGAGTAGATTTCTGTAAACTGGAATCAGATAGCGATTCCATGTGGGTAATCAAACATCAGGGTGAGAAGAAGATTTTGCCAAATTATACCACCAATACCATTGCCACCAATGTATCAGCTTCATGTTTTGTGACTGATACAACAATGCCCTTGGAGGATGTGAATATCCGTTTGTTCAGTTACAAAGACATCTTAGCCCGGGTCTACACTACGGGGTGGGGGGATTGATTTAAGTTATGCAACTTCAGCTATGTGAATAACGTAGCTGAAGTCGACATACTTAGATTGACTTACCGTGGTGTCTTCACCATTGTGAGTCGACTGCTGCCACTCCCCCGTTGACTCCGTCTGTGCCTCTCACGGCGATGGAGTACAGGAGTAGATGGGAGAGCGCTAGGGGGGTCAATTTATCCCATCTAGACTAGACGCGAAAAATTGATCCCCGCTGGATTGATCACTGCCCACCAATCCGGCGGGTAGTGTAGACATACCCTTAATTATAGGACTCACTCACTCAAGCTGGGATGGGCTCATTTGACAGCACTATATCAGTACATCGAGATTTGCACCCCAGCAAACAGAGACCCTCTGGCACAGCTGTAACAGTAGAAAATCTGTTACAGGTTAAAAAGAGAGTGATTTGGCCATCTCATGGACATCACCAGTTATTCTAGTCACAAGGGAAGATAAAGTACACCACTTTTGTGGGGTTGTTAGACATCTAAATACTGTTACCAAAAACATACACAGCCAATCCTACAGAATGATGATGTTCTGGACCAATTTGGGGTGCTCAGCAATTCATTACTCTGGATTTGCCCAGTGGATATTGCCAGGTTCTCTTACAGAAGGAGTTCTGCGTAAAGAGAACCTTCACTATTGGGCTGCATCATTATAATTCAGTTATGCTTTTTAGGATAACCATGGGGCCTGCTGCCTCTCAGAGATTAATGAGTTAAGTAGATGTTTCTTCTACTTGGATGGTATCATTGTGTACACCATCCAGCTGGATGCAGCATCTCCAATGTCTATGAGCAGCACTGTAGAGAAGCCACGAGGCTGGGTTGTGCCTGGGTCATAAGTGTCCATTTGCAGAACATGCTAAGAAATTTTGGGGACAGATTTTATCAAGTAGCATGATTACTCCAGATCCTGGTAAGCTCAAAGCATTCAAAATTCCCATCCCACATGGTATCATCATGGCAATCCCAAAGGAACGTAGCCTCCTTATAAATCGAGCACCACCCAGCTTGATGTATAGCTAAGTCCGTAGGATGGTTTGCCTAGATGTTCAGTTTACATCCATCACTGGCACTCTTATTGCGCCACCCAAGGCTTTTGGCGATCGTGTGATCACCGGCCGTATCACAGCATTCCTTGGCACTTTGTCATTCGTTGATGTTCTATCTTAATAGCATGTCCCTACCAAGAAAGCTGCCCGATAGCGAATCAGTGATGATGGAGGTGGTTGATGGGTTCAGCTATGAATATCCTCATTTCTGATCTTGTCCTGCCACTTAATATGGAGCGGCTACTGAAGGCAACAAGAATCGAAAATGTCAATCTGCTGCTCTTCAGCCTTCCTCAGCAGCCATAGCCATACAACAGAGTTGGTATAACATGACGCCCCCACAGAGGTCACTGAAGGGCCCAAAACATGGCATTAGTATTGCTGTACAACTGTCCACGTCTTTCGAGCATGCCCACAAGGTAACAGGGATGTTAAGTCCTTCCGGGGGCTGGATTTTTATTACCAAAGATTTATACCATGCCTCAGGCACTTGACAAAGCCAAGACACTGGACAGAACATCATACAAATTATGCTTAATTTCAGAAAGGTGAACTACACAAAAATGAGGAGGCTAGCTTAACAGAAATTAAAGGGTACAGGGCCAAAAGTGAAATCCCAGCAAGCTGCATGGAAACTTTGTAAAGACATCATAATAGAGGCTCAACTTAAATGTATAACCCTAATTAAAAAACATACTAAGAGAACCAAAAAAGTGCCACCATGGCTAAACAACAAAGTAAAAGAAGCAGTGAGAGGCAACAAGGTATCCTTTAAAAAGTGGAAGTTAAATCCTAGTGAAGAAAATAGAAAGGAGCATAAACTCTGTCAAGTGAAGTGTAAAAATCATAATTAGGAAGGACAAAAAAGAATTTGAAGAACAGCCAAAGACTCCAAAAGTAATAGCAAAGAAATTTTTAAGTACATCAGAAGCAGGAAGCCTGCTAACAGCCAGTGGGGCCACCGTACGATTGAGGTGCTAAAGGAGCACTGAAGGACGATAAGGCGATTGCGGAGAAACTAAATGAATTCTTTGCATCAGTCTTCACGGCTGAGGATGTGAGGGAAATTCCCAAACCTGAACCATTCTTTTTAGGTGACAGATTTGAGGAACTGTCCCAGATTGAGGTGTCATTAGAGGAGGTTTTGGAACAAACTGATGAACTAAACAGAAATAAATCTCCAGGACCAGGTGGGATTCACCCAAGAGTTCTGAAGGAACGCAAATGTGACATTGCAGAACTACTAACTGTCATCTGCAACCTATCATTTAAATCAGCCTCTGTACCTAATCACAGAATCATAGAATCATAGAATATCGGGGTTGGAAGGGACCTCAGGAGGTCATCTAGTCCAACCCCCTGCTCAAAGCAGGACCAATCCCCAATTAAATCATCCCAGCCAGGGCTTTGTCAAGCCTGACCTTAAAAACTTCTAAGGAAGGAGATTCTACCACCTCCCTAGGTAATGCATTCCAGTGTTTCACCACTCTCCTAGTGAAAAAGTTTTTCCTACTATCCAACCTAAACCTCCCCCACTGCAACTTGAGACCATTACTCCTTGTCCTGTCCTCTTTTACCACTGAGAATAGTCTAGAACCATCCTCTCTGGAACCACCTCTCAGGTACTTGAAAGCAGCTATCAAATCCCCCCTCATTCTTCTCTTCCGCAGACTAAACAATCCCAGTTCCCTCAGCCTCTCCTCATAAGTCATGTGTTCCAGTTCCCAAATCATTTTTGTTGCCCTCCGCTGGACGCTTTCCAATTTTTTTGCACCCAAAACTGGACACAGTACTCCAGATGAGGCCTCACCAATGTCAAATAGAGGGGGACGATCACATCCCTCGATCTGCTCGCTATGCCCCTACTTATACATCCCAAAATGCCATTGGCCTTCTTGGCAACAAGGGCACACTGCTGACTCATATCCAGCTTCTCGTCCACTGTCACCCCTAGGTCCTTTTCCGCAGAACTGCTACCTAGCCATTCGGTCCCTAGTCTGTAGCTGTGCATTGGGTTCTTCCATCCTAAGTGCAGGACCCTGCACTTATCCTTATTGAACCTCATCAGATTTCTTTTGGCCCAATCCTCCAATTTGTCTAGGTCCCTCTGTATCCTATCCCTGCCCTCCAGCGTATCTACCACTCCTCCCAGTTTAGTATCACTTGTGAAGCCTTTATTTTTTTAAAGGGCTCCAGAGGTGATCCCGGCAATTACAAGCCGGTAAGGCTGACTTCAAAACTGGGCAAACTGGTTGAAACTATAATAAAGAACAATATTGTCAGACATATAGATGAACATAATTTGTTGGGGAAGAGTTAACACAGTTTTAGTAAAGGGAAATCATGCCTCACCAATCTACTAGAATTCTTTGAGGGGGTCAACAAGCATGTGGACAAGGGGGATCCAGTGGACATAGTGTACTTAGATTTTCAGAAAACCTTTGACAAGGTCCCTCACCAGAGGCTCTTAAGCAAAGTAAGCTGTCATAGGATAAAAGGGAAGATCCTCTCATGGATCAGTAACTGGTTAAAAGACAGGAAACAAAGGGTAGGAATAAATGGTCAGTTTTCAGAATGGAGAGAGGTAAATAGTGGTGTCCCCCGCAGGTCTGTACTGGGACCAGTGCTATTCAACATATTCATAAATGATCTGGGGAAAGGGGTAAACAGTGAGGTGGCAAAATTTGCAGATGATACAAAACTACTCAAGACAATTAAGCCCAGGCAGACTGCGAAGAGATACAAAAGGATCTCCCAAAACTGGGTGACTGGGCAACAAAAATGGCAGATGAAATAAATGCAAAGTAATGCACATTGGAAAACATAATCCCAACTATACATATAAAATGATGGGGTCTAAATTAGCTGTTACCACTCAGGAAAGAGATATTGGAGTCATTGTGGATAGTTCTCTGAAAACATTCACTCAATGTACAGCTGCAGTCAAAAAAGCAAATAGAATGTTGGGAATCATTAAGAAAGGGATAGATAATAAGACACAAAATATCATGTTGCCTCTATATAATTCCCTGGTACGCTCACATCTTGAATATTGCGTGCAGATATGGTTGCCCCATCTCAAAAAAGATATATTGGAATTGGAAAAGGTTCAGAAAAGGGCAACAAAAATTATTAGGGGTATGGAACGGCTTCCATATGAGGAGAGATTAATAAGACTGAGACTTTTCAGTTTGGAAAAGGGATGACTAAGGGGAGAATATGATTGAAGTCTATAAAATCATGACTGGTGTGGAGAAAGTAAATAAGGAAGTGTTATTTACTCCTTCTCATAACACAAGAATTAGGGGTCACCAAATGAAATTCATAGGCAGCAGGTTTAAAACAAACAAAAGGGCGGTTTTTTTCACGTAACGCTCAGTAAGTCTGTTGAACTCTTTGCCAGAGGATGTTGTGAAGGCCAAAACTATAACAGCGTTAAAAAAAGAACTAGATAATTTCATGGAGGAGAGGTCCATCAATGGCTATTAGCCAGAATGCTCATGGACTGGGACCCTAGCCTCTGTTTGCCAGAAGCTGGGAATGGGCGACAGGGGATGGATCACTTGATGATTACCTGTTCTGTTCATTCCCTCTGGGGCACCTGGCATTGGCCACTGTTGGAAGACAGGATACTGGGATAGATGGACCTTTGGTCTGACTCAGTATGGCCTTTCGTATGTATTAGACGATCTGAACTTCCATGGTCTTTAAACAGTCGTGTTCATACACTTCTTTTCTTTTTCTGTTGTTTAACTCAAAGCCAAAGAGAAATTGAAGCGGTGAGGAATGTTGATAGTTAGAACCAATGAGCCCACCATCCTCAGGGGAAGTTCTGAGTGGCAGTTGGGCCCAGAGTTTCACAGGTATTTATGCGCCTCACTCCCATTGAAATCAAGACAAGGATCTAGGCCTCAGAGTCTGTGCTGGGTCAGGGTTTGTGTGTGAGAGACTATTGCACCGTGGGTCTCTAGTAAAGTCTCCGTTCTGTTTAATTCACCCTATCTGAGGCTCCTGGTTCTACAGCTGCCAGAATGGACCCAGCCATGGGGGAGCTCATAGGTGTTTCCTCCGCCTTCCCCCATTCCCAACTGAGAGATACTTTGGAAAAGGCCTCAAAGCTTGGACGAGGGATCCCTAAAGAGCACGATGGGTGGGGGAGGATCTGCTTAGCAATGTGCTCAACAAGAAAGATGAGCCAGCAGCCAACCAGAAGCCCCCAGGGAGTGGCCATTTCCACCGGGTAGCAGGAAGTGTGTGTGTCGGGGGTGAGGAGGAGGAGACGTGCAGGTCACTTTCTCCTGCTCCACAGAAAACAATGGTAGGGAGGGTTGTCCCATGGCTTGCTGGTGGAGGGGGCTGAGGATATAAGGGTGCCCCTATAGCAGGCTGAAGAATGTTAGTATTATAGCAGCGCCAGCTGAGATTGGCGCCCTATGGTGCCAACACTCTCCATACACACAGGGTATGTCTACACTGCAAACAGACATCTGCGGCTGGCATGTGCCAGGTGACACAGGCTCCGGCTAAGGGGCTGTTCAATTGAGGTGTAGATGCTCAGGCTGCAGCTCCTTCTCTGCGAAGCTCCCACTTAGCAGGGTCTTAGAGTCCGAGCGCCAGTCTGAGCTCACACGTCTATACCGCAATTAAACAGCGCCTTAGCCTGAGCCCCGTGAGCCTGAGTCAGCTGGCATGGGCCAGCTAGGGGTGTCTAAGTGCTGTGTAGACATACCCACAGTGAGAGACACGGGGCCAGGTTATAAGAACTGAGCTCCCATTAGGGCACCAGAAGAGGGGGCCACCTTTTCAAGTGATCTCAGCACTTTAGGAAGCGGCAGCATCTCAGTGCTGATCCACACGGCTGAGTGGGTTGTGTTGAGGGTCACTAGGACTCCTCTCACTTTTCACATATGACATACCTTAGTCAAACCCACAGGGAAGGGAAAACGCCACCCACAGTATACACCCTCTGCTCCTCCACCCACAACCTTACTGTTACCACAACCACCGTACTCCACAGAGCGCGCTCCGTGACCTGAACTCTCACTCCCTGGACGCAGCCCTTGACTAAATGATTTTCCCCTAGTAGCTGTGGATATTTGTAATAGCTGTTGGTTGTGTTGGGAGAGGGCAGTTTGGTAAAGGGTTATGTGCAGGAGGGTGGTTCAGGAAGTGATGGAAGGCTGGCATCCATAGCAGTCAGAGTAAAAGTTAATCCACACTGGTTAACCACCTGCTCATAGGGAAAAGCAGGAATGTATGCCCCATTTTAGACAAAACCTTAACTGGAGTCACAACCAGGCACCTCCGTGATACTTTATGTCCCTTATATGGTTAACAACCCTTGGTCCTTCCTTTATTACCCACCTGTGTTCATGGCAACAATGACGTAAGTGCTGCAGTGTGACCTCACTATGCTGTGATTTGAACACTAGCTCAGTTGGCCCTCAGTGTCAGTTGCCTTTACTTGGACAGAAGGAGAGGCTGGGTCGTGTGCTGGCTAAAGTCGATTTCAAATCGAAGATCTAATCTATTACTGAGGGGGGAAAGGTAAGTGGGCTTTCTTACTGAGCTGCTTCTCCCCCTGGCTGTCCTGCCTCTGACCAACAGAGATCCACTTTGCTTAAATTCTGTTTGGCAAGGGTCACCAAATTAAACTTGGTTTTTTTGGCCTAGAACCTCAAAGGTATTTAGGCATTTATCTCCCAGTGAAATCCATGGGAGTTAGGAGTTAAATACCTTTGAGAATCTAGGCCTTTGTTCCATTTTATGTCTCTCGCGCTCTGGCATGAAAAAATGCCATCCTAACAGAATTCAGGAGGGAATCCAGCTGTCTGATCAGGGGCTACTTGTGCCCTACCTCTCTCTCTCTCTCACTCAGTTCTTTAGTTCAGCTGTGAAAATTGTGGCAGACAGGGTATAACTGCAGAGCTGATAAGGCTGCATGTTAAGGTTACGTTTTGTTAACCCAGCAGGGATTTCCAGAGATCACTGAGATACCTAGAAAGACTTGTGCCCTCTGGGAGTCTCTTCCGCTGATCCCTCTCTGGGACCCTGTTCTAGGATCTCGCTCAGTGCCCTTGTCCCTGATGTGGGGAATGAAAGGAAGTGGGATCTGATCCAGGCCACCATTCATCTGAGAGTGTGGACGAGCTCCATACGCATAGACCCCAGAGGACACAGTCAGGGTAGTCTCCCACTAACTTCCATGGGCTTGGATCAGGCCCAAATGCAGGCACAATAGAAAGATGGCTCCTGCAGCAGAGTGCGGAAAGGAGAGGCTCTTTGCTGTGGCATTATTTCCTACAGGTGCAGAATAGACAGTGGGGGATTTCTACTTCAGTTCCTGGAGATTTAGGGAAGCTGATCCCCATTCAGTGGCCTCACTCTCACAGCTGGCATGAGAGGTAGCAATTGGGCTAGAGACATGACCCTTAAAATCTGCCTTCAAGTTGATTCTCCATAATTCCCCATCTAGAATGAAGAATAACATTTCCTTTCCCCACTATGGCAGACCATTTTGGTTTTGCACTGCCCATTCCAATGTTTAACATTTTCCAGCATTAGGAAGGAATGGGGAGATACATATACACGCTCTCTAATTCTTTTGGGGGTGCATTTTGACCCTGTGCTGAGGGTCAGCAAAGAGTCATCTACCTCTTACATCCCACTTAAACCCAGAGCCTTGAAGAGGGCAATCAAATTTTGCAATGAATGTGAAGAGCTGTAATTTTTCCTGCTGTCTCCCGTGGAGCACAAGCATGTAGATTAAGATTTAAATCTTTGACAGAGGATTTAAGTAACATTGGAGCACAATGTGATATTTTGAATAGAGCTAAACTTTGTGTTGCCCACTACACTAAGAACTATATTATGCTATTGATTGATGACCATCAAGCCTGGAATCTTAGCTTTGTGAACTTCTTTCTCCATCTTTGTTCATAGCTCAAGTGTTGGAGGAAACCAATGGTTTTTAAATTAGTTAAGAGTCCCAACTTCTAAAGCAAGTAAACTTGAGGCTTAAAATGTGTTAGGTTTTATGGGCCAGATCTTCAGCTGCTATAAATCGACAGCTCCATTGTCTTCAATGAAGTATTCTGATTTACAGCAGCTGCGGATCTGACTCAACTAATGTATTATTCAAATGAAACGCATATGTGATGGACAGTGCTCAATGGGTTTTTTTTTTTTAAGAAGCACCATACCTGAATTTTGGGTTGGCAAATATTGTGATACATATATATGTTTTTTGGACATTTAGGTGCTTTATAATTCCACTCTTGGTGCTGTCATTGTGTCAGATTAGTTTTGTCACCTTTTTTCTCTTTACAAACATTAACTAAGTAACCTTCCTCATCCCTGGGAGGTACAAGAGGGTCAGCATCATCCCTTTTTTGTGCATAGGGAAACAGGCACAGGGCAGGGAAGTGAGTTGCCTAACATCACACAGTTAGTGAGTAGCAAAGCCAGGATGAGAAATCTGTTTCTGGTTTCCAGTCCCATACTCAAACCATTAGACCACACTGCTTATCCTTTGCATATTTTTGAGTATATTTATTGACTTTATTAAAACAACAAAGTTCCAAAAGAAAACCCCAAACCTTTGCTAATATACAATTTGAGTCAAGGATTTATTTCTGTATTTAAAAGAACTAGATTCATTACAGTTGAGCATTTACATGCTAAAAAGTAAGGCAATTCTCAACTGAGGTTCTGGCACTAACTTTTAATCTGGCCCCAGCTGCTTCGTATCTTCGTATCTTCTGTTGTAGAATCACAGAACTGTTGGGCTGGATGGCTCCTCAAGAAGTCACCTAGCGCAGCCCCCTGCGCTGAGGCAGGACAAGTAGGGTGTGATTCCCAGCCCGAGGAGACATCCCTGCTCTAGCTAGCACGTTAAATAGCAGCGTGGCTGCAAGGGTGCTTGGGCTAGCAGTCGGAGTATGTACCCATAGGGTCCAGGTGGGGTTGTACTTGGAGTGGCTAGCCCTTCTCACCCCTGCCCATGCTATCCTTGCTACAATGCCATTTTAACAAGCCAGTGCAAGTATGTCTATGCGAGCTGGGACTCACACTTGGTTGGAGGATTGGCAGTGGGTGCAGGGTCCCAGGCCCAGATCCTCAGAGGTATTTAGGCTCCTAACTGCCATTGATTTCCATGGAAGTTAGGAAACTCCAGACCTTTGGGGATCTGGGCCCGAGTTCTCAAGCTCTGCTGTCTGTAGCTGGAGGATGACGCACACATTCTCACTAGCTTCAGACTGGAAATTGTTCTGCGGACAATAAGATCAACTGAAACACAATTGGCCACCCTTCCTGACTTGTTGCAGAATGGACGGGCACAGCTTGCCAGGGGAGGAGGAGGAGGACAACAACGTGGCTGCTGAGGGCACGTCCACCATGGGAGGAGAGGAACATTCCAGTGGGAGCCAGTGGGAGCCGGAGCTGGCTCGAGAAGACACTCAGGATGGCTCAGCCATGGTCGTTCCTAACCAGAGTGGGCCTATCCTGAGATGTCTAAAGCGCATCTGCCAAAAAGCGAAGAGAGGCAAGGCAAGATATCTCCGAACTGTCACTACAGGTAAAAGGAAGGGCCCCATTCAGAGGAAGCACTAAGGGGTGGGAATGAAGGGAGGCAAACTCAGTCTCAACCCCCGTGTGCTCAAAGATTTGTGGTGATCCCAAAGGCTCTTGGGTTTGTGTTCCACTTAGGGGAAACTGAGGACAAGGCGCAGAGAATGGGGGAAAAAACCCAAGGAAAACGTGGAGGAGGGGAGAACAAATCGATGTGGTGTCCGCCCTGTATAGCAGCTATATGCTTGTGCCCACACAGCTTGTTAGTGGGTGGACAGCACTCTTCCATGGCTGAGACTGCACGTAGCTCGAGGGCAGCCCTCTGTTCTGCACGGGGCAGAGATCACTGCTGGGGCTTGGCAAATAAATAATGAGCTAGCAGTAATCAATCCCAGTACTAATCATCCCGGAATCTCCCAGAGACTGGAATGACAAGAGACAGGGTTCTTGAATCTGGACCAGTTTGGTAAATGCTGGATCTCCATGAGGTCCCGCCGTCCCCAGTATGAACACAATACCTACAAGCCCTGCTATAAACACTAGAACCTGGTGACAGTCAGACCCCCGTCTATCTAAGGCTCTCCAGCACAGGTAGAGGTGATGACTGCCCTAGAGCCCGTATTCCTGTGGGAATCTCTGGCTGCTGGAAGAGGAAGGGCAGCTTCTATTTCTCTCCACCCCATACTGCTCCCCCTTCTTTCTTATTCTTGTCGTGAAGGCATTGCTTGGAGCAGGCAGAGCAATACAACACTAGAGATGACTGACTAGCCCAATACGTGGGATGGAATGGGAGTCCTAGTGTATCCTAACCTAAAGCAAAAATAAGCTTGCTCCCCCACTCCCTGCACACCCTTACCCTTCAAGGTCAAAGATTCTTGGCTAACCTCTCAAAACACACATGCAGATGAATTCTGTAGGGCTAGCGTTGTTAGCAATGACACATTTCTATCTCTTACAGTGAGTGCAAAAGGTGAAAATCTTTGACTTCGAATAAGAAGTGGCCAACCTGAAAATGGTGAAAACCACAGACTTAAGCAATGGGGCTTCCAACACTTCCCTTGGGAGGATGTTATCCTGGCGGTTCCACCCCTCATGAGATCCTAGCTGCTTTCCCATGCTGCTGATGGCAGCAAAGCTGGATATGTGAACTGAATCCTAATTGATAGAGCCTCAGCCGGTCCTATTCAGCCATAGCTGGCTGGCTGATGTTCATGCTATTGGACATTTGGACTATTATTTGGTTGACCCTATACAGTACAGTGAGTCCTGGTATTTCTCTGGGTCTGTGCTCATTCATGTCCAATCAGAGAGCGCAAGATATTTATTGTGTAATGAAAATCAATAATATTTATCCAAGAAATAAAGGGGGTAGAGGAGGTGACTGGAGTCAGGAGTACCATCTTCTATTCCCAGCTTTGCCAGTGACCTGCTGTTTGAGCCAGTCACTTCACCTCCCTGTGCCATGGTTTCTCCAGCCATAAAAATGGCGGTAATAACACTTGTCCACCTTTAAAAATCATTTGGAGATCCTCTGCTGAAAAACTCCACAGAAGTGCAAAGGAGTCTCATTGTGGGTCTCTCGTCTTGGTTTTTTTTTTTTTTAAAGGAATCCCCCATTTGATTCTGATTTTGATCACACCAATCTCTCTTGTTTGGAGAGTCAGTGGCTTATTTTACCAACATCACAGTTTCCTTCAACTCGCTCCTGATCAAGCAGGATATAGATGTCTAGCCCTACCCCAAACAAACAGTGGGAATCAAACCAATCAAGCCAACAAACAAAAGATAACCCTACCCGGAGCAGAGATATCTTACCCCAAAAAGGGAGACATGGCAGTGACACCAGGCTTTCCCCTAGGAACTTCGCTATTGCTCATCGTTTTTATCTGGAAGGAGCCTCAGATACTATGATGATGGGCAGCACTATACAACCCCAAGACAGACAGACTGACCATGTCCTTTCTTTGGTTTAAATGAACTGTCCCTGAGTGACTCCTTTAACCAGCAATGACAGTAATTTCTTTCTGTGGTTCCTTCTTTCTTATTAGTCCCAGATATCTCGCGCATGGAGACTATTTGGGAGGCGGATGAAAGTGGACATGAGCAGCATGGCTGTGCTATGGAGGGAGCCATGCTCTTGCTGGAATCATGGAGAAACACCATTGACTACTTCAATAGTAACAAAGAGGTATAAACCTTCTCCATCTAATCTGTAAACTCATGTCACCTCACACTGCCCATCCCACCTGACCCAGCCTGGGACATCCCAGAAGGTTTGTCGCATAGGGTCTGACTTCTCGTCAAACCCTTTGCCTACAGCACTCATCCTTTCTTCTTTCACTTACTCCAGAAAATCCAGCTTCTGGATGCTTTTCTCCTATTATACATATTAGGTGCCTTCTCCAGATACATCCCACAAACGCTGTGTGGATCTCGTGCCCCATTATTCTGTGGTATCCTTATTTGCTGGCTACTCCTCTGCCTCACGCTATCTGTTGGACTCAAGAACAAAACATTTGCACCCAAGGTCTCCCCTTGTGACTGCTCCTCTCTTAGACCTTCATTGACAAAAGAAATGAGTCCAGCTTTGTCACTTATGCACATGGTCACGCTACATCTGGCTACTTGTCCTACAGAACAGGCCCTGTGTGGAGTCCTCCACATGAAGTCCCATTGCTGTTCTGCTTGTTCTCCTTGATCCAACCCTTCTCTGAACAAGTAGCTCACACAGTCAGATCCTACACAATCCATCATTCTGCTGGAAGCCATCAGAACTCTTCTTAGACTGTCAACTCTCGGGAGCTGGGCCTGTGTCTTCCTTTGTTTGCAGACAGAGCCTAGTATATTGTCGGTGGTGCCCAGATACATCATCAGCCTCAACTCACCTCAATTTCTGATCCTGCCTATGCAGGAAACTGTGATTTTAAGGGAAAGAGACTATTAATTGCTCTACAACATCGTTACTTCATCTACCAGATGTTCCGTGTGGAGGGGTTTTGAATGAATGTATAATATTCTATCCAATGATGTTCTCAATCTAAATCCTTTTCACCCTGATATATTTTCTCTCATTTTGGTTTAGGATGTCATTATGAAAAAAAGTTTCTTAAGACTCTTGTCTGTTCTCAGCAAGAGTATCGACTGGCATAACATGCCTGCCTTTTTTATTCACAACTTTGCATCAGACACTGCGGGAGCCATAGTGGTGAGTAAATAATACACACAGGGTCCGTGGTGTTGGTTGGAAAAGATTGATGAACTGTGGAGAATACTTAGCTGCTAAACCCAGGCTAGGATGCATGGAATCTGGAGTGTTGTAAAGAAGTTTGTTGTACACACTGAAGCAATGATTTCAGTAAGTAAAATTGAGGTTAGTGCTGATTGACTGGAATTATTAGTGTGAATGGACAGAGAGAGCGGATGCTAGTTGTTGGGAAGTAGGAGATGAGCGGACAGAGATGGATGAGGAAATGAGTGAGTGAATTTGTGGTTGGGTAGAAACAGATGAGATCCCTTTGGACACCAACACTGGCTGAGCAGCTTCATGATCTGGGAGCTCCTCCATCAGGAAGGAAGACCCTGGATTTTGGCTGGGCTCCTTCTTACTTTTGGAAGGTCTGATGTTCTTGTAGCTGGGGATTTATTGGAGACTCCGGAGAAGCCTGTGGCTAATTGAGCCTTTTTTGAGGCCTCCAGAGTTAGCGGTGATGCCAGGGCTTTGTATAACCTCCTCAATGAACGTGTGAGGGAGTAGGACTGACCTTGGGAGCACTTAAGTCTCATTTACTATGTTTGCCCCCTTTGTGACTTACAGGAGATGATTAAGAACGAACCCCGGGACTCTCTCTCCAGCACCATACGTCTCCAGGCCATGGCCACCATTATCGACCTGAGGTAACGTGATTTCTCATATAACAGCCCAGCCTTTACACCTGGCTTCTCACTCCATGCTTGGTGGGACCAGAGTTGCCAATAGCAGTCTCTCACCTAGTTCCTTTTTCTCTTTAGGTCCTGAGGACTCTTTGCGGGGGGAAGAGCTGGGGGGTTATTGCATGGATGATGACTGATGATTTTCTGCCCAGTAACATTGTAATCCTCTTTACTCCACATGTGTATCAAAGCCAAGAGCCCCTGTAGACATTTTGAGATTATTTTGTTTCTGGAGGCGTCAGCTGAGTCATTTCCTTCACTCTTTCGTGTAGCGTTTCTGAGTCGGATTTACTATTCAGGTCACTTGTTCCTGCCCTCCTGTGCTTTTCCTGTATCCCGTTACTCTTTGCCAGGGTCTTACTCTTCTACATTGTTACTGTTCGCATGGTCTTGTTCTCTTGTATAGTCCAGGTGCCTCTTAGCATCATGCTCCTTCAGCATAATCCTCAGTTCATGTCCTCGCCATCTGATGCCTCCGTTATGCTTCAGCACCTCAAAGTCCAATCCAGGCTTCTTCCTTTTACCAGCAAAAAGCATGTGGTGAAAGCCATGGGCTCCCACCAGAGAAGGGTCCTGCTGAGAACATTCCTCAAGAGCGTGTTTTCCCTGCCACTTCTAACGACAGTTCAGACCCAAGGAGTAATCAGGGCTACAAGCACCCAGTACACAAAGGTAACTCAAGAATGGCTTCCTGTTACCTACTTTGAGCCCATATTGGTGATATGTGACTACACTGTCAGCGAAATTTCTCATGGAATGACATTGTGGAGTATCAGTTGGGGACTTGAGCCCTGGTGACGTGGCCCTGGTCATTCATCTCATGCATACAGCAAGTAGCTGCCACATTCCCAATTATGAAAATGATCCGTCCATTTTCAATTAACTAGGGAACTACTCAGGATCCCAATCTGGGTGGTGAAGCTAACAGGAGGCATGTTGAATGAGGAAAACGTACTTAGTGCTTGCCCCAGAAATGGGGTTTTGCTATTGTCTGATCATTGACCAGGTATTTCTGGTGCGTGGCACAAGAATCCCCTCCCACAGCTAGGTCCTCTTGCACGAAGGGGCTGAATAAAGTTGGAGTCATGCTGCACATGATACAGCCACATTTTCAGCCTGAACGTAACTTTGGTTCCTACTTTTGACCTGCAATTATTTGCAGTTACACCGTAGCTCACGTGGGCACCTGAAATACTGGATTTCACAAGTAAATCCAGTACTTTGGCATCTAAGTGATCAACTTGACTGGTGAAAAGAGCAGTAGGAGCAAAGCTGTGCCTACAAATTGTGGGTGTAAACATGGTGGCAAACCTTTAAACATCTGACCCATACTGTCCGAGCCGCTAAAGCTTTGAGCGCCTCCACTTTTTAATTCTGAAAAGCTACATATGGCCCTAAAGTTGAGGGGCGAGAAATTACAGACACTGGACCAAAACATTCACTACCAAAGTCAACAGAATTTAGAACACTTAATTTGCCTCACATCCTGCACCCTCATATACGCGCTCTGAAACCAAATCACTGGAGTGAATAGTATCTAAAACCTAGAGGAGTAAAGGGCAAAGACAAGGGGGTATATTTATTAAAGTGATATTTATTTCCAATGTTAAAAAAAATCTCACTTCAATGTAGGACTTTTGCTAGAAGATTTTCCTTACTTTCTGATAATGGCTTTGCTGCATGTTATCTTCCCAAGGGAGGCATTGATGAATGAATTACATCAGATTTTGAGGGCGATTTGGAAGATTAATTATAAGAAAAGGGTCATTTATACTGCAAATGTCTTTCTGTTATCCGTTTCCTTTGGTTTATAATGGAAATGAGGCTACTGCAGGGATATAATGATGCATCTGGCTTTCTGGGTGATTGTCAAGAGCACAGATTTGAATCACGTCAGGCCAATATCAGTTGAAACATGAGGCTAGTTTTCTCCAGATTCCTGAAGGATTCACTGCCCAGAACAAATCTACATATGGTTTCTCTTGTTCTCATGGCACCCACATTATTAAATAAGTGAAGTAGCTAATTATTTAAGCAACCATTGTGTACAAGAAGTATGGTCCAGACCCTTAGCTGGTATGAATCAGCGTAGCTTCACGCCAGCTAATGGAGCTATGTCAATACGCAGTCACTGAGGATCTGCCCTTATTTTTATAGACATTGTCCTAAGACAAGGTCTGAACTATACATTCTATTTGTCTATGACTTGGAAGCCAGAAAGAACCATTAAATCATCTAGCCTGATTTCTTGTATAATACAGGCCAAAGAATTTCACCCTGTGATTCTTGCCTCGAGCCCGTAAGAGAAATTATTTGTATAGTCTCCAACTCTGTGGCACTGAGTAGGACGGTTCCCCCTCCTTTCAGGCTGTCTTCATTGGAACATTGCAGACCCTCAACGAGATGCTCCAGAGTCTGATTTTAGAAAATCCAGTTCCGTCTGAGCTAGAGAGGATCTTGCAGGTAAACAGGATCTGCAGATGCAGGTTGGAGGATGGGAAGGTAGGGAAGAGGTACAGGAAAATCTTGTTAAGAGCTTGTGAGGGAAAGGAGAATTAAGAAAGGAACAGAGTGCCCCATCTCCACAGGGTTCTCCTGTGTGTAACCCTCTGTTCTGCTATTTAGGGCATATGTGACAAGGTTCATGTAGCATGGGGGGAGTCTTCTATTTCCATCTGTGAGGTCTGACAATCTCCTCCATTGTTACCCTCAGTTTCTCTCCTGTCTCCTAGTAGCCCTTACATCACAGTGTCCTTTCCAAATGAGGACATTATTCCCTTTACTGCCCACCATTGCCCACTCCTGATGCAATTGGATGGGTCACTGCCAGGACTCTAATCCCCCCTGAGGGCTGGCACCCAGCCTCCACAGAACTCCCAGCTCCAGCTGTCCCAGGGTGAGAGACTACAATGGGAACCAAGACTGCTGCTAACTACAGAGCATGAGGGCTGGCCCAAAGTCTGCAATCATGAAAGAACAGACGTTTTCCTCCAGCTGCTCTTATTTTGCTGAATGAAATGCTGGATTGTTTGGCTTGTCCAGAGAAGACTTGGCCCTTCCCTTCCTTACATAGGACCCAATCCTGCACCCATTAAGGGCTCGATCCAATGCTCATTGAAATCAAATGGGGGGTCTTTCCGTTGACTTCAGTGGGCATTGGATCCGTCCCTAGATCAATGTCAAAACTTTCATTGACTTCAGTGGGTGTGTGACTGGGCCCTTAGAGACAGATGCACTTTGCTTTCATGTGAAGAGAAGAATTCCATGTGTGTTTTGAGTCTGCACAAAGCAGAGGCAGCCTGTATCTGTACGAGTGAGATGATTCAGCCAGAATAAAGATTATCCTTTGGGGGATCACTTGAATACACCATTTTTTCCTGTTATTTTTAAACTCTTGTTTTTCCTGCAGCTCATGGACTCCTGGATGCAGTCCAGGGAAGACTGCCTGCGGGAGAGGGCTGTATGGAGCAGCCTACTGCTCCTAAACTTCGTGGCCACGAGTGTCAAACTGGATGTGAGTAACTCTTGACTTCTAGTGACCTGACTGCAAACTAGACCTACAGGGCACTCTCCCACGCCGGAGAAACTTCCTGCTTAGAAGCATGTTGATGGGCCCCACAATGCAATGCTCCCTAACAGGCAGAGGAAAAACCAATCTCGTTGCTCCTCCATCATCCTGACTGAGATGGGTTGGTGTCTGATACACTTGGAAAATAAATCCAGTGCTCTGGGGGAATAGGCCACCTCTTTCCAGTGCAGGAAAGGCAGCTAACCAGGGACACAGGAAAAACAGGTTTTTCTTTTGTTGGATCAAATGAATTTCAAATAAAAGATTTCAAAATCCTAGAGACTGAATGAACTGTTTCAGTAACTCTTCCCTGCTTGAAGACAGCTGCCTGATTTGGTCTTGATCAGAGAGTTCAAGGACACCATGTTTCTTCCTTCCTGCTCATTTATATTGCAGTATTTTGGGGAAGACTTTTCATCCCCAGCTGGTTACCTGTTTGCCTCCATTCCTCATCCTAGTCCCATATGATGCTTTCCTCTTGTGGAGCTGGGGGAAGAGGCCTCTCCTTTCCAGTCCACCTCAGCCATTACAGATCATTATGATCCTGATCTTGCTCCCACTGAAGTCTGTGGCAAAACTCCAGTGGATGTCTGTGGTGCGGGATCAAGCCCTATATTCTTCTTCTGGCTCCCAAGCCTCTTCTGAAAAGGGAGAGCTGAGGATCACGCCCCATTCCTTGCCTAGGAGACACAGCCCGCTTTATCTGCGGTATTAATGGATTCCTCCTCTCCTCTTTTGTACAAATTAGGAAGCATCTTCATTCACCAGGCTCGGACACCTGGTTGCAGTGCTGGGTATCCGCTGTGGCGATCCCATCAAGGCAGTCAGCTCAAAGGCAGCAGAGGGTGTTCATCACCTCGTCTCTATTGCGTGGCGCCAAAAGAGTAAGAGAAGCACTAGAAACGATGAGCATCTGAACCCCCCTTCCAGGAGCTAAATCCTAGAGGCTTTCCTCAGGCAAAGCTCCCGTTCAGGACAGTGCCTGAGTAAGGAGTAGAGCATCTGGCTCAATATTTATTCCTTACATTCCTTTGAACAGAGCGCTGTTTTTTCTGTGGATCTAGAAACAAGCGTCTGACAGTTATCCAGTAAATCTAGCCCTGACTTTCAAAGACAGGAAAGGGGGAGGGGAGGAAATACAGAGAAAGGCAACACACATTATTGCAAACTGAGGCTGGTAAAGTTCATTGTATCAGTGGGAATGGGAAGGGTCAGTGGGACACGATCATAGGGGATTAAATGCCAATCAGATCAGTTAGAGATGCCAGTACCCTGAACACCCCAAAACTTTGGTGGCTGTTGGAAATCTGGATCCAAATTTGGGGCTTGATTCATGACTGGGTTAATCCACTTCTATGCCCCTGAAGTGTTTCGGCTAGATTCCTGTCACCACTGGATAGGTCCACTTTACTCTGTGTATAGCGGCAGGAGAGTGACCGAATTTTCTCCAGGGGTGTGGGTCAAGGCTGTGATCCAGCCCAGCATTTATGCACATCTGTAACTTCCATCAGGCGAGTAGTCCCATGGAAGTCCCTGGGATTATTCATCTCCTTAGAATAATGTACGTGCTTAAATGCTTTGCTGGATCAGGGCCAAACAAAGGGCTTTGTCCAGTAAAGAGGGACGAGAGCAGAAGCCAGGAAGCAGAATGGAAAGTTAAGAGTGTTGTTAACATGTATTTCAGTTGCACAGCTGGACAGAAAGAATGTGGAATGCACTGAACAGAGGAACAAGGAATTTCTGGCTGCTTGGAGCCCCACTGTGGTTCACAACAGCCCCTCCAGGATCGCAGAGGTAATCACATCCCGGCACTAATGACCATTCTACATCGGTGTCAGTACAATATGGTATTGCACAGCTCCAAACTACTTCCTGTCCCTTCATCGCCCATCTTTATTGTGAATGGCTTACCCAAGAATTATAGCTCCTGCCCTTACTCACAGTTAGAAATGACATGTTCATAAAGAAACAAGATGGGGGAGGTAATTTTTTCTTCCAATTGGACCAACTTCTGCGGGTGAAAGAGAAACTTTTGAGCCACACAGAGCTCTTCTTCAGACAGAGACAGAAGAGCTCTGTGTAGCTCAAGAGCTGGTCTCTCTCACCACCAGAAGTTGGTCCAGTAAAAGATATTACCTCACCCACCTTGTGTCTCTAATATGCTGGGACCAACACAGCTACAACAGTGAAGACAACAAATGCTCATGAAGAGTGATCTACTGCCTAGCAAGTGGTTCTCAGCCTTTCCAGACTATTGTATCCCTTTCAGGAGACACTGATTTCAGCCCCAAGTGGTGGGGTTCAGGCTTCAGCTTGAGTCCTGGGCGGTGGTAAGTTGTCCAGTGTCTGCTCAGATTGACTGACTGGACACCCAAAGTCCAGTTACTGTGGG
Organism: Lepidochelys olivacea; assembly: GCF_965140295.1. Taxonomy (NCBI): domain Eukaryota; kingdom Metazoa; phylum Chordata; order Testudines; family Cheloniidae; genus Lepidochelys; species Lepidochelys olivacea. The sequence continues at coordinate 12,227,216 of NC_140411.1, forward strand.
TGAGGGAGGTGAGGAAGCGCTGGGTCATCACCTGTGCCAGCCCCTACTCAGCCGGGGCCACCTCCTACCCACATCATGCAGCTGCAGCCCCGGCTCCGCAGGCAAGTTGCTCCTGACCTGGACCGGGGCAGGGAAGAGCAGGGAGCAAAGAGGAGGGGGAGAAGAGGACCAAATGGGGGGTGGGGCCTGGGGGGTGGGGGAGGAGAGAAGAGGCAGGGCAGAAGAGGTCCAGCATTCCTGCATGAGTGTCCGGGTTTTTACACATTACGAAGTTGGCAACCCTAGGCAGCAGGGCTTGGCTTGGGCTTCAGCATGAATCTTAGCTTTGCGGGGCCCCTGCTTCCCACCCCCTAATGGTGGCCCTGCACTTGTGACCCCCCTAAACCCATCCCATGACCCCTCTGGAGATCACCCCCCACAGATTGAGAAACACTGATATAGTCCGTAGAGCAGTATAAACGAGTCATTGTCTGTATGAAATTTTAGTTTGTACTGACGTGGCTAGTGCTTTGTATGTAGCCTGTGGTAAAACTAGACAAACATCTAGATGAGTTGATGTACCCCCAGGAAGACCTTGGAGTATCCCCAGGGGCAGCGAGTTATATGGGCCCATGGTGCTCGGGCTTGAGCAAATTCAGGGCCTGGGGGGCCCGGCTCTACCAATGTTCAGGGCTGGGTCTCTCCCCCGGCCCCGCCTGCCACCCCCAGGCACCTCCCTGACCATCTCTGCCTGCCCTGGGCAGGGGCCGGCTGCCCCCTGCAGTTCCGCGCTGCACTCCCCCCCTCGCCAGCTGCTGCCCCTGCCGGCTGCAAGGGAGCGGTGCCGGGGGCAGGTTGAGCTGACTGCTGCGCCTGCAGAGGGAAGAGGGGAGGTGGTGCATGGCAGCCCCCCCGGCAGGTGACTCCGAGTCGACTCGGAGGAAGGGTTGGCTTATCCTGGCTAGATCTCCTAAGCAGCAGCCTGGGGGGACTTGGGTGAGTGTCATGCTTGGGGGGGGGGGCGCTAGTCCTCCCGCCTCTCCCCCAGAGCTCACTGCCGCCACCAGGAAGAGGGCTGGGGTGGAGTCCTTCTCTCTGGCCCCCCACCCCTGCCGCACCCCAAACTCCTCGTCCCTGGTCCAGCCCCACGCCCCCTCCCGCACCCAAACCCTCTGTCCCAGCTCAGAGCCTGCACCCAGCACCCAAACTCCCTCCCAGAGCCCGCACCCAAACTCTCTCTCTCTCAGAGCCTGCACCCCAACCCCCTCCGGCACCAAAACTCGCTCCCAGAGCCCGCAACCCCTCCTGCACCCCAGCCCCAGTCCAGAACCTGGGCCCAGCACCCAAACTCCGTCTCAGAGCCTGCACCCCTCCCGCACCCAAACTTCCTCCCAGAGCCTGCACCCCAAACCCCCTCCTGCACCCAGACTCCCTCCCAGAGCCTTAGGCAGGTGTGTGGGGAGACAGGACTTGGACTCATTCTGGGCACCACCAAAAATTAAACAAACCTGCTGCCCCTGTGCATAGCCCCAGGGGTATGTGTATCCCCGATTGAGAACCACTGCTCTAGCAGATGGGTTCCCAACCTGGGGGGTGCAGCTACCATGCCCTTTCTTTATTGCCAAATGGGACAGGGGCCTGGCTAGTTTGGAAGGGGACTCTGGGAGTGTCCATATGGGGAAGGTTGAGAGCCTACTGTTCTAGCACTTTGGGCTGTTAGAAGCTGTGACAATGAGGTCTATACTATATAGGCTTGATCCAAAACCCATAGAAACCAGTGAATGTGTTTCCATTGATTTCAATGTTCTTTGGATCAGGCTGCAAGCCAGGAAGTGTGGTTATGGTGGTGTAGTCAGGACTCGGGTGCTGAATTTGTTGTAGGAGGGTATCGCATACAGTCACAGTCAAAGACTGCGTAGTAATATCATGACTGATATTGCTACATGGATCCCGCAATTGCTGATCTTTTAGTGGTGACCCTTGCACCTTGGATGCCTGAGAAGTAGGTGTCTGACACCGCTATATGCGCATCCTGAAGTGCATGGCAACACTCCTAGGTGGGTCACTGTAATGGTTTGACAAGTCCTCTTGCCTCACTGTGAGTGACATGGTTTCGCAGCAGAAGCCACATCAGCAGCTGAGGCCCTTTAATAGAAAGGAGTAAAACAGAACCCCTGAGAAGCTGGAGAGGACCTGCAACCTCCAGACAGGGCTTTCTCTGGGCTCCAGTACAATCAGGAAGAGCCCTTTTGTAAATTACACTTTTTCCCTGTATGCTTCAGCTCTTTGGAGTCTATTTCAACCCAAGAGAGAGGACAGATTTCATTCTGACTGTTATGGATGGCCTGACGGATCACTGCAACAATAACTGCCAGCCAGCTGCAGAGGGATTGCTGTCTGCCATGGTGAACAGCGGTGGGACTAAGGTGGAGAAGGTATGAGGCACCGCTGCTGAGATGGATGGAAACTAGAATTCCCAGTGCTGGGAACAGTCATACATTCAGAGAGTTTAAGACCAGAAGGAACCATCAGATCATCTAGTCTGATTCCTGTATATTGGAGAACATAATCCCAATTATACATACAAACTGATGGGGTCCAAATCAGATGTTACCACTCAAGGGTGGAGACTTTATGGACAATTCTCTGAAAACATCCACTCAGCGTGCAACGGCAGTCAAAAAGGCTACCAGAATGTTAGGAAAGGGATAGATAATAAGACTGAAAATATCATATTGCCTCTGTATAAATCCATGGTACCCCCGGATACTGTTTGCAGTTCTAGTCACCCCATCTCAAAAATGATATATTAGAATTGGACAAGGTACAGAGAAGGGCAACAAAAATGCTGAGGGGGATGGAACAGCTTCCGTATGAGGAGAGATTAATAAGACTGGGACTGTTCAGCTTGGAAAAGAGACTACTAAGGGGGGATATGACAGAGGTTTATAAAATCATGACTGGTGTAAAGTAAATAGGGAAGTGTTATTTATCCTTTCACACACACAAACCTGGGTTAATACAAACCTAAGGAAATATTTCTTCACACAACACACTTCGTAACCAGGGGATGTCGTGAAGGCCAAAAAGTATAACCAGGCTCAAGAAAGAATTAGATAAGTTCCTGGAGGATAGGTCCATCAATAGTTATTAGCCAAGGTGGTCAGAGATGCAACCCCAGCCCCTACGCCTTCTGATTGAAGCTGGGATTGGATGAAAGGGGATGGATCACTTGATAAATGGTCCTGTTCTGTTCATGTCTTCTGAAGCATCTGGCACTGGCAGAAGACAGGATACTGGGCTAGATGGACAACTGGTCTGACCCAGTATGGACATTCTTATGTTACCCCTGTATTGTGCATAGACAGGACTCATCTCCTTTGAGCCATTGATATGTGGTCTTTGCGACAATGCACCTTGTAAGGCTCTGAACTGAGCCCGGGCAATAATATAGGCAATTGTGACTTTTAGGCAAAGCCTAGAGGTTAACCCTGTTTCTCCAGTGATGCTGAAGTTCCCTCTTGCTCGAGCTGCAGTATGGGATGAGAGTCTTGTCCTGTCTCATCTGGTTCCTTCTCTCTCAGGCAGCAGACCTTGTGGCTGGGGTTTGCAGCCGGTTGGATTCAGTCCAGCAGCCCTGCTCCAGGACACTGATGATGAAGTTAGTGGGCCTGCTAGCTGGCGAGGCGGAGCATCTGGACACAGTGATCTCATGCCTTCTGGACTACTCCTTCCCTACAAACAGGTACGAAATGCCTCCACTCTTCAGGCCTCACGTGATCCTTTGAGGCCCTATATGATCACCTCACCCCTGAACACATTGTTTAGTCTTACTAAGGCCAGGTATAAAGCACTGACTGTTGAGGACTGATCTCCCCTGCTCTACATGGGGCAAATTACCTGCCCTCTCTTCCTGATGGCTCTTCTCTTTTCAGCCACAAACCACAGAGAGCAAAATCCACCTGTCAGAGATCCCTTTCCCCCATTCCCTGAATGTGTCTCCCCATGTGCAAGGCAGGAGCTCTCATTCCCAGTCCCCCTCTCCCGGCTCCTTGCACTTGTTAGAGATCTGCCTGTGGGAGGGGTTTTCAAAAGCGCAGTCCCCCTCCTATGGTCACTGCCCATGGGTCCTGGAGCAATGGGTGGATTTAAGTATGTGCTCTTGAGTTCACTATCCCTTTGCTACTCTGGCTGGCAAGCACAGAGCTCATTCCTCCGTTCTCCTTCATCTGAGCAGACAGATAGTTATCCTAGGTGGAACCGTTGCTGTCTGAAACACATTCGTGTTTGGGCAGGAAAAGTTGAGCAACAGTGATTACGCAAAGCGTGGTTTTCTAATGGATGATCCCAAGCAGTGAGTTCCAAAAACAATCCATATCAGAGGACGCCACTGAAACCCTCCCTCGCACAGTTGTTGACTGAGCGCTGCAGAGATCTGAGCCATGCTGCTGCATCCTCCCACCCCCTTTTTAAAAGGGAATTTAATGCAGGTGAAAGGCGCCCCAATGACACCCATGGACAACGAAGACCTCAGCTGCAGCCCAGGAAGTGACGATGCAAGCTTCCTCCACACTGCCCCTAACAATACTCGGAGCTCATGGCTGGAGGGGCAGCTGTCTAGGCAAGAGAGGCTAGTTCAGCCTCCATGTCCCGTTCAATCCCTGAACCTACCAACAAGGGTGGTTGACTCTTTAATGTGGACAGTGTGCTTTGGGCACTGGTCCAAGACCCTTAGTTCATTTCATATAGGCCACCTGCTGCCAGAGAGGCTGTATTAGCCATTAGCCATCAGCCAGTAACAGGTTGTGACCAATTGAGGCCAGATCCACACTGGCAGCCTTGAACTGAAAGGCTCCATATCCTGTGCCAATGATTCCCAATCTGAGGTCCATGGGGTCCTTGTTCATGTGCCATACTGAATTGCACAAGCTCTGGGGACTGGACTGCTGAGCAGGGAGTTGGCTGCACAGGAGGATTTCTCTTACAGAGAGGTTACATTGGTAAAGAGGTTTAATAACTTTTCTCCTAAGCCATCCAGTCCCTCACGTTGCCCGTATTTCTGAATTTCTAGCAATTTGGCTGAGCTGTGGCAGTTCCTATCTGCTGACCCGGCCCTCGGAGGACAGGTGATGGAGAACCTGGTTGTGAAGCTGCAGAGTCACCACAGCTCTGAGCACCAAGCCTCTCGCACGTCTGCTGCCGTAAGTCACAATCCCAACATCCAGGGCCCCATACAGTTAAATCTAGCCTATGTCTCTGTGTCACAGGGCACACTCACCGCCAACGCGCCTCCTCATGCCAAGACTTGATGTTGCAGGGCTTATTCCACGCTGGTGTCCCCTTGTCCAGCCTCCTGGTTCTGCAACACTCCACAGGTTCCAGGGTCTGGCCCTCCTGCCACGTCACCTCTTCCAGGGTTAACAGAAAAGTCCAATATGGGAAAATCCAACATCTAGTGGC